>NC_056743.1:320499639-321099639 GCF_019279795.1 Protopterus annectens
GGCAGGTTTTGCAACAGCAGTCCTGCAGGGTATACTAGCCAGCCCCAACTCTTCTTGACTGCCTCCACTCATTCTTTAGCTTTGGGAATCAACCCAGGTGTGATGAGTGCAACAGTGAAGCACGACTAACATAGTACAGTTTGTGTACACTTAATATAAATGTAGATGTTAGAGTGTATTCACTGTTGCAGTCCTGGTTTTCCACCCTCCAGCCCTCTTGTGTCTCTCTCTACTACTCACCCTTTGCAGGGCTATTGGTATTTACTTTTTACTGGTGGTGTTTTTTCCATCATAACTTAGCTCCGTATTTGCGGGGCTCCTGACATTTGGGGCAAGAAAAACTAATGTAATGGCGTGGCAGCCTGTTTTTATACCTCTGACGACCTGACGTCAGTCCTGAAGCAACCGCAACTGACGGAGAAATACTGAGTGTCTGGTATTTAGGCTGACTGAGGGCTACCTGCAGGTAGATAACACAAGTGTGATGATTGCAACAGTGAATACACTCAAACATTTACATTTATGCCATGTGTACACAACTGTACTTGACTCACTGTGCAGCCATCTTGGAAGTCCCTTAGTTCAGTGTTTTTTCTCTTAATTTAGAAGTAGGAACATTGAATTCTAGCTCTGGGAGAGAATCTCTAGCCTGAAATATATTGGGCATTATAATGCTCTACTACCATTTAGACTTGTAAGTCAGAGATGGATAAAGGTCAGCAATAATTTAACTGTTGGTATGATTGGAGAAGAAAAAAATGAAAGGGTACTTCTGTATTCCCTTTGTTTGTTATGACCTATCAATTTTGTTTCATATAAAAATTAAGCAACCTGATTTCATAAATTTATGGTTGAAGATTTTATTTATTAATATAAGGTTATGTATACAGAGACATTGACACAACAACTGTTATGCATTTTTTAAATATTTGTTGCTCAGAACTGTGCCTACCATCCAGATATTTAATGGTTATCATATGTTAAGGGTAAGCAGCTATTGTGACTTGGTGTGCTTGGTTAATTTGGCTGGTGATATTATGTCACTTTGAAGGCCGGGAAGGAGGTATGGTACTGAAGACCTCTGATTAACCTCTCTAGTAAAATGTATGGGCTGGCAAGAGAACTGGGAAACATGGAATTTAGAGCAAAATGAGTAGGATGCTGTCTATCCTGTGTTTGTAACCCTGCTCCGCACTGCATTGCCCATTGTAATGGTAGTTTGGGTTGGTTTGCTCAGGTGTTGGCTGTTACCCTAAATATCTGTACAAATTTAGCAAAGGCAGCCACTCTTGCATATTAGCGATTGTCTGTGGTGCAGATTGAGAGACCATAGCCATTTACCAGCACACACAAATTGGTGATATTAATGCAAATTAACAACCCATTCTTCTCAGCAAGTACTGAGCATTGCTGAACAGGAATTTAGTATACAGTAAGAGAGGAAAATTTCACCTGTGGAATGTCCTACTTTGTTTGAGTATGTTTTTTTTTTCTTTTTTCCCTTTCATTATATGATTGATGCAGGATTTTAGGTTATTTTATTGATGAGACAGCTTTTTCCCCACACGTGTTGCATAGAGTGACTTGTCGTACTTCAAACTTAATGTTAAGTTCAGCTGTAAGATGTTTTTATTGTCTTTTATATTATATTTATTATACCCAGCACAAATTCACTGATTGTTTTAGAAGGCATGCATGTGTTTTTTTTCTGACAAGATGGGGCCGCCCCTTGAAGTGAGTAAACAGAGGGAACAGAACTGAGATCTATGAATAAGGTTGTCTGGCTTAAAAGGAGGTTCTTTGGGGCCTGAGTATGTGTGCAGTTTAGAAGAGTCCTTATTTCTACCTTTGTGCTCTTTTTATTATTTTAAGCATTGAGCTTTTCAGTTAACAGATCTAAGAAGAAGAAAAAAGAGAGAGAGGTTATGGAAATATGTATGTATCACATTTTAGCGTAGTATGTTAGAGTACAACACATCTGTCAGATTTCAAAAATTGAATCCAGGTTAAGAATTGTAGGCATAATAGTCCTGCATCACTACATATTTCCTGTGCAGTAGAGCAAGATTGCTTTGTAAGCTGTCTGAACCCCATTATTTTAGTTCTCTCATTTAGACTGATTATGTACTGGAAAACCAGCTTTCATGGATGCAAATTAAATGAGGGCCATGATTCTTAATATTCACCTGTGGCGCACACTGTGTAAGTTTGCTTGGCAGCTTGTACTGCTGCTGATCTTGATGCGCAATAGACCCACTCACATATCTGTAAATCTACTGTAGTATATGCTCTGTCCTAGTACCTACTGTTAAGGAAGTTCATCTGTTGATCTCTTTCAAAGGGTATTTCCTCTATAGAGTCCTCTTGCTTCCTCACTGTTTATATGAGAGATGACATCCTCTGCCTTATCCCATTATCAGGGCTCTGTCTTGATAGTCAAATCTGTTACTACCAGTGTAATCGGTGCCAGAACCTTTATCAGTTCTGTCTTGTTGATTTTATTTCATCTTAGTTTGCATTTCTTTATGGTCCCTATGTATATTTTTCCAAGTTATGTATTTGGAATGCAGCCATTAATCATTCTTTCAGTGGTCATAGTATACATTAAGTGCATTGTATTGCCCTTGATGTGACATAATTGTATTTCATCCTTTTTTAATGCCATTAGTGTTTATCATAGGATCATAGGAGGTTACTAGGCTAATGACCCTGGGGCCCTTACAAGCCTAGCCTAGAGTTTATCCTCAAAAAGAAACCTCAGTGAGCACCTGACACCTGTGTCAATGAGGGACAAAGGTAGAACCCCTGGGGTAAATTCATGGTTTCCCATCCTATCATCAAGGATGTACTTGGAGGGTCAACAAGGTGCTCTGACATTTATGGGAAGTGTATTCCAGAGACGGAGCAGCCTCTGAGAGACAAACCTCTCTCTCCAGCAAGTTTTGTTGATGTCTCATATTAGATTCAGGCCTTTTGAGTGGGTAGTGCGTGAGGAGTTAGACTTATGGGTATGGAGCATCTCTAGTAGGGCAGGGTCCAAGTTTGCTTTCTAGGCGAGACACAGATCATCCCTGAGCACTCTGTATGATACTGAGTAGAGTGAGTGATTTGAGCCTGTCTGCATAGGACAGGTGTTGGAGGCCATGGATTCTCTTTTTGAGGTATTTCAGTTGCTTTTACCAGTTGCAGATGTTTGGAGAGGTACATCCCAAACAGGGCGTTATACTCAATTATTGGTCTAATGAGGGAGGAGCATAGAGAGGTAATAGCCTCCTTTTTCTGGATCCAATCCCTTTACTTATTAGATGAACCAAGTAAAAGGCTTTTCTGACCACTGCTGCTACATGATGGTCAGATTTCAGGTTCTTATCAACCTGAATGCCCAGGTCTGTCACCACAGGTTGTGTGCTTAGGGGTTTGCCATTGATGTGGTAATCGGTTAGGGTCATGTTTTTGCTAAATGGGTATGATACATTTTTTTTTCATTTAGCTTGAGGCCATGACTTTGGCACCAGTCATTAATTGCTTTGAGTCCCTCTTGCAGTATGTTAACATAATTTGGGGAGTCAGTGACAGCACCCAACTTAAAGTCATCTGCAAACTTGGTCAGCCACAGGACTTTTGTCTTTGCCTGGACCTCTGAGAAATAGATGCTAAAAGTAGAAGTCACAGGACAGATCACTGGGGAACTCCATTAGTGACAGGTCTGCTTTCGGAGGTGGAGGTACCTATTTTGACTTTTAGGGTCCTGTCGGCGAACCATTTGGCCACCCACCTGATGAAATGGGGATTTACGCCAAGTTGTGTTTGCTTTTCAATGATGCCCGGGTGGGAGATTGTGTTAAAGGCCTTGGCCAAGTCAAGGTAAGCTGCATATACTGACTTTCCCTCATCCAGGGCTTTGGTGATGGTCTTAAAGAACCCAACAAGGTTCAACAGGCAAAGATGTGCTCTTGACTAATCCAAACTGGGTGGGGTCAGGTGCTTGGAGAATGCCTATGTCCTTGTTTATGAGATCCATAATAATACGCCCCATGGCTTTAGAGATCAGATTTGTCAAGCTAATGGGTTGATAGTTTCCAGGGTCAGTAGTGGCACCACCTTTGTACAAGGGGATGACAATGACAGTTCTCCACTCTGCTGGAATGACCCCTGTACTTAGGCTGTGGTTTGAATAAGGGTGCTCAATGGCAAAGCCAGTTCTTGCTGGAGATGGTGCAGAATACATACTTGGATGCTGTCAGGTCCCATGCAAGCTGGGTTCTTTGCCTTGGATAGGGCTTGTAACATTGGAATTACAGAGATGTGAGGTGCGGGACAAGTATCGGGTATGTCGAAAGGGCCTTGTGGGGGGGGGTGAAGTTTGTGCTGAACCTATCTGCTAGCAGGTTGGCCCAAGTCATCAGGATCAGTGTAAGTAATGACTGAAAAAGATCCATTGTGCATGTTGGAACAGTTGTGAATGAAGATTGAAAGAATGGCTGTTGTCTTTTTTTTTTTTGTTGTTCATACATTTTTATTCTATTTCTAGAGTCAAAGCTCTTCAGACAGTGATATCTTTAACATCCTTATGGAGTTTGCTAAATGGGACCCTTCTCAGAATACCTCTAGTACGATGTGTGACCTGCTGAAGACCTTAGTTCAGATGTGCAAGAAACAGACATCTTGCAGGTCGGATCTTGTTGAAGGCTGTAAAATTGACCAAGCTGTGAATGCAGCATTTGCTGCTTTGGTATATCATGTACCAGATCTACAGAGGGCACTGAAGGGCTATGGTAACTAAATTAGCATTATTTTATAGATTTTTTTGAAGATGCATTCTATTGTGATAACTGTAGACAGTCTAATGATTGCATATTTTGCTTGTATGAAGAAGATAAAAAATGTGAATGTGTTCAGAGAAAGAAAATGTACCATGTCTGAGTTACTTGATCCATTTATTAAACAAAATGTTAATGCAAGCAACACTGAAGACTTAGTTGTGGAACTGAAAGTATGTCAAAGCTGATGCCTCTTAAAGCTAGAAGTGTTATTGTTCAGTATTTTTTATTATATTGATCATAACGTTTTGTATTACTTGATGTTTATGTTTTAAATGTAGGTTTTGTGTATGTGGTTTGTTTCCTGTTGGATAATTGTCATGTCACTCTTTTTCAAATATTTAATCGGAATGTCTGTGATTTTAATTGTTCTCATGAAGTCTGAGTAATTCAGAGGAGACAAACTCCAAAAGGGTGTTTTTAAGGTTTGTATATGGTTCTATCATGTCAGTTTTTTGGTTTTATTTGTACACTGTTCTGCCATGTTTGCATTTTGTTTTTTGTTTTTAAAAGTTTTAATTTAGGAACTTTTTAATAAATTGCTAAGAAATGGTCAGCACATTAGGAGAAGTGTTTTTGTTTGAGATGTTTGCAGTCACACTGCAACAAGCATTTACTCTTTACAAAATGATAAAAAATTGTATTTTATGCATTAGTTCAGATATTTATTAGGATAGTCCTGGATGAAAGCAGTCATATCTACATACCTCTCAACCTGGTAGCATCACAAATCTGGACAAAGGCCCATGTAAAATGGGTACAAATCTGTATGCTGATTAACATAAAATTTGCTTACATAATTATGTAACCCTGCTCACTCCAGTGGAATTCTGGAATACCAATTTGCATACATAATAATGTGACCCCGCTCACTCCAGTGGAATTGTGGGATACCAGCTTTCAAATGCAAACTGAAGTACAGACAAACAAAATATGGCTCCAGACCCTGTAGTAAATGGTAGCCATTTTTTTAAATGTGTACCAATGATGTTTACTGGGAAGGAGAAGATGATGAACCTTAGGATTTTGCTTTTAGTGACTTGTATGTGGGTTTTGTGGTAAAAGTAGGGCACTTAATGGTAAGCAATAGTCTAATCTTAGTAAAAGAATATTATAGTTTGCTAGGACTTCCAAAAGTCATTCTCCATGGCCTGCTGATCAGTGGTGTAGCTAGTTTGTGCCGCCTGAGGCTGTCTTTGAGTTTGCTGCCCTTCCCCCAAGTAAGACAACCCCTGCCTGTACGGCAACTGCAAGGTCCCAAAAGATCAAGTTCAAAAAACATATAGACCAGCAGACTGTGGTAAACTAAATAACTTTTAATATAGTGCTAAAAAGCACATGACAAAGAGAATATTAGGCAAACAGGGTTTCGGCTAGGAAAAAAGTAGCCTTCTTCAGTGCAAACATATAACAACAAATGACACATCCCATTCTCTTAAATAGCCAGTGGTTGAGGCTTAATTAATGCAATTGGTATTTAAAGGTGCTCATTCAAACCTGGGGAAAGTAGTCCCCCCCCCCCAATTTAGTAATGCATTTTATCTCCATATTGTTAAGGGTCTGATGTCATCTCAACTTATTGGATCTATTGCCCCTGATCCAATCAATAATTACAGAGTGAAAGGACGCATTATAATATACAACACTATGTTTATAAAGAGCGTTTGTAATTCTCTGATGCCTAATATTATTAAGGTGCTCTGCAATCCTAAACTTGACTGGATATGAAGTCTGGCCAACATAAAATGTGGAGCAACTGCACGTGGACAGATAAATGACTCAGTTTGACAGCAAAAAAAAAAAGAAATGCTTTGGACTTCGCTGGTATTTTTACTACTAAAATTCTTAGTCTTACAAACCTTAGGACAATAAACACAATAACCACAGGGAAAACAACCGACCAAATGGTCCCTCTAGTAAGGTAGATTGAACTCAAAATGTAGCCCAAATTCCTGCCCCTCCTGTACGAAAACTGACATCTATTATTCAGAATGCCACTCCCTTCCCCCTCATAAAGTCTTGGTCAAATGGGGCCCACCATACACAGCCCTCCCTCCTGCAGCCATTCCAGTGTCCCATTACTTAGCTGTTTCACCCCATTTACCAGAAACACTGCAATCTGCATACTGCTTTGCTTCTACAATGATTATTTGGATTTCATGTAAAACTTTTATTTTGCATTTTACAGCACAAACACTAATAGACATCTGCTCAGCAAAGCAATGCAGTCTCACAGTGAAAATAGACTTAGCATTAAAACTTTTCTGCCCTTGAAACTCTCATTCATTGAAACGGCACTGAAACCCACATTCAAAGAAAATGCATCTGGCCAGTAGCGGATAAAGATTACCTTTGGGCTGTTTTCAAATCATAGGCCATTTGCTCACGAAACATACCTGTGTTCTTAGATACACCTTCCTGATTGTGTTAAATTATATTCCTTGTATATAATACAGCACACTTGTTAGAGCGCATTTTAAATTTATTGTTTTCCAGTAAGCAGTGAAACAAAATGCATGAACCAATAATGACAAAAGTGCCCAATTCAAAACATTTCCATCATAAAAGTCTACTCAAACTTCTACAGTCCACCAGTACCAGTAAATTACACAATCTCTGCAGAGGTAAAAATCATCTAAATAATTTCAAATTAAAGATATCTGTAACTAATGAAGAGGTTGTTGCTAGCAAACAACTTTATATTTCATTGTTTCATCTAGAAATAAAGTGCCTGTTGCCCTTGAATAAATTGCCTATGTTACATTAAAAAAATGATAAACTAGTAATATTGTAATAGGGAATGGATGGCAAACCGATAACAGGTTCATAGTTACTGCATATATCTGCCACAGAGGACATTCTCAGGACTGCAGCATTCACCTCTTTTGAAAGTGCAACACAGTGCAGTATCAGCAATCCATCTACATACTGTGGGAGTAGAACCCAGAGCCTTCTGCATCAAAAGCAAGCATTCTATGTGTTGTGCTACTAACAATGCAAACAGACTTGGCATAAGCAGCACGAACCTTCTCTCCCCCCGAAGAACTATGCAGCACAAGAAATCTGGAAGAAGCCAAAATTTATTGGGGTGGGGGGCAAAGGCTCAAAACTAGGGACACATTTTAAACATTGTTTGTACAATCTTAGAAAAGTTTCTAGAATAAAATGTTTTATGTTACCATGCATTTCCTGAAAGATAGGAAGACTGTAACTTAAACGGCTATCATTATTTAGTGAATTCAGTTCTCATTGATTTGCCAGAAAACCACAAATTTTAAGAGGAACAGACATTTTGTAAAAGTTTGAACAGTTGAGAACTATGAACTTAACAAATACAAAGGATAAGCACATGCATCATTTCAAATCAACTTAATCTTTCAGAAATAGATTCCGTACACCTACATTCTGATCAAAATAGTACAAAACCACTTTGCCTTAATGCAGTTCACTTTTATATTTCAGACTAAGTCAAACTAAAGCTTAAGATACTTTGCCTGCATCATTCCCTGCCCAGTTTTTCATCCCAACCCATTTAGCCTCCACTCCCTTGGCCATTAGTAGTCTATGCAGTCCTAAGTAAACCGTGAGATTTATCACGTCAAAGACCCCCCCCCCCCCACCAAACTTTAGACTACACCATCTTGTTGCTTCACTGTTGAGATAATGGTAAAGGAATATAATACACACATCCAAACAGGACAGGGAGTGGTAGTACCATGGAAATGAAGAGCTAAAAATAGCTTTTTGCCTCTTAAAAATGTGCACTACAGCATCCTCCACTTCAAACACTAAATACATTTTTTGTACAAAACATCACCATTTGTATGGACAGTGTCAAGAATGACCAAATCCACCATATTTGATGAGAAGCCGTATCATGCAGGTTTACCATTATCAAAAGATTTACACCCACACAGTAAGCACATTTTACATTAACATTGCTTTGCTACACTTCATTTGTTTAACAGAGAGAGAAGGGGAAAAAAATCACACAACCATACCAACACCTTTTTATTTAACAGCTACCCTGCTACTCCCCCCAATATCATGCAATGACACTTTCTACTCACCCCATCATGCAATGACCACTTCTTCTTATGAGCCCCCCCCCCCCCCGGAAAGCAAATATTTTATCAACTATAACACCCAATGGAATCATTGATAACCCCAATCCTCTAAGTGACAGTCGTATTAAAAAACAAAATGTTGCCTCAGCCTCTAGTCTGCAATGTTACATTTTTGTTGCTAAAGAAACTAAATTGGAAATAACGATTTAGGACCATCACTTAAGTCAATAAATGCAAAATCACGCACTTCACTGGAAACATCCCAAACTGGAAAGTTTTTTCCTCTCAAGATTAAATGCAGCCCATTAAAGCACAGCACCAAGAGACATATCATTATTCTTACACACATACACACTATTTTAATGCTTAGTTACTATTGAAATTAAAAAAAAATTCAAAAATCAAAGTTTTAAACAGGCGTTATTCACCCCTCTGGGAAGCATGACTTGCAAACTTTCATTATGTTTTGTTACACTTTATTTTTCACAAAACGTATGATAACATACCTCATATCCAAGTAAGATTAGACAAACTTATCAAATTACCTGAAAAAATGTATCAGCTTTACCTTCTGCTGCAATCCCTTCTAATCATCCTTCCTTGAATTTTTTCCTTGTAAAGACCATCGCTAGTTTCTTCACTATACAATCAATATCTGTCAACTGTGTTTTATACCAGTACTTTTAAATTATACAAGGTACCAACTAATTAATATAAGCACATGAGAACATGACTGTCCTGAACTGGCTTTCCCCATCTTTGTTTACTTTCCATTGGCTATACATATATTCTACTACTTATGATTAAGAACGAATTAAGTAAATAAATCTCAAAATAGGAAATATATAACCCTCATCATTCCATGTTACTGGGGTAAGAGCTGTGGACATGCCGGGTAGGGACAAAGCATTTGGGAGTGCATCTTACAGCAGACTGCTGTGAATGCAGAAACAGACAGCAGCAAAGTTGCTTTGCTGTATCTACCATCTGTTACAATCAAGTGATTTAAAACAAGAATTCTTACCGCTTTACACAATTTGTTGTAAACTGCACTGTGTCTTCCATGATTGAGAGAGAAATGAAAGTACTCAAGAAGTCTAAGAAAACGTACTGTAAAATTTTACAATGGCATCATAACAAAAATACAGCCAGTCTGTACAAGTATGTTGCCAGCTCTGTTATGCAAACTATTTCAATGCAATAGCTGGAAAAAGAGTTAAGTATTATCTTAACTAAATTTAAGCAAGAGGTGTGAAATATGAGACTGAGAAAAAGCACATTACGGGAATAAGCAAGACAAAATTAAGACAACAAGGCACAAGTTTATTGCCTTGTTAGCATCTTCATAGTTTCCTTTCATTCAAACAACTTCCAAATAAGTATCAAGATCAAATAAAATTGGGATTTGAAGGTGCCACTCGGGAATTCGTGGCATCCCATTGTTTTGCCCTCAAGAATTTGGTCTGATTGAGAGGTATGCTTACCTATTAGATTTTCATTCAACTAAAGGAATTAGGGAGTAGAGTTGATAGGCTTATTTGTGAAGAGTTGTTTAAAGTAAGTTGCATAAATGATGAGAAAAGATAGGTATAACTGAAGATTTAAAAAGGAGCTTGCATCGAGAAGAATTAATTTGTAATTTTTCAGGAAGTCTGGGGGTCTTCAGGAAGCTGGATGGTGAAAAGAAGTCAAATATCAGAATGCCTATGAGAACAAAGGAGTTAAATTGAGAAAAAGGAAATGTAGAGGAAGAAGTGAGCAGAGTAAATTAAGAACATTAGGATAATGAAAAAAATTGATCAAGAAAAAAATGGTGAACAAGTCTAAAGTAGATGCCAGTGATATATTTTCCATGCTTTAGCATCTCATCCTTGTCAAAATTCAGTCTACTGTACCCTTCCCACTCCAGGTCTTGTTTTTCTTGTGTCAAGACATGGTTATGCACATCTCCAGGCCTCCTCCTCCTCCTAGGAGCTTATTTGTCAGTCCTGTTGCGTGATACTTCAGCAACATTTTTATTTTTTTGATGATATTAGTTTTTGTGTACTTTGGGCGGCCACGGTGGTGCAGCGGTTAGCGTTGCCGCCTCACAGCAAGAGGTTCTCTGGTTCGATTCTCGGCTGGGGTGCCTTCTGTGCGGAGTCTGCATGTCCTCCCTGTGGTCGCGTTTCCTCCGGGTGCTCCGGTTTCCTCCCACATCCCAAAGACATGCTGTAGGTGGATTGGACACTCTAAATTGGCCCTAGGTGTGTGTGTGTGTGTGTGTGTGCCTTCTGTCAAAGGTTGGATGCCGGGCTGGCAACTCGACACTGTAAAACTCCACTGCCAATCATGAGCGGACAGGTGATCCGCTGTGGCGACCCCTAACCGGGAAAAAGACGAAAGAAGAAGAAGTTTTTGTGTACTTTCCAGAACAGTTTTCTTTCATTTTGTTGAAAATTTGCCAGTTTTGTTCTGGCCTTCCAACTGCTTTGTGCCATTAATGTCATTGTTCTAATTGTGTATGCCAGTTGCTGAGACTTAGTTTGGCAGTTTGACTGTTTATAGTGCTATTTGTTTACCACCTGCTGTTTTTGTGGTTTTGTTTTATCTTCTTTGGCTCTTATTTGGATGTGGCAGGCTTCCCAAAATGAGTTGCAAGCTTGTTTCCTCAAGGTTGTCTGTGTGTTCTTCACCATAAGGAGGCTTGCCTGATTTGCAGAAACTTTGACAAAAAGATAGTTATTGACAAGCATAAGTAAATTTTGAAAGGTCTCTTGCCTGGCAAAGATTTTAGGAGCATTCCAAGTTGTCAGAGGCAAAAAAACAAAAAAAAAAGATACCGTAAGGATGAATTCGATAGCACTTAAAGCAAATAAAATAAAATGCTTCAGAACAACGAGTAGTAAATCTGTTTGATCACAAGTAATACTTTAACAGTATAAACTGCTTCTTCAGACATGAAAACACAGACTAAAAACGTAATTAGAAAATTCCTTTAAATATATCCAGAAAACTAAAATGATTAGTTAAACAATCAGAATAATTAATCAGGCAATTAAAAAAATCATTAAAATATGTAAAAAAAAAAAAAAAAAAAGAACATTTTAGAGAAATATGTACATTATATAAAAACACATAGTAAAATGTAAAAATATAAGAAATATCTGAATATATGTGGGAAAAAATGTATGTATTATATATCAATTTATCAAATCTTGTAATTCTGTAAATTTGTGTTTGAATATATAAGCCTCTTTCAGTCCTGGTGGTGACTGTGCTCTAAAACGCAAAATCCATTTATTTTCCTGCCGTTCTGTTATATTCTTATTGTCTCTCCTCCAAGATATGTAGTAACTGTATGTAGCATTAAAAACTTGAAAGTATGAATAGTATCAGTATTAGATATGTGCTTATAAAGGGAATTTGTTTCTGTTTTCCTTCAGATTTCTGATAGATGGCTAGGTATTCTGTCCTTAAATCGTTGATAAGTCTTTCCTATATAAATCGCAGGCCATTTAGAACATTTAGCCATATATACTAAAATCTTTAAAATTGTAATTCTTATAAGCGTATATATTAAACATTGTATTTTTAAGTGGCTGTTAGTGTCTTCTCGGTGTGTGTGTGTGTATATATATATATATATATATATATATATATATATATATATATATATATATATATATATCTATGTATGTATAAATAACTGTAATGCATATAATTTCTATTATATATATATACATATATATATATATATATATATATATATATAAGAAATTATATTCATTGCAGTTATAGGTACCATTTTTGTTTATTATCTGCTCTTTGCTCTTTTTCTGTTCCTTATAACAAAGTTTTGTTTTTTTTTAATGTTGTTTGTCTTTAATAACTGAAGGCTTGAGCATTCTGACTTATTTCCCTAAGTTCAGGAACTTAAGATAGTATTGGCCAGTATTTCTTAATAATATTTTTAATATTGGCTGTATTACGATCATAGGTTAATATCTATCTGCAGCCAGCATTATTCATGGTCGTGTTAGTTCATTTTTGATCACACGTTATCAGAAAAAAATAGGTGAATACATAATATGTCTCTTCAATATCTTATGTTTCGTATGTTGTATGCAGTTTTTGTCGGGTCTTCTATGGCTAAAATCTGTTGCCATCTGTTCCAGTTGCTCCTCAATAGTTTTATCTGTATTCAGTCAGCTAACCCTTGCCATTTGATTTTTAACTGTATTTTCAAACACAAAATTAGAGTGCATACTGTCTCTAGCCATATATGTACATTTTCACCTCTTTTCTGTGTAATGTGGTGTTCAAATTCCCTTTTATATCCTTTCTTATTGTGATGTCCAAAAAATCACTGCTTTTATTGTATATTTTTTCGTAAATTTGAGAGAACATGTGGTGATGTGTAGACATGTAATAAATCAGCCGTTTCTTCTTGTCTGCCTCTGAATCCACCTTTGACTTCTAGTTTTGAAGTCAAATAGTTTTTGAAAGGCATTCTTCTTATCTGGCCTTCAACAACGCATATTCCTCCTAAAGACCTTAATTTTGTTCAAGACAAATTGAACCAGTCTTCTTTTGAGCATGCAGTTGTTTCTTCCCTGCAATGTTGTACTTGGAAGGTTGTATTGTTGGCTTTTACTTCTGCCAAGAGGGTATCTGAACTTCAGGCACTCATGGCACTTCCACCTTTTTTTGGTTTTTCATGGGGAGAGGGTGTCTGTCCTTACCAATCCTCATTTTATGGTGTCCATTCATCTTCCTCCTTTTTCCGATCTCCACGGAATTGTAGTGAGAGGCTTCTTCACACCTTGGTTTTACATAGCTTTAGGTATTACTTGGACACAACAAAATACATCAAGAAATCTGGGCAGGTTATTATTTTTTTTCATGCCAGAAAATTGGGGTTGTCTGTATCTAAGCAGACCGTCATCAACACAAATATTTCCCTAGGCAGCCCAGCCCCTTTGTTTTTCCAGTACCTCCACTGACAGTCACCTCTGGTACCTCAAGCCTAGGGTGGGAACGATGTAGATTGTTCAGTATCGCTTGTCAGTGACAGAGACCAAGCCAGTGTATAAATGCCCTAAAGTTGAGGGTACTCCTTCTCCAACATTGCAGGCATTCCAGCATTCCCCTCCTGAAGGAGTGATTGCTATGCACTCCAACAGCGTAACGGCAGTATAGTATATTGATAAGAAATAAGGAACCTGAACCCATTCCCATCTCCCCACTGTCAAGAGGAGATGAGGCTGTGTGAGTAGGCTGTTTTTTTTAGTCTCTTTCTGGTTGCAGTACATGTACCTGAAGAAGCCACTTGTTTAATTGACTGGTTCAGCAACGGCTTGTTCATGCTGCCTGAATGGCCCTTAACTTGTCATTGTGAGAATTGTGTTCCACCAGTGAGGAACCCTTTCTGCATCATTTTGCCTCCTTAACCATCATCAATTCCAGCAACTTTTTTTTCCAATTCCTCCTCTAGACCAGCAGAGGGGCACTTCAGTCCGTGACATGTATCAGGGTCTCCTCTATACTTTTCCCTGATTTCCAAATTAATGCAGAAAAAAATAAGATGTCAGTGCTAGGGTCATTTTCATAGTATTATTCTAGCCTCAGCAGCTGTGACCTTACCTTAATGTCATGAGAGAGTCATTAGAACAAGAACACTCGGCCCTCTACCTACTTAACTTAGTAAACTACTGAAAACTTCAACAATGTGTCTTTATCTTTTCCAGGTATTTGAGGGAGAGTCTCCTAGATCTGCTAGCTAAAGTGATTTTATCTGGACTAATTTTTTTGTATTGTGTTTCTTAATTTTGATACTGGGGACAGTGGCCTATATTGAAAGGTGGAGAGAGGAAGAGATGAAGCATTTCAGTAGTTGGAGGTTTAGTAAAATCTTTTGATAACAATTCTGTGTAATGAATATTTGCTTAAAACTGAAGAGGATATACTGCAGAGCATTGCCATTTCCTTTAGACTGTAGAAGTTTTTTTTTCATGTTTTCAGATGTTACTTTTTTTCTCCATAAGAGAGACTGGTTTGAAGATCTCTTTGTATCCGTCAGGAGAAGTTGCAGAATTCACTTCATTTCCCAGAGCATTTAATAGGGTCATGCCATCAGTGTTTGTCTTTGAGGAGACTTGCAAACAGGCTTTTTTAAGCAGAAGTGTCATCTTGTGCTCAGAAGGGCTGATAAAAGTTATCACCTACCTAAGGGTGTAGTCATTTTGATGAGTACAGTTGATGTTTTGGATGTTCTTCATGTTTCACTGTTGCAGTCATTACATTTGGGTAATCTGATGGCAGGTTGCCCTCAGTCGGCCTGATTAACAAAGTCTTGGGTCCTGCGTCAGTTGCTGTCCCATCTTCTGTATGAAGTCAGGTCGTCAGGGGTATAAAACATGCAGCCGACGCCATTACATCAGTCTTTCTTGCCGTGCAGTGCCCGAAGCAGAAGCAGTTCGTAAGTGCCGGTTGGCCGACTCCTGAAATTTTCATTTTCGAGTTTCAGAACTGAAGTCTTCAACTTAAAGCTAAGTACCCCGTTGGGGAAACTTTTTCTTGCTCCTTACCGATGTCAGTAAAAGTTAATTGCATTACTTGTGGAAAGCAAATACCTCATTAAGATTTTCACTCGTGCTGTATTCCTTGCCTAGGCTCTGTCCACGACGTACCTAGCTGTCGGTTTTGTGCTTTATTTAATCAGCACACTATTCGTCGTCGGTACATTTTTGCCTCTAAATATTTTGGTTCTCAATTTAGTTACCCAGAAATGTCGTCTGTTAGCCATCCGACTACCAGGATTCTGAAAAAACATAAAGATAAAGACAGAGACAGGCTGCCGAGGTCCAAAACTGCCGACGATGCTTCCCCTAAGCCAGTCGGCAGTTCGCCGGTACTCAGTGAGGCGCTTTCGCAGCCCCTGATACCCGCTACTTCTGATTCGCAGGCCTCTACTGAGACCCATTCAGAGTCCGGTATGCCACGAGATGCTTCACCTATGGAACCCGCGGATGTCTCTACCTTGGATGGGTCCAGAGCCGTTGTGCAGGCACCGGCTTCTGAGGGTGTATTCAGGCCTACAGACTTGCATATTAAATCAACACATCCTTCATTACTAAGGCCTAAATCTCGATCCATGTCTTAAAAACCAACGCCCAGGCCCCTATGCCTAAAAAACAAATGATAAAAATAGCTGAAGATTTAATTACTCTAATCAGGGGTAGTCAACCCCCCCCCCCCCCCAAGAGGTCTAGGGCTGAGCTTGATTATGAATCTTCTGATCAGGATTCTGTTTCTTCTGACTCTTCTAATGACCTGGATTTGTCCATACCTACTTATGAGGATTCTTATGCAGTGGATTCCATTCCCTCTGCTTCCCCTCTTGAGGATTTTTCTTTTGGGGAAACTTTACATACTTTAATTGAGCATTTCCACTGGGAAAGCCAGGAATTTTCTGATTCAAAAAAGAGGCTTAGGGATTTCCTTCTTCTACCTCAGCATAGACCTTTGGCTATACCTCCTGTACTAGACATTGTTGATGTGTTCTCGGAATCCAGTTTGGCTTCCGATTCCCTGCCTCTGGCTCCTAGTAAACCTGACAGATACTGTAGGGTTCCTGAGTCCCACAAGTTCCTTTTAAAAAATCCTCTTGTAGATCCAAAAACCATTTCTCATGGACCCAAAGGCATTAAGGCTTTTCCTGCTAAAAATCCTACCCCTTCTGATAGAGACTCCAGAGCACTGGATAGATGGGGTAAAGAGGTTTATACTTATGCAACCTTGGCAATCAGAGCTTTAAACTGCCAATTTCATATGTTAAAATATCAATGGCATATTATTGGACTGCTTAAACAGAAAATGATGTTGATTTCTGACTGTGTGGAAAATAAAGATTTACAGGATTTAATGCATTCCGCTGAGCAAGTTGGAAAACATACTTTGCAGTGTGGTTTTGATTCTTTAGAGGCCTCCTGCAGGGCTGCTGTTACTGGGTCTGTGCTTAGAAGGCATGCTTGGCTTAAGGAGCAATCTTTGCCTGATCATGTTAAAGCTAAATTGTTGGATGCTCCTTTAAATCACGACCGCCTGTTTGGCAATAAGGCTGAAGAAGTTCTAAAAAAGATGGAAGATAAAGCTAAATCTATGCAAACTGTTAAAGATTTCTTACAAGTGCAACCTCCAAGATTTAGTAGGCACTGGCCTACAAAGAATTGGTCCTTTCCAGCCCCTTCCAGATCCTCTCAAGCCAAACCCAGACACAGCAAAAACCCCAGGTTTCAGTCCCAGGGGACTCGCAGAACTAAGCAGTGGGGGGCCTCCACTTCCAAATCTGGAAATAAGACACCCCCTATTGTAAACAGTCTCATTGACTTCCTTTTAAAATTACCAAGCACTTCTCTTTTAACCACCCCTTTGGGGGGAAAGATTGCTCTTCATGCAGAGAACTGGGAACTCATAACCCAGGACAAATGTGTTTTAAATATAGTGTCCCAGGGATACAGATTTCATTTCCACATGTTGCCAACACAAAACGGGTGACCAGACCTGCCCCCAAATCAGTGGGCAGAGGCTCAAAAACAGGTACTTTCCCTCTTGAGCATGGGGGCTATTCAGCTGGTACCAGAAGAAGAAAAGGGACAAGGTTTCTATTCCAGGCTTTTTCTGGTACCCAGAAAAGACAAATCATGACGTCTAATCCTGGACCTGTCTACTCTAAACATTTTTCTGGAGATTCCAAAATTCAAGATGCTGACTCTTCACCAGTTACTTCCTATGCTAGGCAAAGACGCCTGGTTAGCAACTCTGGATTTAAAAGAAGCATACCTGCACATCCCAATCAATGAATCTTGCAGAAGATACCTATGCTTCAAAGCAGGCTACTTGTATTAGCAGTTCTTTGCACTGCCCTTTGGCTTGTTTACTGTGCCCAGGGTATTCACAAAGTGCCTGGCTCCAGTTATTGCATTTTGCAGGCAAAGAAATATTCAAATATACCCATACCTGGACGATTGTCTAATTCAGGCAGAAAACCAGTCCATACTTCTAAATCATCTGGCACTTGTAAAAAGGGTTCTAACTCTTGTAGGGTACACCATAAATGAAAAGAAATCAAAACTGTTTCCCTGTCAACAGGTTACATTCCTGGGTGCAAGCTTGAATACAGCTGTCCAGATGGCTTTCCTCATGCCAGAGAAGCAAATTCATTTAGTAACTTACTTCAAACAAGTGGCCACAAAAACACTGCTATCTGCAAGACAAATACTGCAATCCTTGGGGTTCATGGCCTCCTGCATTCTTTTAATTCCATATGCAAGACTGCATATGAGGAAACTACAGTGGTATCTAAAAAGTCTACGGAGTCACCATGGTCACAGCCTGGAAACAATGATTCCTATCATACCATGCCTACACCTAGAGTTCCTATGGTGGGCAGAAGCCTGCCACCAAAACAAGGGACTACCATTCACACTACCCCCTGCCGCCCAAACCCTAACTACAGATGCATCAGACTATGCATGGGGGGGCTCACCTGGCAAGGAAGTGCATTCAGGACAAATGGATCCCAAATCAAATGCACCTACATATCAATCAAAAAGAAATGTTAGCTGTACAGAATGCTCTGACAGCTTTCAAGGACTACATTCTTCCAGGACAACTAATGGTAAAGACGGACAACACCATGGTTATGTGGTACATAAACAAGCAGGAGGGTACACATTCCTACCCCCTCTGCAGACTAGCCATGGCATTGTGGAACACAGCCTTGCACTACCAAGTGCATGTACAAGCTCAATTCCTGCCAGGAAAATTGAATACACTGGCAGACAGACTAAGCAGAAACCCCATGGACCCACGAGTGGAAACTGGAACCACGGATTTTCAACATGTTGACAAGCTAATGGGGGAGCCCAGACATAGATCTATTTGCCTCCCCCCAGTACTACCAGTTGTACAAGAGTTTTGCACAAGGACTCCCCACAAACAAGCCTGGAAAGTGGATGCTCTGTCCTTCAGCTGGAAAAACCTATCAGTCTACTCCTTTCCCCCTTTGCTCCCCAAAGTTCTACTAAAAGTCAAACAGGACAAACAAAGGATGATTTTGATTGCTCCAGACTGGTCGCGCCAACACTGGTACGCCCTCCTGCTCAGTGTGTCGCAAATATCTCCATGGCACCTGCCTCTGACCCCTTCCCTGCTGTCTCAGCAGGAGAACCAAATTCTGCCCCATCAGCTACCAACATTGAACCATGCAGCCTGGCTAATCACTTAAATTCACCCTTATCATCCCTCAGTAAACCTGTGATGGATGTCATCTTGGAGGCGAAGAGACCTAGTACTAGAAAATCTTATGCTGACTAATGGTAAAGATTCTGTGCCTGGAACCAGTCTTTAGGGATGACCACAGCAGCGCCCAATTTACCTCAGATTTGGCAATACTTAACTGAGATGCTTCACAAGGGCCTGTCTTTTTCCTCCATTAAAATCCATGCCTCAGCTATTTCAGGTCACTATGACATAGAACCACCCCTTTTCTCTCATCCTCTGCTCAAGCAGCATCTCAGAGGGGCAAAAAATTGCGACCATCCAGGAGAGCTCCTACCCCTGCCTGAGACCTTAACTTTGTTTTGGAGAATCTCACTCTACCTCCTTTCGAGCCAGCTGCTACTGTAGACTTAAAATTTCTTTCTTGGAAAATAGCCTTCCTTTTCGCAATCACTTCAGCTAGAAGGATATCTGAATTACAGGCCCTTATGGCAGTGGAGCCTTTCATCGTCTTTCATGTATTCAGGGTATCTCTCAGGACCAATCCATCCTTCATGCCCAAGGTGGTTTCCAGTGTGGCTCTTAATCAGTCCATTCATTTGCCAACCTTCTTCCCCAATCCACAGAACAAAGGGAACAGAATCTGCATTCTTTGGATGTGCACAGACAATTAAGATTCTACTTGGACAGGACTAAATCTCAAAGAAAATCTGAACAATTGCTGGTCGCATTTGCTGCAGGGGCAGAGGGGAAGGCTATTTCAAAACAAACCATTTCTAAATGGATAAGCCATTGCATTAATTTCTGCTATAAGCACCATGGAAAACCTATCCCCCAGGGGATAAGATCTCACTCCACCAGGGCTGCATCTACTTTTGCAGCCTTTCTCAGAGGTGTTCCTACCAGGGATATCCTAGAAGCTGCTACCTGGAGTTCTGTACATACTTTCACCAAGCACTATCATTTACCAATTTTCTCTAAATCCAGAGCTGGCTTTGCCACTGCTGTCTTGCAGGGCCTTATGCTCCCTAATGCTGTATAAACTCCTCCTCCCAACCGTAGCTTTGAGAATCTACCCAAATGTAATGACTACAACAGTGAAACACGAAGAATAGAGTACAGTTGTGTACACTTACCATAAATGTAGATGTTCAAGTGTATTCACTGTTGCAGTCCTGGTTACCCTCCCACTAGCCCCCTAGTTTTTTCTGGCTATACCTCTCCTTTCCTTTACTATGCTTAAAAGCCTTTTTGGTGTATTTGCTTTTGGTTGGAGGTATACCTTTGTGTTTTTGTGTTTATTTGCTCCCCATTAGGGGGGCACCTGACATCTGGGACAAGAAAAACTGATGTAATGGCGTTGGCTACATGTTTTATACCCCTGATGACATGGAAGAAGAGACAGCAACCGACACAGGACCCAAGATGGTGTTAATCAGGCTGACTGAGGGCAACCTGCCAGCAGATTACCCAAATGTAATGACTGCAACAGTGAATACACTCGAACATCTACATTTATAGTAAGTGTACACAACTGTACTATGTAACTATAGCCAAGCAAGGAACTGGTCTAACCACCACCATTCACAGGAAAGAATGTCATCGTCCAACGTATTTGCATAGGGAAGGTATGCATCCACAACACATTTTTAGTAATATTAAGGGTCAGGCTATGAAGAGCTATTGTTTATCCTGAATTGGCAAGGACTTTCATTAGGGACTATGCCATCTACGGGATGACTTTATGGGTAGTGGGTATGGATGTATGGAAATTGACAAGGCATACAGTAAAACAAATGAGGAAAGAGCAGGGATAGCCAAGCCCTATTTTTCACACCGAAATGATACAGTTAAGTACACTAAAAGCAGTGAAAATGTCCATGGTCATTACCTATACATCAGAGGTGAATAGGATTAGGGAAGTGGTCAGAAGTAATTGGTATATTTTACACACTGATGAGAAGGTAAAAGAGCTGGTAGGCCAACTGCCTATTTTTGTGTATAAAAACTAAAAGAGACTTAAACAACATTTATGTCATCCTAGATTATATCATAATTTGGGGAAAGGCAATAGGGTTACACGTAAGTGTCAGGAATGTGCATACTGTGATTATATTAATCAGTCTATGTATTTCAAGCATACAGAGACAGGCTATTTATGGAAACTTATGGTTTCAGCAGACTGTAATACACAGAATGTTATTTATGTAGCACACTGTGTTTTGTGTTTCAAATTTTATATAGGTAAAACTAACCGGAAACTGAAAGAGAGAGCGCGGGATCATTTGTACTGTACAAGAAGAGGAAATGATTGTAGTGCTTTGGCAAAACTCACACTGACAAATGGCAACACACATACATTTGTATTCCAAATTTTACAAGTTGTGATTGAGAGTGTGGTGGGGGAACGACTTAGTAAACCTGACAGAAAATGCAGAATTACAGTGGATTTTAAGGTTAGGAGCGCATAGGGGAATGGGTCTGAATGACCATGTACCCCTAAAACTAGTATCAAAGGCAAAGAAAAGTAGAGAAATGTATTATTCTGCATTTTTGTTTTTTTTACTTGCTATTCCTTTATGTGGTGTTTTTAGATGCTGTTGCTCTAAAAGTAAATGCCTTGTTGATCAATTAGGATTCTGCATTGTTATTTTAATTGGTACTGAAATTTATTATAAAAGAAGTTCATTTGCTTTACTTTTTTGTCTGATGAAGTGGTGGTGAACACTGCGAAAGCGCTAACTTTTAATAAAACTTGTGGATTTTACAACTACTGACCCTTGCCTTTCTGCCTATTACTAGCTGTGGTTTCAATTTGTAACCAGTAGAGGCAGTGGATGGCAGACTAGATGTTGTTGTCTTTTGGCTTTTCCCAGTTAGGGGTCGCCACTGCGGTTCGCTAATAATTGGCAGTAGATTTTGACGAACGCTGAGGTGCCAGCTCGACATTCAACCTTCAACAAAGGCACGCCCATTTTACACATGTCTTTCGAACGCCCATCCAACTGCGGGGAGGACATGCAGACTCCACACATAAGGCACATGTAGTCATACAATCAGAAAGAGTTGGTCATGTCAAAACTATAGCAGAAGGATAAAGTATTAAAAATTGGAGTCATCAGAGTGTTTGTGTAAATGATTATTCACTGTACACCAGGCAGAAGAGAAGCAAATTATTTATCCCAGCAATCGGGGAGTGTCGAGAGGCAGGTGTGAAATTCAAGCTGTTGCATCCAGCTGTCTTCAGAATATATTTTCACAGAGGAGGGAAGACTTTTTTTGCTAACCAGGCTAAGGAGGAAATAAAAAAAAGTTTATCCAACAAAAAAATAAAGCAGCAAACAGAAGGGAAATCTGCTACTCATTTTTCTGATAAATGTCATAGAGAGACTTTTCCATTGAAATATTTTCCAGTGTTCCAAGGGAAAATGCTTGAGAGAGAAAAAAAATCATGGGAGTTTTCTAGAAAAATTAGACATGCTCTGGACTTTGACCAGAATCTTATGCTGGGAAATGGAGATGAAAAGGAAGAAGACTAACAACACAGAAGTTGGTGAATAAATGAGAGATTATAAAGCATTGATCACATTTGTGAAATATTGCTTTGCAAGAAAAATTGGCTGAGAAAGGCTGAATTTTTTGTCTTAATCTTGTAGGGGGATTGTAAAGCATATGGCCCATTTTATATCACTAATGTTCAGAGGGACACTAGTAGGGGAAAAAAGTAACTAAGTGAAACAATTTTTGCTCTTACTAGTATCTGTATAAAACATGTCATGATATAAACTGCATGTTATATGTAGTAGGTGTGTAGTCAGTGGTATTTTACGTTTGGGGCGGGGTCTTTTCAGTGATTGCTATATCTGTTCAAGATATTTAAGTAAATAAGTACTTTTTTAGTTGTTAGAAATACAGGCTTTACAGTATAACGAGAAAAAAGGCAGGGCAAAAGCAAGTTTAATGTTAATATGTGGGGGGGATACATTGTAAAAGTGCACCGATTATGTTATATGTAGAATTAAGATATTTTCTCTTAGTTTTGCAAGTATGACTACCTAGATAAAGGCCCTTGGCTTAAGCTCTAAACAGGTATTCTTTGTTGGCAAATACATTTGAAAAATATGATGAAATAACGAAAGCCATGTAAAACAAGTTTATTACATCTGCAAATATATTGTCTTTTTTTCTTTAAGATTTTCAATGGGTGTCAAAAAGTCTGCAGCTGAAGTCAGTGCGACATTGTGTTCTGACTGAAATTTACTAAGATTATTTGCTGACTACTTTTCCATGGAGACCAGCTGTCTGCAGGTGCAAGCAATTAATTGAGAGTTTTGAGCATTCTGTGATGAGAGAGATGCAAAATTTAAAGTTACAATTGCAAGCAATTCAGTGAAAAATAATTTGAAATTGAGGAAGTGAATAAAATCAGCCTCTGTTGCAGCCTTAAGAGAACTTTTTTTATCTTGATGGTTACACTATCCATGTTATCTTGGAATGTCAGTAGCCTTACAAGTATAGACCAAAGGGAAAGAATGTTGAGTTATATTATGAAATGGAGAACACAAATGGCAATGCTACAAGAGCCATATTTGTTAAGAATTGAGCATGTGAATTTAGAAAGAAAGGGTTTTGGGATGGATATTCATCAGAATATCAGGGACAAAGGAAAAGGGGAGTGATTATAGTAATTGCTAGAGGGGTTCCAATAGTGATACAAGGGGGACAAGACTAATGGCAGATTTGTGACAGTAAGGATTATTGACAAAGGAGGAGAATTATGCTTACATGTATTTATATTCCACCAAAAACTGCTATTATGGAGCTTGAGTTTTTTTGAGAAATCGGCTATCAGCAGGGAATATGATTAGGTTGCAACTAGAACTTGAAATGCACAAATGAGGCTGTATCATGGGGGGGCTTAGAAGGTAAATATAACAAAAGAGGGTAAATTCCTGAGGGAAGTATATGAAAGTATTTGTATTAGTAGCAACTTGGACAGAATTTGCTTATTATTCTCCAACGTGCAATAACTGGGCAAGACTAGACAGAATTGTACTTCACAGGAACAATTGCCTAGTGAGTAGGGTAAAATGAAAACAGATATTAAAAGAGGGTAGAAATAAATAAATTAAAAAAAATTGGATAAGAAGTAGTTGGAGTTAGAGGGATTGACAAAGGTTAAGGTATTGCCGAATAAGGAGAGTCTCACAGAGCAAAAAGAGCCACAAATAGAGTGCGAAAGGTAAAATAAGAGAACATCTGGATAATATGCATGAGTTTATAAATATTGCTGTTAAACACTATTTTTTTTATAAGAATTCCAGATCACAACAAGTTCTAGCACAATGACTTAGGCAACAGAAAGCAGACGAGGTTATTACTGAATTTAAGGAATCTGTAAAAAGAAAAATAACTAGAGATCATGTAGAAGTATTCAATATGTTTTGAAATTTAATTATGCAAGGTTAGAGGTAGTTGAGGCTCAACAACTAACAGTTAAGAGAAAAACTGTGATGTATAATCAGTCTTCAGGAAAGTCTCCAGAAACAGATGGTATTCCTGTGGAAGTTTGGATGTTAGGAGGGAAGAAAGTGATAAAGATCTAGAAGATTTTGTTTTAACAGTATTTTAAAAGGTGGTGCTGTACCAGCATCTTGGAAGAAAGCTGTATTAACTAAAAATGATAAAGACCCATTAGGCCCAATTTCATGTAGACCTGTTTCAGTTGCAACTAACTCTGGGCAAAACTGCAATCCAAATTGTAGCTTGCTACAGCTCCCCCACCATGCCCCAGGATTCCCACTCCTCTTTTCTTTATGTACTGGAAAATATTAGGGTTCAACCAAACACCCTAATAATGGGTGACTTCAACTACCCCATCATTAACTGGGAAAACTACTTGTGTACCAACTCCTTAGCTCAATGCTTTCTGGAATTCATAAACTCCAATGCCCTGGATCAATTTATCCACACCCCCACCAGGGGCAACAATATCCTAGACCTAGTCATTACCAACATGAGTGACCGGTGTGCCACACCTGAAGTCAACTCCTCGTTAGACCGATCCGACCATAAGCTAATCACCCTTGATATCCACATCCCACCCCCACCCCATTAAGGAAACCACTGTAAAAAAAATTTCCAAAGCCAACTTCATGCTTCTTAAGACAGAAGTGGTGAATTTCATGACACCCATGCAGATGGACAATACAGTTACAACTACTGAATCCTACACAAATGCACTCTATAAGCACTTACACGAATGCATGGATCATGCTATCCCAAACAGAACCAAGACACTATCCTCCAAAAAAAGGAAGCCAATCTGGTCCCTTGCCATAAACAAACTGTACAACAGAAGGAAGAAACTGTTGCAAAAGAGAGTAAAATCCCATGAGTGGAGGAGCTCCCTGGTCAGCCTCAGTAAGAAGCTTAGAACCCTTATAAGATCCTCCAAAGCTAGCTATGAAAACAAAATTGTCACTGATTCTAAGGACAACCACAAAGCATTCTATAGCTATGTCAAGAATCTTAATGGCAACACCTAGATCTGCTCTGAGTTACAGCACAACGCCACGAAAATTACAGAACCAACTGATATTGCCAACATCCTGACAGGTTCAGTGCTAACTTTACCCCCCCACCCCCTAAAGGGCCCATATCTATACAAGAAGAATGCAGAGGCCCTGTAATCACAACTATGCAGGTAAAAGCTGCACTCTGTAAAGCCAAAAACACAGCATCCATGGGACCGGACAACATCCCAGCCTGCGTTTTACACTAACCTCAGAACGAACTGGCTCCCCACTTAAGCACCATGTTCAATAATAGCCTTGCATCAGGCTTTGTGCCCACTGAATGGCGTACAGCAACAGCTATCCCACTCCACAAAGGGGGAGCCACCACTGATCCTGGGAACTATCGATCTATTAGCCGGACGAGCCTGTTCTGCAAGGCCATGGAAAGTATCATCATGGAACTCATAAACAAAGACATTGGTAACTCCCAAACTCTGGATCCCACCCAGTTCAGGTTTGTGAAAGGCAGATCATGCCTCCTGAACCTGATAGACTTCTTTGAGGCAGTCACCAAAGCCGTAGATGAGGGTAAGGTGGTTCACACAGCATATCTTGACCTCGCTAAGACTTTCAACACCATCCCCCATTCTGGAATTATAGCTAAACTTACTAAACTAGGTATAAATCCTTACATCACAAGATGGGTTGCCAACTGGCTCACTGACAGAACCCACACTGTAAAAGTTACAGACTCCAAATTTGACCTCAAACCAGTGACAAGTGGAGTCCACAGGGTTCAGTCCTGGGACCTCTCCTGTTTGGTATCTACTTCTCTGAAGTACAGGCTAACACAGAAGGCCTCTGGCTAATGAAGTTCGCAGATGACTGCAAACTAGGATCCATAGTCAAGTCCCCAAATGATGTGGACATCCTACAGAAGGGCCTCGCTGAGACCGACTCCTGGTGTCAGAGCCATGGCCTCAAGCTCAATGCCAAAAAGTGCAGTGTCATCCCCTTTGGTAAAAACTCTGTACCCATGAGCTATCACATAGGCAGCAATCTACTTAACACGGAATGTGTGTTAAGAGACCTTGGAACCCAGTTGGACAGTAGTCTCTCCTTTGATAGTCACATCGCCACAGTATTCAGGAAGTCTTTCTACGTACCACACCTCATCCTGAAAGGGTTCTCATCCAGGAAAAAGAGGTCATTGTTCCCCTCTACTCGACACTCATTAGACCCCTTATAGAGTACAACGCCCCTTTTGGAATGTACCTCACAAGACATCTGCAGTAGCTGGAAAGGCCGCAGAAGTACCTCACAAAGAGGATTACTGGCCTCAAACAAATGCCCTACACTGACAGTCTCAAAAAACTCCAGCTTTATTCCATAGCATATCACCTACTCCGAGGTGATCTCTGCTTAACATATAAAGCTATGTCAAACCCAGAGCCGTTGGACATGCTACACCTAACAAAATCCCAATCCCTCAGAGCTGCATGTTCTAGGCACCTAAACCTTTTCACCACAATAAACAGGACATGCTGGAGGGAGAGATTCCTGTCCCAGAGACTTCCCATACTCTGAAACAGGCTACACATCTATGTCAAGCAAAGTTCTTCATTAGCACTCTTCAAAAAAAATCTTGATGAGTGGATGGGAAATAGGAAATACACCCCAGGGATCACATCTGTGTCTCTGCTCGACAGTGGCACAGGAAAATAACTTTCTTGGGTGGCGCAAGCCAGGGAACCTTGTTGGTTAGGATTACGTAGGTCCTTGGGCCGATAGCCTAATACCTACCTATGAACCTATGAAACCTTGATTATAAAGTGTTTGGCTGTACTAGCTAAAAGAATAGCAAATGTATTGCCAGAATTGATAGATATGGATCATTGTGGTTTTGCTGAGGGGAGGCAAACATTTGACACCATTAATAGAACAGTCTTAATCCAGGGGAAAGCAGAATACAAGAAAGTACTGCTGTTGTTAATGGGTCTTGATGCAGAGAAAGCATTTGACAGAGTAAGCTGGGATTGTACGAGTAGGACAGTTGAAGCATTTGCATTCCTTGATAGAATAATAAGGTTAATTAGGGGGTGTATGTAGGATCACAACAAAGAATTTGTGTGTGTGTCTGTGTGTGTGTGTGTGTGTGTGTGTGTGTGTGTGTGTGTGTGTGTGTGTGTGTGTCTGTGTGTCTGTGTGTGTCTGTGTGTGTGTGTGTGTGTGTGTGTGTGTGTGTGTGTGTGTGTGTGTGTGTCTGTGTGTGTGTCTGTGTTTTGGGCGGTTCTATCTGATAAGTTATTTGAACAGAGGAACCAGGCAGGAGTGTTCTCTTTCCCACCTTTTTGCTTTATATTTAAAACTACTGGCAAACAAAATAACGGACTCAGAAATGCAAGGTTATAATTAGTATGGTAATCAGGAATAGTTGACATTTTTGTATATGATTATCATTTTGTACCCAGTAAATCCAGAAAAGTATGTCCATATCGTGAAACTTTTTGTGGTAGTTAAGTCTTTTCGGGATATACAATTAATGAAGATAAAACAAAAACTATAGCCATAAATTATGTAACCTGCTTACAGATTGGTTCAGCAGTCTCCATATTTGTGAGGGACGGAAATGATTGATCAGCCGATAGCACTAATTTACCTGCAACCTTTCTTGCATCCCATCCGTACGACAAGATCAGTAACTACTTCACACTGATCCCCCCACTGAGAAGCTCCCCCTCTTCAAAACTAAAACTGACAGATTGGTTTCTCCTATTCACTTGGTCTTACCATGTCTTTATTTTTCAGTTGATCTTTCATTAGAGCACTCTTCAGAAGTGAATAATCATGGCTGCTTTATGCAGTAGACCACAACCATATAGTTCTTCTCAGCCTCTGACTTGTTAATTTCATGAAATTTTGTCGACCCTTTCTATCAGGGTACAAGTTCATCAAATTGCTGAATAAGTTAAATATGAAAACTGCATTTTCTAAGACCTTATCTCCTAAGCCATCTTCTTCCCTGGCTTCAGATCTTTTCATAAAGAGGTCTCATAAAGATCCAATCTCAACCTCGAATACTGCCAAGAAAGACAAAATTATCTGAATTGACTTTGTTGGATCTGATGCAATCCAAGTTAGATCCTTCTATGGCTAGACCTTCTACCATGATGAACTTGTCTAGGACACGGTATTCACTGTCTGTCAAACTGGTCCCCTCCAAAGTACACTTAGGCTTTCTAGAAAGATGTAGATCTCCATCAATATATTCCACTCATTCTTTAAGAAGCCTGACAGAAAATGATGTGGAAAAATAGTGAGAAACATTCTGTTGGTGCAGATTTCAAACTGCAACTCGCAACTATTTCTACTTTTATGTAGGATTCCAGGATTCTTCCCAAATTCTCTCCATACTATGAAGATGATTTTAGTATGTACCATTTGCTGACAATACTACTGTACAGATTCCATTGTGCCTTGCAAATTAATTCAAAAGTGATACTATACACTTTGAAAAATTTCCCCTGCAGTAGTTTATAATAAGGGGGAGTACATATTGTGTTTACTGTTTGCTCATATGCAGTTATATTCCTAACCACACTATATGTATAACACATTAGGAAGGTTTTACATTCAGTCCTTTCCTTGAACAGAACAAGTTGGCAAATATAAACATATTCCTGGCCAGATAGTTTGACAGTTTGCATTCCATTTTTCTATTACAAGGAATTTCTTTCCTTACCAAAGCCACAAAAGGATCATTCAGTCAGATCTATGACTTTTAGCTATATTTTCAGTCCAGTACATCTATGGATGATATATGTATGGCTACATCTTGACCAAATATTCATACCTTTATCATTCATTGCATTAGATCTGAGTTCAAGGATTAGTAAACCTTTTGCTCAATCTACCCAAAATATCAGTCATCAGAGGCCACCCAAACATTCAGATAGCTAGGGAATCTGACCCATAGTTTGAGGATGAATGAAAATGGACATCAGATAAAGAAGTTGTGTACTTACCATAATGCTCCATCTGTGTTGTTCATGTTCATTCATCCTCAACTCCCCACCCGCCATCCCCCTTCCTTTTCTAATCTCTGGCTTCTGGAAGAGCTAGAGGCTCTAGAGTTTTCAAAGCTGCTTCTCAAATGAGCCATCGAACAGGTGTCTCCCTGATCAGTCCGGATCAGGCATCTACTCAAGGTTCTTTTTGGTGCCCAAAAACACGGGGGACCTCAGGCCCATTCTAGACCTGTCAACATTAAACCTGTCTGTAGCCAAACAGAAATTCCAGATGGTCACCCTACAGTCCATTCTACCTTATCTCTGAGAGTGCGACTGGATGTGCTCGTTAGACCTCCAGGATGCTTACTACCACATCAAAATACACAGAAGCTCCAGGAGGTTTCTGCGCTTCCGGCTGGGAGCCAGTCATTTTCAGTTCAGAGCCCTACTTTTTGGTCTCACCACAGCCCCCAGGGTGTTCACCAAGGTGTAATGGCAGTTGTAGTGGCTCACCTGAGGCTTCAGAGTATTCAGGTGTTTCCATACCTGGACGACTGGCTCTTCGCTGCGCCCAACAAGCATCACCTGTGTCTGGCCCAAGATTACTTCATTCGGTTGGCAGATCTACTGGGAATTACAGTCAGTGTTCAGAAATCCCAGTTGCAGCCAGTACAAGTTCTAGACTTCATTCGGGCACGGCTAGACACTTTGCAGAGGAAGGTATTCTTAACTCCAGACAGGATCCTACACCTCCGATGCCACATAGCTCAGATAGCGAACTCCAAGTCTCCAAAGGCGAGTGAAGTTCTCTGGGCTCTGGGCTCCATGGCTGCCACCATATCAATTCTCCCTTGTGCGCACCTTCACATGTGGGTTCCTGGCTGTTCAGTGGTCTTGGCTAGACCTGCCCATGGAATTTCTGATCAAGATCAGTCATGTCTGCAGGGCGTCTCTTCTTTGGTGGTAAAGTTCACCGGCGATGATATAAGGACACCCCTTTGCATCATCTCCAGTCCAAGCCACAGTAACAACGGACGCCCCCCAACTCAGGTGGGGGGGGCACTGTTTGGGAAGGACAGTCCAAGGCACGTGGTCCCATTCAGAGACCAAATTGCACATAAATATTCTAGAGATGAGGGCAGTGCTTTTAGCATTGGAAGCCTTTTACACTGTCCTCCCTCTCGGATTGATTGCAATTCATTCAGATAACATGTCGGTTGTCTGGTATATCAACAGGCAGGGGGAACCAGATCTTACCCCCTATGTCACGAGGCCATGAGAGTGTGGGAATGGGCGATCCCCACCGGTCGGTTTCTGATAGCAATGCACATCCCGGGGTGCTCCAACATTTTAGCGGACAGATTGAGTCTGGTCATTCTGATGCCTTACGTGTGGTCTCTGAAACAGTCAGTAGTGGAGATCATCTTCCTTGCATGGGGTCAACCTTGCTGCGATCTCTTCACATCTCCTTCCAACACAAAGTGCAGTGAGTTCTTTGCTCTGATTCCCTCACCAGGGGAAGTCCCCAGAGACGCTGTAGTCCATGCTTGGCTCCCCGGGCTTCTGTATGCTTATCCACCATTGCCACTCATTCCGAAGTTTCTTCAGAAAGTTTGCTGACTGGGGGTGCAAAGTGATCCTCATTGTCCCATTCTGGCCTTGTCAGGTTTGGTTCCCATTCCTTTGGTCTCATCTCATAGCTCCCCCGTGGGTTCTGGATCCCTGCCTGGATCTAATTTCCCATCCGTCGGGGGCGCATCAGCCCGATCTGGGCAGCCTCAAACTGACAGCCTGGTTGCTCCAGTTTAGTTAATTGCCAGGACTCCCTGTCTTTCATCCCCAGTAAAATCCATTCTGGTGGCTTCTCTTAGACTCCACTAGGAAACTTTATTGCAGTAAATGGAAGTGCGTTTCCGTTTGGGCCTCGCAGAGAAAACTAGATCCCTTTACAGCCCCTGTTCCAGCTGTGTTGGATTTCCTGTATGGCATCTTTCAGCAAGGAGCTAGTTCCTCCACAGTGAAAGTACAATTGGCATCCATTTTCAGTTTTCACGGTGGTGAAGACAACATTGCCTTAGCCTCCTCTAGGCTGTGTAAGGCTTTTCTTAAAGGTACTTTTCTGTTACATCCACCTGTCAAGGATTCAGTGCCTTCTTGGGAGCTTACTTTTGTTTTACAGGCATTGGTGGCTCCTCCTTTCGAACCTGCAGCTTCGGGGACTTGAAATTTTTGCCCTGGAAGACCGCTTTCCTAGTCGCCATTACATCTGCTAGGAGGGTTTCTGAGCTTCAAGCTCTGTCTGCCGTGCCTCCGTATTTGATCTTCTACAAGGATAGGGCCTCTCTCCATACTAATCCTTCTTCTTACCCAAAGTGGCATCTGAAGCAAACATAAACCAGTCCATTAATCTGCCCGTTTTCTTTCCTAACTTCCAAAATAAAGGTGAATGCAAACTCCATTTGTTAGATGTTCATAGACAGCTTTGTTTTTATCTTCATAGAACAAAGTCTTTCCGCAAGACTGACCAATTATTTGTTTCCTTTTCCAAAGCATTTATGGGAAAAGCTATTTCTAAAGTTTCTTTGGCCAGATGGATCACTCTTTGTATTTCACATGCCTACAAGCAAGAGGTTTATCTCCTCCTGTTATTGTTAAGGCTCAGTCAACCAGGTCCATGGCGACTTCTGCTGCTTTTTGGTCTAGGGTGCCTTTGGACGATATTTGTGCAGCAGCGACCTGGGCCAATTCACATACCTTCATTTCCAATTACAAATTAGATCTGATTTTGAGGGGTAGAGCATCCTTTGGCTCTACGGTGCTCAGGAATATCCTTCCATAAGGGCTTCCCAGGATTGGAGTAGCTGGGGACTCTCTCCCACAGGTTGCAGATAAAATGAAGTTAACTACTTCAGATAAAGAAAGTTATGTATTCACCATAACGTTCCATCTGAGTAGTTATACTTTATTTTTCTGCAACATTCCCTCCGTCCATACCCCTGACCTTGTCCTGTCTTTTCAGGTTTGGTTCATTGGGCTGAGTTGCTTATGTTTTTTTATTGCAGCAAACTCAATCTGAGGGAAGATAGGAGATGGTAGGGCATTATGGGTAAGAGGAGGAGCTCAGAGCTTGGAGCAGATGCTAGAAAAAAATTTGCCGGCTCGGATCCTTATACCCACAGGTTGCAGACAAATGAAGTATAACTACTCAGATGGAACGTTATAGTGAGTACATAACTTTTTTTTATTCGAAGTATCTCAAAGTGAGTAAAGTGCTTGCATTGTTTCCTTATTACAGTGCATTTATTTCAAAAAGTTTGTGTGCTGAGTGCAACTATTTCGTGAAGTACAGTCAAAATACAGCCATTTAGAAAAGTTTCTTGTGCTGGGTGTGTCTGTTTGCAAAGTGCCATCATTACAGAGTGTTTCTTGCACTGCAAAGAGTTGTTTAGCAAAGTACAGCCATTTTGGAGGAAGTTTCAGTGTACTGTGTACTGTTTATTCGCAAACTGCAGTTACTTTGAAATGTTTCTTACTCAGAGTTTCTTCTGCCCAATTTGTTAGCACAGTGAAGTTATTTTGAAATGTTTCTTTCACTGTTGAGGTGATTTCTTACAGTATAGTAATTTCAAGAGTATCATAGTGCCCGAGAGACTTGTTTTGCAAAGTTCAGTTATTCAGAGGGTTGTTGTGCTATTGGGTAAAGTTGCAAATATTAGAATACATTTCTGGCATATGTATATATGTGTGTGTTAATGCATACTTACAAAAGCCTTCACTGGTATGTGTTATGGTAGACAGATTTTGAAAACTCTCATCACTTGTATTTGATCAGAATATTGCACAGAATTGGAGAATATTTGAGCAAGAGTACGATATTTTTATACAAGCAGCTTATTCTGACAAAGATGCACATACTAGGGCATTCATTTTGCTAAACCTAGCCGGATCAGAGGCCATTGAAAGAGAGCATTCATTTGTGTATGCACTGGCAGTATATAAGAGAGAGAGAGAGAAGGTGAAAACGGCCATATTGTTGTACAGGCTGAATGAAGGGGAGACTCACAAGGGTTTATAGCGCAGATTCAGAGAAATGTGTAACCCCCAGACAAATATTACATTAAAGAGGCATTTGTTGTACACAAGAGATAAAAAACCAGGGGAAGCTTTTGCAGCTTATATTACTGACCTGAGAAATAAAGCTAAAATGTGTTGCTTTGGTGACTTAAAAGATGAGTTGATAAAGGACAGGCTTGTGGGTGGTATTAATAGTGCTGCTGTTAGAAAGATTTTGCTTTGTGACAGTGATTTAACCTTGAGTAAAGTTATGATTTGTCAAATCCATGAAGTTACAGAAAGGCAAGAAAAACAAAAAAAAATGGCTCAAACTTCACCAAACCAGTAAAAACATGTAGAAACTGACCAGACTTCAGCGTGAATAAAATACTGTTATTTTTATTAGTTAAAACACATCACAATGTTTTAACTAATAAAAATAATAGTATTTTATACACATTGAAGTCCGGTCAAGTTACAGAAAGGCACACAGGTATGCTTGCAAGTGATAAGAGCATGGTTTCAGTAGGCTCCAAAGCAAATGTGGACAGCATGCAACACTTGCCTAACAGAGACAGGCCTAAGCACATGACAGTTACAACCTCTGCTGTTTCTCCTGGGAAACCATGCAGTTTTCCAGCAAGTTCTAAGAAAGGAGCATGCTCAGTACAGTATAAGGGTGAGTCAACAAAACCCAAATCCAGCTTTATTAACTGTCACAATTGTGATGTCAATCATTAGTCTAAAAGAGAGAAATGCGTAGCATTTGGTCAGCAAGACCACAAGTGTAAAATAATGGAACCATTTTCAAACATTTTGCAAATCAATTAAACCTCACACAGTTATAAAGAAAGGTCACTCGAAAAAACAAGTCGATCATATAGAAAGCTGCAGTTCTACTTTCTATGTAGATGGGTATCAGTATTTGGTGGAAAGATTGATGCAGTGAATTTGTTGGCAGATTGTCTCAATCGATGATAAATCCACCAAGCTCAAAGTAGACACTGGTTCAAAGTGTAATGTTTCAGCAGACACATTAGCTAAGGTGAGAGCTGGTGAACAACTGTGTGTGACTAGTTGTGCGAAACTTGTTGCTTATGGATTTGAAGAAATTCAGACCGAAGGCTCAGTAGTGCTTTTATGTTATGTGGTAAGGAACTGTTGCAGCTTGTTGTTCTATGTAGTCCGAAGACCTGTGCAGTCATTATTGGGTCTCAGAGACAGTTTGAGAGTGAGTCTGCTTTCTTTTACCAAAGTTGTTCATCATATAAGCACATATCCTAGTTTCGATTTTTCTGAAGCCGTTTTTTCAGAGTATGCTGATGTTTTCAATGACAAGTTGAGCAGACTTCCAGTTGTGTATTCTACGAAGTTAGACCCAGAGGTCAGTACAGTGGTCAGGCCAGCAGGAAAAGTTCTGATAGCTATGCAGGATAAAAGTGTAAGCTGAGTTGGATAAAATGGTGCAGCAAGGTGTAATTTGTCCAGTGACAGAACCAACTGAATGTGTGTCATCCATGGTAGCAGCCCTCAAAAAAAGGCACAGACTAAATCAGAATGTATTGACCCAAGAGATTTAAACAGAGCACTAAAGAGACCGCATCATCCAATTCGTACAGTCAAAGTCGCAGCCCTAATACCAAATGCCACTGTTTTTTCTGTCTTGGATGCAAAAAGTTCATTTTGGCAAGTGATGCTTGATCGCAAGTCCTCATTACTGACTTCTTTTAGTACCCCGTTGGGCAGATGTAGATTCCTCAGGATGCCATTTGGAGTACATTCTTGCAAGTGAAGTCTTCCAGCATGCAATGGAGCACATTTTTTCAAGTTATCCTTGTGCCATAATAGTAGATGATTTTTGGTTGGAGGGAATGGTGAAGCAGAGCATGACAGAAACCTTAGGAAAGTTCTAGACAGAGCACCTGACATGAACTTATAGCTCAATCTTCTAAAGTGCAAATTCAGACCACCAGAAGTTAGATATGTAGATCATTTATTTACCAGCACTGGCTTGAGACCAGACCTAAGTAAGCAGCCATTCTTCAGATGGCAGCACCAGATAATGATGTTCATCGTGCATACAGCTGCAGTCATAACAGATGGGTTCTCCTGCCGTCAGGCGGGTCCTCAGTCGGCTGAATTCCAAAGTCTAGGTCCGGCGTCGGTTGTCGTCACTTTCTTCCTGACGTCAGTGCGACAGGGGTATAAAAGAACCAGCCAACGCCATTTTCTTCAGTCTTTCTTGCCGTGCGGTGCCCGAAGCAGAAGCAGTTCGCAAGTGCCGGTCGGCCAGCTCCTGAGATTACGAAAATTTGGAAACCGAAGTCTTCTTAAAAGCCAAGTACCCCGTTGGGGAAACTTTTCTTGCCTCAGACCGATGTCAGACAAAGTTAATAATTGTATTTCTTGTGGGAAGCAAATACCGCATAAGGATTTCCATTCCCTCTGTATTCCTTGCTTAGGCCCAGACCATGACGTCTCGGTCTGTCGCTTTTGTGCTACATTCAACAAACGCACTATTAAGCGTCGGGCAGTGTTCGCCCAGCATTTTTTTGGGAAAGCATTTAACTATAATATGTCGTCGGATACTCAGACTCTGGTTTTGTCTAAAAAACGCAAAGACAAGGACCGACACTCGAGGTCCACGGCCTCTACCGACACCACGTGGTCCGGTTCTCAGCGAGGAGCCTACGCAGCCCCTGATTACCGACTACACATCTTTGGTGGTGTCTCCTGTACCCGAGGTCACAGGCTCCTCGGCCCACACCCCGACTACAGATACCGACGCCACTCTTGGCGTTGAAACACAGAATGTGGACAGGTCCACCTCCACTCAAGGTGTCTTCAGAACTTCCTCTTCTTTCTCCATCAAGGCTTTCACCAAGTAAAGCATCCATGCACTCTGAAACCAGCTACACAGGGCCCATCTCCAGGCCCCATGCCTAAAAAACAGATGCTTAAAATGGCTGAGGATTTAATTACTCTAATCAGAGGTTCTCAGCCACCTCCGGACAAAAGGCCCAGAGTGGAGGAAGATTCCCCCTCCTCTGATCAGGGCTCCATTATTTCAGAACACTCTGATGATCAGGAACAGTCTTACTCACCTTTTGAAGACTCTGATGCAGAGGAGTCTATTCCTTCTGTATCCCCCCCCGAGGATTTTTCATTTGGGGAAACTTTGCATACCTTAAGGGAACACTTCCACTGGGAAAGCCAGGATTATTCAGATTCCAAGAAAAGGCTCAGGGAATTTCTTTTGTTACCCCAACACAGGCCTCTGGCTATACCTCCTGTCATGGACATCCTAGATGATGTTTACTCGGAGGCCTGCCTTAACCCAGACTGTCTACCTCCAGCTCCAGTTAAGCCTGACAGGTACTACAGGGTTCCTGACTCACACCAATTTCTATACAAAAGCCATGCTGCTGACCTAGAAACCATCTCTCAGGGGCCCAAGGGAGTTAAGGCCTCCATTGCCAAAAATCCATTGTCTTCCGAGAGAGATTCCAGATCCTTAGAAAGGTGGGGAAAAAGGTATATACCTCTGCTACCTTATCCATGAGGGCCTTAAACTGTCAGTTTCATATGCTAAAATACCAACAGTTTTTGTTATCACAATTGAAAAGTAAAATATCACAACCTGAACAACCAGACTTGAAGGAGTTGCAGGATTTAATGCATAGTGCAGAACAAGTGGGTAAACATACCTTACAATGTGGTTTTGATGCTCTAGAGGCCTCATGTAGAGCTGCTGTTACAGGCTCAGTCATACGTAGGCATGCCTGGCTCAAGGAACAAGCCTTACCTGATCATGTCAAAGCTAAATTACTAGACGCCCCTCTTCAAAAGGATGTACTATTTGGGGCTAATGCTGAGGAAGTATTAACTCATTACATCCAAGTGACGTCTTCTGGTGCATCTGCAGTTAACTCCTGCTGATGCCTCTAGGCGTCAAATATTGCTTGTTCATGTCCATCAATAATACCAAAATCATGCTACGGACAAGGTTTTAAAATATTTCATCTTAAAGCTTACACAATAGCAAACTCAACTGCATTAATATTTGACCTCTACCTAGTGCAGGTAAATACATATTAACTGTTTTTATGATATTCATTTATATAGATATAATTTTCACATTTTTCTAAATATCTCAAGAAGCAAGAAACACAGACAGAACTCCTTAGCCTTATATCAAAGCTCTTAGATGAATACAATGCTGTTGACAGTATGTGTGTAATTTGAGTGGTTGCTCAGATATTGTAAGCTGTTTACAAAATATTACAAATGTACTAGTTCTGTGTTTACTGTAACTTATAAATTTCGGTTTAAGACCTAAAATCTAAAGAATACTACCACTATAAAAAAGTTTGTGATGAAGAGTTTGCCACTTATACTTTTTTTTCAAAATCCCTATGGTTTCAGAGATATAAACATTTGTTTGAAATGTGAGGATAGAATTTGATTCTGTCAAAAGGCTTACTCCGCCCGTTAGAAGTTACAGTGCAAACTTCCTGAATTCCATTGGAATGAATGAGTTAAGGAAAATGGAGGAAAAGGCTAAATCAATGCAAACTGTGAAAGAATTACTGCAGGTTCAACCCCCACATTTTAGTAGAAATTGGCCTTCCAAAAACTGGTCCTTTCCTGCCACAGACAGACCCCAAAGAGGCAGATACAGGCGCCCGAGGGGCAGAGGACAATCATAAGGATTGTATAGAGGCAGACAATGGCAAGCTCCTACACAAAGAGGTGGTGAGGACAACTCGCAATCTTTCAGAAAGCAAACCCAATGACTTTCCCCTTTGCTTGCCAACCACGTCTCAAATGGCAGCCCCCTTAGGAGGAAAGCTGGCACTATTTTCAAAAAATCGGCATGTTGTCACAAAGGACAAATGGATCCTGGACATTATAAACAGAGGCTACAAATTCCATTTTCATACCCTTCCAAAAATGTGAGGCATGCCAAACCTGCCACACAAAGGGCAGAGGCACAAAGGCAAATTTCAGATCTCATAAACATGAAAGCTATTCAAGAGGTACCTACACACGAATAAGGTCAAGGTTTTTATTCCAGGCTATTTCTGGTGCCAAGGAAGGGAAAAGATTGGAGACCTATTTTGGATCTTTCCATCCTAAACACATTCCTACTCGTACCAAAATTCACTCTACAGCAACTTCTTCCCATGCTGGGCAAGGAGTCTTGGCTGCTAACATTGGACCTCAAGGAGGCATACCTGCATGTCTCACTCAGACAAAATTGCAGAAGATACCTCAGATTTCTTGCAGGTTCAACCCATTATCAATTCTCTGCATTGCCGTTTGGCTTATCTACTGCACCCAGAGTATTCACAAAATGCCTGGCATCAGTAATTGCCTACTGCAGACTTCAAGGGATACAAATATACCCTTATTTGGACGACTGCCTGATCCAAGGGGACAGCAAGCACATTCTTCTGAAACATCTGGCTTATGTAATAATGTTATTAAACTCTCTGGGATACACAGTCAGCAAAGAGAAATCAAGGCTAATACCCTCTGGGAAGATAATTTTCCTGAGTGCCAATTTGGACACAAACACCCAGATGGCCTACCTCACGCCAGAGAAGCAGGGGCAACTAACTCAATACTTCAGAACACTGGCAAATTGCACCAGGCTGACTGCAAGGAAAATCCTGCAGGCTCTGGGATTTATGGCATCTTGCATCTTACTAATCCCATGTGCAAAGCTGCAAATGAGAAAACTACAAAGGTACCTAAAAAACATATGGTCTCAACACAGCCACAGTTTGGAAACAATAATACCACTAATTCCATGTCTGCAAAAGGAATTTCTGTGGTGGGCTCAAGCATGTCAAACAAACACAGGTCTTCCATTCAGCAAGCCTCAAGCAAATCAAATCATCACAACAGACGCCTCGGACTACGCCTGGGGGGCGCACATGACAGACCAGTGCATTCAGGGCAAATGGTCCCAAAAAGAAAAGCACCTTCACATCAATCAAAAAGAAATGCTAGCAGTAATAAATGCTATTATAGCTTTCAAGGACCTTCTACAACCAGGTCAACTATTAATAAGAACAGACAACACCACAGTTATGTGGTACATAAACAAGCAGGGAGGAACACATTCTTACCCCCTATGCAGACTGGCCATGTCACTTTGGAACATGGCCATGGACTTACAAATGGAACTACAAGCACAGTACTTGCCAGGCAAGGAAAACACGCTGGCAGACAACCTAAGCAGGAATATGACAGATCCACACGAATGGAAGTTGCATCCAAAAGTGTTTACAGAAATAATCCAGGAACGGGGAAGGCCAGACATAGATCTCTTTGCCTCCCACAAAAATCATCAATTGACAAAATTCTGCTCAAGGATCAACCAACCAAAGGCCTGGAGAAGTGGATGCTCTCTCTTTCAGTTGGACATCAATGACAGTTTATGCCTTCCCGCCTCTTCCTCTGCTGCCCAAAGTCCTATTGAAGACCAGAGCAGACAGACCAAAGATGATCCTCATTGCTCCGGACTGGCCAAGGCAACACTGGTACCCACTCCTGAGGAGCCTGACGCATTCCCCACCATGGACCCTGCCTCTAATGCCTCTTCTTCTGACTCAGCACAGCTTCAAAACTCTTCACAGTCAGCTAAAAACACTCAATCTAGCCGCATGGAAGATTCCTTAGCATCACAGCAGACCCTACTCTTCAAGGAGGTGCAGGATGTCATTTTGGAGGCCAGAAGGCCATCGACTAGAAAAGCTTACTCCGCAAAATGGAAACATTTTTGTGTCTGGAATGAGAAAAAGGGCCAGGACCCTGGAAAACTGAATTTACCTCAAATACTACAATATTTGGCTGAACTGCTAAGCAGTGGACTTTCGTTCTCCTCCATCAAAATCCATGTCTCAGCCATTTCTGCAGAATACAACACTGATCCACCTTTATTCTCTCACCCTCTCTTAAGACAGTTCCTCAGAGTGGCTAAGAATTTAAGACCTCCAAGGAAACAACCAATACCTGCTTGGGATCTTAATTTCATTCTGGAAAAACTGACCTTGCCTCCTTTTGAGCCAGCTGTCTCATCAGATTTGCAATATTTGTCCTGGAAAACAGCTTTCCTTCTGGCTATCACTTCAGCTTGAAGAGTTTCAGAACAACAGGCTCTCATGGCTGTCCAGCCTTTTATCATCTTCCATCAGGACAGAGTTTCCTTACGAACCAACCCGTCCTTTATGCCTAAAGTGGTATCCAGGGTAGCTTTAAATCAGGCCATACATTTACCTACTTTTTATCCTAATCCTCAAAACAAAGGGGAGAGATTACTACATTCCTTGGACATCCACAGACAACTGCGTTATTATTTGGACAGAACAAAGCCTTTCAGAAAATCAGAACAGCTCTTTGTGGCCTATGCGGTAGGAGTTCAAGGAAAGCCAATTTCCAAACAGACAATCTCCAACTGGATAGCACACTGCATACGCTTTTGCTATTCCTTTCATGGCAAAACTGTACCTACAGGCATTAGAACCCATTCCACCAGGGCCACAGCCACCTCTGCAGCCTTCCTCAGAGGAGTATCTACCAAGGATATTTTGGAAGCAGCCACTTGGAGTTCTGTGCATACCTTCTCCAAGCACTACAACCTACCATTATACTCCAAATCTAGAGCAGGCTTTGCCACTGCAGTCTTACAGGGCATTTTGGCTCCTCCTAGTTCCACCTAGTGCCTGCCACCCTTTTCTTAGCTTTGGGATTCTACCCATCTGTTATGTCTGCAGCTGTCTGCACGATGAACATTGTACAGTTTTGTACCTACCATAAATGTAGATGTTCGAGTGCTAATACAGCTGCAGTCCAGGTTTCCCTCCCTTGATGAGCTTGATTGATCATACAAATCCTGAGAATTATCAAAAGCTCAACCACTACATTAATGTTGGATGGCTGTCAAAGCAATCTAGTGTACCACCTGAAATGCAAACTTATTTTCCTTACAGAGATGAGCTGTTGATGGAAGATGGTATTATTTTCAAAGGTCCTAAAATTGTTGTTCCTGCTTCCTTACATTATGAATATGTACAGATTTTGCATCGTGGTCACCCAAGTTCCCAAATCTACCAAAAGAAGGGTGAGAGAACTAGTATTTTAGCCTTCTCTAATAAAAGACATTGATAAAGTACTTTCTTCTTGTTCAGTATGCATTAGTACTAAACCACATTTGCAAAAAGAACTGCTTCAGCTAAGTCAAGTTCCTGAACTACCTTGGTCAACAGTAGCCAGATATATTAGAGTGGAACAATCAGCATTACTTACTTTTGGCAGACTCTTATTCAAACTGGTTTGAGATTGATTTACTACCTAATCTAACATCCACTGCTGTTATCACCAAGTTGAAAAGTCATTTCTCAGTCCATGGTAGTCCACACAGTTATTTCTGACAATGGTACTCAATTTACTAGTCATTTGTTTCAGAAATTTACAAGATAATGGAAGTTTATACATGGTGCTAGTAGTCCAGAATATCCACAATCAAATGGACTAGCAGAATGTGCAGTGCAGAGTGGAAAGCAATTACTTGAGAATTCAAAGCGTGATGATACAGATTTCTTTTTGAATTTACCTAGTCTCAAAAACATACCCCATGACGACATACTTGGCTCGCCTGCTCAGAGACTTCTATCTAGACAAACCAGAGCAACATTGTCTATTAGTCCCAGTTTGTTTAGGCCTAAAGCTAAGAACAACAAAACAGTTAGAGCCCAGTTATTCAGAAAGCATTCTTTCGAGATGTCCAGCTATGATAAATCGAGCAGATTTCAGATTACTTTGTCCGTTGAAAGGAGGAGAGACAGTGAAGATACAAACAGCAAAAGGTTTCAACCGGATTGGTCAAGTAACAGGTATATGTACTGAGCCGAGATCCTACTTCATAGAATCTGAAGGTGTGGTGTACAGGAGAAATCGCAGACATCTTATTCCTGTACCAGAATCGATATCACAGCATTGTTCCTTTGATACAGACTCTAGATCTCAGAGCAATCCAGACAATATTCCTGTTGCAGAATGTGTCTTAACTTTTACTTCCATTCCTGATGATGTTCCTTATGTCCGTAATGTTTGAACATTCAGCAGAGACGGTCCTATTTCCTGGACCTAATTCTAATTTTTATGTCACATGATTTGGTCGTATTTCCAGACCTAGCGTGAAATACACAGCAACTTGGACATAACTGTATATATGTATCTAGTTCTGTATAATTGCATGACAAAGAATTATTTGTATTGATTGCATGTCAACTGATGTCAATATTGCATGACTTTTCTCAGTGGGAGGATGTAGAATAGTGTGTGTTTGCTGTATCTTTAAGAAGCATTGCAAGGACTAAATGTGCATATAAATAGCTAGCGCGTGCTAGCTTCATTGCCATTTTGAGAGTGCAGACCGAGAGTGAGCATGTATGAGTGTAATAGCTAGTTTGTTTATAAGTTTATCTAAGTTAAAGTTAAGTGTCCATCCTGAATAGTTTGTACGTAATAAATCTGCTTGAACAGAACCCACAAAGACTTGTATATTTGATCCTGACTGGATGAGTGACACTATCCATCAGAAAACTACTGTTGATTCATCTTCCTCTAAAGAGAAGGAAACCGCTGACTATTCTCCAATCATATCCACTCCCCTGGTTAGGTGCTTTCAGATGATGAAAACTCCATCTCTCGTGACTCTCTTGTGGAAAAGTCTTCTTTTGAGAAGACTGTTTTAAACATGATAAAACATGTTGAGTCGGAGTCTAAACAAATTTCAGATGTTTAAAAAAGGTACTGTAATCTTGGAAGTGGCAATTCCTGCCTCTTCACCTGTCACCCCAGTTCTAGAGGCCTTTTTAGATGCCTTCAACTCTTCCTCTGCAGCTTCTGATTTGCAGCCCCCATTCTCAAAAGCCAAACAGGTTTTACAAAGTTTCCAGATGAACTTACATTGGTCTGTAAGAACCCTGTGGCAGACTCATCTGTGGTCTCTCTCTCTCTCTCCTCAGGCAAACCTTCTAAATTGCTTCCAGTGCCAATGCCCTCCTTTCAAATAAGTGCATTAGAGCCATGGATAGGCGGGGAAGGAAGATTCTATACTTTCTCCACTGTAGCTTTCAAGGCCATTAACTACTAGATCCAGATGACCAAATATTTATTGTCCATCCTCAACACTTTGAACATGATAGTGGTGGATTTCCAGGGCTCAGAGTCCAAGCAATAAATTCTGTTTATGGTTAACCAAGCAACTCGGTAGCAAACACAGTATAAAATGTAGTTGTCATGCTGTGGAGGCTTCTTCTAGATGATCTGCTCTGGTACTGTCATCCGCAGGTGTGCATGTTTGGGTAATCAACCTTTGCTAGAGGATTTCAAAGCCAGAGTTAATGATTCACCCTTAGACCAGAATCTTTTGTTTAGCCCTCAGGCAGCCAATGTATTTAAAGCCTTACAGGAGCAAGGTAAAACTGTGAAAGACTGTAGACAGATTCTGCTCATCTCTGTACCCAGATACCATAGGAACTACCTTGCCAAGCACACTCCCTTTGTTTGATAGGAATCCAGACCACTTCAGAAACACAGGCACCCAGGAAGAAATTTCCAGAGAAATCTCTGAGGAACCCCAGATCTGGGAGGCCTCCCTTCACAGAGAAGTCACAGTGACTGTCTTCAAAGTCTCTGCTACCCATCTCCAAAAGACTCAACTCAGTCTATTTCATATTGCATATTGCAAACAGACTACTACAGACCAGTGGGTGCTTTCTTATGTAAAAAAAAAGTTATGCCATTTCTTGGAAGGAACTCACTCTCTTGAATGGTATCCCACCTGCCAAGACCAACTGCAGCTTCTTCTTGCTGTCTTCCAGGAACTACAGACCAAAGGCACAGTAGAATCATTGCCTGCCAAACTTGTTCCTAGTTCCAAGAAAAGAACAGCAATGGAGACTCATGCTTTGCTGAACACCTTCCTAAAGATGCCAACATTCAAAATGCAGACCTTGTTGCCTCTTATTCTTCCACAGACACACCTATGGTGTCTGGGCATAAAGGGTGCCTATCTTCATATTCCTGTTTATCCCTTCTGCTGGAAATTCGTCAAGTTCTGTACTGGCTCATCTCACTTTCTACTTACTGCTTGCCTTTTGGACTTTCAAACGTCCCAGTATTATTTACAAAGTGTGTAGCACTGCTGCCTTAGAGATAACCTTCTGTCAAATTCAGGGAATTCAGGTTTCCCTTTACTTAGGCAGTCTGCTGATTCAGGCTACCTAGCTGCAGACCTTAATGTAACACCTCTAGTTCACCTTCAACATACTCTTGCAGTTTGGGTTCACTGTCCACTACAAAAACTCCTCTCTTTAGCCCATCAAGGCCTAGTGTTTCTTGGCTGCAGATTGGACACCAAGAAGATGTTGGCTGACCTGCTTCAGGAGAAGCTGCAAAGCCTTACAGCCTACTTCTACTCCTTCTCATCTCTCAACATGTCAGTCGGAAATTATAAGGGTCCTGGGTTTCATGGCAGGAACTCCATCTATCCAGGCTCCATATGAGGAAAATTCAGTAGTACCTGAAAACAGTGTAGTCCCCACACTGTCATCCTCTCTGTAGACATAGGGATCCCCGCATACCTTGTTTGAAAAAGGAGACCACATGGTGAGTGGCGAAGGTGAATCTCAATCCAGGGCTTCCTTTCAAATCAGACTTCAACTTGAGAGATGTACACAGACAGCCGGACAGGTCTCTTCAGAGTCCAGGGCAGGTGGCAACCCAAACTCAAGAAGGAGCATATCATTCTGAAAGGGATGGGGGCCCTCATCCAAGCACTTCAGGTTCTCTCACTCATCCAGAAGCCAGGTTCTCTTCACTGGTGATTCCCTTTTGACCAAGCCAGGATTGGTTCCCCCCTTCTCTTTCATCTTGCCTGGGGTAATCACTACAAACTGTAACATAAGGTGGATCTCATTCACCAGAGGGGATTATTGCTTCAAATGAACCTGTAATCCCTAAACCTAATCCTGCTGTTGATCGGGTTCTGTTCCAGTAGAAGTTTTCAGAGGACATGCTGTGGATTCTGCAGGAAGCACAAAGATCCACCACCCAAAAATTTTCCATAGCCATATGGAGGAGAGTTTTCCCTCTGGTGTCATAAAAAACAATTAGGACCACACAAAGTCAGAGGTTCCTCTTGTCCTACAGTACTGTTGTGAACTTACGAATACAGGTCTGGCATATTCCTCCATCAAAGCCCACCTATGAGCCATCTCTGCCTATCTGCCTCTCAGTCCACCTGCTATGTTCAAGCATAAGGTTAGACAATTCCTAAAAGGGGTACTACACCCTAAGACCCCAAGAAAGTCCACACTCCCTCCTTGGTACCTCACCTCTATACTGGAGAAACTCACTCTGCCATCATTTGAACCATTAGCTTCAACAAATCTCAAATTCTGCGCCGGGAAAACTATCTTGCCGCTAGCCCTCACTTCTGCAAGAGAGTCTCAGAACTTCAGGCAATCAGTCATTCCGCCCTTTCTTATTTTTCATAAGGACAGGGTGTCCCTGAGAGCTACGCCTTCCCTCATGTCTAAAATAGTGAATGAGATGTCTCTTAACCAGGTCATCAACTTTTTCTTTCTTTTCCAACTTGCAGAACAGAGGGGGGAGGCTCCTGTACTCCCTAGAAGTACACAAGCAGTTGAGATTTTATTTGGATAAAATTAAATGTATTTGTAAGTCAGACAAAAACTGTCTCATGCACAAACTTCAAGCTGCTTCCCCCAGTATCTTAACAAACCTTTACAAATTGGCTCTCTTAAGTCCATGTCCTTTTGTTAATCACACCATGTCAAGTCCTTGCCCAGTTGCCCTCGAGCTCACTGTATTCACCTGTACACACTTGCACTAAACATTACAGAATTGATACCTTTTCAAGATCCCGAGCTATCTTCACTAGGTCGGTTCTTTCTGGACTTTTGAACAGTTCTCCCTATTAGCCATCTTCCCTTCTGTTCTGTTGTGCTGTGGGAACCCACCATCTGTTTGGAATTCTGCAACAGGGATATCAGTAAGGAGATAATGCAGTTGGGTAAGAACTTGCCATAACAGTTAATGTCCATACTGATCACTGTTGCAGTGTTCCTTTTCCCCTTGTTTTCCCCTTTGGATACCTTTTCTTTCTGTCTTACTGCCCTCTGTGCAAGATTGTAGATGTTCTTCGTGTTTCACTGTTGCAGTCATTACATTTGGGTAATCTGCTGGCAGGGTGCCCTCAGTCGGCCTGAATAACAAAGTCTTGGGTCCTGCGTCAGTTGCTGTCTCCTCTTCCATGACGTCAGGGGTACAAAACAGGCAGCCAATGCCATTTTAATCAGTCTTTCTTGCTGCGCGGTGCCCGAAGCAGAAGCAGTTCGCAAGTGCAGGTCGGCCGACTCATGAAATTTTCGTTTTCAAGTTTCAGAACTGAAGTCTTCAAACTAAAGCCAAGTACCCCGTTGGGGAAACCTTTTCTTGCTCCTTACCGATGTCAGTAAAAGTTAATAATTACATTACTTATGGGAAGCAAATACCTCATAAGGATTTTCATTTGTACTATATTCCTTGCCTAGGCCCTGATTACAACATGCCTTGCTGGTGGTTTTGTGCTAAATTTAACCAACGCACTATTAAGTGTCGGTATATTTTTGCTTCTAAATACTTTGGTTCAAGATTTAACTATCCTGAAATGTCGTCGGTTAGTAATTTACTGGAATTCACAAAAACCGCAAGGAAAAAGACAGACAGACCTTCGAGGTCCAAAACCGACAAAGCTTCTCCTAAGCCAGTCACTGGTTCGCCGGTACTCAGTGAGGCACTTTTGCAGCCCCTGATGCCTGCTACTTTTGATTCTTAGGCCTCTACTGAGACCCATTTGGAGTCCAGTATGCCGTAAGACACTTTAAGTATTGAATCCGCGGATGTCTCTACCTTAGATGGGTCCGGAACCACTGAGCAGGCACCGGCTTCTGAGGGTGTTTTCAGGCCTAAAGATTTGTATATTAAACCGACGTCATCTTCAAAAACAAGGCCAAAACCTACTTCTTTGTCTAAAATGTCTAAAGAACTGACTCACGAGCCACGTGCTCAGGCCCCTATGCCTAAAAAACAAATGATCAAAATGGCTGAGGACTTAATTACCTAGATCAGGGGATCCCATCCCCCTCCCCGCTAAGAGGCCTAGGCAAGGCACTGATTATGAATCTTCAGATCAGGTTTCCGTTTCTTCTGATTCCTCTTCTGAACAGGAGTATTCTATCCCACCTTATGAGGACGCTGATGCAGAGGAATCCATCCCTTCTGCTTCTCCTCCTGAGGATTTCTCTTTTGGAGACACTTTGTATACTTTAAGGGAACATTTTCAATGGGAGAGTCAGGATTTCTCAGAATCCAAAATGAGGTTTAGGGATTTTCTTCCTCAGTATAGGCCTTTGGCTATACCTCCTGTATTTGACATTGTTGATGATGTTTTCTCAGAATCAAGCATGGCTCCTGATTCCCTGCCTCCGGCTCCTAGTAAGCCAGACAGATATTACAGGGTTCCTGACTCCCACAAATTTCTTTTCAAAAATCCTGCTGCTGACCCTGAAACTATCTCTCAGGGTCCCAAGGGTGTCAAGGCCTTTATAGCTAAAAATCGTACTCCTTCTGATAAGAGACTCCAGGGCACTGGATAGATGGGGTAAGAAGGTTTTATACGTCTGCAACCTTGGCAATCAGGGCTTTAAACTGCCAATTTCATATGCTTAAATATCAACAACATGTTATGGGCTTACTGAAACAGAAATGATGATGATTCCTGATAGTGTGGTAAATAAAGTGTTACAGGATTTATTGCATTGAGCAGAACAAGTTGGGAAGCATACTTTGCAATGTGGTTTTGATTCCTTGGAGACCTCTTGCAGGGACGCCGTAACTGGATCTGTGATAAGAAGGCATGCTTGGCTTAAGGAGCAAAATCTGCCTGATTTAATTTTTATTTATTTATTTATTTTACATTACTGATCATGTTAAAGCTAAATTGTTGGATGCTCCTTTACTGCATGACAGTCTGTTTGGTAATAAGGCAGAAGAGGTTTTAAAAAAAGATGGAAGACAAAGCTAAATCTATGCAAACTTTAAAAGATTTCTTACAAGTGCAGCCACCCAGGTTCAGTAGACACTGGCCTACTAAGAATTGGTCCTTTCCAGTGTCCAGCAGAGCCACTCAGTCCAAACCCAGATGCTCCAAAGGCTCCAGGTTTCAGTCACAAGGATCTTACAGGACAAAACAATGGGGTGCCTCCACCTCCAAATCAGGAGGTAGCAAAGCACCACCCTACAGTAAACAATCACAATGACTTTCCTCTACCATCTCCAAGCACTTACCTTTTGCCAGCCCCTTTGGGGGGAAAACTAGCACTTAATGCTCAAAATTGGCATTTAATTACCCAGGACAAGTGGGTCTTAAATACAGTATCCCAGGGGTACAGATTTCATTTCCACATATTGCCAATTCCAAACAGATGGCCAGATCTGCCACCAAATCAGTGGGCAGAGCCCCAGAAACAAGTCATGTCCCTCATGGATATGGGGGCTATTCAGCCAGTACCAAAAAAGGAAAAAGGACAAGGGTTTTATTCAAGGCTTTTCCTGGTACCCAGAAAAGACAAATCATGGCGTTCAGTTCTGGACTTATCCATTCTAAATACTTTACTGGACATTCCAAAATTCAAAATGCTGACTTTACAACAGCTACTGCCTATGCTATGCAAGAATGCCTGGTTGGTAACTCTATACTTAAAAGAAGCATACCTGCATATCCCAGTCAGGGAGTCTTGCAGAAGATACCTCCGCTTCAAAGCAGGCTATTTGTATTACCAGTTCTCTGCACTGCCCTTTGGCTTCTCTACTGTGACCAGGGTCTTCACAAAGTGCCTGGCTCCAGTAATTGCCTTTTGCAGACAAAGAAACATTCAAATTTATCCATATTTGGCCGACTGTCTCATTCAGGCAGAAGACAAGGACACTCTTCAGCATCTGGTGTTTGTAAAAAGGCTTCTAGCATGCCTAGGGTACAACATAAACGAAAAGAAATCATGATTGGTACCCTCTCAAATAATTACATTCCTGGGTGCAAGCTTGAATACAGCTGCCCAGATGGCTTACCTCATACCAGACAAGCAAATTCAATTGACAACATACTTCAAACAAAAGTGGCAACAAAAACCCAGCTGTCTGCAAGACAAATTCTGCAGACTTTGGGGTTCATGGCATCCTGCATTCTACTAATTCCATATGCAAGACTGCATATGAGGAATCTTCAATGGTACCTAAAAAGCTTATGGAGTCAACATTGTCACAGCCTGGAAGCAATGATTCCGCTCATTCCCTGCCTGCAACAGGAGTTCCTTTGGTGGGCAGAGGCATGTCACCAAACCAAGGGACTGTCATTCATTCTACCCTCTGCCACCCAAACCCTGACTATGGATGCATCAGACTATGCTTGGGAGGCCCACCTGGCAGGAAGATGAATTCAGGGCAAATGGAGGCCAAATCAGATGCATCTACATATCAACCAGAAAGAAATGCTACCTGTACAGAATTCTCTGATAGCCTTCAAGGGCTTCTTTCATAAAGGACAACTACTGATAAAGACGGACAAAACCACAGTTATGTAGTACATAAACAAGCAGGGGGGTACCCACTCCTACCCCCTTTGCAGACTAGCCATGACCTTGTGGAACACAGCCTTGACTTACCAAATACATCTTCAAGCTCAATTCCGGCCAGGAAAGCAAAATACTCTGGAAGAGGACCTAAGCAGAAATCTTATGGACCCACATGAATGGAAACTGGATCCACAAATCTTCAGCATGTTGGCATGAAAATGGGGGAGCCCAGACATAGATCTATTTGCCTCTCCACAAAACCATCAGTTGGACAAATTCTGCAGAAGAACTCATCACAAAAAAACATGGAAAGTGGATGCTCTGTCCTTCAGTTGGAAAAACCTATCAGTCTATGCCTTTCCCCCACTGTCTCTACTCTCCAAGGTCTTACTAAAAGTCAGACAGGAAAAACCAAAAATGATTCTGACTGCTCCGGACTGGCCTCGCCAACACTGGTACCTGCTTCTCAGGAATATGTCACACCTTCCTCCATGGTACTTGCCTCAAACACCTCACCTTTTGTCTCAGCAGAACTATAAAATTCTGCACACTCAGCTCCAAACTCTGAATCTTGCAGCATGGCTAATCAACTAATTTCACCTATCACATCTCTCAGTAAACCTTTGATGGATGTCATTTTGGAGGCCAGAAGGCCTAATAATAGAAAATCTTTTGCTGATAAATGGAAGAGATTCTGTGCTTGGAACCAAGCACAAAGAATAGACACAGCAAAGCCAAATATTCCTCAGATTTTTCAATATTTAATTGAGATGCTTCACAAGGGCCTATCTTTTTCTTCAATAAAAAGCCATGCCTCTGCCATCTCGGCTCATTACAACACAGAGCCTCCCCTCTTTTCTCATCCCCTGCTAAAGCAGTACCTCAGAGGGGCCATAAATTTAAGGCCTCCCAGAAGAGCACCGACTCCTGCATGGGACCTCAACTTTGTGCTGGAAAAACTCACCCTACCTCCTTTTGAACCAGCTGCTACTGCGGATATAAAATTTCTTTCTTGGAAGACAGCCTTTCTTTTGGCAGTCATTTCAGCTAGAAAGGTTTCAGAACTACAAGCTCTCATGGCAGTGGAGCCTTTCATTATCTTTTACACGGACAAGGTGGCCCTCAGGACCAACCCTTCTTTTATGCCTAAGGTGGTATCCAGTGTTGCTCTTAACCAGACCATTCACCCGCCAACTATTTTCCAAAGTCCGCAGAACAAGGGGGAGCGGATTCTGCATTGATTGGATGTACACAGACAACTAAGATTCTATTTAAACAGGACAAAATCTCTTCAGAAAGTCTGAGGAACTACTGGTGGCATTTGCTGCAAGAACAGAGGGGAAGGCTATATCAAAGCAGACTTATTCAAAATGAATAAGCCATTGTATTTGTTTCTGCTACTTGCACCATGGTAAACCTGTGCCCAAGGGGATCAGATCCCATTCCACCAGGGCTGCTTCTACTTCTGCAGCCTTTCTCAGAGGGGTTCCTACCAGAGACATTCTAGAAGCTGCTACTTGGAGCTCAGTTCATACATTCACAAAGCATTACCATTTACCTGTCTTTTCTAACTCCAGAGCAGGCTTTGCCACTGCAGTTCTGTAGGACCTTATAGCTGCTTCTAATGCTGTTTAATTCCATCCTCCCATCCATAGCTTTGGGACTCTACCCAAATGTAATGACTGCAACAGTGAAACATGAAGAACATAGTACAGTTGTGTACACTTACCATAAATGTAGATGTTTGAGTGTAATCACTGTTGCAGTCCGGGTTACCCACCCGCCAGCCCCCTTTCTTCTCTATTATTATATATCTGTTTCCTTCACTATGCTCAAAAGCCTTTGTGGTGTATTTGCTTTTAGCTGAAGGTACATTTTTTGTGTGCTAAAGTGCATGTATATATATATTTTTGCACCTGACATCTGGGGCAAGAAAAACTGATTAAAATGGCGTCGGCTGCATGTTTTGTACCCCTGACGACCTGATGTCATGGAAGAGGAGACAGCAACCGACGCAGAACCCAAGGCTTTGTTATTCAGGCTGACTGAGTGCAACCTGCCAGCAGATTACCCAAATGTTATGACTGCAGCAGTGAATACACCCGAACATCTACATTTATGGTAAGTGTACACAACTGTACTGTGGCGGCCATATTGGTGCAGCGGTTAGCATTGCCGCCTCACAGCAAGAGGTTTTCTGGTTCGATCCTCTGCTGGGGTGCCTTCTGTGCAGAGTCTGCATGTCCTCCCTGTGGTCGCGTGGGTTTCCTCCAGTTTCCTCCCACATCCCAAAGACATGCTGTAGGTGGATTGGACACTCTAAATTGGCCCTAGGTGTGAGTGCGTGTGTGTGTGTGCCTTCTGTGGAAAGTTGGGCTGGCAACTCGACACTGCAAAACTCCACTGCCTATCATGAGCGAACAGGTGATCAGCTGTGGCGACCCCTAACCAGGAAAAGCCGAAAGAAGAAGAAGAAGTACACAACTGTACTGTCCTAGGAGGCTCTTGTCTTTCCCTTCTTGGTCCTTCGTAGCTTACCTGTCTCTCTCTCTCTCAGAGGTCTTCAGGCCTGTGGCTTGGTGATAGTCTCAGGATCTAAGCTCGTGCATCTGTCTATATACCCTTTTGCTTGTGAGGTGATGTCATATGTTGGATATACGATCCAGGAAAGTTTAAGTTTTGGTCCCCCAACTGGATATCAGTAGTGAAAACCCATCTGTCTGTAGTAGTGCAACAGTGATCAGTAGGACATCTGTTATTGTAAGTTCTTGCATAACTGTACTGTTTTTTTTACAACTTTGTACAGTTTTGTGTGTACTCATTATTGTATATGCTCATTCAGTTTTGGTGTGCATTCATTGTTACATATGCTCAGCCTTTGTCTCTGTACCTTGCCTAAAAAGGGTGTTTGAACTAGCTCACCTGCTGAATTAACATATAAAAATATAGCTTCATAGTATGTCAGCATAGTTTTCATTTCATCTGGAGTAGTCCTGTTTCAGATTTATGCACTAGTGTTGAATGTGCAGAAAGTCATTGTACGGTATACATTTATCTACTTGCATGCTGGTCCCACTCAATTTTTAATTCAACTCTTTCTGGATCTTTTATTTATTACATTTGTTAACCGAGTAATGACTTATTAGGCCAGGCATCCATTTTCAGCAGAGGCCCAGGGAGAAAAGCTCCAAAACATTAACAATACTAACAGTAATAATTACAAACAAAGCAAGTAAAAAAAAAATCAAGTAACAATATGCACACACATATATGCAATTGCATGTACAGTTATGAGGAATCGTTCATATGCACCCATGTGCAACAGTGCAGCAGAATGAAGTTGTAACATATAAGCAATTCAGCATAGAGATTAAGGGGAAAGTGGGGTGGTTAGAAGCAGCAGGATAAGGGGTGTAAAGCTGGGAGTGATGTAAGAAGGTAGCTAGGAAGAATTAGCCTGGAGTATAGCAGGAGCAATGCCAGCGACTAGGTAGGTAGTTTTTTAGTAGTAGTTTGATCTCATGATAGTGAGGATGTTTTTGTGATGGGCTAAGGAAGAGTGTTCCAAAATTTGGCAATTTTGTAAGAATAGAGGGAGTTGCCATGATAGTTGTTGGAGTGGGTAACCTTTAGCATTACTTTGTCAGAGGATCTGAGGGACATGAAATTAATACTAGGATGTACTAGGTTAGAAAGAGCAGGGCATTTGCTGGTTTGGTGGACTATGTTGTGGGCCATGGTAAGTTGATTGAGAGATAAAAGGTTACGGAGTTCTAGCCAGTTGAGCTGGGAGAGAAGAGTGCAGTGGTGAGTCCTGTGTGGATGATTAGTGGCAAACTTGGCATTTTTTTGTAACAGGATTCTAGGTTATTGAGGTCAGTCTTTAAAGGTTTGTGAATATATGAGATCTGTAGAGAAGGTTAGAAAGTAGGTGTGACCAAGCAGTGGCCAGCCTGGCACTTTGATTAAGCTATGGTTTGGCCCTATGGAGGGTGCCAAGTTTGATGTGAACTTTTTAATTGTCAGAGAAATAGGTTTATTGAATTATAGATTATCATCTGTTACACCTATAAGTTTAGTCTGGTTTGTGGGTTTTATGTTTGTGAGAGGGGACTGGTATGGTTTGATTTTCTTTGTATCTGAAGACTATTATCTTAGTTTTGTTTGGGTTTAGTATGAGTTGATGTCCAAAGAGGTATTTTTCTAAGTCCTGAAAATATGTTTGTATATTTAAAATTCTTGGGGTGAGGGGGCTGAGCAGATAAGTGTAGCATCATTGGTGAACTGGACAATGGAGGCTAGTTGAGTTGCAGAGCTGAGGAATTTTGTAAATATGCTAAAGAGGAGAGGACCAAGTGTGGAACGTCTGAGTACACCAACTGAGATGGGGAATAGGGGGGAAAAGACTGTTCTCCCATTTAGTAGCCTGCTGTCGATTGGAAAGATAGCTATGGGACCAGGACGAGGATGATGAAACTGAGGCCATATGATGAGAGTTTGCGTAGAAGTCAGTGGGAAACTGTGTCAAAGCATTTGGACATAAAGAGAAAAAAAAAGACAAGCTGCCCTTCATTTAACAGACAAGTAATGGTGTTAGTGAAAGTTTTTAGGGCAGTGCTAGTGCAATGTTTAGGTCTAAAGCAGTGTTGAGATCTAGATAATAGAGTGTGACTAAGGAAGTGGTTAAGGAGTTGATTTTGGATGCATTTTTCTAAGATTTTTGCAAGGGGGCAGTGACTATATGGGACAGACGTTAGTTCTTTAGAGGGTCTGCCTTTGTAGAGGGGAATGATATGTGATATTTTTCAGAGAAGTGTGATGTACTCTTCTGCAACAGAAAATGAATCAAGATAGATATGAGGTAGGCAGTTTTTAGAAATTCATTAGGAAGTTGGTCAACTGCAAGACAGTAGGGTTTTAGCTTGGTTAGGAGAGTTTTTATGTGACTAGTTTGAATGGAAGTAAAAGTGAGGGGGCTAGAATTATCTGGAGTAGGAGTGGAAAGAGTAAGTGGTTGATTAGGCTGACTACCTAGCAGGGATATTGTAGTATTTATGAAATGAGAGTTGATTTGAGTTGCAATAGGGTCAGAGTTCTTTGAAGTGACTGGGCCAGGGGCTGAGGAGATAGTTAATGCTTTGCCAGAATTTTGGGGGGTTGTTTAGGTGTTTCTGTCGACAAGTTTGGAAGTAAGTTTGTCTTTTCTGATTTGTTTCTTAGCTAGATTCCATAGCTGTTATGTTAAGAGGTTTACTTTATCTTTGGTGGTGTGGTAAGCTCAGACTTTGTTTGGTGTCATTGGTTAGCTAAGGTAGATGCTTGGCTTTTATGTGTGCTTTCCTAGTGGGAGTGAGGTGTTAAGTGTTTTAAGGAAGGTATTGTTGAAATACTGAGCACCCAGGTCTAGATGAAGGTTTTTATGTGGTGCCCAGTCAAACTGTTGGAGTAGTGGGTTTAATGTAGAGGGGGAGAAGGTTTTCTTCATACGGATGTATTTGTAAGTGATGTTGGTTTGAATGTGCACACATTTTCTGTATAGAAAGGTTGGAGAATGGTCGACAAGGGAGTCTGAAAGGCAACAACCAGCTAGGTAACTTAGGTTGGGTTTTACTGTGTCCTCTCAGTGACAGGAACTTCAGCCAGTGTGTGTCAGGAGAGCTCCCTTCCAGATATATGGGGCCCTTCCCTGGTTTAACCATTTCTGAAGGTTGAAGGTTTATTGGGGATTCAAATTGATATAGTCTGATTTTTTTTTCTTCAAACCAGTCTTCATCTAGCTGCATCACTTCTTTTCATTACCATGAAACAGCCCAAGTAGGGTATGAGCCTATTTTACAAATATGTCCGTGAATGTTCATGCAGGTATGCGTTTGTAAAATTTCTGGCATTTGACAGTTTTAGATTTTTTTTTTATATGCAAGAAGTACTTTCATCTCAGTACAGTGCATTGTTGTCTGCTTTATTATTGGCAGGCGTTTCTTAAAACCTAACGTGTTTCTGTTTATGTAAATGTACAGGTATGCTGAAGTAGTTGAAATTTCATCCATATTTTTGTTTTTTCTGTTTTTGTAATGTTTTTAGTGGCCAGTGGAGGTCAGCTTAGTATCAGTGATGAACTTGTACAAGCCTATTCACTTGCTGAAGGGATCAGAATTTGGATGGTGAGTGGTTTTAGCAAACATTTGTGACTTGATGGATTTGGTGTATCAGTGCTTTTTGCTGTATTAGTAAAGCAAGAATGCTGGCTGGCTTGTGCATTTTTTATTCATTTGTGTTCTGAGTTTGTAGTTTTGTTATATAAATGTGCATATTTTTAGGAACAGACTTGGAGGAGTATAGGCTCAAGTACAAGAGTAAAAAATTGAATGCTATTAAGATGACCTAGAGGCTTAAAGCCCTAGATATGCCCTTGAGAACTAGAGTCTGACTGGCAGCTTGTGCAGTAAAGGAGCTCTCATGGGGAGATGGGAATGGAATATTTAATGCTGGCTCTCACTCCCTCAGGGAATCCATGTGTGTGCTAGTGGTCCATTGCACTTCGTCAGGGATTGCACAGTAACTGCTTGTGTGATGACACCCATGTTCCCGGATGCAAGTGGAGCATGAATCACAACCTTGGCAGGGCAGACGAGACTAAGTATAAGCACAAGGTTCAGTTTCCCAACATGAATGACAACAATTCTATTTCCCATCTCTTACCTTGAGAGGAATTAAGTAGGCTGTAGGGCTTTTGCCAGTAGGTGAATGAATGGCTTCTAAGGTGTTGGGATGGAGGCAAAGATGGTCAGTGTTGGGACAGGATAAAAAAGGCAGAATGGGTCACAGATCCAGCTTGAATGAGAGTAGCAGTTTGCAGTTTGATTCCTCAGTAAGCTGAATACAGTAAGTGAAATATAACTAGCTATCAGGAGTACTTCTAGGGTATTGCAACAGAAGAAATGTATTGCTGCACATTTTCTGCCTGTGCTGAAAAGATTTTTTAAAGTTCATCCATTTTTATTTCCTTGCAAACTGTGGTCCCTCATGTTGTTCCAAGAGCTAGCAGCTTTTTTACCTTCTTGTAACTTGTAATTTGTAAGAATGAGTTGCAGGATTTTAGAGGGAGAAGGAGATTTTGATTATTTTGGTGTGGGCTTGGAATTCGAACAGGATGAATTTACACTTCTGTCAGCTGTGTTGGCTGAGGTTTTTAGAGTAATTTAAACATGATGGTGTCAAACATGACATTGCAGTAATATTTACCATAGATGATTATTCCACGTGTTGTGCTGGTTGGACAGTGCAGGAATTTAATTCGTATTATATGTAACTGCTAGAATCTGATGATGTCCAATTCATTATGTATCACAAATGGGTCTTTGGATTTGTCCTTGGATCTGACTCAAACTTCTCCCTGTCTCATAATGCCTCACTCCTCTTCAACCCCTCCGATCTCATTTGCTGCCTTTCGGCACAGATGGAATTCAGAGCCTCAATTCAGATAAGTGATTTTTTTCATTTAATTCTGCTTTATTAATAGCCTTTTTCTTAATTCTAGCTAATTTTAGGTGTTCTGTCTGTGTTACACATGGGTATCGGTTCCGAGCTCGGAACCGAGCCGGCCATTTTCCAAGCTTGAGTCAGCTTCAAACTCTCGAGCTAAACTCTTACCCACAACCCCCCTCTCCCTGTTACCTCAGATTTCGTTTGCCACATTGCCATCCAGTCGTGTCAAGCTACTTCTCTTGAGCAAAGTACAGTCAGTTGTTGTTTAATTGCTTTACAAATTACTTTTCTGTCAGAAAAGTTGATATTTTATTGTCTCTTGCCCTATCGTGTTTAGCGTTCATAATTTCCTCAGGTTTTTTCTGTCCTTTACTTACCCTTTTTGCCGCAAGGTAATTTTCTCCTTGCCATCATTGGTAAACCTTTTTCCTTTCTCTTTTATACCTTCAGTTGCTCTCTTGTACCATTGTTGGTACTTTTCTTTTTGTTAATATGGCAGATAAAAAGGGTAGTCCAGGGTTTAAGTGGTGTTTTGATTGTGGTCACAAACTGCCTACTTCTGATGCACACTCTTTGTATTTTTTGTTTGGGTGCTTCCCATTTATCTGTTGGACCACCTTGAACTATCTGTAAGAACTTTTCCAACAGAACTTTGTTAGAAAGGAAAAACAAGCTGATACTGAAGGGACTTCTAAAATCTCCCTTTTCAGAGGCTATTTCTGGGTCAGAGGTCTCAACCCCTCCTAAAGCCCATAAGAAAATTAATGTTTCTACCAAGGCTAAATCCTTGCCTTCGTCCCCGGCTGGGGACTCTCACCAACCAAAACCTAAAAAGGCTAAAATTTCAGCTCCGGAGCTCTCTCAGCAGCCCCAGTGCTTTTGGTGCCCAGACCTTCGGCACCGAGGCCTTCGGCTCCATTAGTCATTTCGGCTCTGTCCTCTCCTGCAGCCTTCTACATATCTGCACCGAGGGGCTCCTCAGTTCAGACCATTACCACTGTATCTGCACTGACCGTGCAGTCGGCGCAGACCATGACCACGTCGGCTCCAAGATCTTCCTCGGAACCGAGGCCTTTATTATTGACTCCAGTTTTGTCGGTTCCAGCTTCGGCACCGACAGCCACTTCTGCACCGATCCTTGTGTCGGTGCAGACTATGACATCGGCAATGATGACTTCTTCGGTGCAGACTACAGTAGTTCAGTCTTTCTCTGCACTGTTGTCCTCGGTGTGGTCAGATGAGATGGGCACCGAGTCTGCCTCTTTTGTGGACAGGCCTGTTTCTCCCTCAGTCTCTGTGAGGTCCACTAGAAGTCTTTCTGAACATGATGTGTTGCATCTTGTGGACCAGGCATTCTTCGCCAGAGGTATTCCACCCCCCAGGAACTCTCCTTCCTTGGGAGGTGATCACCCTTCTCCAAAGACAATTTCTTACTCTCCTCCTTCATTGCCTTTGACATCCATGGATATAGTACAGTCTTCCCCTTCTGCAGTTCCCTTTATGGATCTCACTAAGGAACTGCAGTTGCCTTCGTGGCAGGAAAGTTTTGCTACGACCCAGGATGTCAGCTGTGACACGCATAGCTTGCTGCTCCACAGCCATCCAGGGACTCCGAGTCTGCAGGCTGAGCCCCCTGTCCAAGACATACACTCCTCTCCGGGTGGACCAGCCTTCCAACTGATGGAGAAGGCTTTCGCTGCTGCTGGCGATACCAGACTGTCTTTACCACCGCCCTCCTCTGGTACACTGGTTTCACAAGTCGCACCTAGTGGACACCGGGTGCAAGGGCCTCAGGACATATTCCCTCAGGAATCCCCCTTTCTGTTGTCTTCCCCAGCTTCTCCCGCTGAGGAGGTCCACCGGAAAAGTTCATGCAAGAGGAAACACATGGACTCCACAGAGGAGTCCCTCACCGAAGACAGAGATTTCGATGAGGAGGAAGGATCCCCTCTGTCACCCTCTGAGGTATCCTTTGGCGATATCCTTGTAATCCTGAAACAGAGAGGTGACTGGCAGCCCTCTAATCCGACCTCTGAGGAATCTGTGTTCCTGCAGGCCTTTCACACCCAGCCTCCTACCTCCTGGGTTACTCCACCTGCCGATGAACTTGTCAAGTTCATCGTGCAGCATGCTTGGAAGGCCCCTGATACGGTTGAAGCTGTTCCCCGGAGGCCAGATAAAATAAGATCTTGTCCGCTCCTGCTTCAGATCCCCATTGGTCCAAAGGTCTTCTGTAGATGCTTTGGTGGTGGCGGCTGCAACAAAAAAAGGACCTGGCAGAAGAAGAAAGCCAGACTGTCCATCCACCTAACAGAGAGTCCCGGGCCCTGGACAGAATAGGGAAGCGCACCTTTGCTTCAGCAACCTTTGCTATCAGGTCCCAGAATTGTATGGCACATTTTACCAGGCTTCAAAGGGATCTGGTTTCTGAGCTCTATGAAACCTTGGCTGGTGCAGTGTCTGATGAGGTCCGTGACAAAGTGGCCTCTCAGTTGGCCACCATTGAGTCTATATCTAACTTCTCTATGCGACTGATATCTCACGCATCAGAAGGAGCAGCTAGAGTGGCGGGTTCAGCTGCAGTCTTGAGACGACACGCCTGTATGCGCTTGTACAACTTTGCGGAACTTTTTAAGTCTTCCTTTTTTAATGCCCCCATTGAGCTGCCCTCTTTGTTTGGGCCCAAAGTTAAAAGCACACTGGCCAGATGCGAACAAGACGGTAAGACCCTTTCTGCCATAGGTATCCGTTATTCTTCCCCTCAACGTGCTTTCTCCCGAAACCAAAAGAGTGGGAAGATATGGTTCTAGAAATCTCAGGGTCCTTCCTGTGACACACAGGCCGAATTCTCCCCCAGAGGCAGATGGGGAAACTCACAGGGAAGACGCTCCTTTCTGGGCAGAGGGGGACCGCGTAACCAGGGTTCCAGGGATCCTTTCCCTGGTCAGTCCTACCAGCGCTCCTGAAGAGCGGCCCAACTCCTTTCCTCTGGAGGTGGTTGGAGGACATTTCTCCTTGTACCCTTCTGCCTGGCTAACCATCACCACCGATTCTTGGGTACAAAGGATCATAACCGGAGGTTATCATATCTCCTTCGATCTGTATCCCGTCCCTTCAAAAAATCTTCCCGACGTTCCACCAAGTCAAAGGGAAGAAGCAGCACTAGAGATAGAAAAGCTGCTAAGAAAAAGAGTCATCCAAATAGTCCCTCCAGACCAGATAGGATCCGGATTCTACTTAAGACTATTTTTGGTGCTAAAGAAAACTGGGGACTGGAGACCAATTTTGGATCTCAGTGTATTGAACAAGTTTGTGATAGTACAAAAATTCCGGATGGTCACTATACAGTCTATTCTCCCACTTTTGGAAAAAGATGATTGGATGTGCTGTATAGATGATCAAGATGCGTACTACCACATAAAGGTGAACAGGCCAACAAGAAGATTTCTGCACTTCTGTGTGGGAGCCAGTCACTACCAGTTCAGAGTACTGCCCTTCAGACTCTCTCCAGCCCTAGAGTGTTCACAAAGTGCATGGCAGTTGTCACAGCTCACTTGCAACTTCAAGGATTCCAGGTGTTTCCATACCTAGACTGGCTCATTTCCGCCCCAACCAGACATCTACTGGAAAAAGCACTGGCTTACACTCTCCTCTCTGCTCAAAGGCTAGGCATAACCATAAAATGGCAGAAATCCAGTCTCACCCCATCTCAGTCAACAGAATTCATAGGCGTTATCTTGGACACAAAAAACTGCTGAGCTGCTATTCCAGAGCACAGAATTTTAAGGATAAAACAACTAATTCCAATCTTTTCAAAGGTAAAATCCATGGCTTACTCGGTTCTACAGCTGTTGGGTTCCATGGCAGCCTCCATCACCATTGTTCCCCTAGCCAGGTTTCACATGAGGCTTCTACAATGGCTACTGCTCACCCAATGGTATCCTTTTCAGCATCCTCTTTCAGCCATGATTCGAGTAACCCACAGGTGCAAACAGGATTTAAGTTGGTGGATGACACACAATCCCTCACAATGGTCTCGCCCCGTTTCCCCCCAGCAACCCAAGGCCACAGTGACCACGGACGCCTCCCTGATGGGGTGGGGGGGGCTATGTCAGGGACAGACAGTCCAAGGCACTTGGTCCCAACTGGAGGCCCATCTGCATATAAATGTTCTAGAGCTGAAGGCGATGCTTCTGGCGTTGCAAGCATTCCATCCCCTGCTGCCGTCTGGGACAATTGTGATTCAATCAGACAACATGGCGATGGTCTGGTACATCAACAAGCAAGGTGGAACCAAATCTTACCCCCCTTTGTCGAGAGGCCATGAGGATATGGCAATGGTGCGATGGCTAACAACCATTTTCTTCTAGCAACGCACATTCCCGGGAGTTCCACCGTGATAGCAGACCCGACTCAGCAGGTGCATTCTTCAACCTCACGAGTGTTCCCTGGATCCCTTGATAGCGGTGGAGATCTTCCACCGCTGGGGCCGTCCTTGCTGCAACCTCTTTGCATCCCCAACAAACTACAAATGCAGCAACTACTTCGCCCTGATTCCCCCTCTGGGACAGTCACCCAGGGACGCTCTAGTCCACGATTGGCCCTCGGGTCTTCTCTACGCATTTCTGCCCTTTCCTCTCATTCCCCAGTTTCTGAAGAAAGCCCAGCAGTTGAAGAGCAAGGTAATCCTCATAGCACCATATTGGCCACGACATATTTGGTTCCCATTCCTTTGGCCTTGCCTACTAGATCGACCATGGATTCTCCATCCAATCCCAGAGTTGATCTCACACCCACAGAACCTGATTCATCCCAACCTGCACAGCCTGAAGCTAATGGCTTGGCTACTCCAATTCCCTTGATTGCCAGGCAGAATGATCTTTCTTTACCAGTACATGATATTCTCATTGCTTCTCGCAAGTCTTCCACTAGAATTACTTATCTGAGCAAGTGGAAAAGATTTACCTGTTGGCTGAAAGATAAACAAGTAGATCCCTTTTCTGCAACAGTGTCGATAATACTAGACTGTCTGGCCGACCTGTTTCAATCAGATCTATCGGCCTCTAGCATTAGAGTTCATTTGGCTGCAATTTCTAATTTTCATGAGGGTGTCCAAGATTCCTCTCATGTCCCATAAATTGTGCAAGACCTTCATAAAAGGTGTGAATCATCTGAAGCCACCTTTTAGAGAACCTATTCAACCATGGGATTTATCATTAGTTCTACAAGCTCTGACAATGGCACCTTTTGAACCAGCCTCTTTTTGCTACCTCAAGTATTTGTCATGGAAAACCTTGTTTTTGGTCGCTATTACTTCTGCCAGATGTATTTCTGAACTTCAAGCTTTATGTATCAAGAGTCCATACTTGATTTTTCATAGAGATAGTGTCTTGGAGAACTAATCCGTCATTTATGCCTAAAGTGATCTCTGAAATGTCCATTAATCAAGCCATTGAATTGCCAGTTTTCTTTCCCAACCATTCAAACAGAGTAGAGTATTGCCTACATACCCTAGATATACACAGGCAAATCCATTTTTACTTAAACAGGACTAAACCCTTTCGTAAATCTGACCAGCTATTTTTGGCCTTTTCTGGATCCAGATTAGGATCGGCTGCTGCTAAGTTCACATTAGCTAGATGGTTGAAGGACTGTGTGACCTTTATTTACACACAGTGTAATATCTCGTTACCTACTACCATGAAAGCTCATGCAACAAGGTCGGTGGCAACTTCTGCTGCCTTCCATGCCAGAGCTTTTTTACATGACATCTGTGCAGCTGCAACTTGGGCTATGCCTCAATCATTACAAATTGGATTTGGCCTCCAGGGGAAGAGCATCTTTCGGTTGTATGGTGCTCAGGAATGTCCTTCCATGAGAGCCTCCCAGGAATAGAGGTAGCGGAGGACTCTGTCCCATGCATAAGGAATGAACGAGAATTAACAATATCAAATAAAGAAGTTATGTCTTACCATAACGTTCCATCTGTATTGTTGATCCTCATTCAGTCATTACGACCCTCCCTCCTTCCCCATCCTGTGGTTTCTAGTGGATCTCACCATCCGGTTTTCTTAGGTCATTTGACCAGAGTTAGCCTCTACCTTCTTTAACTTGCAAACTCAATCTGAGGTAACAGGGAGAGGGGGATTGTGTATAAGAGTTTAGCTCGAGAGTTTGAAGCTGACACGAGCTGGGAAAATGGTTAGCTCGGTTCCGAGCTCGGAACCGATACCCATGCGTAATGACTGAACGAGGATCAACAATACAGATGGAACATTATGGTAAGACATAACTTCTTTTTTTTTAGTATGTGTGTGTGTATTTCTGTATATGTGTATATATGGATACACTAGACAGTCTTGACGTACTGAAATGTTGGAATTCAGTACGTCGAGACCGAATAGTGGAAAGTGCAGTTAACCAAAACTACACTATGCCGAATCTGCCGTTATCGTGGTGTCATGTTCGTGATGTGTGGTGCAGTTTGTGGATTTATCTGGGGTTTCAGGTAAGTGTTGTGTGTTTGAGGATAATGGGCAAGGATTTTAGTATGTGTGTGTGTGTGTGTGTGTGTGTGTGTGTGTGTGTGTGTGTGTGTTTGTTTGTTTAGTGCAACCTCAGAGTTAGAATATATAAGTAGGGGGGTGCAGGGGGTATAGGTAGGTTGTGTGTTTGTGTGTGTTATGTTTGTTTATTTAGTTAGGTGTATGTGTGTATGTGATTATGTCCTGGTTTGTGTGTGTGTGTGAATGGTTGCGATTGTAGTGTTCGTGATTGTGGGTTTTCATGTATGTGGTTTTTCGACTATTCAGTTTTGAAATACTGAAATTCAGCATTTCAGTATTTCGAGATTGTATAGTGAATCTGTATATATATATATATATCTATATATATATATCTATATATATCTATCTATATCTATACATATATATATCTATATATATATATATATATATATATATATATATATATATATATATATATATATATAAATATATATATATATATATATATATATATATATATATATATATATATATATATATATAGATATATATATATATATATATATATATATATATATATATATATATATAGACTTTCTCCACACTGTGAGATGTGGTCCCTCTATCGCCAGGCCCTATCCAACCCCTTGCATATCACTGCTTTGCTCCCGTCCGGTCCATGGTCAGCCCCTCCTGGAGAGCCTCCAGCCTACCCCTCAGCATTAGGTTCCCCTGTCTTCTGAGTCCTTTCCTGAGTTTGCTGCGGAGGAGGGCCCTTGGAAGCGTTGGTGCAAGAGGAAGTGCCTAGACTCTTTTTTGGAGTCTTTGATAGAGGACACTGATTTCATTGAGGGTGAAGGGTCCCCCCCAATCTCCACCAGATCTCCTTTGGGGATATCTTGGAAATTCTGAAGCAAAAGGGTGGCTTGTCTTCCCAGCCTTTCCTTTGAGTGGTCAGTGTTCCTGGAGGCATTCGGGATAGGCCCATCTACATCCTGCGTGACCCCACCGGTGGACCAGCTCATTGACTTTATAGCCTGCTGGGCTTGGAAGGAGCCTGACACCATGGACCCCATCACCACACGTGCAGACAGATACCTTAGTCCCCCCAGTGACTGCCATTTTTGGAGTAAAGGTATCCCAGTTCATGCCGTTGTGGTGTCAGGAACCCCTAAGAAGGAGCTAGCTGAGCAGAGCTCCACTGCTCATCCCCCAAACAAGGAGTCTCAGGCTTTGGAGAGGCATGGGAGGTGCATGTATGCCTCAGCCCCCCGTTACACTAGGAGCATTGAATTTCTTGGCACACTTCATGCGCCTTCAGAGAGATCTGATTAAGGAAATTTCTGCGCCTCTGATGCAGTTGTCAGTGGAGGACCTCAGGAAGGTTTCTCCTCAACTGACTACTGTCATCAATTGCTAATTCCTTGATGAGGTTAATTTCCCATGCTGTGGAGGGAACTTCTTGAGTGGCTGGTTCAGGCATAGCCCTCAGGAGACATGCCTGGATGAGGCTGTGCAGGTTTGCGGACCCCTTCACGGCTCCTCCTTGTTTGGGCCATCAGTAAAACAACTCTTACCCACCGAGCAAGAAGGGAAGACCCTGTCTGCCATAGGTATCTATTTTTTCCCCCCTTCTCCAGAAACCAAGGGAGTGGGAAGATTGTGGTTGCATAAATCTAAAGTGTCTTTTTCTGATTTGAAAGATGAATGGTTGACATCGCCCCAGAGGGAGTGGGGGGTCCACAAAATTAGGGCTTGAGAGAACCCTTCTCCAACAGGCGCTGCCCAGCTGTCCTACTCTGAAGGCAGTCTGGGACAGACTTCTGTTACACCCAAAGTGTATGGACAAACGTAACAAATGACACCTGGGTGTTAAATATAATTTTCAGAGGTTACTATATTGTCTTTTTCCTTCCTCCTCCCAGTTTAGGGGCATATCTCCCTGATGTGCCACCCGGTTAGAGGAAAGAGTGCCTTTCTAGAGGTTCAAAAACTTGTTGAAAAAAAAAAGTCATCCAGCAGGTTTCAGCCAACAACCAGGATGCGGAACTTATGCTTTTTTTTGGTGCCAAAGAAAACAGGACCTTTGACCGATTTTAGCTCTAAACATTTTGAATTTGTTTGTAAAGAAGTTAAATTTCCACATTTTTACAGTACAGTCCGTTACTCCCCTCCTGCGCAAGGACAGTTGGATGTGCTCTGTACATCTCCAGGACATGTACTATGGTATCAGAATAGACAGGTGCTCCAGGAGGTATTTGCGCTTCAGGCTGGGGGCCAGTCATTACCAATTCAGAGCACTGCCCTTTGGTCTCACCACTGCCCCCAGGTGTTCACCAAATGTGTAGCAGTGGTTGCAGCTCGCCTACATCTGCAAGAATTCCAGGTGTTTCCATACCTGGACGATTGGCTCCTAACGGCAGCTACAAGGCATCAACTACTTCAGGCTATTCAGGGTATATTGCACTTATTCAGTTGCCTGGGAATTACAGTGAACATGGCAAAATCCAAGATGTCCCCTGTACAGGATATTGAGTTCATATGAACACAGTTCTGCAGATAGCACCCCTACCTCCCCAGAGAATAAGGTCCTTGAGGCAGCAGGCTCAGCTCTTACTGAACTCCCCGACACTGCCTGCTTGACTGGTCCTCATGGCCCTAGGGTCCATGTCAGCTGCCATTCTTCTGGTCCCTCTAGGCAGGGTTCTTCATGCGAGTTCTTCAATGGACCCTGGTGGTTGAATGGTCTGTTATACTCCATCCACTGTCAACCCGAGTCAGGCTAACTCCAATTTGCAGGTGCCACCTCCAATGGTGGATCCTTAAGGACAACTTCCATCTTGACAGACCCTTCATTCTTCCCCCACCTAATAACCACAGTTACCACAGACACCTCCCTGTTGGGGTGGGGGTAGGGGCATTTCCAGGGAAAGATCGTCCAAGGCATGTGGTCCATGAGAGAGACGAAATTGCACATAAATATACTAGAGATGTGGGCAGACCTTCTCATGTTCTAAGCCTTACAGGACTGACTTCCTCTGGGGACATTTGCAGTTCTTACAGTGTCAGTAGTACGGTACAAAAACAAGCGGGGGGGAACCCGTTCATACCCATTGTGCAGGGAGGCCATGAGGGTTTGGGAATGTGCTATTTCTTCAGACTGCTTTCCCATTCAAATGCACATCCTGGGGGAGTACAACATTCTGGCAGACAGACTGTGCAGATCAGTCTTAAGTCCATATGGGTGGTCCCTGAACCAGTCAGTAGCAAATCAAATATTCAGCCGTTGGAGCCAGCCTTGCTGTGACCTTTTTGCCACAACAAGTGCAGCAAGTACTTTGCTCTGATCCCCCCCCCCCCGGGAGGGTCATGAAGGGATGCTGTAGTCCACGATTGGCCCCCTGGTCTCCTCTACGTTTATCCTCCTTTTCCCCTGATACCCAAAGTTCTACAGAAAGCCAACATGTTGAAGACCAGTCTAATCCTCATTGCTCCTTACTGGCATCATCAGGTGTCATTTCCTTTCCTGCTGTCTCAAAGCAAATATCCTCCGTGGATACTGGTCTCAGGCAGGATCTGATTTTCCATCCATCAGAATGCCATATTCCCAATCTTTGATCCCTCAAATTGACCACTTGGTTCCTCCACTTCCAGTAATTCTGCAAATGTCCAGGCTGGCTTCCCCAGTTCGGGAAATTATTCTTGCTTCTCAGAAGTCCTCCACCAAGATAGTATATCGTAGTGAATGGAAAGAGATTTTCTTCACAGAGGAGTATTGATCCCTTTTTCTGCTTCAGTCCCAGACATCCTTATGTTGCTAAGTTCGCTTTTCTAGCACAGAGCTAGCTTTTCCACTGTAAAGTTGCAACTTGCAGCTATCATGAACTTCCATGTAGGGAAGGGTAATAGTTTTCCTTCTCTTATTTCCACTTCTGAACTATGTAGAGCTTTTGTGAAAGGAATTTTTCATCTCAGGCCTCCGATAAAAGATCCTTCCTTCTTTGGGTTTTTAATTTGGTGTTTCAGAGACTCACTCATAGACCTTTTGAACCTGCTGGCTCATGTGATTTAAAATTTTTATCTTGAAGACTGCCTTTCTAGTGGCCATTACTTCAGCTGAAAGAGTGTCAAATTGCAAGCTCTGTCCTCCCAACCACCGTATATACCTTTATTTAAAGATGGAGTCTCACTCAGAATGAATCTGTCCTTCATACCAAAGGTTGCCTCAAAGGCAAATGTTAATCAGACCATGCACTTGCATGTATTCTTTCCTGTTACTGCAGTAAAGGTGAATACATGCTGCATTTATTGGATGTACTTTGCACAGAACTAAATCTTTTAGGAAATCTGAGCAGCTGTTCATTGCCTTCTCACCAAATAGGTTAGGCCAGGCTGTGTCCAAGATCACTTTAGCCAAATGGATTATGGATTGTATTTTTGCAGTTTACTCCCAGCAAGGCAGGCAACTTCTCCATCCAGTTAGAACTCACTCTACCAGATCTATGTCTACTTCATATGCCTTCTCCGCAAGGTCTCGTATTGATGAAATTTGTGCTGCAGCTACTTGGTCCACATCTCATACCTTTGTATCTCACTATAACTTACATGAGGTCCTTCCAGGGTTTATGTAGTTGGGGACTCTGACCCATTTGTGATGCATAATGAAATGGACAACATCCGATTAGAAGTTATGTACTTGTAACCTGGCATCTGTGTTGTCCACTTTCATTATGCATCACATCTCACCCTTCTTCCCCCATTCTTTCACAGCTGAGAGTGATGTAGAAGGTACGGGAACCCATAGGTTCCGAGTTTGGGCTTCAATTGGTCACTTTCTTTGTCTGGCTAGTATTATAGCTCTAACTATCTTTCTGAAGGGGCAGCAAACTTGATCTGATGTGTTGAAGAGGTGTGAGGCATTATGGGAGAGGGAGGAATTTGATGCTCTGATCGTGTGTCTGAAAGAAATCGCCGAGTCGGATCAGGGGATTGGTACAAAGACCCATCCATGGTGCATAATGAAATTGGACAACAGATGTCAAGTTATGGTTAAGTACATAACTTCTGTTAAAATTGGTTGATAATTCATAAGCTTGATTTGATAGGAGCTTGAAACATTTCTCTGGAGCTCTGAGTATATTTATTCATGCATTTTATAGAAGCATCTTTTGTTTTGCAAAGTTAAGTTAGAACAGATGAATTATATGTATATTGTTTGTAGGGATGCAGACCCTTTACACTCTATTGTATCCAAGACTGGTTACTCCAAGATCCTCCATCTTTAGAGAAAGTACAATATGCATTTTTGGGCACATTTTGTGATTTGCTTGATCTCAGAGTTGTAGTTACCTTGAAGTGAGAATATTTAAGCTTAGGGGCATTTTCAGCATGGGGAGTTAATGGGGTTGCCCCTGTAAAATAAATAAATAAATAAAATTTGAAATAAAAAAATACATTTTTAATTTTTTTAAGTGCCTTACTTTTGTGTTATGGAAGGAATGCATTAGTGTTTTTATCCTTTTGCATTAGCATTTTGATTTCTCTTTTTTGAGTACACATGCTTATTTTTGGAAAAGTGTGCAGTATTCTAACTTAATTCATGTATGTAAGTTAATGGAATTGTTTTTCAGGCAATTGTTTTCTGCAGTGGCAATCGTTCGTCTGAACTGCCATGGCAGAAGTCACTATGTATTTATTTATTTTTTTAACAAAGCCTTGATGCATGCTTTGCAGAGTGGATAACTGATGATGTTAAGTTGTCTATCTCGCCTACATTCTGGCTGGTTGGGTTCGGAGCCGATCCTCTGCTCCGACTCAGCTATCTTCTAAAGCTCGAGAGCTATTTACTGGCTCGAGGCCTCCCCATATCCCATGATGCCTTGCACTAGATACCCAGATGTCGTTTGCCGCTTCTGCTGCTAGGTTTAATTACTGGCTCAGGTCGTATATTTTATTATTATCTGTTTTTTGATAAAAAAAACTAGTAGGTTTAGTGTAGTTTGTTATTCGTAGTATACTATCTTTCTTAGGTTATCTTTGTTTAAGTATATATCTTTTCCTTACCTAGTATTCCCCTTCCCTTCAGGAAACTCGTTTCAGTTAGAGAGTCCCCCCCTCTCTTTTCTGAAGTAGCCGTTTAAGTTAGAGGCTAACCTATTTTTTCTTTTAAAAAAAAAAAATATAGTTAGTATTTACTTAGTTTAGTCTATTTGTTGTTGTTAGACTATTGTGTGTATCCTTGATTGTTTTTGGGTGTGGTAATTTTGTATGTGTGTTATAGTTATTATACTCAAATTGTTACAGTTGTGTTTTTTGTCTGGTATTCCCTTCTTTAGCTGTGTCTAAGGATGCCAAGGTGTCCGGATTCAAGAAGTGTGATTCATGCTGTCAGAAGATGTGTCTGACAGATGGTCACACTTCTTGTGTCAATTGTCTTGGCGCCGTGCACCTGCAGGACTCTTGTTTGGTTTGCCATGCTTTCAGTCCAAGAGTCCTGCAGGAGCGTAGGAATAAGTTAATCCTATGGGGTTTGCTCAAACCCGAGGAGTCACTGGCTAAGGCTCAGCCCAAGAAGTCCTCCAAGCCACCTAAACCTTCGACTCCCAGTTCGGAGCCGTCGTTAGGTGAAGCTGTTACTTCTGCCTTGGTTCCGGCTGGAACCGATGTGCCTGCCTCTCATTTGGTTCTGAAAAGCACTTTGGTGCCGGCAGGGAATAGAAAGAGATCTAGGTCTCCCTCCCTGGAGTCGATGCACTCTGCTCCGAGGTCTCCTCCGCTCCAGTCGGAGCGCAGTCATCGGTCCTTCCACTCTTCTCGGTCATCGAGATTTTCAGATCACGACTTGGAGAGAGTGGTCAGCAGGCTTTAGAAATCGCAGGCCGTATTTTGTCCAGCTCCCCTCAACAGGGTTCGTCTCTGTCCTTGTCTGCAGTCATTCCTCCCTTGAGTTCAGAGCTGGAGTTTGTTGGGGTTCGAATCGTGGAACCATCAGCACTGATACCTTCTCCTTCGGTTCTGTCGTCGGCTCCCATCACTTCCTTGGTACTGTCCTTGGAGGGATCTGGGCGCCAAGACTCCATCGTTGGCTCCGAGGGGGCAAGTGGCATCGGACCCTTGTCCAACCCCGTTCTTCCCCTTGGAGCTTTGGCGCAGGTGAACTCAGCTCCTACATCGGCTTCGGAGCCATCCCCCTCGGTGCAGCGAGGGATTCCGGTCTCTTCGGAACCGGAGCCTTCTCAGCATCCAAGCAGGAATGCCTTCGAGGTCATGAGGAGTGTGCCGGCCCCTGAGTCAGCCCCACGATCATCCCCTTCGGCTCCTCCCACTATGGTGCCTGCCCCTGCCCCTCCTCCAGACCCCAAGCGTGGGGAACCAACACTCCAAGGCACCCCTTTGGGTGTATCTTCCTCTTCTGAGGCCTCCCCTGATCATTCAGAGGAGCCACCTCATGAGAGGAAATGCAAGAGGAAGCATGTTGACTCCCCTGAGTCTATCACATCAGATACTGACTTAGAGGATTCGGAAGGGTCCCCAAGGTCCCCCTCTGAAGATGTCTCATTCTCAGACATCCATGAGATGCTTAGGCAGAGGGGGAACTGGTCTACCCTTAGCCCTTCCGAGGATGAGTTGGTATTCCTGGACGTGTTTGGATCCCGACCTTCCACCTCCTGGGTGTCTCCGCCTTTCAACCCACTCATGTCTGTGGTGGCTTGGAAGGCGTGGTCAGCTCCAGACACAGTGGAACCGACCCCTAGAAGACCTGCAAAATTCATAACTGCACCACAAGACAAACAGTTTTTTACCAACGGTGTTCCCGTTGATGCCATGGAGGTAGCAGCGGCCACAAAAAAGGAGTTGGCTGAAACTTCTTCATTTGTCCATCCCCCTAACAAAGAGTCCAGGACGATGGACAGATATGGGAAGCGGATGTTCTCTTCGGCGACTTTCTCCATGAAGTCTCTGAATTATTTGTGCCACTTTACCCGTCTTCAAAGGGATCTCCTTAAGGAGCTTGGAGATACCCTCCAAGATCCATCAGCTGAGGGGGCCCAGGCTAAGGCAGCCTCCCAGCTGGCGACTCTTAATTCAGTGGTGAACTCCTCCATGAGGCTCATTTCTTATGCAGCCGATGGTGCGAGTAGAGCTGCAGGCACAGGTGTCGCCCTAAGGAGGCACGCTTGGATGCGGCTTTGTAACTTTGCGGAACCTTTCAGAGTGTCTTTCACCAACACACCCTTTGATGGTTCCTCTCTCTTTGGATCACAGGTGAAAGACACCCTTACCAGGTGTGAGCAGGAAGGCAAGACTCTGTCTGCTGTGGGAGTCCGTTTTTCCATTCCTTCCAGACCATATCCCAAGGGTCAGAAGAGTGGAAAGATGTGGTTCCGGAAATCCCAGGGAGCCTTGCCGGACGCACGTGGTGAGTTCCCATCCAGGGGCAGAGGAGGTAACAATAACAGACGCCGCCCTTGTGGCAGAGGGGGTTCACAAAACCAGGACAACAGAGAATCCTTTTCCGACAAGCCCTTCCAGCATCCCTGAAGGGTTGCCTGGCTGCCCACCTCTGGAGGCAGTCGGGGGAAGATTATCGCTGTACACAAGAGCCTGGCAAGACATAACACAAGACAAATGGGTACAGTCTGTTATATCCAGAGGATACAGAATTGCCTTTGTTCGCACTCCCTTGTTGTTAAACAAGTCCCTTCCAGATGTTCCACCCAACTAAGGGATCAAGAAGTTTCAAAACTGCTAAGAAAAAGGACCATCCAGCAAGTCCCAGCAGACCAGCAAGGATCCGGAATTTACTCAAGGTTCTTTTTGGTACCAAAAAAGACGGGGAACTGGAGGCCCATTCTGAATCTCAGCAGACTTAACAGGTCTGTTCAAAGAACGAAGTTTCGGATGGTCACGCTACAGTTCATTTTGCCCTTTCCGGGTCAGGACAATTGGATGTGCTCCATAGATCTTCAGGATGCGTACTACCACATCAAAATGGACAGGTGCTCCAGAAGATTCCTCCGCTTCCGGCTGGGAGCCAGCCATTCAGAGCTCTGCCCTTTGGTCTCACCACAGCCCCCAGGGTGTTTACCAAATATATGGCAGTAGTTACCGCTCACCTGAGACGGCAAGGATTCCAGGTGTTTCCATATCTAGACGACTGGCTCCTCACTGCTACCACCAGGCATCACCTTCTGCGAGCCAGAGACTACACAATCCAGACTTGCCCCAGACTAGGTATCACAATAAATTTCGAAAAATTCTGCATTGTCGCCCTGTCAGTCTATCACCTTTCTAGGTGCAAATTTAAATACAAAAAGCAGGTCAGCCAGCCTTCCACCAGACAGGGTGTTAGTCATTCACCGACATGCGCAGGTCTTGTTAGGATGCAAGAGAATTCAAGCCAGGTTCGTCCTTCAAACCCTGGGTCTCATGGCAGCAGCGATCATACTTGTCCTTCTGGCTCGTTTTCACATGAGGATCCTCCAGTGGCTTCTTTTTACCCAGTGGTCCTTCCAGCAGATTCCCATGTCTCACATGATTATCATCACAGAAGCATGCAAAAAACACCTTGCGTGGTGGATGGTCTCCACATCAGTGCCCGAGGGCAGGCCCTTTGTACTTCCCCCTCCAGTTGCTATGGTGAACACGGATGCCTCCCTGATTGGGTGGGGGGGGGGCATTATCAGGGCAGAACAGTCCAGGGCACCTGGCAACCTAAAGAGTACCATCTGCACATAAATGTCTTGGAGATGAGGGCCGTGCTTTTAGCATTGCAAGCTCTTCAGGACTCTCTTCCTACTAGGACCATTGCAATTCAAACGGACAATATGTCAGTCATGTGGTACATCAACAAACAGGGCGGAACCAGGTCCTACCCCCTATGTCGAGAAGCACTCAGACTCTGGCAGTGGGCGATCTCTTCCCAACTCTTTCTGACCACAATGCACATCCCTGGGAGATCCAACGTCATAGCAGACAGGCTGAGCAGTGCAATTCTCATGCCTCACGAGTGGTCTCTAAGTCAGGTAGTTACGGACCAAATCTTCCGCAAATGGGGACAACCTTGCTACGATCTCTTTGCCACCCCCTTCAACAGTAAGTGCAGCAATTTCTTCTCTCTCCTTCCACTTTCATGACATTCCCGCAGAGACGCTGTAGTCCATTATTGGCCTCAGGGACTTCTGTATGCATTCCCTCCCTTTCCCCTAATCCCCAAGATGATACAGAAAGCTACCGTATTGGGCTGCAAAATGATCCTCATTGCTCCTTACTGGCCTCGACAAATATGGTTCTCGTTCCTGCATCATCATCTTCTCGAGCAGCCTTGGATTCTGGACCCAGTTCCTGACCTTCTGATCCATCAATCGGGTGGGCTGCACCATTTCCTACAATCTCTCCAGCTCACTGCTTGGTTGCTCCACTTCCAACTTTAGCCAGGCTTCCTGATATCTCCCACTCTGTGCGTGAAATCATTTTATCATCGCACAAGTCTACCATTAGAAAAACTTACGCTAGTAAGTGGAAACGTTTTTCGTCCTGGGCAGAGAGTAAGAGTATAGACCCCTTTTCAGCCCCTGTACACCACATATTGGATTTTCTTGCAGAACTCTTTCATGCTGGGTCTGCTTCCACTACAGTTAGAGTTCAGTTAGCTGCAATTTCAAATTTTCACGTTGGCCTGTCGGGAAGTAATATAATGTCTCAAAAGCTTTGCAAAGCTGTTCTCAAAGGGACCACTCTGCTCAGGCCCCAGTGAGAGATCCTCCACCTCCGTGGGATCTAAATTTGATTCTAACTTCTCTAATTTTGCCCCCCTTCGAACCTGCAGTGTCTTGTTCTTTGAAGTTTTTATCTTGAAAAACCCTCTTTCTGGTAGCGATTACTTCAGCCAGAAGAGTTTCAGAACTCCAGGCTCTTTGTATCTGTCCTCCGTACCTAGTGTTCCACAATGACAGGGTTGCTTTCAGGACTAATCCTTCCTTCCTTCCTAAGGTGTCTTCTGAGAATAACTTGAATCAGTCCATTGACCTTCCTGTGTTTTTTCTTAACCACTCTGACAGGGCGGAATATAAGTTGCACCGGTTAGATGTTCACAGGCAACTGTGCTTTTATTTGCATAGGACTAAGGACATCAGAAAATCAGACCAGCATTTCCTTTCTTATGCTGAGGGTAAACAAGGTCTACCAGTCTCAAAAGTAACCTTATCCAGGTGGTTGACTTCTGTCATCACATTTATCTATCAACTAAGGAATAAAGAATTGCCTGTTAAACCAAAAGGTCACTCCACCAGAGCTTTAGCCACTTCTGTGGCTTTTCAGGCTAGGTTGCCCATGGAATCTGTGTGCAGTGGCCACGTGGGCCAACCCTCATACTTTCATTTCGCATTATAAGTTGGACGTGGTTTCCATGGGCAGAGCTGATTTTGGTTCCACTGTTTTGAAGAGTTTGTTCCAATGAGCCACCCAGGATTTTAGGTGCTAGGGACGCTGTTCCAACCTGCAAGAATGAAGGCGAGATAGACAACTTAACATAAAGAAGTTATGTACCTACCATAACGTTCCATGTTAGTTGTCTCCTCTCGCCTTCTTTCTTGCATCCCACCCACCATCCCCCTATCCTAGTAGACCGAGAAGAGTTCTGTATGGTTTTTCACTGACCAAGTCTTCTCTGGCTATTCCTCTCTACCTGGTAGTCTCTTGGTAGGGTTTATGTATTATAGGATAGGATTATTTCCTTTTTATGTCTGCAGTTAGACTTACCAAACAAGATCTGGGTATCTAGCACCAGGCATCATGGGATATGGGGAGGTCTTGAGCCAGTAAACAGCTCTCGAGCTTTAGAAGACGGCCTGGCTCCAAACCCGACCAGTAAGAAAGAAGGCGAGAGGAGACAACTAACATGGAACATTATGGTAGGTACTTAACTTCTTTTTATGTTTTTTAAAAAAGTTTCTTCCACTGACAATCTCAACTCAGTCATGGACTTGTGTGAGAAAATTTGCTTTACTAGTTTTGTTTGGACCTTTTGGTAACTTCAATGTATGTTGTCTCCAGTGATTAATCATAGTATATCTAATCTGATACATATTTTTTGTGCACAGTAGTACTAGATGACTGAGCTTTGAGCACTGTTGTCAGGGTTATGAGCTTTTGAGTTTCACTGAGGCTCTGCAACAGTTTAAACCCCATGATACGTAATATATCTTAAGAAGTAAAAGATACATTAATAGATATTTAGTCTGGATGATATCCTTTTTGTGCAGTATAAATAGAATTATCTTTAGAAAGTAGAAACTTGTGCCAGTCTTCAGAACTTTTCTCTAATCCTCTTACAGATCCAGTGCTTCTGTCTCTTCTCAAATCTGTCTTTTAGCAGCAGTTTTTCAGTCTTTCTCCTACCTTTATATTAGTATGATATGTAGAAAATCAAAACCCATTTCTGATGTTCAGGAAAGGAGGAAGAAAGTACAGTTGCGTAGCAATCTTATAATTGAAGAAATTCACGTGTGGTCACTGTTACCATCATAACCTTAAGGAACTCTACAAATAGGCTACGCTCTGACATCCCACTACATTCTCACAGCTGAGCACCCTTTCCTGTTCAGCTAGGCTGATATCACTTTTTTTTCTGTCTCCATTTTCTTATGAAAGGTGGTGTATGCCTAGGCATTTTTTTTTTCTTTAGCCCTACCTGAACTGCTTTGACTGGAAATGCACAGTCAGGGTACATTGTCCCTGCAGTAAGAGCCAAGGGTTGTGGCAGTACCCTGGGGAGCACCTTACCCACCTGAACAAAAGGAGTGGAAGGGAGCAAGAGATGACATGGTCAAGGTATAGAGTAGAAAGGAGAAGGGGTGTAAACCTATCCTCAGTCCTCAGGATCTTTAAGTTTAGAGGATGGGAATGAAGACGACAACAGTGACTGCACTTAAGTATGTGCAATTACAGTAAGTTAACTACATACCTGTGCAATGTTCATCATGTTGTTTACTGTTGCAGTCATAACTTTAGGGAAGACTACTGAAACTTAAGTCACTGCAGATTGTGTGGTGAGCAGTACTGTAGAGGATGAAGGCAATATACCTGGCTGACAGTTGTTCCTCAATAGAGGTATAAGCTAGGCAAGTTGAGAAAAGCTCAGAGAGGATCTGAAAGACCACAGGTGCGAGCATTGGTTCAAAGCTTAGCAGTGTAGAACAATTCCTTGACCATTCTTTCTTGGGATAGGAAAACCCTAGATTAAAGACCTTTTGACCCCTGACCATTTGGGTACTTTTTTCCTTGGTGCCCAATACTAGCATTCTTTCTAGGTTTCCTTTTGTGGGCTTGTGAAAATTTGAAGCCTGTAGCCTCAGATAGTGCTTCATGTCATAGTACAAGAGGAGGGCTTGGGCTGTGCAATGGAAGGGACTGAAGTAGGATTTTGAGAGGTTTGGGAGTGGAAACGATTGATGTCCTTCAAGGATGCATCTGCAGTCATCACATATGGGTTGTCCTGCCTCAGGCAGCCCTTCGGTCGGCCGGATTCCAAAGCCTGGGTCCGGCGTCGGCTGATGTCGCCCTTTCCCCGACGTCAGAGCGCCTGGGGTATAAAAGCGTCAGCCAACGCCATCTTCCTCAGTCTTTCTTGCCACGTGGTGCCCGAAGCAGAAGCAGTTCGCAAGTGCCAGTCGGCCAGCTCCTGTAATTCAGCTAAACCGAAGACTTCAAAAGCTAAGTACCCCGTTGGGGACTCTTTCTTGCCTCAGCCGATGTCAGATAAAATTAATAATTGTTTAACTTGTGGGAAACAAGTACCTCATAAGGATTTCCACTCTTACTGCCTCCCTTGCTTAGGCCCAGACCACGACGTCTCGGCCTGTTCAGCCTGTGCTTCCTTCAACCGACGTACCCTTAGACGTCGGGCGGAGTTTGCAGAGGAATTTTTTGGGGCTAGTTTTGCTTACAATTTGCCGTTGGAGACTCCGATTCCACATTTAACAAAGAAACGGAAGGACAAGGACCGACACACGCGAGCCGCGGTTTCGGCTGAAACCACGGCCAGGCCTAACGCGAGTGTCTCGGTCTCGGCTGAAACCGAGTCCTTGGTACTTCCATCCACCGAAACTGTACAACCGACAACCTCGGCCCTGGAGGCCGCTACTGTATCGGTTATTGAATCTCCATTAGAATCTGGTGTCCAGGACCCTTCCGACACCATTCCCTTAGACAAAACTACACCAGCACGTGGTGCAGCCAGGCCTCCTGCATCCATGTCCATAAAGGCATTCTCAAGGGCTAAAGCTGCTAAACACTCAAAATCTATGCCTCCCAGGGTTTTCCCTCAGGGACCCACTACAGGTTCTCAGATCCTTAGTTTAGCAGAGGACCTTATTTCATTAATTAGGGGCTCACAGCCTCATCTGGACAGGGGTTCTCAACCTTCTACAGAAAAAATGCCCAGGGTTGAGCCCTCTGATCCCCACTCCTCAGATGAGGCCTCTGATGGCTCTGCTCTCTCAGACTACCAGGAGGAGGCTTTTTCTGCCTATGAGGATTCTGATGCAGAGGAATCTATCCCTTCGGCCTCCCCTCCTGAAGAGCTGTCCTTTGGGGAAACTCTGCACACTATGAGGGAGCATTTCCAATGGCAGGGCCAGGAATTCTCTGATTCCAGGAAGATATTAAGGACCTTCTTGCATTTGCCTCAGCATAGACCTTTGGCTATTCCCCCTGTTTTGAATGTCATTGATGATGTGTACGCTGAGTCTAGCACAACCCCTGACACTCTCCCTCTGGCTCCTGCCAAATCCGATAGGTATTACAGGGTCCCGGAATCACATCTTTTCCTTTACAAGGCCCACTCTGCTGATCCAGAAACTATTTCCCAGGGCCCTAAAGGGGTTGCAGCTGTCACTACAAAAAATCCACTCCCCTCTGAAAGGGAGTCCAGGGCTTTAGAGCGATGGGGTAAAAAAGTGTATACTTCTGCTACCCTTTCTATGAGGGCTTTAAATTGTCAATTTCATATGATACAGTACCAAGAGTATTTGTTAGATGAATTGCATAAAAAACTGTCTTCACCTGAACCCCTAGATTGCAAATCACTTCAGGATCTGGTACATAATTCTCAACAGGTTAGCAACCATTTCTTGCAGTGTGGTTATGATGCATTGGAAGCTTCATGTAGGTCAGCTATGACAGGTGCAGTCATACGTAGGCATGCGTGGCTGAAGGAACAATCTCTGCCAGACCATGTTAAAGCAAAGCTTCTGGATGCTCCACTGGAAAAGCAAAAGTTATTTGGCTCCACTGCTCAGGAGGTCTTAAAGAAATTTGAAGAAAAGGCAAAATCTGTACAAAACAGTCAGAGATTTTCTGCAAGTCCAACCACCAAGATTTAGCAGAAATTGGCCTTCCAAGAACTGGTCCTTTCCAGACACAGAGAGATTTCAGAGAGGCAAGAACAGGTGTGCCAGAGGTAGAAGGCAACCTAGAGGCTCCTACAGATGACGTCAATGGCAGCCTCCCAACTAGAGAGGTAGTGCAGGGCCTACAACTGCTGCACAAGGACAGACTCAATGACTTTGCTTTGACACCGCCAACCAGGGCTCAATTGGAAGCACCTTTGGGCGGAAAGCTTTCCTTATTCTCAGAAAATTGGCACATTATTACAAGGGACAAACTACAAATAATAGACAAAGGATACAGGTTCCATTTCCACACATTACCGAAAAGAAAAGGCATGCCAGACCTGCCACCAAATCAAAGGGCAGAGGCTTTGAAACAAATCTCCAACTTAATGCAAATGAAAGCTATTGAAAAGGTTCCTCTCTCAGAACAAGGCCAAGGATTTTATTCCAGACTATTCCTTGTTCCAAGAAAGAAAAGCAATGGAGGCCTATTCTCGACTTGTCCGCACTGAATACTTATCTCATTGTGCCAAAATTCAAAATTCTGACTTTACAGCAACTCCTTCCCATGCTGGGCAAGGGGTCTTGGCTGATAACTCTGGACCTCAAGGAGGCATACCTGCATGTCCCTATCAGACAAAGCTGCAGAAGACACCTCAGATTTCTTGCAGGTTCAGAGCATTATCACTTCTCAGCATTGCCCTTTGGCTTATCTACTGCGCCCAGAGTATTCATGAAATGCCTGGCATCAGTAATTGCACACTGCAGACTTCAGGGGATGCAAATATACCCGTATCTGGACGACTGCCTTATGCAAGCGGACAGCCAACAAGCTTTGGTAAAACACTTGAATTATGCCATCCACCTTCTTCAGGCCTTGGGATATACAGTCAACATTCACAAGTCAAGACTTGTTCCATCCCAAAGAATAACTTTTCTGGGTGCGAATCTAGACACAACCACCCAAATGGCTTTCCTCACAGAAGAAAAACAGTCAACTACCAGATTACTTCAAAAATCTGTCAAGACAAACTCAGCTGACTGCAAGGAAAATCCTGCAGGCCCTGGGTTACATGGCTTCTTGCATTCTTCTGATACCTCAAGCAAGGCTACATATGAGGAAACTACAATGGTACCTAAGGAGTTTATGGACTCAGCACAGTCACAGCTTGGAAACTTTGATACCACTCATCCCATGCCTTCAAAGGGAATTTCTGTGGTGGGCTCAAGCAAGCCAGTCAAACAGAGGTCTGCCCTTCAGCAAACCAATAGCCAGCCAAACCATTACAACGGACGCTTCAGACCACGGATGGGGAGCGCACATGGAGGGAAGGTGCATTCAAGGACTATGGTCACAAAAAGAGCTACGCATGCACATAAACCAAAAGGAAATGCTGGCAGTGATACATGCAGTCGAGGCCTTCAAGCTATTTCTACATCAGGGCCACCTGCTAATAAGGACAGACAACACCACAGTTATGTGGTACATAAACAAGCAAGGAGGCACCCATTCCTACCCTCTTTGCAGACTGGCAATGAATCTATGGGAACTTTCCTTGACACTCAATATAGAGCTACAATCCCAGTTTGTGCCAGGAAAGGACAATATACTGGCGGACAGCTTAAGCAGGAACATCATGGATGCACACGAATGGATGCTGCACCCAGACATCTTCCATCAGATAACACAATCATGGGGGAGACCGGACATAGACCTCTTTGCCTCCCCACACAATCATCAGCTGAAGAAATTCTCCTCAAGGACATATACCACCCACAAGCATGGAAAGTGGACGCCCTCTCTTTCAGCTGGAGAACTCTAACAGTGTATGCATTCCCACTTCTTCCATTGATGACCAAGGTCTTACTGAAGATCAGGGCAGAGCAGCCAAGAGTGATTCTAATAACTCCGGACTGGCCAAGACAGCACTGGTACCCATTGCTAAAGAGCATGTCACGGACGAAACCATGGCTTCTTCCACAATGGCCGCTTCTCCTGACACAGCACAATTACAAAACTCTGCATTCCAACCTGAAAACATTGCAACTAACGGCCTGGAAAATACCTTGATTCATCACCAGGATAAGCTATCCAAGAGAGTGAAGGATATCATCATGGAAGCTCGCAGGCCTTCCACAAGAAAGGCATACTCAGCAAAATGGAAAAGATTTCACACTTGGAGCACCACAAAGGGCCTAGATGCAAAAGTTATGAACATGGCACATATCCTGGAATATTTGACAGAAATGCTCCACAATGGCCTGTCTTACTCTTCCATTAAAATTCATGCTTCAGCAATTTCAGCAGAGTACAATACTGATCCACCTGTCTTCTCTCATCCTCTCCTAAGACAGTTTCTAAGAGGAATTAAAAACATCAATCCTCCAAGGAAACCACCAGTGCCTACTTGGGACCTTAACTTCGTGCTGGAAAAACTAACACTGCATCCCTTTGAACCAGCAGCATCTGCAGAACTACAGTTCCTGTCTTGGAAGACTGCTTTCCATCTGGCCATAACCTCAGCAAGAAGAGTATCTGAGTTACAGGCCCTCATGGCGGTGCAGCCATTTCTTATCTTTCATCAAGACAGAGTCTCTTTGAGAACCAATCCTTCATTTATGCCAAAGGTGGTATCCAGGGTCTCATTAAACCAAGCTATTCACCTGCCTACCTTCTTTCCAAATCCACAAAACAAAGGGGAAAAGCTTCTGCACACCCTGGACATTCACAGACAGTTGCGCTACTACTTGGACAGAACTAAAAGTTACAGAAAAACTGACCAGTTGTTTGTAGCATATGCTGCTGGTGCATAAGGAAAAGCAATTTCAAAACAGAAAATTTCTAAATGGATAAGAAATTGCATTCGTTTTTGTTACTCCTTTCATGGAAAAACTGTGCCAGCTAACATTAGACCTCATTCGGCCAGAGCCACAGCCACCTCCACAGCCTTCTTAAAGAGGGGTGGCTACCAAGGACATTTTAGAAGCTGCTACATGGAGCTCCGTGCATACATTTTCCAAGCATTACAACTTACCTTTATATTCCAGATCCAGAGCAGGCTTTGTTACGGCAGTCCTGCAGGGCATTTTAGCTACACCATCCTTTACATAGATCCTCCACCCCCAGATTGGCTATGGTATTCTACCCATATGTGATGACTGCAGATGCATCCTTGAAGGACATAGTACATTTTTTACCTACCATAAATGTAGATGTCCGATAGGTACGCATCTGCAGTCAGGTTTACCCTCCCTCCTTCCCCTTTGTGGTATTTCTTGGGTACTTTTCCCTCTTATAGCTAGCTGGGGTTATCTATTATGGTGTATTTGTTCTCATATATATATATATATATATATATATGTATGTATATATATTTCTGTGCATGTTTGGAATCTATTGCATTTCTCCAAATTTAGCCTTCCTTAGAGGGCACCTGGCATCTGGGGCAAGAAAAACTGAGGAAGATGGCGTCGGCTGACGCTTTTATACCCCAGGCGCTCTGATGTCGGGGAAAGGGCGACATCAGCCGATGCCGGACCCAGGCTTTGGAATCCGGCCGACCGAAGGGCTGCCTGAGGCAGGACAACCCATATGTGATGACTGCAGATGCATACCTATCGGACATCTACATTTATGGTAGGTACAAAACTGTACTTTAGTCTTATCTAATCTTTAGTGATGGAAAAGCCCTGTGGGCCCCATCTCCCTCTGCCCTTTTGCTGCTAGTGTTTTCTAATAGGTTTTTCTACCTTTGGATTTTCTTCATGTTTCACTGTTGCAGTCATCACATTTGGGTTATCTGCCCGCAGGTAGCCCTCAGCGGGCCTGAATACCAGAGTCTTGGGATTTTTTCATCGGATGCTGTCACTTTTTCCATGATGTCAGGTCATCAGGGGTATAAAACATGCAGCTGATGTCATTACATCAGTCTTTCTTGCCATGCAGTGCCCGAAGCAGAAGCAGTTCGCAAGTGCCAGTTGGCCAACTCCTGAAATTTTCATTTTTCGAGTTTCAGACCTGAAGTCTTCTAAAAGATAAGTACCCCGTTGGAGATCCTTTTTTCTTGCTCTAACCGATGTCAGAAAAAATTAATAATTGTCTTGCCTGTGGAAAGCAAATACCTCACAGAGATTTTCATTCTTACTGCATCACCTGTTCAGGCCCAGACCACGACGGCCCTCGCTGTCGGTTTTGTGCCTTGTTCAACGCCCGAACTATTCATCGTCTGGCTATTTTTGTAGCTAAATTCTTTTCTCTCGATCTCCGTACTCCGAAATGTCTTCGGTAAGCCATCCGACTACTGATCTTCCGAAAAAACGAAAGGATAAAGACAGACACAGACTGCATAGGTCGAAGGCTGCCGACGACGCTACTGTTAACTAGTCGCCAGTTCGACGGTACTCAGTGAGGCACTTTCGCAGCCTCTGATACCCACTACTACAGATTCGCAGGCCTCTACTGAGACCCATTCGAAGTCCAGTATGCCACAAGATGCTTCTTCGACTATGGAACCTGCGGATGTCTCTACCTTGGATGGGTCCAGAGCCAATGTGCAGGCACTGGCTTCTGAGGGTGTTTTCAGGCCTTCCTATCTTCATATTAAACGGACAAGTTCCTTTCAAACCAAAAATACTGTATTTCCCAGGCCTAAAATTCGCACTGCGCCTAGGAAACCGACAACCAAAGCACATTCTAAGGCCCACATGCCACAAAAGCAAATGATTAGAATGGCTGAGGAGCTCATTACTTTAATTAAGGGAAGTCAGCCTTCCCCCTCAAAAAGACCCAGAACTGATTTTCCTTCTGATTCTTCTGATCAGGAATCTGATTACTCTGATTTCCAAGATATACCCTCATCTACCTATGAGGATTCTGATGCAGAGGATTCCATTCCCTCTGCTTCCCCTCCAGAGGATTTTTCCTTTGGTGAAACCCTGCACACTCGTAGAGAACATTTCTGCTGGGAGAGCCAGGACTACTCCCAGTCCAAAAAGAGGCTCAGGAAATGTTTAAGCTTGCCTCAGCCCTGGTCTCTAGCTATCCCTCCTGTTCTTGAACTTGTAGATGATGTCTTCCTGGAATCCAGCCTTACCCCTGATCCCTTGCCCTCCAGCTCCCAGGAAACCTGACAGGTACTATAGAGTGCCTGACTCCCACAAATTCCTTTTTAAGAATCCTACTGCAGATCCAGAGACCATTTCCCAGAGACCTAAAGCCATTTAGGCTACATCTGCCAAAAGTCCTACCCCTTCAGACAGGGATTCCAGGGCATTAGATAGATGGGGAAAAAAGATATACACCTCTGCTACGCTTGCCATTAGGGCTTTAAATTGCCAGTTTCATATAATAAAATTATCAGCAGCATATTATGGAGCTAATTAAACAAAAAATTTTGTTGATTCCTGATTGTGCAGAACACAAAGATTTACAAGAGTGATTTACAAGAGTTAATGCATTCTGCTAACCAAGTTGGTAAACATACTTTGCAATGTGGGTTTGATGCTTTAGAAGCATCTTGCAGGGCTGCTGTCACTGGGTCTCTTCTTAGAAGACATGCTTGGCTTAAGGAACAAAACTTGCCAGATCATGTCAAAGCAAAATTACTGGATGCCCCATTAAATCAAGAGCGTCTATTTGGTAATAAAGCAGAGGAAGCCCTCAAAAGAATGGAGGAGAAAGCTAAATCTCTGCAAACTGTTAAAGATTTCTTACAAATACAGCCACCTAGATTCAGTAGGCATTGGCCTTTAAAAAACTGTTCTTTTCCAGTCCCTCCCAGGCCTTCTCAGTCCAAACCCAGAGGCAGCAGACCACCAAGACTTCAGTCTCAGGAGATGCACAGATCTAAGCAATGGAGTGCTCCCTTGTCCAAAACAAGGAGTAGTAAGCCTCCATCCTTTGGTAAAATTGCACAGTAACTTATCCTTAACTCTCCCAAGCCTTGCCCAAGTACTTGCACCTTTAGGAGGAAAACTTGCACTGCATGCCAAAAATTGGCAATACATTACCCAAGACAAATAGGTCTTAAACATTGTTTCCCAGGGATACAGATTCCAGTTCCACTCACTCCCATCCATAAGCAGATGGCCAGACCTCCCACCAAACCAGTGGACAGAGGCCCAAAAGCAAGTACTTTCTCTTCTCAGTGTCAAGGCTATTCAACCTGTCCCAGCAGAACAAAGTTTTTTACTCCAGACTGTTTCTGGTCCCCAGAAAAGAAAACTCTTGGTGTCCTATCCTGGAACTGTCTATTCTCAACACCTTTTTGGTGGTTCCAAAATTCAAAATGTTAACTCTCCAACAGCTGCTTCCTCTGCTAGCCAAGGACTCATGGCTAGCAACCCTAAATTTAAAAGAAACTTATCTGCACATTCCCTTCAGGGAATCTTGCAGGAAATATCTACGCTTCAGAGCAGGCTCTATGCACTATCAATTCTCTGCACTTCCCTTTGGCTTATCTACTGCGCCCAGGGTATTCACAAAGTCCCTAGCTCCAGCCATTGCATATTGCAGGCAGAGAGGAATTCAAATTTACCCATACTTGGACGATTGCCTGATTCAGGCGGACAGTCAGGAATGGCTACTTCAGCACCTGGCATTTATAGAGACTTCTCACTTCACTGGGGTACACCATCAGTGAAAAGAAATCACAACTGGTACCCAGCCAACAGATTGTATTCTTGGGAGCAAGCTGGAACACAACTTCCCATGTGGCATTCCTCACTCCAGAGAAACAAATTTATTTGACAAACTATTTCAATCTACTGGCCACCAAAACCCGGCTGTCTGCAAGAAAAATACTGCACGCCCTAGGGTTCATGGCCTGTTGCATTCTACTAATTCCATATGCAAGACTGCATATGAGGAAACTTCAATGGTACCTAAAAAGTCTCTGGTGTCAACATTCTCAGGACCTGGAAACTATGATTCTTATCATTCCTTGCCTAAGGATAGAGTTCCTCTGGTGGGCAGAGGCCTGCAACCACAACAAGGGACTCCCTTTCATTCTACCCCCTGCTGCCCAAACCCTAACAACAGATGCATCAGACTATGCATGGGGGGGCTCACATAGGTTCATAGGTTCGTGCCTCTGTCGAGCAGTGACACTGAGGTACATCCATTGGTCAAGGTGCTCTGCCTCACATGTCTGATGGATCTAGATTTTTGAGGTGAAGCATATTCATCAAATCTGGGTTTGACATCACCTCTGACTGGAGTTCTTTCAGTGAGACCCTTTATCCTTTTGGTGAGGAACTTTGTGGCCTCTCCAGCTGCTGCAAGTGTCAGGTACTCAATCATTGGAGAATCCCTTCATGATAAGGTGGGCAATGGGTCTTCCTAACTACTTGCTGGGTAACCTTGTTTTTTATCCGTTTCTGTGAGACCACACCACTTGTGACAGGCTTTATGATTAAACAGCTGTCCTAGCTGTGGGTTTAATTCCTCATGTAGTGATCCCAGTTTATATAGTATGATGGTGTTTGGTAATTTGCAGAGCAGTCTTGCCTATGGACTGGTTTAAAGCCACACTAGACACCACCTTGGGACCTTTTTGCTTCCCTTCAGAACTATCACAAAGCAGTGCATTCAGGGCAAGTGGAACCCAAAGCAAATGCACCTGCATATCAATCAAAAAGAAATGTTAGCTGTGCAGAACGCTCTGACAGCCTTCAAGAGCCTTATTCGTCCAGGTAAAGACAGACAACACCACAGTTATGTGGTACATAAACAAGCAGGGGGGAACTCATTCCTACCCACTCTGCAGACTAGTCATGGCTCTGTGGAACACAGCCTTGAACAACTAAGTGCACTTACAAGCTCAATTCCTGCCAGGTAAACTAAATTCACTGGCAGACTTAAGCAGAAATCTCATGGATCCACACGAGTGGAAACTGGAACCCAAAATATTCAAGCTTTTGAGGAACAGGTGGGGGACAACAGAGGTGGACCTTTTTGCTTCCCTTCAGAACTATCAATTGAGCAAATATTGCACCAGAATTCCCCACAGCCAAGCTTGGAAAGTGGATGGCCCTGTCCTTCACATGGGAAAGCCTCTCAGTCTGTGCCTTTCCCCCTCTGCCACTCCTCTCAAAGGTTCTACTAAAAATCAAACAGGACAAGCCAAGGACAATCCTGATTGTGCCAAACTGGCCACACCAACACTGGTACCTTCTTTTGCGCAGTATGACAGTGATACAAACATGGCACCTGCCTCAGACTCCTTCCCTGCTGTCCCAGCAGGCAAGCCAGATTTTGCACCCTCAGCTACAGACCCTGAGCCTTGTAGCCTGGCTAATTCCCTGAATTCAACACCAGCAAACCCCAGTAAGCAGGTGCAGGATGTCTTTCTTGAGGCAAAGAGGCCTAGTACTAGAAAATCCTATTCAGAAAAATGGAAAAGATACTGTCCCTGGAGCCAGTCTCAGGGAAATGGACACAGCTGTGCCCAGCTTACCTCATATACTAGATTACTTAACAGAAATACTCCACAAAGGCCTATCCTTCTCTTCAATTAAGATCCATGCCTCTGCCATCTCAGCTCATTATAATATTGAGCCACACCCCTCTTTTCTCATCCTGTGGTAAAACAATTCCTGAGAGGAGCCAAAAATTTAAGACACCCCCCCCCCCCCAGGACAGCTCCCACTCCAGCCTGGGACCTTAACTTTGTATTAGAAAGCTCACACTTCCGCCCGTTGAACCTGTGGCCACAGCAGAGTTAAAATTCCTCTCATGGAAAACAACTTTACTTCTAATCATCATTTCAGCAAGAAGAGTGTCTGAATTGCAGGCCCTTATGGCAGTGGAACCCTTAATTATCTTTCATGCAGACAGGGTTTCCCTCAGGACTAACCCATTCTTTATGCTCAATGTGGTGTCTAGTGTGGCTTTAAACCAGTCCATTAATTTGCCAACCTTTTTTACCAATCCTCAGAATAAAGGGGAAAGGATCTTGCATTCCCTGGGCATGCACAGGCAGCTTAGGTTCTATCTGGACAGGACTAAACCTCTCAGAAAATCTGATCAGCTGCTAGTCAGCTTTGCTGCAGGGGTAGAGGGCAAGGCAATTTCAAAGCAAACCATTTCTAAATGGATAGCACACTGCATCCATTTCTGCTACAGCACCATGGAAAACCTACCCCTCAGGGGACCAGAACTCATTCCACTAGGGCTACATCTACCTCTACAGCATTTCTCAGGGGAGTCCCTACCAGGAATATCCTGGAAGCTGCAACCTGGAGCTCTGTACACAATTTCACCAAGCATTACCACTTACCTATATTTTCTAAATCCAGAGCTGGATTTGCCACAGCAGTCTTACAGGGCCTGATTGCCAGCCCTAATGCTTCTTAACTACCTCCACCTTTCCTTAGCTTTGGGAATCAACCCAAATGTGATGACTGCAACAGTGAAACACGAAGAACATAGTAGAGTTGTGTACACTTACCATAAATGTAGTTGTTCGAGTGTATTCACTGTTGCAGTCCTGGTTACCCTCCCTGCAGCCCCCTGACTTCTCTTGATTTCTTTCCTATCTTTTTTGTCTGGCATATCTTATATCATTGGTATTTGTGTTTTTGCTGTAGGTATTACATACCAGGTAATTGCTTCCTATTTTGGGGGCACATGATATCTGTGGCAAGAAAAACTGATGTAATGGTGTAATGGCATCTGCTGCGTATTTTATACCCCTGACGACCTGACATCATGGAAGAAGCGACAGCATCCGATGCAGAAATCCCAAGACTCTGGTATTCAGGCCGGCTGAGGGCTACCTGCAGGAAGATAACCCAAATGTGATGACTGCAACAGTGAATACACTCTAACATCTACATTTGTGGTAAGTGTACACAACTGTACTTTTCTTTCCTTTTCCTTGCTTTCATTTGAAAAGGTCCTTGCTTTCATGAGTAGTTCTTATTGTATTTGGGCAGGGGAGGACAGAATTTGTGCCAGACGGATTCTATAGTTTTCTCCTTTTCTTTCAGCTTTTTAAAAATAATGCAAGCCTTTGGTCCAAAATGTAACTCTGTGTGCAATGGACATTGAGCATCTCTGTCTTATTCTTTCAGGTGGGACTGTGTACTCAGCCAAGAATATCGCTTGAGGACTGACTAGCATTAGCTGCATGTGCAGCATCCTACCCACATTTTACTCTGTGTTTTCTAAAGTGCAAGGAGATGTGGACCTTTGGAGAAGGGCATCATTCCTTGCATTGTCATGCAGTCCCCTACAACTCCCAAATATTTACTTCAGGCTTGAGAACAGTATCATGGCATTGAACATGTGGTTTGGACAGCTCAGAGTTTTAAATGTCAACATTGCAGAAGTTTTTTTTTTTTTTTGCCATACATATCATACAATCTGTGCTCCTTATTAATGAGTGTATTATGTCCTTTAGCCAGTGTAGTTCCCATTACAGATTCCAGGGGCACCATTTTTGGATCTGCCAAAGATTTTTTTTCCAGGAGTTTTAAGAACCTTTACCCTGTAAAAACAGTCCCGTTGGGAACAGGGAGTATGGCTACAAGCTGTTATACACATCCTAGAGGGCTTCCATAAATTGAAGGAATGCCAAAAGGTTTTGGAAGCCGCCTTCATGGTGGGAGCATCGGTCTCATGGGCTTGTTGTTGTGTTATGATTGAGAGAGTATCAGTGACATGTCCTCTCGGGGATTTCCCCACTTTGTGTCATAACATTTGCTGTGCTATCAAATAGCATGTGAACATTGGCAGTATTAATGCTAGGGTTAGAAATCCACAAAACAAGTTGTTTTTGAACCAAAAAGTTGTAAAGAAATGGCCTCCTGGATTTTTAAAAAAATATTTTTATTTATTAATTAAACACATTTTAAGTTGCACCATGAGATGTAACTTAAATCCCTGTTACAGTATTCCTGACATATGGATTTGCACCACTGATGTCCAGCCGGGGTACCAAAGCTTTATTTTCCTGAGGTTGTACATCCGATGCATAACCTCAGCTTGGAAGTGTAGGTGTATATAAACTGATGTACGAGCATGTACCTCAGACTTTCTTTCTGCCAGGCTGAACGCAGGTTGTGCATCCGTTGGATTGATCTCAGTTTGGTCATTGGAATCATTGCTTCACTTGGTATGTATTCTCAAATAAGTGCCCCAGTTGGGGAACATTCCTTTGCCTTTTTTGCTTCCAGTATTTTTTAAAACAAGTAAGATCACTGTTGAATTATCACTTGCGACATAGGCAATCATACATTTAATTACAAGAAAACAAACCATTTTGACATTTCAGTTGCAAACATTGCACATCACATATAATCTTCAATACAGTCATTGTCAGTGAATCATTACATAGCTCATTTTGGAACTTTTGTTCCTATTAGAAGATTAAAACTTCAATATTTGAAGGTGTACATAGTCTTGTGTATTACTATTAAGTTAATAGCTTTTAGGGGAGTATTGGGGGTGTGTTTGTGCTTTTGTTTGAGGGCTTTCAATAAAACAAAAAGTATTATAAGATGTGACATAGGCTCAAATGTAGAAGACAAGAAACAACTGTATAAAACTTCAGCCTGCCAAACAATGTGTGCATGTAACACAAAAGCTTGAACTAGACGTTTAACAGAAAAGGTGTTATACATAAAAGGTGGGAATAATAACCTTTTAATACAGTGATGCTGTCTTTAATGTCTTTAAATGTAAATGGCTTCACAGATAAATGCAAACAAGAAAGAATAGTGAACTATATAAAAAATGTAGGGTGCAAATAGCTATGTACAGGAGACACACTTAGAACTGAACATGTTAATTTGATAAACAAAGGTTTTCAGGATGGCTATTCAGTGGAATACCTAGGACAAAGAAAAAGATGAGTACTTATATTAATTGCAACAGGAGCTCCAATAGTGATAGAAAAAGATAAAAAAGATAATACCAGATTTTGTAGTGCTAAGGGGCTACTGGCAAGGGAGGAGGATTACAATGGCATGTAGCTACATTCCACCTAGAATAGGGGAAATCTCACAGAAGATCATCAGCTGCAGAATGCTAAGAAAAAAGTAAGGGATCATGTTGATATTATGCACAGCAACTCTGGCAACAAAAAAGTAGAAAGGGCTGTCACCAGACTTAGGGAGCCTCTAACAAAGAAGGTAATGAGATCCTGTAGAGGTATTAGAAGTACTTCAGAAATTCTGTTGGAGTCTCTATAAAGTGGAGAAATATGAAAATCAAGAAAAGATACAAATTGAAATGTTTATGGAAGAATTAAATATGCAAAGGTTAGAGATAAATGAGGCTCAATTACTAACCGGATAGGAGATGAGATAAAAATTGTGATGCATAACCAGTCTAGGAATAGATGGCATTCCTGTGGACGTTTGAAAGCTAGGAGGAAAAATACTGATAAAAATCTGGAAGGTTCAGTGTCTTAGGAGGTGAAGTACCCCTGTCCTGGAAGAAAGCAGTGGTAGCTGTTATACCTAAAGAGGATAAGGATCCATCAGATCCAGCTTCGTACATGCCCATTTCAATACTAAGTCAAAATTATAAAGTGTTCATGTCTATAATGGCTAAAAGAATGACAAAAGTAATACCAAAACTGATAGATATGAGCGATGTGATTTTGTGGAGGGGAGCAAACATTTGACATTAACAGAACACTGATGATCCAGAGGGAAGCATAATGTAAGAAAATACCATTGTTGTTGGTGGGTCTTGATGCAGAGAAGGCATTTAACAGAGTAAGCTGGGACTTTATTAGCAGGGCAATAGAAGCATTTGCATTTCCTAAAAAAAATTATAAGGTTGATTAAGAGAATATATGAGGGACCGGAGGCGAAAATTAAAGTGGTTGGGGTCCTCTCTGATAATTTCTTCTTGAAGAGAGAACCAGGCAGGGGGTGTCCTCTTTCCTCTTTATTATTTGCATTATATTTAGAACCATTGGCAAAGAAAATAACGGACTCAGAAATTCAAGGATATGATTGGTATGGTAGTCAAGTTATTTGCAGATATTTTGTACTTGACAAAACCAGAAAAAAAAGACATTACAGTTTTGTGGAACATTTTGAGACCATTTCAGATCTTTTTGGGATACAAAATTAATGAAGCTAAAACAAAGGCAATAGCAGTAAATTATGTACGCACATATGAAGTGGTTCAGGAATACCCATATTTATGGGGACTTGATAAAATAAAATATTTAGGAGTATGGATTAAAAGTTATTCTAGTGTAGCACCTAAGGATGTGTGGAAAGAGACTAAATAAAAGATGATACAAAAAGTGAAAAAATGAAAACTTTGTTATATGGATACTAAGATAAAAGCAGTTAAAATGATTTAGTCCCTTTAGTCTTAAACACAGGTCAGGCATATTTTTATCAACCAGAGGAGAAGTTGTGGTTAGCAATTAATAAAGAGATGAAGGACTTTATCTGGGAAGGGAAGATGACAAAAGTCAAGTGGGATAAGATGGTTCTTCAGCAGAACAAGGTGGATTGGGATTACCCAATCTGAATGGATATTTCAGAGGTCCACAGATAAGAATTCTTTACATAGCTCAAGCAAAAAACTGTAATTCAAAGTGGAAAGGGATGATGATGAAACACAGGGCAAGCTCTAGAAACAAGGAGAGACTGGGATTTTGGATGCAGGCCTTTAAGGAGAACAAGAATAATCTTGCAGAATATTATTTCCATAAAGTAGAAAGTATTCTAAGAACTAAACCAACACAGGACTGGAGAAAGGAGATTCTGCCGATAGGGATGTCTTCAATTAGGGATACAAACAGTAGGCAAGAGGGGGTCGGAATTTATTGGAGAAAACTGGAAAAGGAACCAAGGTTTTGAGACCAAATAACTAGAGAGGAAAAGATGATAGAATTGGGAAGACACCAATAGTTAATTGGACTGCAGGTTAGAGATTGCCTTTCCTATCAGGGATTGACATCAGAACAGGCAAGGAGAAAGAAATGGTGTGTGTGTGGGGGGGGGGGGTCCTAAATGAAAGACCAGCACTGGTTGAGTTTTTAATGTAATCTAGAACAGAAGCTGCCATTAAAAAAGGAATAATAAGTAGAGCATATAAAATATTGCACAACTGTAAGAATCAGAGGAGGACAGAAATGATTGGGAAGAGAGATTGGATAAACAATTCACAAAGAAACAATGGGAAGATATATGTATGTCTCCCAAATGTGCCACAAAATCAAGAATATTTAGGATTTTTGTTTGGAAATGTTTACATAGATATTTTATACCCCAAGTAGACTCCAGAGAATTTTTCCTCAGGCAGACAGGAAATGGTAGAGGTATGAAGGGGAAGAAAGAGGTAATGGGCAACATATTTTCTGGGAGTGCGGTAAGTTGGCTGACTTTATGGATTTCCTGTGAGATATACTGTTGGAGATGTTGGGTGGGCAGATTGGTCTGATGAAGGAGATGATTTTTCTGAGCTGTGATACAGAATCAGAATTGCCTAGCCACAATAAGGCCTTTTTCTGTCCAATGGTAGCTGTTAAAAAAGCAATTATTAGAAAAAGGAAATCAAAATCTAAACCAACTATACTGGAAGTAATGAATATAGTAACATAGATGAAACAAGTGGAATTGAGATCTGTAGAAAAGGGTAAGAGCAAACTACATAGGAAACAGTGGAAATTGTGGGAACAATACATACAAGGGAGGACTCTGGTCTAAAAGGCAGCAGGACTTAATTGAGCTATGTAATGTTTGAGTGAAAAAAACTGAGTAGATTATAAGTGATGTATGTTTGCAACTGGGAGTGTGTCAGTATGGTTTGTGATGTAAACTTCTTGCGAATAGGATTGTGTCAGTATGGTTTGTTTTCATTTATATAAATGTACGATTGCCTATTTAGTAAGTGATGGTTTAATAAAGATGTTTCTTGTTTAAAACAAGAAGGAATTGAATAATTTATGTAATATTGCTTAGGTTGTATGATATATAGCAATATTTGTGAAGTATAATGTTTGTTATGGTAAAACAGTTTGATACGTTTATGTGAATGTTAATTTGCCAGTGTTACAAATGATCATTCAGTAAAGGTGTTTGAAAAAAATAATACATGTAGAATAATGATTTGGAGGAGGAATGAGGTTTAAGGGAAGTCTGAAAGTGAGCAATTTAAGGCAAGGCAGGAAGTGAATGATTTATTAATGTTGGACTGATAGTAGTTATACAAAAGGATGTATGTGATATATAATGTCATCATGTGCAAGGTTTGATTTTCTCAGCTTCCATTGCCCAACTTTGTGACTCTGAGCAAGACACAGTTCCTGGGCTGAGTCTGGAAAAGGTCCATGGAGATCAGTGCTCCACCCCAAAAAGCAAACACAAATATACATATAAATTTAAATATAAATGTATGTTGCTGGGAGTATGTAATATGGCTTGTTATCTTTTATATACATATTTGCTTGTGTCTTGAGTGATAATTCAATAAAGGTATTAACATGAAAAAAGGCATTACATAGCTAATTTTCTGCCTTCCCTTAATCTTTATTTCTCATTCTTTATGTATTGTTCCCACAATTCCCGTTTTCCTATGTAATTTGCTTCTACCCTTTTCTAAAGATCCCAGTGTTTTATCTCTTTTACTACGGTCACTACTTCTATAATGGTTGGTTTAGACTTTAATTTCAATTTTCTAGTAATTGAGTTTTTTGGCATCCACCAGACTTAAATTCAGCAAGACCATACTATGTCAAGACAATTCCAATTCTATTTCACAGCTCACAAAAAATAATTTCCTTAGTTGTACTGATTTGCTCACCCAATATTTCTGACAGAGTAGTCTGTATGGAATTTTTTAAGATTTGCCAACTCATTGCACTTCCGAAAAGATGTATTCCCAATTACCTATTTTTCCCCAATAACACTTGCAACATTTGCAGTCTATCTGAGGAAAAACTGTTAGGTATTTTTATACCCCAAGCAGGCTCCTTTGTGAACACTTTCAAGCAAAGATCCTTAATCTTTTCGAATTTGTTGCATTTTGGGAGACATATGTATATCCACCCATTGTATCTTTGTGAATTGCTTATTCAGTCTCTCTTCCCAATCCTTTCTAACCGCCTCCTGACTGTAGTTCTCATGCAGTGTTTTGTATGCCCTACTTAATTATTCCTTTTTAACAGCATATTCTGTTCTAGATTCTAATTAAAATTCTACCAATCGTGGTCTTTCATTTAGGATCCCCCTATTCCTTTCTCTTTGCCAGTACTCTGATATCAATCCTTGATAGGGAAGGGAGTCTCTAGCCTGTAGTCCAAATTAATTCTTGGCCTCTTCTTATACTTTTAACTTCCCCTCTCTGATTATTTGCTCCTAGTGCCTTGGTCCCTTTTTTCCAATTTTTCTTGTTTTCTCCAGAAGATTCCAGCCTCCTCTTGCCTTTTTCCTGTACCCTTAATTGCAGTAATGCCTATTGGCAGAATCTCCTTTCTCCATTCCCATGTTGGCTTAGTTTTTAGAATACTTTCTGCTACATTATGACTGTAATATTCTGTATGGTTATTGTCCTCCTTAAGGATCTGTATCCAAAATCCCAGTCTCCCCTTATTTCTTGAGCTCCTGCCGTTTTATCATCATCCCATTCCACTTTGAATTATAGCTTTCTGCTTGTGTTATGCATGAGAGCCTTAACTGTGTAGCTCTAAAACACCCCTTCAAATCGGGTAATCCCAAACCACCTTGTTCTATTGGAAAGATATATTTATCCTATTTGACTCTTGCCATCATTCCCTCCCAGATTAAGTCCTTCAACTCTTTATTAATTGTTATCCACAACTTCTCTTGTGGTTGATAAAAATAAGCTGACCTATGTATAAAACTAGAGACTAAGACATTTTCACTGCTCGTGTCTTGCTGTCCATATCCATAAAACCGAACTTCAAGTTTCTCAGTGTTTGTATTATATTTGTTTAGTCCTGCTAGAACAGACTCATTTTTAACCCATACTCCTAAGTACTTTAATTTTTATCATGTCCCCATAAATACGGGTACTACTGAACCAATTCATGTGTGGGTTCATAGTTTGCAGGTATTTCCTTTATTTAGCTTCATTAATTTTGTATCACAAAAAAATTGAAACTGTCACATAATGATCCACAACACTAAAATGTCCTTTTCTGGTTTTCTCGGGTACAAAATAATATCATCTGCAGTTGAAGCCAACTTTTCTTGATTACCATGCCAGTTGTATTGTTGAATATCTAAGTCCCTCATTTTCTTTGCCAATGGTTCTGTATATAATGCAAATAAAGGAGAAAGAGGACACTCCTGCATGATTCCTCTCTTCAAACAGAACTTATCAGAGTGGAATACCCTCAATTTAATTTTCATGTCTGATCCCTCATATAGCTTCCTAATTGACCTTATTATTTTGTCATGGAAAGCAAAAGCTTCTGTTGGGCTGCTGATAAAATCCTAGCATACTCTGTTGAACACTTTCTCTGCAGCAAGACCCACCAACAGCAGTGATTTTCTTACTTTCTGCTTCCCTCTGAATCATCATTGTTGTATTAATGTTATCAAATGTTTGCCTCCCCTCCACAAAACCACATTTATCAATATCTATCAATTTTAGCATTACCTTTGCCATTCCTTTAGCTGTAATAGATAAAAACACTTTATAGTCATGGTTTAGAATCAAAATGGGCCTATACGAAGCTGGATCCTGATGGGTCTTTACCATCTTTAGGTATTACAGCCAACACAGCTTTCTTTCATGATGTTGGCACTTCTTCTTTTGAAATCCTCATAAACAAAATGTTCCAGATCTTTATCACTTTCTTCCCTCATAGCTTCCAAACTTCCACAGGAATGCTTTCTAGTCCTGAAGATTTTCTTGTAGATTGGTTATAGATCACCATTTTTATCTCATCTCCTCCTGTCCTGTCGGTAATTGAACTTCATCAACCTCCAACCTCGGCATATTTAATTCTTCAATAATCTTTGTCATTTGTACTTTTTCTTGATTTCCATATTTCTCTGCTTTATACAGTAAATTTTAATAAAACGTCTGAAATATTTCTAATATTTCTACAGGATCTCTGGTAATTTTCGTTGTTGTAGGCTCCCTAAGCTTGAAAAACAACCCTTTCTACTTTCTGTTGCCTGAGGTGATGTGCGAAAAGCTTTTGTGCATCAAAAGACAGTTGCTTAATAGAAACAGCTGCTTACCACCAGTCTTTCATGCATATTATTGAAGTAGCCCCTTGTTTTCTCTTAAGCACTTTGCAGTTTATTCTGTGAGATTCCCCATATTCTGCAGTACTTTAACCTTTGTCAGTCCATGTGAATAATTATTGTTCCCAGTTAACCACTTCTCTCTCTGTCTTCTTTTTACCCTACAACCAGTAATAAGAAAGAAGTGCACTCAACAAGAAACTAAAATAACAGAGTACAGATCCCCAGACTCGAGACTCAGGGATACCAGTGATGTAGTTGAATACAGGATACCAGTAGTTTGGTAAAATATAGAGAATTTATTCACACAAGAAATCTGGGATTTATCAGATGAAAGCGCTCAACCCTGTACTAGAGCTCCGTGTGTTGGCTTTATTTTAGTACTACATTGTGAATAAATTCTCTATATTTTACCAAACTACTGGTGTCCTGTATTCAACTACATCACTGGTATCCTGAGTCTCGAGTCTGGGGATCTGTACTCTGTTATTTTAGAGTTTCTTTTTACCCTATTTTAAACTCCACTTTCATTTTATCCCACTCCCTAGCTGTATTTTCTAAAGAAATTTCTGCCTTTCCTAAAAACTACTGAATAATTTCCACTACCCATTCCTTAAATTCCTATCTGCTTAACAAGTATGAAAGCACCAGTGTCTCATTTTTATTTAATTACCCTTCATTTTTGTTTTAGTTATAATTGGCCTTTGCTCTGAAATAGTGGATTTGTATCAAAACGTTCAATTAAATGTACATGTTCCTGTGAAATATAATTTCTATCTAGCCTAACCCACTTTTTGTACCTTGTAGAATAATATGTAAATTCTCTCTAAGCTCCTCTTACTCAAGTCATATCTTCCATACCAAGTATTTTCATAAATTTCTTCAAAAATCTACCCTTTTTTGTTGCATCTTCTCATTCCAATCCCCTACCTATAAATAATATTCCTTGCTGAAAGTTGATTCATTTCTACCAGGATAATATTATTATTTTTTCCCCTTTTATCATTATTGGAGCTCCTTTTACAGTTAATGTTAAGTACTCCCCGTTTTCTTTATCCAAATATTTCACTGAATAACCTTAACAATATAATTTCTTTATCAAATACACATGCTTAGTTCTGTGCAAATGTGTCTCCTGGATCATAGCTATTTCCTTTGTACATTTACTAATATAGTTTAGTACTCTGTTTTTTGCATATAACCGTCAGACCGTTCACATTCAAAGATAATATGGAAGGTGCTGCCTTTATAATAAAAAGTTATTATTCCCACCTGTTATGTATAATAGCTTTTTTTAAATGTCTGGTTCCAGCTTTTGTGTTGCATGCATATGCTAATATTTAGCAGGCTGATCTTTTATGCATTTATTTATTGTAATATCCATTTGAACTTATGGCACATCTTACAAGGGTTTGTGTTAATGAAAAACCTCAGCAAAAAAAAAAAAAAAAGCACACCCCAGAACAAACCCACAACCTATTGAATACAGCATCCATGGGACCAGATGACATCCCGGGCTGTGTACTACATGAACTGGCACCTCACCTAAGTGTCATGTTTAATCATAGCCTCACCTCAGGTTTCGTGCCCACTGAGTGGCGCAGAGCTACAGTTATCCCAATCTACAAGGGGGGATCCACCTTGGATCCCGGAAACTACCGTCCCATCAGTCTGGCAAGCCTTATCTGCAAGGCCATGGAGCATATTATCATGGAACTTATAAACAAAGACATTGGCAACCTTCAAACACTGGACCCCACCCAGTTTGGGTTTGTGAAGGGCCGATCTTGTCTCCTGAACCTGATTGACTTCTTTGAATCAGTCTCCAGAGCCATGGACAAGGGTAAGGTGGTCCACACAGCCTATCTAGACCTTGCCAAGGCCTTTGACACCATCCCCCACTCTGGAATCATAGATAAACTTACTAAGTTGGGTATTAATCCCTATGTCACCCAATGGGTTGCTAAATGGCTTACTGATAGAACCCACACTGTAAAAGTAGCCGACTCCAAATCCAGCTCCAGACAAGTGACAAGTGGAGTACCTCAGGGTTCAGTCCTGGGGCCGCTCTTGTTTGGCATCTACTTCTCTGAAGTACAGGTCAACACTAAGGGACTCTGGCTAACAAAGTTTGCAGATGACTGCAAACTGCGAGCCATTATTGAATCCCCAAATGATGTGGATACTCTACAAAAGGGCCTTACAGAAACAGATGCTTGGTGCCAGAGTCATGGGCTCAAGCTCAGTGCCAAGAAATCTATTGATGTTAAGTTGTCAATCTCGCCTTCATTCTTGCTTGATGGGTTCAGAGCTGATCCTCGGCTCTGACTCGGCACTTGCTAAGCTCGAGAGTCACTTTTACCAGCTCGAGGCAGCCCCATATCCCATGATGCAAGGCGGTAAGTACCCAGATCTCGTTTGCCGCTTCGCTGATGAGGTCCTCCTTTTACCAGCTCCTGGTAAGTGATTTATACACTACTGCTTTTGCCCCTTTTTCAGTTTAAAGTTAATTTTAAACTTAAATTTAATAGTTTTAGACTAGTTTTAGTCCTTTTCTGACTAGAATTCTCTCTCTCCTTTAAAGTTTTTAGTCAGGCCTTCTCCCATCCCATCCCCCCCTTGTTAGGGTGTGTGTGTGTGTGAGAGAATAGTTTTTCTTATTTTTGGGATAATAATATTTCTTGGACAGGTGTTGTGTGTGTGTGCTTTTACACCATGTCTAAGGAAAGGGTCTCAGGCTTTAAGAAGTGTGACTCGTTCTGTCAGAAGATGTCTCTGACAGACGGTCACACTTCTTGCCTATACTGCCTGGGAACTCTCCACCTGCAGGACTCCTGTGCGATTTGTCATTCTTTCAGCCAGAGAGTCCTGCAGGAAAGGAGAAACAAGCTGATTTTGAGGGGCCTACTTAAACTGGAGGGCTCTCCGGCTAAGTCGGCTCCAACCAAGGCTTCCAAGTCTTCCAAGGCCCAGGCTTCTGTGTCCAAGCCTGCGGCCTCGGCTCTGACTCTTTCAGAGTCGAGATCGGCTCCGGCTGGAGCCGATCCTGGTTTGCACAAACCTTCGGCACCGATGGCTATCGGTGCCGATTCTGGTTCGGTCACTTCGGTGTCGGCTCCGACCGGCTCCGACACCCTTACTTTTATGTCTGTATTGGCTCCGGCCGGAGCCGATGCATCGAAACTTTCTGTCGGTGCCGATAAGTTGTCGGCTCCGACAGTTTCCATAGTTTTTTCGGCTCCGATGGTTCCTTCGAGGAAGAGGTCCAGGTCCCCTTCCTTGGAGTCGATACTTTCGGCTCCGGCATCTCCTCTCCTCTCAGAACGGAGCCATCGGAGCCGATCATCCAGGTCATCCAGGCTTTCTGACCATGATTTAGAGAGGGTGGTCAGTAGATTGTTAAAATCACAGGCACTGGCCCAGATGCTACATAGTCCGTCTCAACAGACGACTATTAGTCCACACCCCATTGCAGTTCCTCCTTTGACTCTACCCCAGAGTTTGGAGTTGGAGTCTTCGGGAATGGTTTCTGCTAGGGCTGAGGGACAGATACCCCCTCCTTCTGCTCCTTCAGCCTCTACTCTTATCTCCTCTTCGAGACCTTCCTTAGAGGGATTCGGTGGTCGGGCTTCCTGGTCTCCTCCAGGGGTGAGTGGCATCGGACCCTTGTCCGACCCTACTCTTCCCCTTGGAGCCTCGGCCTTGGTGAGCTCGGCTCCGACATCTGCCTCGGAGCCTTCCCTTTCGGTGGGTCCTGGAGTTCCTGGTTCTTCGGAACGGGTTCTCTCGGACCTCCCTGGGAGGGGAGCCTTCGAGGTGATGAAGAATGTGCTGGCCACTGGACTCAGCCAGCAGTCTGTTCCCTTAGCTCCTCCCTCTATGGTGCCTGTCGATATCTCTGCCACTTCTCTTGCTCCCGGACCCAGAGATCCTCCGCCTCAGGTTTCCCCACTGGGAATATCCCCCTCTTCCAAGGATTCTCCTGATCAGTCAGGGGATCCTCCGCGAAAGAGGACCTGTAAGAGGAAACACGTAGACTCCTGAGTCTATCACTTCAGATACTGACTTAGATGAGTCAGAGGGATCCCCAAGATCCCCTCTGAGGATGTCTCCTTTTCAGTCATCCTAGATCTCCTTTGACTGTCCGGAAACTGGCCCACCAATAATCCCTCTGAGGATGAGTCAGTATACCTGGAGGCATTTGGATCTTGGCCCTCCACCTCCTGGGTGTCTCCGCCTTCGACCCCCTTATGCAGGTTATTGCTCGAAAGGCGTGGGCTGCTCCTGACTCTGTAGAGCCAGTCCCTAGGAGGCCTTCTAAATTTATTACTGCCGCGTCGGACAAGCAATTCCTCACGAAAGGTGTCCCTGCTGATGCCATGGTGGTGGCGGCTGCCACTAAGAAGGAACTTGCAGATCCTTCCATACCTGTCCATCCTCCTAATAAGGACTCTAGGACCATGGATAGGTATGGTAAGCGGATGTTCTCTTCAGCGACCTTTGCTATCGTCGCTGAACTACCTATGTCACTTCACCAGACTCCAGAGGGATATCCTTAAGGAGCTAGGTGAAGTAGTACAGGATCCTACAGCTGCAGGGGCTCAAGAAAAAATTGCTTCGCAGCTAGGAACCCTTAATTCTATTGCTAACTCCTCCATGCGACTGATATCATATGCTGCAGATGGAGCGAGTAGGGCCGCAGGTACAGGTGTGGCTCTTAGACGCCAAGCCTGGATGCGGCTCTGGAATTTTGCAGATCCCTTTAAGGCGTCCTTCACAAACTCTCCCTTTGATGGCTCAGCTTTGTTTGGTCCTCAAGTGAAGGAAACGTTGACCAGGTGTGAGCAGGACGGCAAGACTCTTTCTGCCGTAGGGGTCCGTTTTTCCACCCCTTCTAGACCTTACCCCAAAGGGCAGAAGGGTGGCAAAATGTGGTTCCGCAAATCCCAAGGAGTCACGCCGGATTCACGTGGTCAGTTTACCCCTAGAGGCAGAGGGGGTAACAATACCAGACGCCGCTCTAGAGGCAGAGGGGGTCCACAAAACCAGGGAAGCAGAGAGCCTCTCTCTGACAAGCCCTTTCAGCATCCCTGAGATGTTGCCCGGCTGTCCATCCTTGGAGGCAGTCGGGGGAAGACTATCGCTGTACCCAGAAGCCTGGCGTTCCCTCACTCAAGACAGATGGGTACAGTCGATCATATCCGAGGGTTACAAAATTCCTTTCGAGGAAAGTCCTTTCTATCACTCAAATTCCCTTCCAGATGTACCACCCGGTCTAAGGGAAATTGCAGAGTTAGAAGTCTTAAAACTACTGCAAAAAAGAGCCATTCAGCCAGTTACAACAGATCATTCAGAGCCGGAATCTACTCAAGGTTCTTTTGGTCCCCAAAAGACAGGAGACTGGAGACCAATATTGGATCTCAGCAGACTCAACAAGTCTGTGAGGAAGACAAGATTCCGAATGGTCACTCTTCAGTCAATACTGCCCTTCTTACAGGAGGACAACTGGATGTGCTCAATAGATCTTCAGGATGCGTACTATCACATAAAAATTCACAGACGCTCCAGGAGATTTCTCCGCTTTCGGCTGGGGTCCAGTCATTTCCAGTTCAGAGCCCTGCCCTTTGGTCTCACTACAGCCCCCAGAGTGTTCACCAAATGTATGGCAGTGGTAATGGCTCACCTGAGACGTCAAGGTTTCCAGGTGTTTCCGTATCTCGACGACTGGCTCCTTTCAGCCACCACCAGGCATCAGCTTCTTCAAGCCAGGGATTATACAATAAATCTTTGCTCTCAATTGGGCATCTCGATCAACTCAGGAAAATCCTCCTTATTGCCCTGCCAGTCTATTACTTTCATAGGCGCAAACTTAGACACTGTTCGGATGTCAGCTACCCTTACAGATCAAAGAATCTCAGACATTCAAAGTCACGTCAGGATCATTCTAGCCAGCAAGAAGGTACAGGCCATAATGGTTCTAAAGGTGTTGGGCCTCATGGCTGCGGCCATTACCCTTCTTCCCCTGGCTCGCTTCCATATGCGCCTTCTTCAGTGGATGTTGTTCACTCAGTGGTCTTACCAACAACTTCCGATGCGTCACCAGATACTGGTGACACCGATATGCAAGAATCATCTTGCTTGGTGGATTACTTCTCCCCAGATTCACCAAGGCAGACCCTTTGTACCCCCATCCCCGGTAGCCACTGTCACTACGGATGCCTCCCTGATCAGGTGGGGGGGGCATTATCAGGGCAGGATGGTTCGTGGGACGTGGCAACCTTTCGAATACCACCTGCACATAAATGTCCTAGAGATGAGAGCAGTGCTTTTAACGTTGCAAGCCCTCAACGACTTTCTTCCCTTGGGGACAATTGCAGTCCACACAGACAACATGTCTGTAGTGTGGTATATTAACAAACAGGGCGGAACCAAGTCCTACCCCTTGTGTCGAGAAGCGCTCAGACTTTGGCAATGGGCGATCTCCTCTCATCGGTTTCTGGTAGCAACGCATATCCCTGGGAAAACCAACATTTTAGCGGACAGATTGAGCAGAGCTATTCTCATGCCTCACGAGTGGTCTCTCAAACAATCTATAGTGGAAGAGATTTTTCTGGAATGGGGTCACCCATGTTGCGATCTTTTTGCTACTCCCCAAAACAGCAAATGCCCAGATTTCTTCTCTCTCTTCCCACTGCCAGGCCATCCCCCCAGAGACGCTCTGACCCAGGATTGGCCCCAGGGACTTCTTTATGCCTTTCCTCCCTTTCCTCTGATCCCTCAAGTTATCCAGAAAGCAACCGTTATGAAAGCCAAAATGATTCTCATTGCTCCTTATTGGCCTCGACAAATTTGGTTTCCGTTCCTCCATCGTCACCTTTTGGTGCAGCCGTGGCATCTGGACCCAGTGCCAGATCTTCTGATTCACCAATCCGGTCAGCTGCACAGGTCTATCCCTTCTCTCAACCTCACAGCATGGTTGCTCCACTTCCTTCCTTAGCCAGGCTTCCTATGATCTCTAACCCTGTTAGAGACATCATAGTAGCTTCCTTAAAATCCTCCACTAGGAGGATTTATACTAGCAAATGGAAACGTTTTTCTTATTGGGCTAATGCCAAAAATATTGATCCCTTCACTGCTCCAGTACAAGCAGTTTTGGATTTCTTAGCGGAGATTTTTCACGCGGGCTCCTCTTCCTCCACAGTCAGAGTTCAATTGGCTGCTATCTCGAACTTTCATGTCGGGTTCGCAGATCACAACATTATGTCCCACAGGCTTTGTAGAGCCTTCTTGAAAGGAATCTTCCTCCTGAAACCTCCAGTTAGGATTCCTCCTCCTCAATGGGACCTAAATTTAGTGCTGACATCCTTGATTCTTCCTCCCTTCGAGCCAGCTGTTTCTTGTTCCCTAAATTTCTTTCATGGAAAACTTTATTCCTGGTTGCTATTACTTCTGCTAGGAGGGTGTCTGAACTTCATGCTCTATCTGTTCGCCCCCCCTATTTGGTCTTCCACAAAGACAGGGTATCATTGAGAACTAATCCGACCTATTTGCCTAAGGTCGCCTCAAAGACTAATTTGAATCAGGCTATTGATCTCCCTGTATTTTTTCCAAACTATGCAAACAGATCGGAACAAAAATTGCATTATCTTGATGTCCACCGCCAACTCAGATATTATTTGGACAGAACAAAACAATTCAGGAAATCCGATCAACTCTTTGTTTCCTATGCTGATAACAAGAAAGGCCTTCCTGTCTCAAAAGTGACCTTGTCTAGATGGCTTTCTTCCATCATCTCTGAAATTTATCAGCTCAGGGGAAAACAGCTGTGCTCGAAACCTAAAGCACATTCAACCAGAAGCTTAGCCACTTCCACAGCTTTTCAAGCTAGACTTCCTTTAGACACTATTTGTGCAGCAGCCACTTGGGCCACTCCTCATACATTTGTTTCCCATTACAAATTGGATTTGGCCTCCAGGGATAGAGCCAGTTTTGGCTCTACAGTTCTCAAGAGTCTATTCCATTGAGCCACCCAGGATAGAGGTGCTAGGGATGCGGTCCCATCAAGCAAGAATAAAGGCGAGATTGACAACTTAACATTGAGAAGTTATGTACCTACCATAACGTTCCATGTTGGTTGTCTTCTCTCACCTTCTTTCTTGTGACCCTCCCTCCTTCCCCCAGGCCTGGACAGACCTTCTCTACAAGGAATTATGCTTCTGAAGTCCATACAAGGCTGGTCCTTCTACCATCCTTCAGGTTTTTTCTCTCCTTCTTTCTTCCTTTGGGAAGTTATTATGCTAGGTGCTATTGCCTTTTGTTATCAAACGAGATCTGGGTACTTACTGCCTTGCATCATGGGATATGGGGCTGCCTCGAGCTGGTAAAAGTGACTCTCGAGCTTAGCAAGTGCCGAGTCGGAGCCGAGGATCGGCTCCGAACCCATCAAGCAAGAAAGAAGGCGAGAGAAGACAACTAACATGGAACGTTATGGTAGGTACATAACTTCTCATTATCCCCTTTGGGAAAAAACATGTATCCATGAATTACCATATAGGTGGCAGCACACTAATCACAGAAAGTGTGATAAGAGACTTAAGGACACAGGTGGACAGTGGTCTCACCTTCGATAACCACATCGCCACAACAGTCAGGAAATCCTTCTATGTGGCACATCTCATCACGAAGGGCTTTTCATCCAGAAAAAAGGAGGTCATTGTCCCACTGTACTCATCCCTCATTAGACCCATTATAGAATACAATGCCCCATTTGGTATGTACCTCTCAAGACATCTGCAACAACTGGAAAGGCCTCAGAAATACCTCACTAAAAGAATCACAGGCCTAAAGCAGATGCCCTACGCTGACCGCCTTAAAAAACTCCAGCTATACTCTGTCACATATCGTCTACTCAGAGGCGATCTCTGCTTAACATACAAGGCCATGTCAAACCCAGAGCTGTTGGACATGCTACACTTAAAGAAATCCCAATCCCTCAGAGCTGCATGCTCCAGGGATCTAAACCTTGTCATCACAATAAACAAAACATGCTGGAGGGATAGGTTCCTGACCCAGAGACTCCCCAGACTCTGGAATAGATTGCCCATACATGTCAAGCAGAGTGCCTCTTTGGACCTCTTCAAGAGGAACCTTGATGTTTGGATGGGAGAAAGGAAATTCACCCCAGGGATCACGTCAGTCGCCCTGCTAGACAGGGGTCCAGGAAAGTAAATAATGTAGGAAGAAATAGCCAGGGAATTGTTATGGCTAGGCTTGTATAGGCCCTAGGGCTGATAGCCTAGTACCAACCTATGAACCTATTAACATTATATAAACACACCAAACTATGTACGTCTTCAAATAATGAAGTTTAACCCTCCTGATAGGAACAGTTGTCGTAGATGGACAGCCACACTCACAGGCCTGAATTGAGTATACTGAAGTGTCTGGTGATGTCATTTTCATCCTTCCTCAACTGTTTGGATTGGATCTGAACCTTGGATCCAACTCCGCCACTTTATACAGCTCGTGGAACTCTGAAACTCTCGAGCACTTGTCTTACCCAGAATGCACTAGTCCCCTATCATGCAGTAAATCTCTCTTGCTGCCTTTGTGTTTGCACATGGTTACTTTTACCTCTCAAGTTGTAACCTGCTTTTCACAAGTAATAGCAGATGTTATATATATAACCTTCTTTCTCTTTTAATTTATATCCTCTGTTTGCTCTTATTTAGTGTATTTTTCTCAGTACTGTTGTTAGTAGCTTCTTTCTTTCTCCATTTTCTTTACCTTTGAGGTGCTCCCTTTAAATTAGTATTGCTGGTAATGCTTCCTTTCATCTTTTTCATAACTATTTAAACGTTTAAAAAAAAAAGTGGTTTACTATATCTCGGAGAGGACTAAAGTTAAGACAGAAACAAAGAACATAGTATAAGTAGAAGCATAGGCTTTACCATGCCTCTTAGCGTGAATAAAAAAAAAAAAGTTATGTACTCACCATAAAGTTCTAACTGTGTTGTCGATTTTCATTTTTCTATCTGGAATGCCTTGCTTTTGAAATACAAATGTGTGACTACCTTTGCAACACCCCCGCTTGGCCTCTGTCCCCTCAATCCCTTTCCAAAGGACTCCCTCTCCCTGGCCCTGTAGGAAACAATTGCCACAGTCAGATGCAATCTGTCCTTCATCAAGGATGGTTATGCTTTGTCTTTGGGAAAAATATTTCTTCCCTGAAAGGCATGCCTTATCTTCCTCACAACCAGTTTTCTCTACTCACTTTCATTATTCAAGACCTCCTGAATCAGGGCACCATCAGACAAGTCCCAAAAGACTTTATGTAGGAGGGCTTGTACTCCAGAGGGCTTCTATCCAGAATCTTTCTGGTGCCAAGAAAAGGACAGTGGAGAGCCATCATAGACCTTTCTCTTCTAAACACATTCGTGAAAGTACCAACTTTCAAAATGCTCACTGTTCCCACTGTCTTGTCTTTCATTTTCTAGTGTCCCTAGACAAGAAGGATGCATACTTGTAAATAGCTACTCATCCTTGTATGGAATTCCTCTGTTTTTTTTTTTTGTGGCTCATTGCACTTTCAGTTTACTGCTTTGCATTTTGATCTTTCCACAGCACCAAGAGTATTGGTGTCTGGTACCAGTGGTGGCATTCTGCTGCACCCAGAGTATTCAGATCTTTCATTTTCTGGTTGACGTGTTGCTCCAGGTTGTCTCCAGACATCCCTTTTCAACATCTAAACTTCAATCCCCAGCTGCTCACATATGGGACTCAAAATCAACTACTAAATATCCCCCATGGTTCCCACACTGGACCTGTTTGTTCTGAGTTGCAGACTAGACACACACGCACAAAGATGCATTCTGTCCTCCCTATGGGGAAAGTTCAGTCTCTGTCCAAATTCTTCCTAGATATCTCCTCTGTAGCTCACTGCACAGCAGAGGAGATCTTAAGAATGTTGGGTTTCATGGCAAATATATCCCAGTGCTTCTCCTAGCCAGATTTTACATGAGGAAATCCAGTGGTATATGAAATCTGTGTAGTCCCAGCACTGCCACTCGTTGAACACCCCGATCCCTCACATCCTTTGCTTCTAAAAATAGCTTCTTTGGTGGAAGCATCAAGTCGGTTTCTACCCAAGACTTCACTTCGCGCTCCCACTTTCCCTTTAAGAAATTCACACAGGTACTTCAGATGAAGCCTGGAGGGCATAGATAGGATCACACTGGGTACAGGGCAGATGACAATCACCATTGCCAAAGGAACACATCAATTTGAGTGAGACTCAGGGCTAAACTGTGCTTCATGCCTAAGGTAGTGAATGAGCTGTCCCTCAACCAAGTGTGTTCACCTGCACACCTTCTTTCCCAACACCTAAAATGGGTGGGGGGGGGGCTACATTCTCTGGGTAGTCACAGACAACTGAGATTTTATGTGTACAGAACTAAATCCTTCAGAAAGATTGACAAGCTATTTGTATAATTTGATTCCTAAGCTGGGCCTGTCTCCAGACAAAATGTTGCAATTTGGATCTCAAAGACCATCTCCTTCTGCTGTTCTCCTTGCATTTCTGCCCAAAAGCTCATTCCACTAGGGAAGTGGCTTCCTCAAGGCCCGTTCAAAAAGCAGTGGACACCAGGCCTGTCTTTGAAGCTGCTACTTGTTTTTCTTTGCACACCTTCTGCAAACACTACAAAATGTATCATTTTCCAGATCTAGGGCTGCTTTTACAAGGTCTGCTGTGTCAGGACTGCTAGACAGCTCATCTACTCATTAACCAACACCCATTTCTCTACCTTCTGCAGCTCTGGGAATCGCCCATATGTCAGAATTACTGCAGCAGTGATTTCATTCTGGATATACTACAGTTGTGTAATAACTTTCTGTAACAGATGATGTCCTATTGATAATGAATGCAGTGTTCCTTGCCACCCTCCTTCCCCTCTGATGCTACTTGCTTCAACTTCCTTCGCTTCCTCTGTTTTAAGCTGTACTCTGCTGCCTAGAAATGGAGGAGTTTACTTAAATATATCATATGTACCCCTTCTGAATGACTAGGCTACATATCTCAGTAGTCTTTAGGCCAGTGGTGTGGAGATTGTCTGAGTACCCGCTTGTACATCTGTCAGTATACCCCTACACTTATGAGCTGAAGTTATTTGTTGGACATATGAACATGGGAAGGTAAAGCTTTAGTACCCTGGCCTGATGTTAGCAGAGACATCAGGAATGCTGTCAACTGTACTTTCATGTACATTAATAGAAAAGGAACCAAATGTTGTCATGCATTACACACACGTTTTCTTAATGATTTTCATTCACTCCAGCATTAATATAAACTGCCCATTTTCTGCTTTCTCTTAAACATCACTCCTCCTGAGGGATATTCTGCATGGATTTTCCTACAAGTTCCATTTCTGTAAAATTTGCTCTTTCCTTTATGGATCTCTAATTATTTTATCACCTTTACATTATTCATAATTTCTGATGTGATGTCATTTTCATTCATTCCTCAACAGTTTGATTTGTCTCCGACTTGGCCTCTTTTTACAGCTCGTAGAACACTGAAAGCTCTCAAGCTCCTCTCCTACTGATAATGCATTAGTCCCCTACCATACCTCAGATCTCATTTACCACCTTCACATACAGATGTGATTGCAGTTAGCTTTTGATCTACCTCAGGGTATAATTATTTCTCCCGATACTTCTCTGGAACACCCTGCCGAAAATGTCCCTAGGAAAAGAAAGTGTAAAAGGAGGCACATAGACTTCCCTCGAGAGTCTGTCATGAAAGATACTGATTTCAGTGAGGGGGAAGGGTCCCTAAGATCACCACCTAATGATGTCTTCTTGGCAGCCATCCTAGAGATCCTAAACAAAGAGGTGGTTGGTTTACCAATAACCCTTCCCGAGAAGAATTGTTATTCCTGAAAGCCTTTGGGTCTGGCACATCAACCTCCTGAGTGACTCCTACCACCAACAAGCTCATTGATTTGATCTTTCTGCGGGCATGGAAAGAACCTGACTCCATTGAGCTATTCCTCAAAAGACCGAACAGGATTTTGGCACCACCCAAGGATAAGGGAGTTTTGGAGTAAGGGAGTATCTGTGGATGCTGTGGTTGTAGCGGTGGCCACAAAGAAGTAACTTATGGAACAAAGTTCTTCTGTTCATCCTTGTAACAATGAGTCTGGGGCAATGGACAGATTTGGGGAGTTTGACAATGCTTCTGTGACCTTTGCACTTCGATCGCTGAATTATTTTGTACACTTTACTGCACTTCAGAGGGAGTTTATTAAAGAACTCACCAAATCTCTCTTTGACTGTTACTTCTGAGACAGAAAGTTCTCTTGCTTCACATTTGGCTACCTTACAGTCCACTTCAAATTCATCCATGAGGTTCATTTCACAGTCAGTTTAAGGTACCGCAAGGGCCACAGGTTCAGGCATTTCCATTAGGAGGTATGCATGGATGCACCTGTGTAATTTTTATGGAGCCCTTCAAGTCTTCCTGTTCCTTTTTTTGGAAGTTCACTATTTGGCCCCAGGGTTAAAGACGTACTATCCAGGTGTGATTAGGCAGGTAAAACCCTGTCACTCAGTGGGTGTATGTTTTTCGACCCCTGAAAGGACTTTTTCCATGAATCATGGGGTGGTCAAAAAATATTCAAAAAGCCCCAAGGTCCCTTCCAGGGTCCATGTGGAGATAGTTCCCCCAGAGGCAGAGGGGGGAATTCTAATGGAAGACGCCATCCATGCAGCAGAGGCAGGCGGCAGAGCCAAGGTTTTAGAGAGGCCTTCCCTGACGGATCTTACCAGTGCTGCTGAAAGGAGGCATGATTGCTCACATCTGGAAGCATTCAAGGGTTGTTTTTTCCCTGTACCTTAGAGCCTGGCTACAGATTACAAAACATTTGTGGATGCAGAAGATTATTTCCAGAGGTTATATAATTCCCTTTTTCTTCCCTGTATAGTAAAGAAAATTCCCGATGTTCCACCCAGTCTGAGGAAAGCAGCAGCATTAGAAATAAACTGCTGGAAAAAGAGTCATCCAAGAGGTTCCCCCAGACCAGAAAGAGTTCGGAACTTACTCAGGATTCTTTTTAGTGCCAAAAAAAAAACAGGGAACGGGAGACAAATTTTGGATTGCAGCACTCTTAGCAAGTCAGTTCAGCACACAAAGATTTGAGTGGTCATGGGTCAGTCCATTCTACCATTTCTACACTAGGATGACTGGATGTGCTCAATAGTTCTACAGGATGTGTACTATATCAAACTGAACAGGCAATCCAAAACATACTTACACTTCTAGCTGGGAGCAAGTCATTACCAGTTCAGAGCTCTGCCCTTTAGTCTCACCACAGCCCCCAGGATGTTCACCAAATGTGTGTCAGTGGTAGCAGCACGGGAACATGTACACCAGTTATACTCTCAACTAGGAATTACAGTCAAACAGAACAAATCTCAGCTAACACCAGCTCAGATTGCAGTTCATAGGGGCTTTGTTCAACATGCCTTCCTTGACAGTCATGTTCTCTTCCAAGGGTTCAAACGATAAGATTCCAGGTCAAAAAGATGAATCTGATGTAAATCTTTATTCATTCCTTACTGTTAGGACTTTGGTTCTGTCCTTAGAACTGACATGGCCATCTCCAAGCTCACGCCAGCCAAAAACTCTCAGCTAAGTCCTACCCATAATGCTACTCTCATAGTTACTTCAGATCTTGTTTGATGCGTTCCTTGTCAGACGTACCTAGCCATCTCTCTCAAAGCTAAGTGGAAGTTTGTGATTTTTGGTGTAGTTTCTCTTCAAACTACTTGTTTTTTTAGTCAGTTTAGCCTTTTCTTACTATCGCCTATAACCTATGTCTATTCTTTACCCTTTACCTTTGGTAATTAAATCTCTACCTCTCTCCTACCTTTGGTAGGCCTTTCTTTACCACTTGTGGTATTTTTTAAATACCATTGTTGGTATTTTCTCCCTTTTCTTTCCTTCTTATTGTTGTTTCCTTTAGGATACCCCTTTGTTGCCTGTAATATGTCAAACAAAGTTAAGTTGGGGTTTAAACAGTGTGACAAGTGTGGGCATAAAATGCCCAACTTGGACGGCCACGCTCGATGCGTTTACTGTTTGGGTGTGGACCGTATTAAAGCTGATTGTGACATTTGTGCTAGTTTTAGCAATCGCACGCTAGCAGAGCATACAAAGAAGCTCATTTTGAAAGGTTTAATCAAAACGCCTTTTTCAGAGGCTCTGTCTGGGTCGGAGGTCTCACTGCCTCCAAAGACCAAAAAGCACAAGGAAAAATGGAGTCACTCGGTCCCTACATCTCCATCAGTTATGGAACCAAGTCATCTCCGTGCTTCTCCGGCACCTTCGGCACAGACCTCTTCGGCACCAGGCACTGTGTCTTCTCCCTCGGTGCCATCTCTGATGTTTACTCCTATTTCGGTTCCGGCCTCGGCACCACCAGCTTTGGGTGCCGTCTTTGGTTCTGACATTGCCTTCCACGACTATACCTGCTTTGGCACCATCCCCGGCCATGGTACCAATAGCTTATTCGGCTCCACAGATTATGACCTGGGCTCCTAAAGTCGAATATCTCCCAAGAACCAAATGCTCTCCAATGTACAACCCTTTTTGGGGCATCGCTTTAGCCCCTTTCTTGAAAGAACCTGATTCTCCTTCAGCAGCCTCCTTTAGATCCACCAGGAGCCTCTCTGAACTAGATGTAGTGCAGGTTTTGGACCAGCTTCTGGCAGCTAGGGGATTTCCCACTCCGGCTACACCTTCTGTCCCCTTTGGCTCAGAATTCTTCACAGCATATTCTCCTGTTTATCCTTATCTGGCCTCTACCCAGGCCCTGGAGATCTCTGTACCGATGTCCACCCCGGTGCATACTGTCTCTGCTCCGACTACATTTTTTTCCCTTTCTGCACCGACCACCCTTGCTGCATCAATTCCGTTGGAGCCAGTGCACTCTTGAAGCAGTGTTTGGACTGTCGACACCTTGGTACCTAGCCTGGCACCTATTTTTTTTGCTGGCGCTGTCTATGTCCATGGCTCCGATGGCTTTCAGTCCTCTCGGAGCTCCTCACCTGGAGGTGGGCTTCTCAGGGTGGGGTATGACCCCGGTTCTGCGGTTGTCCTCCTTGTTCTGGGCTGCCATCCCCTCCTTAGGCGGGCCTGCATTCCAGGTCATGGAAAGGGTTCTTGCCTCCGCAGGCAGCAACAATGACATTGGCATCAGAACCCCAGCATGCAGCTGTCCCAACCCTCTACTTCGAAATCCTGGGCATGGGAGCCGCAAGACCTCTCTTTGAAGGAGCCCTTTCTCCAGAGTCGTCCTCAGAAGATCCCACTGGGGAGCTACCCCAGAAGAAATGGTGCAAGAAGAAGCACCTTGATTCCCCTGAGGAAATCTATCACTGAAGACACCGATTGTGAGGTGGGAGAAAGGTCCCCACGGTCTCCCCCAGACGATGTCTCATTCGGAGACATTCTCAAAATTCTCAAGCAGTGGGGAGACTGGAAGTCCTCTAACCCTTCTTCTGAGGAATCAGTGTTCTTGCAGGGCTTCTGTGCCCGGCCATCTACTTCCTGGGTGACCTCACCTGCAGATGAGCTTGTTAAGCTGATCATGCAGCGTACCTGGAAGGCCCCGGACAACGTAGAACCTGTCCCCCAGAGGCCGGACAAAATTCTATCCACACCTGAAGACCAGCCCCACTGGTCCAAGCAGTTGACTGATTCCATGGTCATGGCAGCGGCCACCACCAAGAGGGACCTGGCAGAAGGTAGTTCCACTGTCCATCTTCTGAACAGGGAGTCTCGGGCCATGGACAGACTAGGGAAGCGGACCTTTGCTTCAGTGACCTTGCCATTCGGACGTTGAACTATCTGGCACACTTCACTCGCCTCCAAAGAGACCTAATCTCTGAAATGGCTTCCTCTTTGGCAGGGGTACTGCCTGATGAGGTGTGTGATACTGTCGCCTCGCAGCTGGCTACCCTTGAATCTATCTCGAACTTCTCAATGCATTTGATATCTCACACCACCGAGGGGGCAACTCCATCTGCTGCATCAGGCATTGTCATGAGACGTAATGCTTGGATGCAGTTGTGTGATTTCACAGAACCCTTTAAATCTTCTTTCATCAACAGGCCTGTCGACGAAGCTGCACTTTTTGGTCCCAGAGTACGAGACACACTAGCACGAAGTGAGAAAGACCTTGTCTGCTGTGGGCATATGCTTTTCCACCTCCAAGAGATCCTACTCCAGGAACCAGAAGGGAGGAAAAATGTGGTTCAGAAAATCCCAAGGATCTTTTCGTGACACTCGTGGTGAGCAATCCCCCCGGGGCAGAGGGGCATCTCATCTGGAAGATGCCCCTTTCGGGGTAGAGGGGGTCCGCATAACCAGGGCGCTAGAGATTCCTTCTCCGGCTGACTCCACCAGCGCTTCCGAGCAGCGGACCGATTGCTTTGTTCTAGAAGCAGTCGGGGGTCATTTTTCTCTGCACCTACCAGCATGGCAACGTATTACTACCGATGTTTGGGTGCAGAGGATAATATCCAGAGGCTACCAGATACCATTCGATTTAACTCCCAGACCTGTCAAACGAATCCCTGATGTGCCACCCAATCAGAGGGAAGTCGCAGCCTTAGAAATAGAAAAGCTGCTAAGAAAAAGAGTCATCCAACCAGTCCCACCAGACCAGAGAGGATCCGAGTTTTACTTGAGTTTCTTTTTAGTGCCAAAAAAGACAGGGGACTGGAGACCGATTCTGGATCTCAGCCTATTGAACAAATTTATCAAACCTCAAAATTTCCGGATGGTCACGGTACAGTCCATTCTCCCCTTTCTAGGGAGGGACAACTTGACGTGCGCTGTTGACCGCCAGGACACATATTACCACACAAAGATGGATCACCACTCCCAGAGGTTTCTCCACTTCTGGCTGGGAGCCAATCACTACCAGTTCAAGGGCACTGCCATTTGGTCTCTCGACAGCCCCCCGTGTGTTCACTAAATGTATGGCAGTTGTAGTAGCTCATCTTTGACTACAAGGATTCCAGGTGTTTCCGTATCTAGACAATTGGCTCCTTACCACTCTGACTAGGAATCTTCTAATCCGCAGCCTCTCTTACACTCAAGGCCTCGCTCTCCGCTTGGGGATTACAATCAACAAGGACAAATCTCAAATGTCCCCTACAAAAACACAAATTCATCGGAGCAGTCTTCGACACAACATCCTGTCAAGCTTCCTTCCCTCCTCACAGGCTTTCGAAAGTAAGACACCAAATCCAAGCCCTCCTTCCACAGACCTATGCACCAGCATGCCTTGTACTGCAACTCTTAGGCTCCATGGCGGCTGCCATTACTCTGGAACCACTGGCAAGGTTGCACATGAGAATACTACAGTGGCTCCTTTCTTCACAATGGTCGACCTTAACTCGACCACATGATACGTCTTACAAACCTTTGCAAGGAAGAAATGCTATGGTGGATGAAGTCACAATCGAATCTTTGGTGACAACCATTCTGTCTCCCCCAGCACAGCCACGGTGACCACGGACGCTTTCCTGTTAGGGTGGGGGGGGGTGGCATTTCCAGGGAACAACGGTCCAAGGCACCTGGTCCCCCATGGAGGCCTGAGGGCATTTCTCTTAGCGTTGCAAGCGTTCTATACATCCCTGTTTTCTGGAACCTTTGCAATTCAGTTGGACAACATGCCAGTCGTCTGGTATATCACCAAGCAAGGCAGAAGCAGGTCTTACCCCCTGTGTCGGGAAGCCATGTGGATTTGGCACTGGGCGATGGCTTACAACCACTTTCTTATAGCAACACACATTCTCAGGAGTTCCAACCTTATTGTGGACAATCTGAGCAGGAACATCCTGATGCCGAGTGGTCCCTCAATCCTGTAATAGCAGATCTGATTTTCCAGCGCTGGGACAAGCCTTGCTGCGATCTGTTTGCTTCCCCCTAAACAACAAATGCAGAAGCTATTTTGCCCTGACCCCCCCCCCTCAGGGGGAATCCCCGAGGGATGCTCTAACACACGATTGGCCCACGAGTCTACTGTATGCATTTCCTCTGTTTCCCCTCATCCTGAAATTCCTCCAGAAAGCTCAAAGGTTGAGAAGCAAAGTGATCATCATTGCCTCTTATTGGCCCCATCAAGTCTGGTTCCTGTTCCAATGGCCTCATCTGATTCACGGCCAGTGGATCCTGGATCATCCCCAAAGTCTGTTCTCTCATCCTCAGGGACTGATTCATCCCAATCTCCACAGCCTCAAGCTCGCAGCTTGGTTCCTCCACTTCCAGTGATTGCCAGGCTGCCTGACATCTCATCTCATCTGTTCGTGAAATTCTTCTGGTTTCACACAAACCTTCCACCAATATTCTAGTAAATGGACTAGGTTTTCTATTTAAGCCAAAGATCAGAACTTAGATCCTTTCTCTATGCCTATTCAAAGGATCCTACAATACCTGATGACTCTTCTACATGCAGGAGCCTCAGTATCAACAATCACTGTACATTTAGCAGCTTTTGCCAATTTTCATAATGGATTTGATAATTCTTCGGTTATGTCACACCGCCTGTGCAAGACCTTTTTGAAAGGAGTATTACATGCTAAACCTCCTGTCAAGCCCCCCATAGAGCCCTGGGACTTGACCTTGGTACTTCAATCTCTCACAGGCCCTCCTTTCAAGCCTTTTTATTCATGTGATAAAGTTTTTGTCATGGAAGACTTCTAGTAGCACTTACTTCAGCGAGAAGAGTATCTGAGCTGCAGGCCTTGAGTGTCAAGAGACCTATGACCCTTCTTTCTTGCCCAAGGTCATTTCTGTTTTTTCCATTAACCAGTCTATTGACCTGCCGGTTTTCTTCCCTCAACATTCTAACAGAGGGGAGTACCTTTTGCACACCCTTGATGTGCATCGGCAGCTTCGTTGTTATTTGGACAGGACTAAATATTTCAGGAAAACAGATCAATTGTTTGTGGCCTTTGCAGGACTCAGATTGGGCAAACCTGTCACCAAAGTGGCTTAGAAACGTCATTACCTTTATCTACCAACAGAATAAGCTATCCTTACCTTGCAGAATAAAGGCTCATTCTACTAGATCAATGGCTACTTCTGTAGCTTTTCATTCCAGAGACTATATGGATATCTGCTTGGCAGCCACTTGGGCAAGACCTCATACCTTTATCTCCCAGTGCAAATTGGATTTGGCCTCCAGGGGATGAGCATCTTTTGGTTCTATGGTGCTCAGGAATATCCTTCCTTAGGGCCACCCAGGACTCAAGTAGCTGGGTACTTAGTCCTAACAGTAAGGAATGAATAAAGATTTACAACATCAGATAAAGAAGTTGTGTCTTACCATAACGTTCCATCTGTGTTGCAGATCTTTATTCATTCATTATTTTCCACCTTCCCCCTGCCTGGACTCCTGGTGGACTTTATGAACTCCTGGTTAGGGTATTTGCTGAGACAGAGCCTCCTACTGTTTTCTTTTACTATCTCTATTATATAGGGGTGGGCAAACTCGATCTGGAGTAACTATGAGAGGGGCATTATGGGTAGGTGTTAGCTGAGAGTTTTTGGCTGGCGCGAGCTTGGAGACGGCCATGTCTGTTCCGAGGATGGAACTTAAGTCCAAACAGTAATGAATGAATAAAGATCTACAACACAGATGGAACATTAAGGTAAGGCATAACTTATTTTTCAAAATTCTTCTCTTTTGGCTCGAATGATCCTTCAAGCATTGGGGTAAATGTCTACTGCCATAGTTGTGATTCCTTTAGCAAGATATCATATGAGAATCGTTCAGAGGACACTAACAACTCAATGGTCTGTTCACCACCAGTCTTTATCCACCCAGATCAAGGTAACTCAGGCATGCAAAAATTACCTGCTTTGGTGGATGTACTCTGATTAAGTTCTTCAAGGTCCTGCCTTCACTCTTGTCAGCCAAAGGCTATAGTGACCACAGACTGTTTCCAAATCGGGTGGACCATTGTGATTCAGATGAACAGTGTGTCAGGTGGTCTGGTACATCAACAAGCAAGGAGGAATCAAATCTTGCCCTCTTTGTCGAGAAGCATCGAGAGTATGGCAATGGGCGATATCATCCAGTTGATTTCTTATAACAATGCACATCCCAGAGAAATCCAGTATGATAGCAGCCAAGCTGAGCAGGTCCACTCTAATACCTCCTGAATGGTCACTCAATATGAAAGTGGCAGAAAAGATTTTCCTTCGATGGGGCCAACCTTACTGCAGTCTGTTTGCATCTCCCCTCAGCAACAAGTGAAAAGGTTCTTTGCCCTCATCCCGCCTGCTGGTGGATTCACCAAAAGGCCCTCTTCTCCATGATTGGACCCCTGATCTCTTGTATGCCTTTCCCCCCAGTATCTCTAATCCCCAAATTTCTTCAGAAACCATCATGATTGAAGAGCATAGTCACCCTCATTACCCTTATTGGCCTGGTTAGATTTTGTTTCCCTTTCTTTGGGTTCCTCTCCTTTGCCAACCTTGGGCTGTAGGAAACTCTGGACCTCCTGTCTCACCTGATAGATTCGGTATACATGGACGTTCTAGACCTAAAGTTGACCACATGATTTCCTCCAATTCTGCTGATAGATTGACAGCCCAGGCTGTTCTCTCTTGTCCGTCACATTTTCTTATCATCCCACAAAGCTTCTACTAGAAAACTTTACAAAAGTAAATGAAAAAGGTTTGATTTGATATTCTCAGTTTTTCATCTCATCCTCACGTGTCCAGATCCAATCCATTGGATCTGACTTGGTGCTTGTGGCAACAAAAACGCTCTTTAGATACCTCCCCTTACCAACAGTGCATCTCTCCCCATTACCTCGGATCTCATTTGCTGCTTTGTGAAGACTTGGTCCGATCAGCTAGCTCTTGGGTTATCTGGTCCTATTATTAAAAAAAAGTCTTCTGTGTTCTATTTTTTTCTATATTATTAATTTATTTACTCTTTTCTCTCTCTCCCTTGTAGTTAATAACCCTTCATTTACAGTAACCAGTTTTTATTAGGTTACTTTTGTTTTCTCTCGTTCTCTTTCCCGCCAGTAACTGTCTTTATATACGTTACTTCCCTCCTCTTTTACCTTTAAATGTATTTCTTTAACTATTATTGTTAGTAATTCTCCTCTTCTTTAATCTTCTATCTATTCTTATTAAAAAAAAAAACTTTCCTCCCTTTCTCTGTTTTTACACTGAGTGTGCGTGTCCGTGTGAGTGGCTTCTCTGCCTGTATTTCTTCTATTATGGCAGAAAAACCTGCTAGATTTAAAAAATGCACAGTGTGGGCACAAGATTCATTTTAGTGACTCGCACTCCATGTGTGTCTATTGTCTTGGGCCCCTTCACTTGCAAGAGGATTGTGTGATTTGCCATTCTTTCAGACAGCGACCTTTGGTTGAAAGAAAAAATAAGCTCATCTTGAGGGGTATGTTACTTTCTGCCTTTGAGGAGGCTATTTCTGGTTGTAAAGAGAAATCTGGCTCATCCACAAAGACTAAATTAGCTCATTCCAGCCCTGCTTCATCAGACTTTCCTCAAAATCCTCTGATAGAGGAAAGAAAAGCCCTTCTTCGACATCAACGGAGTCTTCGGAGCTGAGAGCAAAAATGTCAAACTCTTCCAAGCCTTAGGAGTCTGTGACCCGGTCAGAGCCTTCAGCACCGATCACTACTGCATTGGATCCAACAACTTTGGCACCAGTTCTGTCTAGATCAGATCTGTTTATTGTTGGATCCAACAACTAGTCCCTTAAAACCTATTTTGACCCTACTGAGGACTCGGTACTCCCTGACCTGTGATCCTTTTCCATCAAGGGTATCATCTCCCTTCTTATCCAGACCAGGGTCCCCATCTGCCTCCTCTTCCTGTTTGACCAGGGGCCTTACTGAAGATGATGTGGCACAGATGGTGCAGATGATGATTTTGGGTGCAGGGCATCACTAAGTCCCCCTCGGCCTTGACCCCTTATGGTGCCAGGTCTGTCTAAACCATCCACTCCCCCTTTTGCTCCTCCTTTGACTTCAGGGCAAACTTTGGAGTCATTGGATCTGATATGCTCAGTGCCTTTCAGCTCTGATCCAAAGATGTCCTCTTCTTCGGATCAGACCTTTGCGTGGAGTTCTTCAGCCTTGTTGGTGCCAGAGAGCTCCTAGAGTCATAGTGAGCCTCACGAACCTTGATTGCGCTCGACTGCCAGATCTTCGGAGCAGTCAGTATGCCTCGGGACTTTGGCGAAGGTGAGATTGGCTCAGCTTCAACCCCTGGCGAACTGTCTTCTGGACTGGAGGGACCCCATCCCGAAAGCATGCCCTATCACAGCCAGAGTCCTTGTCCATTCAGGAGTGGTCAGCCTTTGGGGCTTTGGATTGGGCTATAGCTGCCACTGCATCTAAAAAGTCACCTGCCCCCTTGGATCTGCAATCTCATCAAGATACCTTGGATTTCTCTTCTTACTGGGATGTTCCACAAGGATAGTGGGACCTCAGGTGCCAGGATACCCATCTGGGTACCCCTGCCTCTTCTGATACCTCCCCAGACTACCCTACTGAGGAGGTCCCTAGGAATAGACTTTTTAAGAGAAAGCATTTGGACCCCACAAAGGAGTCAGCCATGGAAGACACGGACTTCAGTGAGGGAGAAGGATCCTTATGGTCACCCCCTGAGGATGTTTACTTTGAGGAGATTCTGAAACAGGGGTGGCTTGCAAGTCCAGTATTCCTTCACCTGAGGAGTCGGTGTACCTGGTGGTCTTTGGTTCCCACCCATCTACCTCCTGGGTGACTTTGCCTACCAACGAGTTCATAGGTTTGATCTCTTCGTGGACGTGGGAGACCCTGGATTCCATAAAGTCCTTTCCCTGGAGGCCAACTAAAATAATCACCGCTCCATCTGACAAAGGCCTTCATGATGAAAGGAGTTGCAGTAGATGCTATGGTGAAGGAATTTTCCAAGGAGAATTCATCTGTCCATCTTCCAAGTAAGGATTCTAGGATGATGGATAGATGTGAGAAGCCAGTGTTCTCTTCAGTGACCTTTGCCTTGTTGTTGCTAAATTTGTTTTCACATTTCACCAGGTTACAAAGGGATTTGATCGAAGAGCTTTTAGATGCCCTTGAAGGAGCAGTAGCTGAGGTAACAAAAGAGAAAGTAGCATCCCAGTTAGCCACCCTGCATTCTGTAGCTAGCTCTTCCATGAGGCTCATCGCGCATGCAGCCAAAGGAATGAGTAGAGCCACAGGTTCTGGCATCTCTATGAGGAGGCATGCCTGGATGTGCCTTTGTTGGTTTGTGGAACCTTTTAACTCTTTGTTCGTCAGTGCTGTGTTTGACAGCACATCTCTTTTTTTGGTCCCAAAGTCAAAGATACACCATCCAGATATGAGAAGGAAGGTAAGACTCTTTTTACCATGGGCATATGTTTCTTGGCTCCTCAGAGACCTTATCCTAAGGGTCAGAGATGCAGCATTAAAATGTGGTATAAGAAGTTTCAAGGGTCCTTCTAAGACAAGTGGAGAGTTTTCCCCAGAATCAGAGGGGGGAAACAACAATGGAAGATGCCACCCTCATGGCAAAGGAGGTCTGCAGAACCAAGGGTCCCAGTAGTGTTTCTTCAGGAAGCCCTTTCAGCACTCCTGAAAGGAGGCCCAGTTCTTGTCCACCTCTGGAGACAATCTGTTTTCTCAACAACTCTCTCAGAACAAGAGGATCCCAGACATTCCATCCAGTCATATTGAACAGGCAGTCATTCAAATCCAAACACTGCTAGAAAAAGAGTAATCCAGATAAGAGAGAATTCACAACTTACTCAAAGTTCTTTTTGGTTCCAAAGAAAATAGAGGACTGGAGACCAATCTGGGATCTCAGCAGATTGAAGAAGTCAGTCTGACATTCCAAGTTCCTAATGGTCACGGTTCAGTTCATTCTTCCTTTTCTGCAACAGGACGACTGGATATGCTCTATAAATTTTCAGGATGCGTACTACCATTTAAAAATGGACAGATGCTTCAGAAGGTATTTACCCTTCTGGCTAGGAGCCATACATTACCAGTTCAGAGCACTACCCTTTGGTCTCACTGCCTCCCCTAGAGTGTTCACCAAATGCATAGCAGTGGTTGCGGCTCACCTGAGATGACAAGGATTCCACGTGTTTCCTTATTTAGACTACTGGCTCATATCTGCCCCAACCAGGGATCTACTTACCTGCACAAGAGAGACTGCTCTTCAAGACTGTTCTAAGCTAGGCATAACCATGAATTGCCAGAAATCTCATCTGGAACTTACTCAAACACTAGATTTCATATGAGCACTGATAGACACCTCTCAAATGATTGCAAAACGTCTTCCTTCTAGAGTATTAGCAATCCGACAGCAAACTTTAAGATTAATCAGGAACAAGAAGGTAGCTGCCTGCCATGTTCTACAGGTGTTAGGATTGATGGCCGTGGTGATTGTGTTGGTTCTGTTAGCCAGGTTTCACATGTGGATTCTGCAATGGCTTCTGGCTGCTCATTGGTCAATAATCTACCAACCGATATCTCACCAAATTCCTATAACAGACATATGCAAAAAGAATCTTTCATGGTGGATTTATTCAGAACAGATGACACATGGTCGACCCCCCCCCCCCAACCACAGGCTACAGTGACCATGGATGCTTCCCAGATTGGGGGGGGGGGTATTATCTGTGGAAGACTGTCCAAGGAACCTGGTCCACAGATGAGGCCAGGCTCCACATAAACATCCTGGAGATGAGGGCACTGCTTGTAGCATTGCAGGCATTTCAGACTGCTCTCCTCTGTGGATGGTAGAGATTCAGTCAAAAAAAGTCTGTGGTCTGGTACATAAGCAGGGAGGAACCAGATCATACCCTCTCTGTCAAGAAGCGCTTGGTATGGCAATGACATGAGGGCAGTCCCCCTAATATTGCAAGCTGTAAAGGTCTTTCTCCCTCAAGATGCAGTGTTACATCACCAAGCAGAGAGGAATCTACTTCTATTCCTACTCCCTCTATTTGAAGAGGAGATGGTTATTTAACCTGTTGAAATGCGTCATGTCAGCACATCATTTTCTCACTACATAAGATATTCCCCAACCAGACCAAGTCTCTAGATGACGAGCTTAACTCATTCCTTCAAATGGAACTGTGGACTTTTATGCAGTAACATCTAATGGGGGAGCCTGAACTTTTCGATAGATTCAAATTATGTTCTCAGAAGTCAAACAATGTTGATATGTCTGGAACAACAGGATTTAATGAAGAAATGTAAATGGCAAACCCATCAGCACAAATTGTTTTTATAATGGTAATATTTTTATGTTGTAAATCGTAAACTATTTTTTTAAATCAAGTAAACACAGTAACAATTAAGTTTGTAATATCATGCAAACAACTTACAAAGTCTCAGTAACCCCTCAACTGTTTGAAGCATTTTCTTCATCCAGCTGAGGACTTTCGTATGCTGCAAAGCAGTTCTGTCTGTGCTACTTGGTTGTTGTGATATTTAGAAAAATATGAAATTATGACAGTATAAATATATGAACAGTTAATATGTCTTTACCTGCAGTAGGCAGAAATGAAATGCCGATACAGTTGTTCTTGCCTCTGTGTAAGCTTTAAGACAAATATTTTAATAGTTTGTAGCATGTTTTTGGAATTATTAATGCAAATATGAACAAGCAATATCTGACACCTAGAGGCATCAATAGGATGTCAATGCAGAAGCAACTGAAGATGTCACTCGGCTGTCAGAATTTGTGTTTACTGATGCCTCTTAAATGGTCTGTCAGTCAGTCTGCCGCAAACATAGATCTGATGTTCTCATTTTCATTCATTCCTCAAGAAATGGGTTTGGATCTGACTTTCTGATTCAACTCAGCCATTTTTTCCAGCTTGTGGAGCAGTGAAACTCTCAAACTCCTCCCTTACTCATAATGCATAAGTCCCCTTCAGTACCTCTGATCTTGTTTTCCGCCAAGTCTCTTGTTGGTATTTTTTTTCCTTTTATTTTTCTGTGCCTGTCTAAAAAAATGTTTATTTTCGTTCTTGTAAAAAAAAAAAAATATGGCTGAAAAACCCACCGGTTTTACAAATTGGACGGCCTGTGGCCATAAAATTCCACTGTCTGATGCATATGCTGTGTGTTTGTTTAGGCCCGGCACACATGGATTTTGCCTGTGATATTTGTAAGGCCTTCAACCCTAGGACCCTTAATTAATAGGTAAAATAAACTAATTTTAAGAGGATTACTTTTTTAATAATCTGGTGGGGCAGCCACAGTGGTGTAGTGGTTAGCATTGTCGCCTCACAGCAAGAGGTTCTCCGGTTCGATCCTCGGCTGGGGTGCCTTCTGTGCGGAGTCTGCATGTCCTCCTTTTGGTTTGCGTGAGTTTCCTCTGAGTGCTACAGTCCCAAAGACATGCTGCAGGTGGATTGGACACTCTAAATTGGCCCTAGGTGTGAGTGTGTGTGTGTGTGTGTGTGTGTGTGTGTGTGTGTGTGTGTGTGTGTGTGTGAGTGTGTGTGTGTGTGTGTGTGTGTGTGTACCTTCTGTGGAAGGTTGGGCGCCGGGCTGGCAACTTGACACTGTAAAACTCCACTGCCAATCATGAGCGGACAGGTGATCCGCTGTGGTGACCCCTAACCAGGAAAAGCCAAAAGAAGAAGACTTCCCTAATAATCTGGTACAGCGTCTGAGGCTGAAACCCCTAAAACATGTGACAAAAAAGGCTAAAAAGCATTTCCTGGACCTTACACGTTCCTCATCTCTGGGTACAAAACAGCCTCTTAACATTTCAAAACCTTTGGATCTGACCTGTTTGGATCCACCAAAGGCAAAATCTTCTGATCTGACTACTTTAGGTCCAAAAACAAAAATTTGGGATGCAACCCCCTCAGATCCAAAGGAGCATGTAGATAGGTCACCACAGATCCTATGTGCTCCAAGCCTGGATCTGTTGTCCCCTTGCCTGCCATCTCCTTTTCTGGAAAAGCATCATCATTCTAGGTATTTATCAATAGCTGCTACTTCTCATTTCTCCAGAAGTCTGACCAAAGCAGATGTGGACAGGATGATGAGGAAATTCATCTCGATGCAGATTTAAATGGGGGTTCTTCTGGCTTCTACCCCTTTGGGTCCGGAAAACTTTGAGAGTACTACCCCACCTGTTTTGTCTGCTTCTCCGATCCGACCTTTGGTTTCAGAGCATTTGGATCCTAGGATCCCGGATCCATCTGTATCAGATCTGAAGATCATTGTGTCCTCTATGCTGGTACAGTCTCTGAGAGGACCGGAGCCAAGCATGTCTAAGCTCAATGACTCTTGGAGCCATAGCATCTACCCGGATCTGGTTTGTTGGAGTTTACTCCAAGGTTGTTGGAGCCATCTTTGCCCCTCAGAGCCTTGGCGCTAGACAGCTCTGCTCTGACCCCTGCCTCAAGTGGTTTGCCTTCGGGTCTGAAGGAGCCGATGATATAGAAGCATGTCTTATTGGAACCGTCTCTTTTTCTTTCCAAGGCATTCTGCTTTCAAGGTAGTGGAGAGAGTTTTCTCTGCTCCAAGAGAAAGGACATATCTGCCCTCCTTGGTTCTTATTACCAAGACCCAGTTATCTTTGCATCTTGAGCCTCAACTTCCTGCACCACAGGGACAACCAAGTCAAAGTCTCCAGGATACCCAGCAGGATATATTAATATCTCCTTATACTTCTCTGGGAACATCCCACTGAAGAAGTCTCTAGGAAGAGAAAGTGCAAAAGGAGGCACTTAGATTCTTCTCATGAAGGATACTAATTTTGATGAGGGGTGAAGGGTTCCAAGATCACCACCTGATGACATCTACTTTGGAGACATAGTAGAGATCCTCAAGCAAAGGGGTGGCTGGTCTACCGACAAGCCTTCCCAAGAGAAGTAAGTGTTCCCGGAAACCTTTGGAGCTGGCCCCGTATATTTTGTTGGTGACTCCGCTTACCTATTAGCGCATTGCTTTGATCTCTTGACAGGAGTGGAAGGAACCTGATTCCATTGAGCCAATCCCCAAGAGACCAGACAGGATCCTGGCACCACCCAAGGATAGTGAATTTGCGAGCAAGGGAGTACCAGTTGATGCCATGGTCATAGCAGCAGCCACAAAAAAGGAACTTGCAGAACAAAGTTCCTCTGTCCATACCCCTAACAGGGAGTATAGGGTGTTGGACAGATTAAGGAAGCATGCATATGTTTCAGCAACTTTTGCACTTCAGTTGCTGAATTTCTTGACACACTTCTAGACTCCAGAGGGAATTAATTGAAGAACTTACCAAATCCCTCTCTGGGACTATTACTTTTGAGGCTGAGAACACGATTGCTTCATAGTTGGCTACCCTACGATCTATTTGAAATTCGTCCATGAGGCTCATCTCACATGCAGCTGAAGGTACCTCAAGAGCTGTGGGCTCAGATATTTCCATTAGGAGGCATGCGTGGATGCGGCTGTGTAATTGAGCAGAGCCCTTCAAGTCTTCCTTTGTCAGTGCTCCCTTTGACGGAAGTTCTTTTGTTTGGCCCCAAGGTTAAAGACACACTATCCAGGTGTGAGCAAGATGGTACAACCCTGTCTACTGTAAGCATATGTTTTTCGACTCTTCAAAGGACCTTTTCTAGGAATCGAAGAAGTGGTCAAAAAATGTGGTTCAGAATGTCCCAGGGTCCCTTCCAAGATCCATGTGGAGATAGTTCCCTCAGGGGCAGGGGGTGAGACTTTTAACGTAAGATGCCACCCACTTGACAGAGGAGGCCCACAAAGCCAAAGATCTAGAGATACCTTCTCTGACAGATCCTGCCAGCACTCTGCAAGAAGGCCCAGTTGTCCACCTCTGAGGCAGTCTGGTTGCTTATCATTATACTAGAGCCTGGCTACAGGTTATAAAAGATTCATGGGTGCAGAGGATTATTTCCAGAAGTTATGTAATACCTTTTTCCCAACTCCTCCCTTGACAGTAAACAAAATTCCTGATGTTGTACCCAGTCAGAGAAAAGCAGCAGCACTAAAAATAAAAAAGCTGCTAAAAAAAAGAGTTATCCAATATCCAAGAGGTCCCCCAGTCCAAAAAGAGTCCAGAACTTACTTGATTATTTTTGGTGCTAAAGAAAACAGGGGACTAGAGACCAGTTTTGGATCTCAGCATTCTGAACAAGTCAGTTCAATACACCAAGTTCTGGATGGTCATGGTCCATTCCATTCTGCATTTTCTGAATAAGAAAGACTGGATGTGCTCAGTAGGTCTTTTGGATGTGTACTATGTAAAAATAAACAGATGATCCAGAAGATACCTACGCTTCCAGCTGGGAGCCAGTCATTACAAATTCAGAGCTCTGCCCTTTGGTCTCACCACAGCCCCCAGGGTGTTCACTAAATGCATGGTAGTAGTGGCAGCTCACTTGAAGCTGCAAGGATTCCCAGTGTTTCCTTAATTTGACGATTGGTTCATAACAGCTCCAACCAGGAATCCTAGGATCAACGCACGAGATTATGTGCTCCAGTTATGCTCTCACTTAGGAATTGCTGTCAGTCACAACAAATCTCAGCTAAAATCAGCTATTAGAGTTCATCGGAGCTTTGCTCAACACAGTATTCTTGGCCACCTCTCTTCTTGTACCAAGAGTACAAACCATAAGATTCCAGATCAAAAAGATCATTCAGAATTCTTCTCTCTCAGCTCAATTGATCCTTCAAGCATTGGAGTCAATGTATGCTGTGATAGTTTTGGTTCCATTATTAGCAAGATACCACATGAGAATTCTTCAGTGATTCAGTGGTCTATTATTCACCAATCTTCATCCACCCAAATCAAGATAACTCAGGTCTGCAAACATTACTTAATTTGGTGGATTTACTCCAGTCAGATATTGCAAGGTCACCCCTTCATTTTCCTTCAGCCCAAGGCCATAGTTTCCATGGATGCTTCCCAAATCGGGTGTGTGGTGGGCATGGGCACTTCTTGGGAAAGACAGTCCAAGGCACATGGTTCCCCAAAGAGGAAGAGGCCAATATGCATATCAGTTTCCTAGAAATGAGACCTCTCCTAGTGTTGCAGGCCTTCTAAGACATTCTCCCCTCCAGGACCATTGCGATTCAGATGGACAATGTCAGTGGTCTGGTACATCAACAAAGGAGAACAAAATCTTATCGTTGTGTCAAGAAGCTTTTGAGAGTGTGGCAGTGGGCGATCTCATTCATCAATTTCTGATAGTAATGCACATTCCACAGAAACCTATTGTGGTAGCAGTCAAGTTAAGCAGGTCCATTCTAATGCATCAGGAGTGGTCACTCAACATGAAAGTGGCAGAAAAGATATTATGTTAATGGATCAACCTTGCTGTGACCTCTGCATCTCTCCTCAACAAGTGCTGCAGGATCTTTGCCCTGATTCCCCTCAACAGAGGAATCACTAAGAGACACTCTTCACCATGACTGGCCCTCTGGTCTCCTCTTCGCCTTTCCCCAGTACCTCTAATCCCCAAATTCCTTCAAAAAGTATCTCAGTTGAAGAACACAGTCATCCGCATTGCTCCTTGTTATTCTGGATCCAGTTCCAAACCTCCTGTCTCACCCGACAGATACGGTACACCTGAAAATTTTAGGCATAAAGTTGACCACATGGTTTCTCCACTTCCATTGATAGCTAGAGAGCCCAGTCTCTCTTCTCCCATCTATCACATTCTTTTATCTTTCTACAAAGCTTCTACAAGAAAAATTTGCGTAAGTAAATGGAAAAAAAATTGTTGTTTGGGCACAGCAAAATGACACCGATATATTTTTAGCAGCATTACCTAAAGTTCTTGAGTTTTTAGCTACAATTTTTAATGATGGTGCTGATTCAGTTATTAAATTACAACTTTCTGCCATTTCTAATTTTCATATTGGAGTAAACAGTTCCTCTTTAGTTTCTTCCAAACTTTGTAAGGCGTTTATAATTGGAACCTTTCTTCTTACACCCTCTTTTTAACGATCCAACTCCCCTGTGGGATTTGAATTTGGTTTTACAATCTTTGACGCAATACCCCTTGAACCATCAGCCAAATGTGAACTAAAATTTTTAACCTGGAAGACCTTTTTAGTGGCCATTACTTCTGCGAGAAGTGTCTCAGAACTTCAAGCCCTATCTACTAGGCCTCCTTATTTGATTTTTTTTGTAAGGATAGGGTATCCTTACAAATGAACCCATTCTTCCTTCTTAAGGTGGTGTCAGAATGCAATATCAATCAAACTATCATCCTTTCAGTTTTCTTTCCAAATTTCACAAACAAGGGAGAGTATATGTTGCACCTGTTGGATGTTCCTTGGCAAATATGTTTTTATCTACATCGAATAAAAACTTTTAAAAAATCTAATCAATTACCTGTCTCCTTTTTGGACTCAAAATTGGGCAAACCCGTTACTAAAGTGATTTTAGCCAAATGGTTAACTGATTGCATTTTCTTTGTTTAAAAAAATTGGGTTCGTCTTTGCCATATCCTTTAAAGGGTCATTCTGCCAGGTCTATAGCAACTTGTTCTGTATTTTTATGTAGCTCTTCCTTGGAAGATATTTGTGCAGCTGCAACTATAGCTAATCCTCATACCTTCATTGCTCATTCCAAATTTGATCTATTCTCTAGGAGAAGAGAGGCCTTCGGCTCAGCTGTACTCAGGAATATCCTTCCTTGGAGTCCTTCCTGGATTTAGGTAGCTGGGGATTCTGTCCCTATTTGTTGTGGAATGAATGAAAATGACAACATCAAATAAAAAGTTATGTACTCACCATAACATTCCATCTGTGTTGTCAATTTTCATTATTCCTCACCTCCCCTACCGCCAACCCCCTACCAGTTTGACATCTGGAAGAATTATAAGATGCTAAAGAAACCGGTGTTCCTTTATTTGAGCTCCATATACTGTTATCTCATCTCCTTGCTATTTGTTAATTATTATGTAGGCTAAAAGGTCAGCAAATATGATCTTAGGTGTGATAGGGAAATGGTGCATTGTGGGTAAGGGAGGAGCTCTAGAGATTATGTTTCATGAGCTGGAAAAAGGGTCCGAGTCAGATCCAATGGTTGGATCTGAACCCATTTCTTGAGGAAGAATGAAAATGGACAGTGCAGGTGAAACATTATGGTGAGTACATAACTTTTTTCCCCACTGTTGGGAAATATTTTGCTGTGACTTGCTTGTATCCCATCCCCTAGCAACACACAATTCAATACCAATTTTTCTGTTAACCCTCTATATGAGCAGACTCCCAGAATGGTTCATAGGTTGGTACTAGGCTATCATTCCTAGGGCCTATACAAGCCTAGCCGTAACAATTCCCTGACTATTTCTTCCCACAGTTATTACATCCCTGGACCCCTGTCTAGCAGGGTGACTGACTTGATCCCCGGGGTGAATTTCCTGTCTCTGCATCCAATCATCAAGGTTCCTTTTGTAGAGGGCGAAAGAGGTGCTCTGCTTGACATGTATGGGCAGTCTATTCCAGAGTCTGGGGAGTCTCTTGGTCAGGAACCTATCCCTACATCATGTTTTGTTCATTGTGATGACAAGGTTTAGATCCCTGGAACATGTGTCTCTGAGGGATTGGGATTTTTTTTAAGTGTAGCATGTCCAACAGCTCTGGGTTTGACATGGCCTCATATGTTAAGCAGATATAGCCTCTGAGTAGACGATATGCGACAGAGTATAGAGTTTTTTTAGACGGTTAGCATATGGCATCTGCTTTAGGCCTGTGATTCTTTTAGTGAGGTATTTCTGTGGCCTTTTCAGTTGTTGCAGATGTCTTGAGAGGTACATACCAAACGGGGCGTTGTATTCTATAATGGATCTAATGGGGGATGAGTACAGTGGGACAATGACCTCCTTTTTTTCTGGATGAAAAGGCCTAAGTGATGAGGTGTGCCACATAGAAGGATTTCCTGACTGTTGTAGCAATGTGGTTATCGAATATGAGACCACTGTCCACCTGTGTCCCTAAGTCTCATCACACTTTTGGTGTTTAGTGTACTGCCACCTATGTGGTAATTCATGGGTACATGTTTTTTTCTCAAAGGGGATAACTATACATTTCTTGGCATTGAGCTTGAGCCCACGGCTCTGGCACCAAGCATCTGTTTCTGTAAGGCCATTTTGTAGATTATCCAAATCGTTTGGGGATTCAATAAAGGCTCCCAGTTTGCAGTTATCTGCAAACTTTGTTAGACAGAGTCACTTAGTGTTGGTCTGTAGAGAAGTAGATGCCAAACAAGAGCGGTCGCAGGACTGAACCCTGAGATACTCCACTTGTCAGTTGTCTGGAGCTGGATTTGGAGTCGGCTACTTTTACAGTGTGGGTTCTGTCAGTAAGCCGGCTGGCAACCCAGCGAGTGACGTAGGGATTAATACCTAACTTAGTAAGTTTATCTAGGATTCCAGAGTAGGGGCTGGTGTTGAAGGCCTTGGCGAGGTCCAGATAGGCTGTGTGGACCACCTTACCCTTGTACACGGCTCTGGAGACTGATTTGAAGAAGTCAATCAGGTTCAGGAGACAAGATCAGCCCTTCACGAGCCCAAACTGTGTGGGGTCCAGTGTTTGAAGGTTGCCAATGTCTTTGTTTATAAGTTCCATGATAATACGTTCCATGGCCTTGCAGATCAGGCTCATCAGACTGATGGGGTGGTAGATGTTTGTGTTTCACTGTTGCAGTCATCACACTTTAGTTATCTGCCTGAAGGTAGCCCTCAGTCGGCCCGAATACCAGAGTCTTTGGATTTCTGCTTCAGATGCTGTCACCTCTTCCATGACGTCAGGTCGTCAGGGGTATAAAACATGCAGCCGATGCATTACATCAGTCTTTCTTGCCGAGAAGGAGCCCGAAGCAGAAGCAGTTCGCAAGTGCCGTTCGGCCGCTACCTGAAATTTTTGTTTTTTCGAGTTTCAGACATGGTCTTCTAAAGCTAAGTACCCCATTGGGGATCCTTTTTTCTTGCTCTAACTGATGTCAGAAAAAAATAACAATTGTCTTACCTGTGGAAAACGAATAACTCACAGAGATTTTCATTCTTACTTCGTCACCTGTTTAGGCCCAGACCACAACGTCCCTCACTGTCGGTTTTGTGCCTTGTTTAACGCCTGAACCATTCGTCATCAGGCTATTTTTGTAGCTAAATTATTTCGCTCTTGTTCTCTATATTCCAAAATGGCTTTGGTAAGCTGTCTGACTACTGATCTTCTGAAAAAGCACAAAGACAGAGACAGACCACATAGGTCAAAAACTGCCGACGGCACTTCCATTAAGCTAGTTGCCAGTCCGCTGGTACTCAGGGAGGCGCCTTTGCAGCCCCTCGTGTCCGCTTCTACAGATTCGCAGGCCTCTGTTGAGACCCATTTGGAGTACAGTATACCGTGAGATGCTTCTTCGACTATGGAACCTGTGGATGTCTCTACCTTGGATGGGTCCGGAACTGCTGTGCAGGCACTGGCTTTTGAGGGTGTATTCCGACCTACTGATATTCATATTAAACCGAGAACTTCATTTCCGACTAAAACTACCCAGTTTCTCAGGCCCAGATTTCGCACTAGGCCTAGAAAACCAATGTCCAAAGTGCATGCTCAAGCTCCCATGCCACAGAAACAAATGCTGAGAATGGCTGAAGACCTTATTACTCTGATTAGGGGAAGCCAGCCTTCCCCTGCCAAAAGACAAAGAATTGAATTTCCTTCTGATTCTACAGACCAGGAGTCTGATGGCTCTGACCCTTCTGATTACCAGCACATACCCTTATCTACCTATGAGGATTCAGGTGCAGAGGAATGCATTCCCTCTGCCTCCCCTCCAGAGGATTTTTCTTTTGGTTAAACCTTGCATACCTTAAGAGAGAGAATTTCTGCTGGGAATGCCAAGACTGTCTTCAGTCCAAAAAGAGGTTCAGGGAATTTTTAAATTTGCCTCAGCACAGGCTTCTAGCTATACCCCCCCTGTCCTGGATTTTGTAGACGATGTCTTCTTGGGAGTCCAGTCTTACTCCTGACACCTTACCACCAGCTCCTAGAAAATCTGACAGATACTACAGTACTTGGCTCTCACAAATTTCTCTTTAAGAATCCTACTGTGGATCCAGAGACCATTTCCCTGGGACTTAAAGGCATTAAGGCTACTACAGCCAAAAAACCTACCCCTTCAGACATGGATTCTAGAGTTTTAGACAAATGGGGTAAGAAGGTATATACCTCTGCAACTCTTGCCATCAGGGCTCTGAATTGCCGGTTTCACATGTTGAAGTACCAGCAACATATTATGGAACTAATTAAACAAAAAATGGTGTTACTTCCAGATTGTGCAAAAAAATAAAGATTTACAAGAGTTAATGCATTCTGCAAACCAAATTAGTAAACATACTTTGCAGTGTGGGTTTGATGCCTTAGAAGCATCTTGCAGGGCTGCTGTCACTGGGTCTGTACTGAGAAGCCATGCTTGGCTAAAGGAACAAGTCTTGCCTGGCCATGTCAAAGCAAAATTACTAGATGCTCCATTAAATCAGGAACGTTTGTTTGGCACAAAAGCAGTAGTAGTTCTTAAAAAGATGGAAGAAAAAGCTAAATCTATGCAAACCGTCAAAGATTTCTTACAGGTGCAGCCACCTAGATTCAGTAGGCATTAGCCTTCAAAACCTGGTCCTTTCCAGTCCCTCTCAGGCCTTTTCACTCCAAACCCAGGGGAAACAGACCACTAAGACTACAGTCTCAGGGTATGCAGAGATCTAAACAATGGATCGTTTCCATGTCAAATCCAGGGAGTGGTAAGACACCCCCTTATGGAAAAAGTTAACAATGACTTTCCAATTATCCTTCCCAGCCATGCCCAAGTACTTGCACCCCTACGAGGAAAACTCGCCCTTCATGCAAAAAAACTGGATGTCCATTACTCAGGACCGATGGGTTCTAAACATTGTATCCCAGGGATACAGATTCTACTTCCACTCACTGCCAACACCAAGCGGGTTTCCAGACCTTCCTCCAAACCAGTGGGCAGAGGCTCAAAAGCAAGTACTTTCCCTTCTCCATATCAGGGCTATTCAACCTGTTCCAGTAGAACAAAAGAGATAGGGTTTCTACTCCAGACTGTTCCTGGTGCCCAGAAAAGAGAGCTCTTGGCACCCTATCCTGGATCTATCAATTCTCAACACCTTTCTGGTGGTCCCAAAATTCAAAATGCTTACATTGCAACAGTTTCTTCCTATGCTAGCCAAGGATGCCTGGTTAGTCACCCTAGACTTAAAAGAAGATTATCTGCACATCCCCATAAGGGAGTCTTGCAGGAAATATCTGTGTTTCAGGGCAGGCTCTATGCACGATCATTTCTTTGCGCTTCCCTTTGGCTTATCTACTGTGCCCAGAGTGTTCACAAAATGCCTGGCTCCAGCCATTGCATACTGCAGGCAGAGAAATATTCAAATCTACCCATACTTGGATGATTGCCTGATTCAGGCAGACAGTCAGGAATTGCTACTTCAGCACCTGGCATTTGTAAAAAGACTTCTAACTTCACTGATGTTCTTCATTCCACATTGCTGCAGTCCTAACTATTGGGTAGTCCGCTGTCCAGTCGGCCCGAATACCAAAGTATATGGCTGACGTCGGTCAGCGCGCGACTGGCGGCAGTCAATGTCAGGGTACTAATGTGCATGACCGACGTCATATCCTCAGTCTTTTTTGCCGCATGGTCCGATGCAGAAGCAGTTTTGCGAGTGCAGGTTGGCGTTCTGAAATTTTCTGAAGTCGGAGTTTCAGACCGAATCAAAGTTGGCTAGAACATTTTGGTTTTTCTTGCCTCAGTATTTAACCGATGTCAGAAAAAGTGAATAACTGTATTTTGTGGGAAACAGATACCTCATAGGGATTACCATACCTTGTGTATACCTTGTTTAGGGCCTGAGCACGGCGTTGTTGGATGCCGCTCTTGTGCTAGGTTTAACAACGCACTATTAAGAAGGTTAGACTGTGCCAGGTTAGTGTTTGGGAAGCGTTGCAATTATAAAATGCCGTCGGATGCTCCGCCTAGGGTTGATGAACCGGCAGTCCCGACGCCGGTTCTTTAGAAGGCTCAGTGGAGCCAGAGGTTTTGCCAGGAGTTTCTTTGGAGTCTCAGGCAGAGACTTTACTGTTACAGGATGTGCCTTCTCAGGAGGTAGGTAGTTAGAGCCTCTCCTTCTGTTTCCAAAACTTCTTTGAGAGGTAGGCCCAGTTTTGCTTCAGTGGGGGCTTCTCCTAGCACTTCAGGTTCTGTGCCTAAAACATATGCTTAAAATGGCAGAAGATTTGATTACTATGATTAGAGGTTCTATGCCCCCTCCTGATAAGAGGCCTAGGGTAGAACCTGAGTTTGAGAGTTTTGAACAGTGTTCAGAGGCTTCTGAGTCTTCTGCGGAAGATTTGCAGGAGTATCCTCCTTATTCTGATTCTGATGTGGATGATTCCACTCCTACAGCTTCTCCTCCTGAGGATTTCTCATTTTCAGAGACTCTGCATTCCATGAGGGAGCACTTTAAATGGGAAGGCCAGGATTACTCTGATTCCAGGAAAAGGGTGTTGAATGTGGTGGAAGATGTTTTGCAGAGGCTTCCCTGAATCCTGATTCTTTGCCTCCTGCTCCTGTTAAACCTGATAGGTATGCCTGAAGCTCATTTTAAGAGTCCTAGGGCAGACCCGAAACTGTTTCTCAGGGACCTAAAGGTGTTAAGGCCTCTGTGGTTAAAACCCTGTTCCCACGGATAAAGAGGCAAGGGCTTTGGATAGATGGGGAAAGAAAGTGTATACTTCTTCCACTTTAGCCATGAGGGTTTGAATTGTCAGTTTCACATGCTAAAATATCAAAATTATCTCCTTTCACAATTGAAATCTAAGGTGGATGCTTTGGCGGAAGGTATTGAGTGTAAAGAGTTGCTGGATTTAGTTCATGTGTCTGAACAAGTGGGTAAGCATTCTTTGCAATGTGGTTTTGATGCTGTACAGGCCTCCTCGAGGGTGGCTGCCACTAGTTCTGTTCTTCAGGCAGGCATGCCTGGTTGAGGGATCAGAATTTAGCTGAGCATGTTAAGACAAGGATTTTGGATGCCTTTACAGTCTGATGTGTTGTTTGGTTCGCCTGTGGAAGCAGTTTTAAAGAAAATGGAGGACAAAGCTAAGTCTATGCAAACTGTTAAAGATTTTTGCAGGTGCAGCCACAAGTTTAGTAGAAATTGGCCTACTAAGGGATGGACATATCCTGCTTATGATTCCCAGTCTAGGGTAGGTCTAGACGTGGTAGGGAAGAGCTCAAGGTTCTTTTAGGCCTAGAACAGGAGTTCACCTGCTCAGACTTCTGGTGAGGGCAGGGTCAGTCCTTTCAGACCCAATGACCTGCCTTTTCAGCTGCCAGTAGATTCTCGCCTGGCAGCTCCTTTGGGAGGAAGACTGTCTCTTTTCAAAGAAAATTGGGATTTAATTACTCAAGACAGATGGGTGTTGGATATCATTCACCACGGTTACAGGTTTTATTTCCATACATTCCCTCCTTACAAAGGCATGCCAGACGTTCCTCCTCCACAAAGGAAAGAGGCTTACAAGCAAATTTCTCTGTTACTCCAAATAGGGGCCATTCAGCCAGTCCATCAGAAAGGGGCCTAGGATTTTATTCTCGCCTGTTCCTAGTACCAAAGAAGGGGAACACGTGGAGACCGATTTTGGATTTATCTATCCTCAACACTTATCTGGACATTCCCAAGTTCAAGATGTTGACGTTACAACAGCTTTTACCTCTGCTGGGCAAGGATCACTGGATGGTAACTTTAGATCTCAAGGAAGCTTACCTTCATGTGCCTATAAGACTAATTTGCAGGAAGTATCTGCCGAGCTGGAAATTCTCATTATCAGTTCTCTGCATTGCCCTTTGGCTTATCTACTGCCAGAGTATTCACAAAGGTTCTGGCTCCAGTGATAGCTTACTTCAGGCTAAAAGGAATTCAAATCTATCCTTACTTGGACGACTGCCTGATTCTGGCTCAAGAAAAGGAAGACCTTCTACAGCATCTGGAATATGTTATAGCAGTGCTAAGATGCCTAGGGTATTCTGTGAACGAAATAAAGTCCAGTCTAGTACCCTCTCAAGACATGTGCTTTCTGGGAGACAGAATACAGCAGCCCAGATGGACTTTTGAACCCCGGACAAACAAAGGTCTATCCCTTTACTTCCATCAACTATCTCATCAGTCCGTGCTGACTGCAAGGACAGTCCTTCAAGCATTAGGGTTCATGGCATCTTGTATTCTGGTGCTTCCCAATGCCAAACTGCATATGAGGAAGCTGCAATGGTATCTCAAAATGTATGGACACAGCACTGCCAGGATTTGGACACTGTCATTCAAATAATACCTTGCCTTCAAAAAGAATTTTTGTGGTGGGCTCAGGAATGTCACCTAAACAAGGGACTCTCTGTGACCCGGCCAGAGGCGAGTCAGATTTTAACGACAGATGCCTCGGACATTGCTTGGGAGCTCATCTAAATGGAAAGTGGATACAAGACAAGTGGCCTGCCAGACTACAGCATCTACATATCAACATGAGGGAGATGTTAGCAGTCCAGTTTGCATTAATGGCTTTCAAGGAGTTACTTCTTCCAGGGCAGGTGTTGATTCTAACAGACAACACAACTGTCATGTGGTACATCAACAAACAAGGGGAACACATTCTTATCCTCTATGCAGGCAAGCAATGATTTTATGGGAGAGCTCAGCTTGCAACTAACTCTTCAGGCAAGGTTTCTGCCGAGCACAGAACTCCTTAGCAGATGTGTTAAGCAGACAAATCATGGATCCCACGAGTGGAAACTGGATCTTCATGTATTTCAGAAATTGACAGTGTCATGGGGAACTCCAGACATAGATCTGTTCGCTTCTCCACTAAACCACCAGCTGCCAAAGTTTTGCACAAGGGGTTTCATCACACAGCTTGGAAAGTGGATGCTCTTTCTTTCAGTTGGAAAAATCTTCATGTGTATGCCTTTCCACCTCTGCCTCTTCTTCCAAAGGTGCTCTTAAAGGTCAGACAAGACAAGCCAAGGATGATTTTAATAGCTCCAGATTGGCCTCGGCAACACTGGTACCCACTACTAAGGAGTCTGGTAAGGAAGCCTCCATGGCCTTTACCTTTGATTCATCTGTTATCTCAGAAGGACGGTCATCTGCTCAATGTCAAGCTTCACTCTCTTCATCTGACAGCCTGGCATATTCTGTGTTGAAACACAGCAGGTCTCAACTTCCTCAACAAGTTTTAAATGTGATTATGGAAGCTAGAAGACCTAGTACAAGGAAAGTGTCAGAAAAAAAAAAGAGATTTTTATTTGGAGTACAGCAAAGAATTTGGAGATTTCTGAGCCTAATTTGAGTGTGGCTCTTCAATATCTTACTGAGTTATTGGACAAAGGTTTGTCCTTCTCTTCCATTAAGATTCATGCTGCAGCAATTTCAGCTCACTATGATTGTGACCCACCATTGTTTATCCTTTGTTCAAGCAGTTTCTTAGAGGGCAAAGAATATAAGACCCCAGAGCTCCTACTCCTGCTTGGGATCTCAATTTTGTGTTGGAAAAACTTACTCTACAACCTTTGAGCGGCTACTGCTGAATTGAAATACTTGTCATGGAAGACTGCTTTTCTGTTGGCTATTACTTCTGCAAGAAGGGTGTCCGAGTTGCAGGCCCTTATGGCAGTAGAGCCCTTTTGATTTTCCATAAGGATAGGGTATCATTACGTACTAATCCTTCCTTTATGCCTAAGGTGGTTTCTAGTGTGGCTTTAAACCAAACTATTCATTTGCCTACTTTTATGCAGACCCCCAAAATAAAGGGAGAAGATTTTGCATACTTTAGATGTACACAGGCAATTGCGTTATTATTTAAGCAGGACTAAGGATTTTAGGCGGTCTCAGCAGTTGTTTGTTTCTTTTGCTTTGAGTTCGCAGGGCAAGCCTGTGTCAAAACAAACTATTTCTAGGTGGATTGGGTTTTGCATTGCATTTTGTTATTCCCATCATGGCAAGGAGATTCCAGCTGGGATTAGGCCTCATTCCACTAGGGCTACTGCCACTTCAACAGCATTTCTAAGGCAACTAAGGATATTTTGGAGGCAGCTACTTGGAGTTCAGTGCATACTTTCTCTAAGCATTATCACCTTCCTCTCTACTCTAAGTCTAGGGCTGGTTTTGCCACAGCTATTTTAAGGCATGTTGTCAGCTCCTGCTTCTTTATGATTTGCCAGCCTCCTACCTCTGCTTTGGGATTCTACCCAATAGTTAGGACTGCAGCAATGTGGAATGAAGAACATAGTACAGTTTTGTACCTACCATAAATGTAGATGTTCGAGGATCCACATTGCTGCAGTCTCCTTCCCTCTGTGTTTAGGGGTGGTTGTGTAGGTGAGGTTATATGCTGATATTTTTGTATATATTGTACATATTTTTGGTGCAGGTATATTGGGCCTTGTCTTTTTAGGGTCTTCTGACATCTGGGGCAAGAAAAGACTGAGGATATGACGTTGGTCATGCGCATTAGTACCCTGACGTACTGACATCAGTCTGACCGACGTCAGCCATATACTTTGGTATTCGGGCCGACTGGACAGCGGACTACCCAATAGTTAGGACTGCAGCAATGTGGATCCTCGAACATCTACATTTATGGTAGGTACAAAACTGTACTTTATACACCATCAACGAAAAGAAATCACAACTGGTGCTTAGCCAACAAATTGTATTCTTGGAAGCAAGCTTGAACACAACTTCCCAGATGGCATTCCTCACTCTAGAAAAGCAGGTCTATTTGACAAACTATTTCAAACTAATGGCCAACAAAACCCAGCTATCTGCAAGGACAATACTGCAAGCCCTAGGGTTCTTGGCTTCATGCTTTCTGCTAATTCCATATGCAAGACTGCATATGAGGAAACTTCAATGGTACTTAAAAAGTCACTGGTGTCAACATTCTCAGGACCTAGAAACAGTGATTCCTGTCATACCTTGTCTAAGGGCAGAGTTCCTTTGGTGGGTAGAAGCATGCAACCACAACAAGGGACTTCCTTTCACTCAACCCTTCGCCGCCCATACCCTGACAACAGACGCGTCAGACTATTAATGGGGGGCTCACATGGCAGGCAAATGCATTCAAGGCAAATGGACCCCAGAACAAATTCCCCTGCATATCAATCAAAAAGTGATGCTAGCTGTACAGAATGCTGAGACAGTCTTCAAATACCTTATCCTTCCAGGACATCTCCTGATAAAGACAAACACCACAATTATGTGGTACATAAACAAACAGGGTGGAACTCATTCTTGCCCACTCTGCAGGTTAGCCATGGCTCTGCAGAACACAGCCTTGAGCATCCAAGTGCACCTACAAGCTCAATTCCTGCCAGGCAAGCAAAATTCACTAGCAAATGACTTAAGCAGAAATCTACTGGACCCTCACAAGTGGAAACTGGAACCCAACTCATTCAAACTTCTAACCCAGAGGTGGGGAACACCGGAGTTAGACCTGTTTGCCTCCCCCCAAGACCACCAATTGAGCAAATTTTGCACCAGGAACCCTCAACAGCAGAGCCTGGAAGGTGGACGCCCTATCCTTTACATGGGAAGACCTCTCAAAGTATGCCTTTCCTTCTCTGCCCCTCCTCTCAAAAGTACTACTCAAGATCAAACAGGATAGGCCAAGGACAATCCTTATTGCACCAGACTGGCCACGCCAGCACTATTACCCACTCCTACACAGTCGGACAGCAGTGCCACCCTGGCACCTTCATCAGACACCTTCCCTGGGGCAGATTTTGCATCCGCATCTGCAAACCCTAAACCTTGCAGCCTGGCTTATCCCCTGAATTTACCACCAGCATCCCTCAGCAAACAGGTGCTGGTCATCATCCTTGAGGCCAGAAGGCCTAGTGCTAGGAATTCTTATGCTGAAAAGTGGAAAAGATATTGTTCTTGGAGTCAGTCTCAAGGAAATGACACAGCTGTGCCCAGCTTACCTCAAATCCTTGATTACCTAGTAGAGCTGCTCCACAGAGGCCTATCCCTCTCATCCATTAAGATTCATTTCTCTGCCATCTCAGCTCATTATAATACTGAGCCTCCTCTCTTTTCTCACCCTCTCATCAAACAGTTCCTGAGAGGAGCTAACAATTTAAGGCCCCCTAGGAGATCTTCCACCCCGACCTGGGACCTTAACTTTGTACTGGAGAACCTCACACTTCCCCCTTTTGAACCTGCTGCTTCAGCAGAGTTGAAATTCCTCTCTTGGAAAACAGCTCTACTTTTAGCTATTACTTCAGCAAGAAGAGTGTCTGAGTTACAGACACTAATGGCGGTGGAGCCCTTGATTATTTTCCATGCTGACAGGGTTTCCCTTAGGACTAACCCTTCTGTTATGCCCAAGGTGGTATCCAGTGTGGCTTTAAACCAATCCATCTATTTGCCAACCTTTTTCCCTAATCCTCAGAGTAAAAAGGAAAGGATCCTGCACTCCTTGGATGTGCACAGACTGCTCAGGTTCTACCTTGACAGGACTAAGCCTTTTAGAAAATCTGACCAGCTGCTAGTCAGCTTTGCTACAGAGGGCAGTGGGCAAGGCCATTTCAAAGCAAACCATTTCCAAATGGATAGCACACTGCATGCATTTCTGCTACAAGCACCATGGAAAACCTACCCCTCTGCGGATCAGAACTCATTCCACTAGAGCTACTTCAACCTCTACAGCATTTCTCAGGGGAGTCCCTACCAGGGACATCCTGGAAGCTGCAACCTGGAGTTCTGTACACACATTTACCAAGCATTACCACTTACATATTGTTTTCTAAATTCAGAGCTGGATTTGCTTCAGCAGTCTTACAAGGCCTGCTAGCCATCCCTAACACTTCTTGACTGCCTCCACCCTTCCTCAGCTTTGGGAATCAACCCAAGTGTGACGACTGCAACAGTGAAACATGAACATAGTAGATGTTCGATTGTATTCACTGTTTCAGTCCTGGTTTCCCTCCCTCTAGCTCCCTGGCTTTCGCTGTCCTTTCTGCCTATCCTCTTTATGGCCATCTTTTATGGCAGGGGTATTTACTTTTTACTGGAGGTGTTCCACACCATGTAATAGCTTCCTATTTTGGGGGCTCCTGACATTTGGGGCAAGAAAAACTGATGTAATGGTGTCGGCTGCATGTTTTATACCCCGACGACCTGACATCATGGAAGAGGCGACAGCATCAGATGCAGAAATCCCAAGATTCTGGTATTTGGGCCTACTGAGGGCTACCTGCAGGCAGATAACCTGTGTGATGACTGCAATAATGAATACACTCAAGCATCTACATTGATGGTAAGTGTACACAACTGTACTTTCCCGGGATCCAAGGTGGATCTCCCCTTGTGGAGTGGGATAACTGTAGCTGTGCGCCAGTCAGTGGGCACGAAGCCTGAGGTGAGACTATGATTAAATATGACACTTAGGTGAAGTGCCAGTTCATTTTGTAGTTCATGTAGTACACGGCCTGGGATCGTACCTCTCAACCTGCAAACATCAAAAATCTGGACAAAGGCCCATGAAAAATAGGTACAAATCTGTACAGTCATTAACATAAAAGTTGCATACATAATTATGTAACCCCACCCACTCCACTGGAATTGTGGGATACTGTCATTCAAACACAAAGTCAAGAACAGACAAACTAACCAGAAAAGTGTTTTATTTAATAAACATTTGAATGTGTATCAAACTTTGAACTTTATAAAACTAAAATACAGTTGTATTTTATAAAATAAGCAGCACTAAATTTCTCTTTCCCTGAAGCTCTCAGCTTCTTGTAAAATCTACTCACTCAACTATCTCTCTCAACTTTGTAGCACAAAAAATCTGGAATAAGCCAAAATATATTGTGGTGGACAAAAGTCCAGTAACCAGGGACACATTTTAAACATTGCTTGCAGAATCTTGAAAAGTTGCTAGAGTAAAATGTTTTGTGTTACCAAGGGTTTCCTGAAAGATAGGACGAATGAAACTTAAATGGCTATCATTATTTAGTGAATTCAGTTCTCACTAATTTGCTAGAAAACCATAAATTTTAAGAGGAACAGACCAAAGACCCAGACATTGAACATAAGTGATGGTATGGGTAGGGAATTCAGGCTCTTGCTCCTTGTACCCAAGGGTACAGGGTTTGAGCCTGAGAAACCCTAGTCAGCAGGTATAGTTAACTGGAGCATTTTACGCACACCGTGTAGATTGAACAGACTTCAATAGTCCTTAAAAGTTAGTTAAGCAGATAAAATAAACATACTTCACATTTGGCCCAGCACATACAAATACATCTTGTAGATTGGTTAAGGAGATAAAACACACACACACACAGAGACCCAGCTTGAAGAGTAGTCCATTAAGCAGATAAAACACATACCCCTTGTCCTTAAAGTTAGTTAAACACACACACTTTGTAGATTTAAACCCCAGCTTGTAGATTAATCCATTATGCAGATAAAATAAATATGCTCCTTGTCCTTAAAGTTGGTTAAACACACACACCTTGTAGATATGACATCCAGGTTGTAAAGAATTCTCTTAAGCAGATAAAATAAACACATACCACTTGTCCTTAAAGTTAATTAAACACACACACCTTGTAGATTGAATGGACTTCAGTAGTCCTTAAGCAGATAAAATAAACACTTCACATTTGGCCCAGCATGTAAAAATACATCTTGTAGATTAAGTCCATTAAGGAGATAAAATAACACACAAAGCTCCAGCTTGTAGAGTAGTATATTAAACAGGTAAAATAAACACACAAAAATACCGCTTGTAGATTTGTCCATTAAGCAGATCACACAGCCGCAGCTTGTGGAGTAGTTTTTTAACGTCCGTTAAGCAGATAAAACATAAAAATAACACCTTGCAGATTGAACCAGTAGTCTGTTAAGCAGATGAGTAGAATACAGCAGTTTTGTTATACTCACACACTTTGCATTTGGCCTAGCGCACAAATACAGGCAGCTTGTAGATTGAACTGACTTCAGTAGTTTGTTAAGCAGACAAAATAAATAAAATACAGCAGTTTGTTACACTCACACACTTCACATTTGGCCCAGCACACAGATACAGGCAGCTTCACACAGAAAGAACAAATTTGCAGCTAATGAGCAGGCTGAAAGGCTAGGTCCGCCCGGTGCACACATTATCTAGTAAAACACAATCTAAATGCATCAGCAAACACTGAGTAAAATACACTAAATGCAGCAACAACAAATGCTTTACCTCAGTGATGAACACAAACTTATAAGCAAGTAAAAAAAAATACGGGCACAAGCCACAACATCTTGAGCAAGAGTTGAATGCTGGATTAGAGCGTCATGTAAAAAAATCGGGCACAACAGTAGCTCAGTGCACACAGTATCAAGTAAAAAAACACAGGCACAACAGTATCTCAGTGTGGACTAACCAGTTCTGCTGCATGAAAGAAAGCCAGGTTGAATTAGAGCATCCGATGCGATCACAGTACACGCAGTATTCTCGTTGGTAATGCAATACGGCCACAACAGCATCTTGCACACAGAAAGAATTTACTTGCAGTGAGTTGTGTCTTGTAAATAATAATGCAATTCTTACTTGGAAGTTGGAGGACTCTGCAACACTTCCCGCCATTGCTGTTATTTGGAAATTAAAAAAACAGTAAATACCGAGGAATTTGGTATGGTTGAGAGGTATGCCTGGGATATAGTCTGGTCCCATGGATGCTGTATTCTTAGCTTTGGAGAGTGCGTTTTTTACCTGTGTGGCTGTTATTACTGGAATTTGGCAATCTTTTGGTATTGAGATGGGCCCTTTAGGGGGTGAGGGAGGAGTGAAGTTTGCACTGAATCTATCTGCCAGGATATTGGCAATATCCTTGGGATCAGTATATTTAATGCCATTCTGTTGTAGCTCAGAGCATATCTGACCACTGCCATTTAGATTCTTGACATAGCTATAAAATGCCTTGTGGTTGTCTTTGGAATCTTTGCAATTTTATTTTCGTAACTAGCTTTGGAGGATTTTATGAAGGATCTCAGCTTCTTATTGAGGCTGGTAAGGGAGTTTTTTGCATCCTGGGATTTTCCTCTCTTCTGCAACAGTTTCTTCCTTTTGTTGTAAAGTTTGTTTATGGCAAGGGACCACCAGATTGGCTTCCTTTTTTTGGAGGAGAGCATCTTGGTTCTATTGGGGATGGCACGATTCATGCACGAGTGGATGTGCTCGTACAGTGCCTTAGTGTAGGATTCAGCAGTCGAACTTTCAGTTCCCATCTGCATGGGTGTCATGACGTTTTCACTTCTGACTTGAGTAGCATGAAGTTGGCTTTAGAGAATACTTTTACGGAAGTTTCCTTACTGGGGGGTTGGGGTGGGATGTGGATGTCAAGGGTGATTAGCTTATGGTCAGACCTGACCAACAAGGGGGTGACCATAGGTGTGGAGCATCGATTTCCCATGTTGGTAATGACCAGGTCTAGGATATTGGAGGTCCAGCACGTCGGAATTTATGAATTCCAGTAACCGTTGGGCAAAGGTGTTGGTACACGAGTAGTTTTCCCAGTTAATGGCAGAGTAGTTGAAATCACCCAGTATTAGGGTGTTTGGTTGTATCTTATTATTTTCCAGTATGTTTAGAAAGGTGTAGTGAGAATCTTGTGGCATGGTGGGGGATCTGTAGCAAGCTACAATTTGGATTGTAGTCTTACCTAGTTTTAGTTGCACCTGGAGAATTTCAGACGCATTGTGTTGGGCATCTAGCCTGGTGGTGTGAATATCCTTGGTGAATTTGGACACTGCTCCACCTTTAGTGTTTCGGTCCTGATTTGGTGGCCAAAAAGTGTGGTAAGAGTTGTAGACTGGTGTTGCAGAGGTGCTCTCTGGAGCCTTGAACCAGGTCTCAAGTTACTGTACAGATATCGATGTTCTCCATTTTTAGGAGTGCCTCGAGAGAGTGCATTTTGAGGTTTAGACTTCTAGCGTTGAGTAGCATTTCCTTCAGATTTTGCATGCTTGTACCTGTTACAGCGGTGGTTTTGTCCTTTGAACTTTGCCTAAAAAAGGCACTATAGGGGTGGCAAGAGCCTTAGCCAGTAACCTGAATCCCAGGGGTGACAGTTGCAGACCATCTCTGGCAAAGCAACGTGGTCTGTCGATCATGTTGTCCCAGGCAGACGGATACTGGATCCCCTTTGAATGGCACCAGAAGCTTAGCCAATTGTTGAAGTCAATCATTTAGTCCTTAAACTGTGGTATCTGGACAAAGGCAGGATGCTCTTTAGGGCTAGGGTCATACCTACCTGGGCCACATGATCTGAGAGCTCTTCCATGTCTCTCTTCATGTAGTCCAGGGAGATAAGTCTCAAGTCATTCACTCTAACATGGACAATGACAGAGTCATATTTATACTTGTTGTGGAGTGACTTGAGTGCATGCATTACGTGGCGGATCCTGGCAGCCGACAGGCAGCTGACTGTAATTTTCTCCTTGTTCAGCCTGGTGAGTGAGACATCAGTGTGCCTGACTATAGAGTCACCTATGACTAAAGTGTTGGGTACGTTGTCTTGCCTTTGGGGCTGTTGGGTGGCACACTAGTGTTGCGAGCTGTGTGACACTTTGGTTGTGATTCGTTTTGCTTGCGTTTCAGCTTCGGAGGTCCTTGTTGCTTGGGCAGGTTATTGTTAAGGGCCTCCATATATGTGGGTTTAGTGTTGCTATGTGTGGGTGTTGGTGGTGTGGGTTTAGAAGGGCTATGTATTGCTTGAGGTGTAGTGTGGGTGTTAACCTTCTCCTCTTGACTGTCTAGCACAATCATGGGTGGAGAGAGCTTTGATTCCAGTTTAGCTATGTAAGTGCATCTCTTGCATGTTTAGTGTTGGGTGGTAGGAGGAGAGGGTTTTCTGTGTACATGAGGCAATTGCTGCATTGCCCCAGTATGCCCAGATTCACCAGGTGAACAGGATAAATCACTGGAAGCAGACCCTTGGGGATGCCTGGTTTGGTGCTTTTTTTTTTTTTTTTGTAAAGTACAAGAGCTGTTTTCCCTTACCTTAGCAAGGTACTTTGCAATTATAGGCTGTTTAGTGCCTATGATTAATTTCTCTTTAACAACGCGAGTTGAGTGCTTGTATCAGTTTAAGATGTCCTAGTGCTTTTCAGCAGGTTTTAAGACGTCCTAGTGCTTTTCAGCAGGATTTAAAGCAAGTGCTAGTCACAGAGATGCTTAAAGGTAAGATAAAAAAAATATATTTATCCTAAACACTGCAGTGTGCACTTGAGGAGTTAGATGTGAAAGTAGGCAACTTAAGTTTTACCTGTCACTATTTTTAAAACAGCAAGATAGATTGAAAGGAGGTGGTCATTTTTGTATTCTGGTACTATGGAATACAGTAGGATGGCCAATAAATTTAAATAATTGAAGAGGAGTGATTTCACAAAATGATAATTTTGTGCTTACTCACACAAGCTAGTAAAAACAGAGAAGAAATGAGATACGTGGTGAAATTAACATAAAAAAGGCAACTAGAAAGACAGTGGTGTTTAAGAACACTACAGTAACCAGGTGGGAGGGTGGGGGAAGAATTTCTGCCTGACTCACAAGAGACAGAGCTGTGGTCTCTTTTCAAGTTTTAATATGCAGTTAAAAGCAGAATACAAGTAAAACACAAGGTAAATAAAACAAATCACAGTATTCAAAATTGAGAAAGGCAGTAAAGTAATACAGCAAATAAAAAGCAAACTATCCTTTCCCCCACAGCAAAGTGTAGCAGTGTGTGGGTGTGCCTTTCTAGTAAAGCTCTGAAATGTTTTATTTTACCCCTTTAAGTAGAAGGTCTAGTTCCTAGCTCCACCCCCTCAGTTCACAGATGATTAACCTTAACTGACCTGTTCTATTGACCTATACTAATTTCTAATCTTTAAGTGGCTTCTAGGTTCTTTTTCCCACCATTTCCACTAACAAAATTTGTACTGAAAAAAAAACACACAAAACCTAAATTATTGTTTTAGCCACTTCATGGCATAGTCAGGTTTGTTTCCTGCTGCTGTGGCCTCACCTGTTCTTATCGCCAGACGTCATGCAGCAAGCTTTCCTTGGACTTGCATTTCCTCAGATTAACTGCATGGCTCCGTTGTTGTAAATTTTCATCTGATTCATCTGTGGGTTGTCTGATCCGACCTCGGCGCTGACCTTGAAGCTTTCTGGTTCCAGGGCTCTGACTCCTCCCCTACCCATAAGTCCCTGATCTCCACCCTAGTACCTCAGATCTTCAGATGTCATTTGCCACCTGAGATGTTCAGTTGTGCTTCTGAGAGCTCTGATTTGTATCCTTTGTGTGGTACCTTTGTAAACTCCTCCCTTACTGAAAGAATTTACTGTTTCTAGTTTAATACATATGTTTTTGTGTTAACACATCTATGCTAGCTAAGAATTTTTTTTGTGTTGTTTCTGTAGGTATTTAATATAGGAGTTTAAGATAGTATGGTAGTTAGCTAAAACTTTTCTAAGTAGTTCATGTTTTATATTCTTATACTTAGTTTCTATGTAATTTAGGTAGTTGCAGTAAGCCAGTATTATTCTGTGTGCGAGCGCATGCATGTGTTTTACTGTGTCTGTCATGACTAATAGTCAAGACTTTAAAAAGTGCATGGAGTATGGGCATAAGCTGCTCAAGACCCTCACTCCCTCTGCATGTATTGTTTAGGAGCCTCACAGTTAAATACTTCGTCAAGTCTGTGTTTCTTTTTGTGCTACAGCATTACAAACCAGGTGTGAAGATTTTATTGTCAAGGGACTCCTTCCTTCCCAGGCAGGGACTGCTGCCCCTACATTATCTTCATCCATTTCCTAACCCAAAGCTAAGAACAAGAATTCCAGGGAGAATGCGGATGTGGACAAAGATAAGGAAAAAATCTAAGGACAAGTCTAAGGTAAAAGGGAACTCCAAGACGTCCTGTAAGAGATCTCCAGATCCTTCCCTTTCTTTAGAGGCAGATCTGAAATTATCGAGGCTATTTGAGGAGTCCCTGACTCGGCCCCAGTTCTCATTGGAACCAGTCATCCTCAGACTTTATTCTCTGATACTTTAGGAGAAGCACTACTACAGACCATTGTCAGTGGCGCTGTCATCCCGGTCTTCAAGGAGTTAGACTGAATAGGGCATCAACAGAATGAGAAAATTTCTCAGGATACGGAATCATCTTGAGGTTCTCTCAATAACATCCTCTGGGAATGTACCAAATGCCGGTCCATCTACCCATCCTCTGTGTTCTTTCCGATACCAGTTCACCATCTGTGATGGCAGCTTTGGGCCTGATCTGGCCTGTAGCACCTTTGTTGGAGCTTATAGCTCTGGTAATTTTGACTCCCGACTAGTTTCCTCCATCTTTCAGGTCCAACGTGTTGAGATCCAGAAGACTCTTGGAGCCAAAGCTTCGGTGTATAGGCTAAGGGAGAGAGTTTGACCCCAAAACTCTTGCAACTATCTCTTCCTCTAAGCGCTTTGATGCTAGGTAGCGTGACACTGAGCTCAGCCTTGGTGTTGTGACCCATCAGTTCAGAGGTTTCCATTGTGTCCAAGGTCAGGAGGGAACCTACAGTGTCAATGGCTTCTTCGGTCTTTGAGGATTTCCATCGGGTATTGTTGTTGCCAGTGGAAAAGGTGCTGTCTTCAGGGTCTGATCCGTCCAAACCCCAGCTTAGGTCAGCTTCTATTTCTCATTCTTTTGTCAGACAGGGACAGTCTGTTCCACTGGCTTCCCAGCTTTCTTGCTGTGTTAGCTCCCTGTCTGATTCTGATCCCTCTGATATTCCAACTCAGGTTGTTCATAGTAAACAGTTATGCAAATGTAAGCACTTAGACTCTTCACCGGAGTGTGTCACTGAAGTATGGACTTGGATGAGGTTGAAGGCTCCCCAAGATCCCCCTCTGCGAATCTTACATTTGGTGGGGTTCTGGAATTGATGAAACAGAGAGGGGAATGATCCACAGTTAGCCCTTCTGACAAGTTTGTGTTCTGGAAGCCTTTGGGTCTGGCTCATTTTCCTTCTGGGAGGTACTGCCCAATGATCTACTCATTGATTTGATGGCTCAACAGGCATGTAAGGACCCTGACATGGTGGACTCTGTCCCCTAAAAGCCAGACAATATCCTGTCTGCCTCTGCAAGCAGGAAATATTGGAGTAAGGTTCCTCCAGTAGATGTGATGGTTGTAGCAGCAGCCACAAAAAAAAAGGAACTATCTGAAGAGAATTCCTCTGTCCATCTCCCTAATACAGAGTCTAGGGCCATGGACTGCTTTGGGAAATGGACTTGCACTTCAGCTACCTTTTCTCTCAGGGCACTAAATTATCTAGCTCATGTCACCAAGTTTCAGAGAGACTTGATGAAGAAAATTTCCAAGTCTCTCTCGAGGGTACCACCAGCACATATCCAGAAGACAGTGGATTCCCAGCTGTCCACTCTCCAGTCTTCATCCAGGGTAGTCATGCAACTGCTCTTGAACACAGTTGATGATGCAGCTAAGGCTGCATGTGCCGCCATTTCAATTTGCCTGCATGCCTGAATGCACCTCGATGACTTTGGGAAAAGGTTCAGGACGTCCTTATTTAATGGCCCCCCTTTCATGGGTCCCACCCTGTTTAGACCTAAAGTTAAAGAAATGATCACCAGGAGTCAACAGGATAATAAGACTCTCACTGCAGTAGGCATTCTCTTCTCCACGTCACGGAGATCCTATTTTAGGAATCCACACGCTGGAAAGAGGATGAGGTTCAAGAAACCACAGAGCCCTCATCAGGAGATTCTTGGAGATAGAACCCCTCATGGCAGAGAAGGCAACAGTAATGGATGTTGCCCCAGGGGCAGAGGCATACTGCAGAATCAGGGCTTTCATGGACTATTCTCCAAAAGCATTTTCAGCATCCCTGAAGGGTTGCCTGACTGCTGCAAGAGGCAGATGGAAAATGCTTGTAGTTGTGCTAACAAGCCTGGCAAAACATAACTGTAGATTCATGCATGCCAAACATTATATCCGGAGGTTATTCTATACCATTTTCCCTTTCCCCTGTCAAAAGGCAGAATTCCTGACATCCTACCCAGTCAGTGGGAGTTTGACAGCAGAGATTTCCAAGCTGCTAGAAAAGAGTCACCCAAATGGTCCCTCCACACCAGATACAATCCGGAGTCTACCTGCAGGTCTATTTAATACCCAAAAAAACAGGGGACTTCAGAGTTATTTGAATTTGCATGTCAAGTAGACAATATTCCAGATCACACTACAGTCCATTTCATCTCCACTGAGACAGGACGATTGGATGTGCTTGGTAGACCTCAAGGGCACATATTATTGTGTAAAGACAGAGAAGCATTCAAGGAGGTTTCTTTGGTTTCAGAGCACTGAACTTTGGACTTAACACAGCCCCCTGGATGTTCACAAAAGTCATGGCAGTGGTAGCAGTGCACTCGTGCCTACTAGGGATCCACATTTTCCCATACCTCGACGGTTGGCTCTTCATAGCTACAACTGTCTCTTAATGCACTGCCAGGACCTATTTCTCCAACTGTTGCATGAGCTAGGGATCACTGTCAACATTTCCAAGAGCCAGCTTACTCCGTCTCAAAAGATGGAATTTGTTGGACACCACCTGGACACAACCTTACAAACTGCCTATCTTCCAGTGTTGAGAGTTCTTTCTTTTCTTGCTACCACGCAAGGTTTCCACCACCCCTGTCCTTCAGCAAGTTTGATCCTTCACCTCTTGGTTCTTACAGCATCCGTAATCCTCATGATCCCACTTGCCAGATATTTATGAGAGGTCTCCATAGACTTTAGTATACTATGGTCGGAGTCCATCCACTCCATCCCAAAAAAAAAAAAGAAAAACTAAGATCTGGAGACTGCACATGTCCTGGTGGATAACGTCTCTTTTGGTGATAAACAGATGAGTATTTCAGACAAGTTCTCTGGTGGCAGTTATGACAATGGAAGCTTTCTTTCTAGGGTGGGAGGGCATTTCGAAGGGAGGACTTAAGGGGCAGATGGTCACATATAGAGGTCAATCTTAATGTTGGTATTCTGTAGATAAGGGCAGTTCTCTTAGCATTGTAGGTCTTTCAAGACAATCTCATCAGAGGTGTGATTTAGGTACAGACAGATAACGTATTGATAGTGTGGTACATTAATGTGGGGGGGCCCATTCCTACCCTTTATGCCATGGGAGCCTGGCAGTGTGCAATGTCTTCACGGTGCTGCCTTGTATCCTACAGTCGTCCAGTGTTCTAGCGGGCAAACTGAGCAGGTCTATCATATAATGCCTCATGAGTGGTCTCTCAATCCAGCAGCGACGAACTTGATCTTCAGTCGCTGGGGCCATCTTCACTGAGACTCTCTTTTTGTGTCTCATCTAAATCATAAGTGCATACAGATACTCTACCCTGATCCTTCCATAGGGACAGTAACTGAGGGATGCTGTGGTCCTCAAGTGGCCACCGGGTCTCCTTTATACTTTTCCCCCATTGCCTTTAATGAACAAATTTATAGAGAAAGCAAGAATGTGCAAGACCAAGGTGATCCTCATTGCCCTTTTTCTGGCATCAGCAGACATTGTTTCCATTTCTGTGGCCTCTTCTAGTACATCCTCCCTTGAAACTGAATCTTTGTCTAGATCTCTTGTCTCACCCATCCACACTAACCCCTCTATATCTGAAAACCATGAAATTAACGACTTGGTTCTCCCAGTTCTAGCATTAGCCAGAGATAACTCGTTGAAAACAATAGTCCAAGGGTTCAACAACCAAATGAAATGCAGAACAGAATCCCCAAGACAGACCACGATCCACCAGATTTTCTTATAAAACACAGCTTTATTGTAGCGATAGACCAAAACCACAGTGCCAATCCAGGTTAAGCGCTTTCACGTATTCCCATACGCTTCATCAGAACAAAGATGAATGGGAATGGCACACATTAAATACTTAAAAACCCGCCAAATTTCAACCTTAATTAGGTAATTATACAACAAAACTTAAAGTAACAGCTATAATGGCAACCTAAGGTAAACACCAATTTTTTTTAAAATACAAGTAGATAAATAATGTTCTTCTCAAGAATAATTAATACAATACTCCATGCCTAACCATAAATCTTGAAAAATTCATTTAAAATACATAATTTGTTCCATCCATGTGTACAAAAATATATATTTTTTTATGTGTATGCTAAAAAATGAATACATTAAAAACAATCAACATTTAATAAGAGGCTTTGTTGAAATCATTTCATTAAGGCCAGGGAAGCATGCTGCATTCAATTTTAATTGCCATTTAATCTCTCTTTCTTCCACGGTTTTCTTAATGTCACCACCCCTAGGATTAAGCTTCACCTTTTCTAAAATGGCAAACTGAAAGTTGTGACAAGTATTGTTAGTAACCAGGTGGCGAGAAAGGGCATTGTTTTCATCCTTTTTCTTAATACAGTACTGATGATCATATATTCTGTTCTTTAACTGTCTGTCAGTCTTCCCGACATAAAAACAAGGACAAGTATTGCACATAGCTAAATATATCAAATGACTAGACAGACAGTTCCCTTTGGCAAACCAAACAGTGTTCCGATTAATATTGCTTAATGTAAACCTCTCACCTTCAAAAATAAAAGAACATTGTGGACAATGTCCACATTTCTTGGTGCCCCTGTTTGTATCCAACCTTTTAGATGTATGCCTGTTAGATTTCCACTCAATAATCTTTTTTATATTAAACCCAGTTTTGTGTACAAAAGTGGGCTTGTCATTGATATATTCCTTAATGCCCTCATCACTGGTAATAATGTTCCAATTACTCCTAATTATATCCTTGACCTTGCCAACATGTTGCCCATATCTTAAAATACAGGATTTAGAATAATGGGACTTATTCCCTTCGTTAGAAGTGTTTTTCAAGACATTAGGAATATTACCCTTACCTAGTAAGGGCGGATATTTTCTGCCCCATTTTTGCACTACGTAACCGGTCACATCTTTAATCAGGTGGTCAGGATACCCTCTCTTCTTAAACAAACCACCTATAAATTCCATTTCTTGTTTCATCTTTGATTCAATAGAAGTCATCCTAGCAGCTCTAATACACTGCCCTTTTAATATACTATGTTTTTGAGAATAGGAGTGTGTGCTGCTGAAATCTAAGTATCCGTTACTAAACGTATCTTTTCTGTAAATCTGAGATTGGAAAGTGGAACCATCATTGTAAATAAATACATCCAAATAATTAATACCTATTCTATCAAATTGATGCACAAATTTCAGATAGGTAGTAGTATTATTGATGTATTCAATAAACCTGTCAAGTTGAAGTTCATCCCCCTTCCACAAAATAAACAAATCGTCTAAGTAACGAACATAGCAACCAATCCATTTCATCCAATCTGAACTGAGAACAAATTCCTCTTCCCAGTCCAGTAAAACCAAGTTGGCGTATATGGGGGCACAAGCAGCCCCCATAGCCACCCCTGAAATCTGTCTGTAATATTCACCTTCGTAATAGATGAAATTGTTGTCAAGTACAATTTCTGTAAATTCAGTTGTAAGTTGTATTTTGTCCCAACAGTGGCCACTGTGTTTAGACAAACAGTTAGTGAATCTCTGAATTCCCTCAACTTTGGGTATACATGAAAAAAGATCTTTAATGTCCACAGTAACAAAGATCATATTGGGACTCCAAAGATCTTGGGTAAAAATACCCAAAAATTCCCATGAATCTTTCATGATATGTTTGGTTCTACCTATGATGTGTTTGAGCCAACAGTCAACCACCCTACCAAAGGGAAAGGTCTTACTGTGGCTCCCAGAAATAATGGGTCTAAAAGGGGGATCCAATAGATCTTTGTGGACCTTCGGTATTCCGAAGATAGTGGCCAACTGCGGGAAATCTACTTTTAAGAATTTGTATAGATCTTCATCAATTCTTTCATCTATTAAAAACTCTTCCAAGTAAAGATCAATTCTATGGTGAGCTATGTTAATTTGATTAAGAGATGATTCCTCATATTGGGTGGAATTGTTAAGAATGTCAAATATTTTAGCTGTATAAACATTCGGATCGTATAAAACAATCCCACCCCCTTGTCAGCAGACATTATCCTAATATTGTGGTCACAAAGGGTATCAATAATCATCTCCATCTCACTGTTGTTGATTCCTTGAGTTTTATTACCTCTCACTTGATTGAAAAGTGTATAAACTTCTTTGTTAACAACATTTTCAAAGGATGTCAGTGTTCGATGCATAGGTGGTGTGAAGGTATTTCTTTTTTTGAGGGTACCAATATTACTGGGTTTAGCAGAACTATCACGAAAAAATATGCTCAAATTTAATTTTCTCAAGAATAACTTGATTTCAACAAGAGTATCAACCAAATCAAAAGGTTTGTTAGGAATGTACTTCATACCCTTAGAAAAAATAACAAAATGTTCTTTGTTGATTGGAAAGGAGGTATAATTAAACACTCTAAGATCACCTTCAACATTTACAACACTGTTTGATACAGTTTCTGCATTTTGAGAAAAAGTTTCGAAACAAGCCCTATTGTTAATTCCTTCTAATTGTACCAGCGTTTCCTGCTCCCCTGCTTCATACTTGTTTCCTGCCTTCTGTTGTACCCCCTCCCCCCTGTTGATAAAATATCTTTACCGTCAATAAAATTGTTAAAACCTTCACCCTCTACGTAGGTATGGTTGTCATTGTGTTTGTCAATATTGTTCCTAGACCATATTTACACATTGCCATTTTCATATTGTTTTAAATCTCTGAGAAATTTTCTTGATTTCCTATCGAAGCTCTTTTTACCACTGTTCTCAGCATACTCAAATTGTTTGACAAAAAGTTTTTCCCATTGTGGAAACACCAAGTCATTGGTGATGGAATGACTGATGTCCTCTGCCTCTTTCAACAAACCACCAAGCTTGTGATCATTACAGCTTAAAATAAACCCCATGAATTGCTTCCCAAAGTTGTCAAACATCTGATTACATTTACTAATATTTTCGGCATTCAAATCAACCCCAATGGGTTGTTTGAAAAACCTGAGCCCCATAGGAACAATGTTACATTCTAAACATTTCCATAAATACATATTATCTACCTGCAAATTTTTAATCCTATTAAGCTTGTTACCAAAAGTAAAAATCTTATCTTTCAAGGTAGAGTTAGACATCCCAAAATTGTTGTGCCCGTCCTGAACTCTACCCTCAAAACCAAAGTCAAACGGCAGACGTAAAAATTTATCAAAATTGTCTTTGAAATTGTCATTATTCCCTTCTCGGGAATTAAACACAGTCTTGTTTACAGTACCTTGCGTGTTTTTATGTAAACCACTCTGTTGCGCCTCCAAAACAGAGTATGTCCTTGTAGGTGGCAAGCGTTTGGGTTTCGCACCCGAAATTAAGTACACATCATCCGGACGGTTGACTGATTCGTTTGAAAAATTAAAAAAACCTCCATGGTTGCCCGTTCTCCCTGTAGATTCAGCCAAAATCGAATTAGAAGAAGCGGCCGGTCTTTGACCGTTAGGTATGTCATCCAAACTAGCGTTACCAATCAATGAGCGTGGTGATGTCAAACGCAATGGTGAAGTCATTTCTTGCCCAACCAAATTGGACGTATTCTTGGTTGAACCAGTTGGCGATGTCATTAGTTCTAACAAGCGGGTGATTTCACCCTTTAATATTGCTAGTTCCGAATGAACTTTGTCCAATTCATCCCTCCACCCTGGAGAGAAATTTACAGATGTGTCGTTGATGGAATCCATGGCCAACCACAAACAACTCATTGAAAACAATTAGCCAGAGATGCCGGGCTTTCCTCTTTGGTTGTTCAGATCTTATCCGCCTCTCAGAAGCATGCCATCAGGAAACGGAAAAGATTTTCTATTTGGGCATCATCCTAAGGTCTAAACCCTTTTCAGGTCCTGTTCCCTTCATTTTAGAGTTTTTGTCAGAACTTTTTCACAATGGGTTTAACCACTCGACTGTCAAGGTGCAATTGCCAGCCATTTCTAGTTTTCACGTAGACCAGAAATACTCCTCTGTAGCCACCTTGAAGAGTTCCAAAGCCTTTTAGAAGGGAACTTTCATACTTTGGCCTCCAATCAGAGCTCCAGCTCCGACTTGGGACATTACAGTCATGTTGCAAGCATGTACTCTGAGCAGCATCACTGGAATTGAAATTCCTATGTTGTAAATCATTTTTTCTGGTGACTGTCACTTCAGCTAAGCATATATCAGAGATGCAAGCCCTTTCCTGCAGACCTCTTTACTGTATTTTTCATAAGGGTAGGATTTCACTGAGAACTAATGCTTCTTTCCTGCCTAAGGTGGCATCCAAAGCTAATCTAAATCGGGCAATAAATTTGTCAGTCTTTTTTTCCATGATTTGCTAGTAAAGTTGGACAGCTGCTTTATATGGTGGATATCCATCGCCAACTCAGGTTCTGTCTTCACAGAACTAAGCCTTCCAGGAAGTCTGATCAACTTTTTGTGGCATTCTCCAGACAAAAATTGGGCAAAGCAGTGGCTAAGGTTACCTTGTCTAGATGGCTATCTGATTGTATTACAGCTGTGTACAGTAAAAAGGGTGTATGCTTACAATCTAAGCCTGAAGGCCATTCCACTAGGGCCATGCCCACGTCTAAACCCTTTGCCAGCATACTTCCTATTGATATCTGTCCAGATGCTACTTGGTGAGCAGTTCATACATTTGTGTCATATTACAAACTGGATGAACAGTCCAGGACTCCTTCATCCTTTAGCTCCACCATTATTAGGAATGTCCTTCCTTGGTCCCACCCAGGAGTATATGCTTGGGAATCTCTCCCACAATTGAATTGGATTAAAATTGACAACATTGGATACAAAGTTGTGCATTTAACTTAAACACAGATGCATTTTGTCTGATTTTTTTCATCTGGTTCAACATCCCTCCCACCTTCCCCTGCCAAATTGTCAGTAATGAGTCTCTGAAGACCAGCTGACCCTGACATTCCCTGTCAATAAGCAGTCACCACTGCCATTGCTCTATAATCATGTCATAACCTATTTCATACCACTTAGACATTTTCATTAGAATAAGGTTTCTTGCTTATGATTTGATACATTATTCATCAGGGGCAAACTTAATCTGAGGTAGTAGGATGGAGTCCAGGGACTTAGGGGTAGGCGAGTAGTTGGAGACTGGAACTAAAAAAAACGTTTAGATCGGTGCTGAGGTTAGGTGCAGTCAGATCCGGTAACACACAGTTTAACTGAATGAAAATCAGACAACATGGATCTATCATTATAAGTACATAACTTTTGATCTGTTGTCAGTTTTCATTCTGTCCTTAACTAATGAGTTCAGATCCAATCCCACTGATCCATCTCGGCCATTGCTAAAGCTTGTGGTAACCAAAAACTCTTGAGCTTCTCCCTCTTCCATAATGCTCCATTCCCAAGTACCTCAGATCTCGTTTGCCTCTATACACAAAAGACGCGGTGACCATTACTCTTGAGCAGATAAGTTTGTGAAATCTTGAATTTTCTGTTTGTTTCATGTGAAACCTTTCAAATTCCTATATTCCTTTTATTCTTTAATCCCTTGACTAATCACCTATTCCCTTGATGTTTATTATACTTAAAGTATCTCTCTACCTCCTTTCGTACATTTTTGTACTGTTGAATACTGTTGGTATTCTTTTCCTTTGTTCCCCTTTTCTCTCTGCACAGAGTGTAGTTTTACTTATTTCTATTCCTGATAAATTCTTTTCCTTTAATATCACTTAAAAAAATCTCTTTAATTTTTTCTCCTTAAAAACTGTTGTTTCTACCATGACAGAGAAAGAAAAGAGTCCAGCTAGATTCATAAAATGTCTTGTGTGGGCACAAAATTCTGTTACCAGATGCCTCCTCTGTGTGTGTATTACCTGGCCCTCTCCATTTATGAGGAGATTGCTCTGTCAGTTGTTTAACCTTAGAGCCCTAGTAGTGAGAAAAAAAGAAGTTGATACTGAAAGGGCTTTTACCTCCTCCTTTCAGAGAGACTTTATCTGGAGTTATGTCCCCAAAAAATGTAAATATCTAAATCTCCTTCCACCTCTTCCTGTAAGGCTTTGGAGAAAACAAGAAAAAGACCTCCTCCTGATCAGACTTCTTCAGATCCTAAAGGGAAAATGACTACATTTTTAGATCTGACCTCAAGGGATTAATTGGATTCTACCTCATCATTTGATCCGAAGCAAAAGAAAAAAGACATATCTGATCAGATTTCTTCGGATCCAATGCATAAGCCAGTTGATCCAGCTACTTCATCCAGTATTGCTTGCCTTTCAAGGACTAGGTACTCCCCTTCAGTAGATCCAGTTCCCTTCAGGGTTCCATCTCCCTCTTTGGAGAGACCTAGGTCCTCTTCAGAATTTTCCACTCGGGAGCTTAACAGAAGAATTCTCTCGGTGCAGCCTCTGATGGGTGCCTCTTTGGCTCCTACCCCTTTGTGTCAGGTGGTACAATTTTCAGTCACACACCCTCTTCCATTTCCTCCTCTGATCCAGTCCACTGTCTGAGTTCTTGGATCGAAGCCATCTGGCACTGTCTGACTTGGATCTGAGGATATCGCTATCCTCAGATCTGAAATTTACTCTGAGCACTTCAGTCAGATCCAGGGAGCTCTTGGAGCTGAGGTTTCCCTGTTGGATCCGAGATGTTGGAGTTGACTCTGAAATTGTTGGAGCCATGTCTGCACCTCGGGACCTCAGCAAGGGTTATCTTAGCTCTGGCTTCTGCCTTGGGGGATTGTCCTCAGAGCAAGGAGGGACAACGGTCCAGAAGCTTGCCTTTTTGGATCCGAGGTTCTCTCTCTCCCTTTCTGGGGAGGTCTGCCTTTGAGGCTGTGGAGAGAGCATTGTCTGTCTCAGCTACACAGATGGTTCCTTCCCACTCAGATCCTCAGTCTATAGACTTGACGTCTCTGTAATCTGAGTATCAACCCTCTCTTCCACAGGGACAGCCAGTACTGAAATGCCAGGCTTCCCAACTGGATACCACAACTTTTTCTGTTACCTTCCCTGAGTATCCCACTGTGGAGGTTCCTATGAAGATGATGTGCAAGAGGAAGCACTTAGACACCCCAGAGAAGTCTGTCACAGAAGATACAAACTTCAGTTAGGGTGAAGGATCCCCACGGTCACCTCCTGAAGATGTCTCATTTGGAGGCATTTTTGAAATCTTAAAACAGAGAGATGACGGACGTCCAGCAACTTTTCATTTGAGGAGTCTATTCCTGGAGGCTTTCGGTACTGGCCTGTCTACCTCCTGGGTGACTCTGCCCGCCAATGAGCTGATTGATTTGATCTCTCAGCGGGAGTGGAAGAATCTCAACACATTTGACCCAGTACCTCTGAGACCTGACAAAATTATAGAGCCACCAGAGAACAAGCAATTTTGGAGAAAAAGAGTTTCTGTTGATGCCATGGCTGTGGCAGTGGCCACTAAAAGGAACTTGCCGAGGAGAGTTCCACTGTACATCCCCCCAGCAAGGAGTCTCGGGTGATGGACAGGTTTGGGAAGTGTGTCTTTGTTTAAGCGACCTTCATCTTAAGATCACTGAATTATTTGGTACAGTTTACAAGGTTACAGAGGGATTTGATTAAGGAACTTTCAAATACCATCTCAGGATTTGTTTCTGAGGAAGTACACTTATCTTTTACTTTTGAGTTGGCTACTGTGCAATCTATTTCCAATTCATCCATGGGGCCTGTTTTGAATGTAGACAAAGGAACCGAAAGGCAGCAGGTTCAAGCATTTCCATCAGGAGGCATGCCTAGATGCACTTATGTGATTTTTTGTGGAGCCCTGCAAGTCTTTGTTTGTCAATGCTCCTTTTGACAGCACATCTTTGTCCTGAAAGTAAAAGTCACATTATGTAGGTGTAAGAAGGACAGAAAGACCCTGTCTGCCTTGGGTGTACATTTTTCAACACCTCAAAGATCCTTTTCCAGGAATCCATGAGGTAGTCAAAATATGTTCAAAAAAATCCCAGGCCTTTCCAGGACACACATGGAGAAAGTTCTTCCAGGGGTAGAGGGGGGAAACTCTAATGGTTGACACCATCCCTGTGGCAGAGGTGGCCCACAAAATTAGGAGGTGCAGAGACTAGTTCTTTGACAGACCATTCTAGCACTCCTGAAATGAAGCCCGATCAGCCTCCTCTGGGGGCAGTCAGGGGTCAACTATCCCGGAACCAGACAGCCTTGCTAGAAATAACAACAGGCAACTTGGATGCGGAGGTTTATTTCCAGAGGTTATATAATACCATTTCCCTTCATCCTCCAGTTTCAAGAAAAATCCCCAGGGTTCCACCCAGTCAAAAGGAACAAGCAACAATTTGGGTACAAAAGTTGCTAGATAAGAGTCATCCAAGAGGTCCCACCAGACCAGCTAGAATCCAGACGTTACTCAAGATTCGTCAGAGTGCCAAAGAAAACCGGGAACGGGAGACCAGTTTTGGATCTCAGCAACTTGAACAAGTCAGCTCGATGAACCAAATTCTGGATGGTTCTGGTTCAGTCCATTCTCCTTTTTAAGGATGATGGGATGCACTCAATTAGACCTTCAGGATGCATATCACATAAAGATGAACAGGTGATCCAGAAGGTATTTATGCTTCCAGCTGGGAGCCAGTCATTACTAGTACAAAGTTCTGCCCTTTGGTTTCCCCCACAGCCCCCAGGGTGTTTACCAAATGTATGGCTGTAATAGCTTTCTTGAGGCTGCAGGGATTCCGGGTGTTTCCATATCAAGTCGACTGGCTCATTACTGCCGTGACCAGGGATCAGTTAACAAGGGCAAGGGATTAGGTTCTCCAGAAAAGTTCTCATTTGGGGATAACCATAAACTAAGAGAAGTTTCAAAATAGAACCAAACCAAAATTTGGAGTTTATAGGAGCACTATTCAAAACAAAGTCAATGTTAGCTTCACTACCTTTTTCAAGGGTTTGGACTATAAGGTCACAGGTCAGAAAAATAAGCTGCAGTACCAGGATTTCAGCCTCCTTGTCCTGCAAGTTCTAGGATCAATGTCAGCAGCTATAGCACTAGTACCTTTAGCCAGTTTTTATGTGAAGATCCTTCAGTGGATGCTAGCAACACAATGGTCGATACTTTACCAACCTGTGTCACCCCCAATACGAATCATCCAGGCATGCAAAAGGAATCTCAGTTGGTGGACTCAATTGAACCAGGTTCTAAAAAGCCATCCATTCACCCCCCCCCCCTCAGCCAAAGGCCATAGTGACTACTGATACTTCCCAGGTGGGGTGGGGCATCTTCTGGGGAAAACAGCCCAAGGCACTTGGTTCCCCAAAGAGGCCAAGTTGCATATTAATGTTTTAGAGATGAAAGCAGTGCTTTTAGTGTTGCAGGCCTTTCAGAATGCTCTCCCCTCTGGGGATGATTGCAATTCAAATGGACAATATGTCAGTAGTTTAGTATCTCGACAAACAAGGAGGAACCAGATCTTATCCCTTATGTCGAGAAGCACTGGCTGATCACATCCAACTGTTTTCTCATAGGAACACATGTTCCAGGAAGTCCAACGGGATGGTAGACAAACTGAGCAGGTGCATTCTTCTACCTCCACAAGTGGTCTCTCAATAAGAAAGTAGTGGCAATGATTTTCTGTCAGTGAGGCCAGCCTTGCTACAAATTTTGACTCTCCCCTAAACAGCAAATGCAGCAGCTACTTTGCCCTAATCCCCCCACAGGGTGAATCACTGAGGGATGCTCTCCTTCACATTTGGCCCCCGATTTACTTTACGGTTATCCTCCAATTCCTCTAATTCCAAAATTCCTACAGAAAGCTGCCATGTTGAAGAGCAGAGTAATCCTCATTGCACCTTACTGGCATCAACAGATTTGGTTCGCCTTCCTTTGGCCTCTTTAAAATCACCAACCTTGGATTTTGGATCCGACTCCAGACCTTCTGTCTCATCCAACAGGTGTAATTCATCCTCACTTATCAAACCTCAGGCTGGCGGCCTGGCTTCTTCACTTCTATTAGTAGCCGGACAATCTTTGCTGTCTTCACCTGTCTGACATATATTTTTATCTTTTTTACACCCTCTACATGAAAGCTGTACTCCAGTAGATGAAAAAGGTGTGTTTACTGGGCTTGTTAAAATGATAATGATCCTTTTTCAGCTCCGATAAATAACATCCTGGAATTTTTGGCTATACTTTTTAAAGGAGGACCTAGTTCCTCAACAGTTAAAGTTCAGTTAACAGCTGTATCGTATTTTCACATTGGATTTAAGGGTTCCTCTGTTGCTTCCCATTAAGCTCTGCAAATCTTTTTGAGAAGGGAGTCTTCTAAGACCTCCTTTCAAAGACCCTATTTCTGTATGTCACTTGAATCTGGTACTGCAAGCTCTTACTCATTCCCCATTTACACCAGAAGCTAAATGGAAGACAATTTTTCTAGTAGTCATTACTACTGCCACATGAATTTCTGAGATTCAAGCATTGTCCTCAAAACCTCCATACTTGATTTTTCACAAGGATAGAGTTACCTTACGAACTAATGCATCTTTTCTTCCTAAGGTGATATCAGAATCTGATATCAATCCATTAATTTGCCAGTATTCTTTCCTAAATTTGCTAACCAGGGTGAATACATGTTACATTCATTGGATGTTCACAGACAATTACGTTTTTGCCGAAGTAGAACTAAAGACTTCAGACAATCTGACAAATTGTTGTCTCATTTTTAGAAGTAAAATGTGGAAAACCAGTTGCCAAAGTAACTTTAGCCAGATGGCTGGCTGATTTGTATTTATTTTATTTATAGTAAATTGGGCATTTCCTTACCAAAATCATTATGAGTTCATTCAGTTAGATCCATGGCAGCGTCCTTGGTTTTTCAGTCTAGAATGTCAGTGGATGAGATTTGTGCTGCAGCAGCTTGGGCCACTCCCCATACCTTTGTTACTCATTACATATTGGATTTGGTTTCCAGAGGTAGAGCATTATTTGGTTCAGCTGTGCTCAGGAATATCCTTCCTTGATTCCACCCAGGATTTTAGGTAGCTTGGGGACTCTGTCCCATCAGTTGAGGATAGAATGAAAATTTACATCATCAGATAAAGAAGTTACGTACTCACCATAACATTCTGTCTGTGTTGTCCATTTTTATTCTTTCTCAACTCCCCACCCACCAATCCCCATCCTTTCTAAACTCCCGGAAAAATAAGTGGCTTATGGACATTATTGTCTTTTATATTGAGCTCCAGTTACAGTCTTCTCCCTCTCTGTCTAAAAGTATTTCCTTTCTAGTAAATCAGCAAACAAGATTTGAGGTACTTGGGATTGGGGCATTATGGGTAAGGGAGAAGCTCTAGAGTTTTTGGTTGCCACGAGCTTTAGCAATGACCAGGTCGGAACCCAGGGATTGTATTCGAACCCTTCAGTTGAAGAAGAATGAAAAAGGACAACACAGATGGAACTTTACAAGCCAAGGATGTTTTGTTCTGTTCAAGGGTGGTCCAGACTCTCTTATGATATCCCAAATGCCTTCCACCAGAAAAGACATACAGGAGTAAGTGAATTAAGTTATATTTTTTTTGGGGGGGGGGGCAGAACAAGGCCTAAACGTTTATATGGGCGGCGCAGTGGTGCAGCGGTTAGTGTTGTCGCCTCACAGCAAAAGGTTCTCCAGTTAGTTTCTCGGCTAGGGTACCCTCTGTGTGGAGTCTGCATGTCCTCCCTGTGTTCACTTTGGATTCCTCTGGATACTGAGGTTTCCTCCCACACTCCAAAGACATGCATCTGAAGTGTTTCTCTCTGGACCTTCACTGCAAATGGGCTCTATTCCAGTCAGACTTTCCCAGTAAACTAATGTTAAATAAATGTTTATTCTACTGTAGTTGTAATAGTCTTATAGTCTTTAGCTGGCACTTTTGATTAACGTTTTAGCTTCTATATACTTGCATTTCATTTAGCTGTCATTCCTGACTTCCATCAGGATTGGAACTTTTTTTTTTTTTTTAAAGCTTACTTGATAATATATTAGATATTTCTGAGGGGCAGCTTACTGCTTAAGTCTCCTTTGGCAGAAACTGACAAGAGTTTCATCATGCTTTAAATTCTGTGTTAGAAATTGACTAACCCCCCCCCCCCCCCCCAATTTCTGACACAGGTGGAGTCCTATTTCTTGCCAGAATGTTAGCCCCCCTCCCCCCCCATCAGTCTCCCCACATTACAGTATAAAAAGATGCATGGTCATCTGTCTTTGTTTCCTTCTTACTATGTTGTACCGTGCATATGTTTTTTGCAGTCTGTCAGGCCAGGCCAAGTGTGGAAGAGCAGATAAGATATTCATCAGTCCCACTGCTGCAGTAGCCTTCAGGCTTTATTGGTTGTCTTTTCCAAGAAACAACTGGCCAGCATGCAGAAGCTCTGGCCTCCTCTTTCTTGTCCACTCTGACTGTTGGTTAATCATCCCTGAGGAAGAAAAATCAGCATTCAGAGGGAAAAATCTTCAGTACTTCTTGTCACGCAGATAAGTCCTTTTTGGAGAATCCTCTCTCACAGAAAATGTAATTATTTGTTATAAATTTGTATTATATATGCAAAAATGTTTTTTATTTTTATTTTGAAAGTAGGATGTGGTCCTTTTAAGCAACTCGGTATTTCTTTATAACTGTATGTTTCCACTCTGTGACTGCTATCTTTAGTTTTGGCTGTTGTGGCTTTTTTATGAGGAAATGTGCTACTTATGTAAACTTTTAAAGTTTTTTGTGAAAGTTTAGTGCAAGTTGTATATTATTTGGACCGGGATGCCTTATGGGCATGTAGTGCTTGTGTTCAAGCTCTGACAACTTATCTAACTAATCCTCTTTCTTAGGGGTTAGTGACAGAATTGTAGTGTGCTGCGTATGCATTGGTGAGTTATTGGAGAAAGTATGAGAGGGAAGTTTAAGTATGCGGCTTGTGTAAACTATTTGACAACTTGATCTTCCAGCCAACTAGTTCCGGTGATTCTAGATGCATCAGAAACATTCTTTTGGTCACTGCATGGATATTTATCACACTTCTGGTCAATTTCTGTAGTTTCTAGAAAGAAAAAGCTACTTACTAGAGAGTCCATGCCGACTCTGCAGGCTCAATCTTCACCCCGCAGACGGTGGGTGACTCTGTAGTAGCCATCAGTTGTCCCTTAGGCCACTCCTTTACCTCTCTGGCTTACTCTGGTGTAATCCTTTAAGCCACCTTTACATCAGGGGTCAGCTACATCATCATCTGATGTTCCAGTGTCTGATATGGGCAGGAGAGAACCATCCTTTCAGGAGTACAAAGGTTTTCTGGCAGATGCTCCTGGATGTATCATAAGGAAGAGTCCTTTTTAGAAGCAAATATTCCTTTTCCAAGTCTGTATTTGCAGATACCAGTAAAGAAAAAAGTTGAACATCGATGTCCTTCCATTTCACTGTTGAATTATTCATAGAATCCTAGGAAGTTACTAGGCTAATGGCCCAAGGGTCCTTACAAGCCTAGCCAAATTTACCGTTTTTACCATAATCAGCACCTATTGCCTTGTCCAAGAGGGACACAGGTGGAACCCCTGGGGTGAATTTACTAGCAGAAAAAAAGACAGAAAATCCACCCAAGGATGGCCAATCAACAAAATCCACAAGTGTTCCAATTAAAATGTAGTCCTTTAATACGAATAAAACTTCGACTTGAAAATAAAATAAAAAAGCTCAAAACTGTCCCTTGAAGATATCCGATAAGCGCTTTTGACTGTTGTCTTCCTCAGATCGTGGGGTGAATTTACAGTTATCCATCCAGTTGGGCAGATTGCGTTTGAAGAGGGGCAATGGGTGTTCTATTTGATATGAAGTGGGAATCTATTTCAAAGATGTGGTAACTTCTGGGAGACAAGTCTGTCCCTTCAGCAGGTTCTATTGATGTCACATTCCCAGTTTAGGTCCTTAGAGCGAGTAACCCATGTGCTAATTGACTTGCAGATGTGCAGTATTTCCAATAAAACAGGGTCAGAGGTTGAGTAGTTTGCATGAAATAGAATAAAGTGACAGTGATTTCAGCCAATCCACATAGGATAGCTGCTGAAGGCCTTGAATTTTCCTTGTGAGGAACTTTGTGGCCTCTCCAATTGCTGAAGGTGTTTTGAAAGGTATATACCAAAAGGGACTTTATACTCAGTTATTGGCCTAATGAGTGAAGAGTACAGGGAGGTGATAACTTCTTTTCTTGAGGCAATGCCCTTACCTATGAGATGAGCCATGTAGAATGTTCCTCTTACCACTGTGAAAACATGATGATCAAAGGCAATGTTGCTGCCAACCTGAGTGCTCAGATATCTTAGCACCGAGTATGTACTTAGGGTATTGCCATTGATGTGGTAATGTACAGGAACATTGCTCTTACCAAAAAGGATGATGATATATTTTTTTGCACTGTATTTGAGGCCATGACTTTGGCACCAGTCATTTGTTTGCGTAAGATCTTGAAAGATGCTGACGTCGTTTGGAGAGTGTCATTTGCTTTTGTAAGGTTCTTGAAGGATGCTGACATTGTTTGGAGATTCTATGACTGCACCCAGTTTGCAGTTGTCAACAAACTTTGTCAGCCACAGTCCATTGGTTTTAGCTTGTACTTTGGAGAAATAGAATTCGAACAGTAGAGGTCCCAGGACCAACCCCTGTGGAATGCCACTGGTTACAGGTCTGCTGTTGGAGGTGGATTCCCCTATTTTGACTGTACAGGTTCTATCAGTGATCCCGTTTGCAACCCACTTTACAATATAAAGATTGATATCTTGCTGGGAGAATTTGTCAGTGATGCCTGAGTGAGGGATAATGTCATGCCTTGGCTATGTCTAAGTAGGCTGTATGCATAGACTTCCCCTTTTCCAGGGTCCTGTTGACTGTCTCCAAGAAATCCACCAGATTTAACAGCCATGATCTCCCCTTAAAAATCCAAACTGAGTAGGATCTAGTGTTTGGAGATAACTTGTATCTTTGTTAGTAAAGTCCATGATGATTCTCGCCATGGCCTTGCAGATAAGACTAGTTTGGCTAATAGGTCTGTAGTTCTGGGTTCAGTTGAAAGACCACCTTTATGCAAGGGGATAGTCGTGGCTGTTTTCCATTCAGCTCAGCTGGCATGAAGACGGTGCTTAGACTGGGATTAAAAAAGTACCCAATGATGATGCTAAGTCTTGTTTGAGCCCATGTAGGCCACAGCCTGGGATGTTATCAGGTCCCACTGATGCTGTGTTTTTGGTCTTAGGGCATTTATAACCTGCTGTTTAGAGATACAAGGTAGGGGACAGATGGTAGGGATGCCATGAAGTAGGTGTGGCAAGGACAGGGGAGTGAAGTTTTAACCAAACCTGAGCGCTAACACATTAGCTATATCCACCGGCTATATGTGTTATTAACGACCAGTTTGGCACAAATCTGGGCCTTACCTTTTAGGTTATGGATGTAACTAAATAATGCCTTATGGTTGTCCCTTGTTGAGGAAGCTAACTTGTATTTGAAGTTTGCCTTGGAGGACTTCACAAGAAATCTTATTTGCTTATTTAAGCTGAGGAGGGAGTGTCTCCAGTTTTTAAAGCCTACTCCTTTTTTACTCTTAGACAGCAGTTTCTTCCGTTTTATTGTAAATCCTGTTAATGGAGGTTGTCTACCAGCCAGGTTTGTTCTTCCTTGATGAGATTGTTTTGGTCCTAACAACTACTACCAAGTCAATGCAGTTGTACAGGTGCTTGTATAGGGCATTGGTGTAGAGCTTGGCATAGTTACCAGATGTTCTTCGTGTTTCACTGTTGCAGTCATCACACTTGGGTTATCTGCCTGCAGGTAGCCCTCAGTCGGACTGAATACCAGAGTCTTGGGATTTCTGCGTCGGATGCTGTCGCCTCTTCCATGACATCAGGGGTATAAAACATGCAGGCGACGCCATTACATCAGCTTTTCTTGCCGCGCGGTATCCCAAAGCAAAAGCAGTTCGCAAGTGCCAGTCAGCCGCTACCTGAAATTTTCATTTTTTGAGTTTCAAACCTGAAGTCTTCTAAAGCTAAGAGTACCCCATTGGGGATTCTTTTTGCTTGATCTAACCGATGTCAGAAAAAGTTAACAATTGTCTTTCCTGTGGAAAGCAAATACCTCACAGAGATTTTCATTCTTACTGCGTCACCTGTTTAGGCCCAGACCACGACGTTCCTTGCTGCCAGTTTTGTGCCTTTTTTAATGCCCGAATTATTCGTTGTCGGGCTATCTTTGTTGCTAAATTTTTTCCTTCTCATTCTCTGTATTCCAAAATGGTTTTGATCAGCCATCCGACTACTAATCTTCCGAAAAAACATAAGGATAAAGACAGAGACAGACTGTATAGGTCCAAAACTGCCGACGACGCTTCCGTTAAGCTAGTCGCCAGTCCGCTGGTATTCAGTGAGGCGCCTTTGCAGCCCCTGATACCTGCTTCTACGAATTCGCAGGCCTCTGCTGAGACCCATTCGAAGTCCGGTATGCCGCAAGATGCTTTTTCGATTATTGAACCTACGGATGTCTCTACTTTAGAGGGGTCCAGAGCCTCTGTGCAGGCACCGGCTTCTGAGAGTATATTTCGACCTTCCGATGTTCGTATTAAACCGACTACTTCGTTTCAGACTAAAACAACCAAGTTTCTCAGGCCCAGAGTTCGCACTACACATAGAAAACTGATGACCAAAGCGCATGCTCAAGCTCCCATGCCACAGAAACAAATGCTTAGAATGGCTGAAGACCTTATAACTCTAATTAGGGGAAGCCAGCCTTTCCCCTATAAAAGACAAAGAATTGATTTCCCTTCTGATTCAACAGACCATGAGTCCAATGACTCTGATCCCTCTGATTACCAGGACATACCCTTATCTACTTATGAGGATTCAGATGCAGAGGATTCCATTCCCTCTGCTTCCCCTCCAGAGGACTTTTCTTTTGGTGATACCTTGCATACCTTAAGAGAGCATTTCCGCTGGGAATGCCAGGACTACCCACAGTCCACAAAAGAGACTCTGAATTTTTAGACTTGCCTCAGCACAGGTCTCTAGCTATACCGCCTGTCCTGGATATTGTACATGATGTTTTCATGGAATCCAGTCTTACTCCTGATACTTTACCACCAGCTCCTAGAAAGCCTGACAGGTACTACAGGGTACCTGACTCTCACAAATTTCTATTTAAGAATCCCACTGTGGATCCAGAGACTATTTCCCAAGAACCGAAAGGTGTTAAGGCTACTACAGCCAAAAATCCTACCCCTTCAGAGAGGTATTTGTGGGCTTTAGACAGATGGGGCAAGAAGTAAATACCTCTGCAAATCTTGCCATCAGGGCTTTAAATTGCCAGTTTCATTTGTTGAAGTACCAGCAGCATATTATAGAACTAACTAAACAAAAAATGTTGTTGCTTCCAGATTTTGCAGAGAATAAAGATTTACAAGAGTTAATGCATTCCGCAAACCAAGTCAGTAAACATACTTTGCAGTGTGGTTTTGATGACTTAGAAGCATCTTGCAGGGCTGCTGTCACTGGGTCTGTACTGAGAAGGCATGCCTGGCTGAAGCAACAAATCTTGCCAGACCATGTCAAAGCAAAATTACTAGATGCTCCATTAAACCAGGAATGTTTGTTTGGCACAAAAGCAGAAGAGGTTCTTATAAAGATGGAGGAAAAAGCTAAATCTATGCAAACTGTTAAAGATTTCTTACAGGTACAGCCACCTAGATTCATTAGGCATTGGCCTTTAAAAATGGTCCTTTCCAGTCCCTACCAGGTCTTCTCAGCCCAAACCCAGGGGCAACAGACCACCAACGCTACAGTCTCAGGGTATGCAGAGATCTAAACAATGGAATGCTCCCCCCTCAAAAACAGGGAGTGGTAAGCCACCCCCTTATGGAAAAAAATCATAATGACTTGTGTATCAACCTTCCCAGCCATGCCTAAGTACTTACACCCCTAGGAGGAAAACTCGCCTGCATGCAAAAAAAACCTGATGTCCATTTCCCAGGACCGATGGGTCCTAAACTTTGTATCCTAGGGATACAGATTCTACTTCCACTCACTGCCAACCCTAAGTGGGTTTCCAGACTTTCTTCCAAACTAGTGGGCAGAGGCTCAAAAGCAAGTACTTTCTCTAGGGCTATTCAGCCTGTTCCAGTAGAGCAAAGAGGACAGGGTTTCTACTCCAGACTGTTCCTCTTGGCGCCCTGTCCTGGACCTGTCCATTCTCAACACCTATTTGGTGGTCCCAAAATTCAAAATGCTTACACTACAACACCTGTTTCCTGTGTTAGCCATGGACTCCTGGCTAATCACCCTAGATCTAAAAGAAACTTATCTGCACATCCCCATAAGGGAATCTTGCAGGAAATATCTACGTTTCAGGGCAGGCTCTATGCGCTATCAGTTCTCTACACTTCCTTTTGTGCCCTGTTCGCAGTAGATAAGCCAAAGTGCTTGGCTCCAGCCATTGCATACTGCAGGCAGAGAAATATTCAAATGTATTCATACTTTGATGATTACCTGTTTCAGGCGGACAGTCATGAATTGCTACTGCAGCACCTGACATTTGTAAAAAGACTTCTAACTTCTCTGGGCTACACCATCAACGAAAATAAATCATATCTGGTGCCCAGCCAAAAGATTGTATTCCTGGGAGCAAGGTTGAGCACAACTTTCCAGATGGCATTCCCTTACTCCAGAAAAGCAGGTTTATTTGATAAACTACTTCAAACTAATGGCAAGCAAAAAAAAATGGAAAATCAGTGCAGAAAAACAGCCAGTAAACAAACCAAAAGCACTGAGTAGAGAAAGAGTCGAGCACCGGGCAGCTGAGATATAGAACTAAGTTTATTGTAGGTCACAAAATCCACAAAACGCAAAACAGTCACACAGCGTTTTTCGTCAAATACAACAGACTTCATCAGACAAGAACCTGAAACATAGACAAACAAGTATTTTTATAGTGAAGTTGATCAATTCAACTGGACCAATAGCGCAACATCTCATGAATAAATAATGAATAATGCCATGTAGATCTGAAATTCATACCTCAACATAAATACATGAGTTAAATCCAGCCATATATGTATGTAATATATTAGATGTAGTCCCTAGGATAATAATCATAAAACAAGGGATAAAAACATTCAAAAAAGATAAAAAACGTTAAAAAAAAAAACACATATATGTACATAAAAATAAATAAGATGTATGAAGCTATCAGTCACAGTAATATGTAACAAATACTCCCATCTAGTGGTCATATGAGAAAAGGCAGAAGTGGCACAATGAATAAAAAGTGTTTCCTAGAAATATTCTACAAATAAATAACATGTTGTATAAATTGATGTAGAAAGATAAAAAATATACTTAAAAGTAGATTAAAAATTTAATAAATAATGATATTATCTTAATAACAATGTAAAAATACATAGGTATAAAATGGAGTTAAAATAAGGAAAGGGACAATCACAGTCTAGCAGCCCTCAGTTTTAAAACAGGGGCAAGGGAAACATTGTCATTTAATCCAGGGAACCTATTGGCTTCAAGAATGATTTGCCAATATAGTTCCCGATACTCTATCTTTGTTTATTCATGAGATGTTGCGCTATTGGTCCATTTGAATTGATCAACTTTACTATAAAAATACTTGTTTGTCTATGTTTCAGGTTCTTGTCTGATGAAGTCTGTTATATTTGACGAAAAACGCTGTGACTGTTTTGCATTTTACGTTTTGTGGATTTTGTGACCTACAATAAACTTGGTTCTATATCTCAGCTGCCCGGTGCTCGACTCTTCCTCTACTCAGTGCTTTTGGTTTGTTTACTTCAAACTAATGGCCACCAGAACCCAGCTATCTGCAAGAAGAATACTGCAAGCCCTAGGGTTCATGGCCTCATGCATTCTACTAATTCCATATGCAAGACTGCATACGAGGAGACTTCAGTGGTACTTAAAATGTGTCTGGTACCAACATTCACAGGACCTGGAAACAATTATTCCTATCATTCCTTATCTATCTATTTATTTATTTTACATTTGTTGACCGGGCTAGTCTAACTGGATACATGTCCATTTTCAGTAGAGGTCCGAGGAGAAAAGCTCCGAGACAATAACAAGGACAGAAAAAAAAAAACATTTATGCAAATAATCCGCAAGAAATAGAGATTACAAAAAAATAATTGTATAGTCCCCAAGAAAAGAATGTTAAATACAGGAATAATTACACGAGTAAACAATTGAATGCCAGTAAAATAAAAGTTTTTTTTTTTTGTTTGTTTTTTGTAGAGAGCCAAAAAAAAGAAATAGTTCTTGTTCAGTTTCAGTAAGCATAAAAATAAAAATTTATATAAGAAAAAGCAAAAAGATATTTAATATCCATAGAACTTCATATAGCATAGTGGGGAGATACAAAAAAGAGAGCAAGAAGTTTAAACATGCCATATATGGAAGGTAGGGGAGTTTCAGCAAAAAAAAAATCCAGTTTGAGAGTTAGAGTAGAAAGAGGAGAATAAGTATAAGTCAGGCTGAGAGCAGGGGCAAAGCCATTTGGTTTTAATGAAGTTTTTCAACTGATTCTTGAAAAGGTTGGTGGAAGTAAGGGATGTGATCTCAGTTGGAAGTTTGTTCCAGGAATTGCCAACTGCATTTGAGAATAGGCAGTCTCCAGCTTTGTTAAAGGATTTGGTAGTGGCGACTTGTAGTTTTTTAGCTTATCTTAGGGTAGGAAGATTTTTATAAGAATTTACTAGGTTACATAGTATGGGAGTGTTTGAAGGATGATGTAAAATCTTGTGAATAAAAATGAGTTGCTGGTAAACTAGTTGGTTTTGTACTTCCAGCCATCCGAGATGCTTAAGGTTAAGGCAGTGGTGAGTACAGAAGGGGGCACCAGTGGCAAATTTAGCTATGTTGTTGTAGGTGGTTGCTAGTTTATTTAGATTAGTTTTGGATAGGTTGGTATATATAGGTGAGGCGTAGAGTAGGGTGGAAATAAGGTGGGTTTGTGCAATAGAGATCTTTGCTGACTCTGTAAGAAATGGTCTGATTCTGTAGAGGAATCCAAGATGTTCTTCGTCTTCCATTGCTGCAGTCCTGACTATTGGGTATAGTCCGCGTCCCAGTCGGCCCGAATACCAGAGTATAAGGCTGACGTCGGTCATGGCGCCTTAGACTGACGTCAGTACGTCAGGGTACTAATGCGCATGACCGACGCCATTTCCTCAGTCTTTTTTGCCGCATGGTCCGATGCAGAAGCAATTTTGCGAGTGCAGGTTGGCGTTCTGAGATTTTCCGAAACCGGAGTTTCAGACCGAAACAGAGTTGGCTAAGTAAGCCCGTTGGGGAACATTTTGGTTTTTTCTTGCCCCAGTATTTAACCGGATGTCAGAAAAAGTGAATAACTGTATTTCTTGTGGGAAGCAGATACCGCATAGGGATTATCATACATTGTGTATACCTTGTTTAGGGCCTGAGCACGACGTTGTTGGTTGCCGCCGTGTGCTAGATTTAACAAGCGCACTATTAAGAGGGGGCTAGGTTGTGCGAGGTTAGTGTTTGGGAAGCGTTGCAATTATAGTATGCCGTCCGGTGCTCCCACGCCCGCTTCATCCAAGAAGCGCCAGGACAACACAGTGAAGCCTAGGGGTGAGGAACCGGCAGTCCCGGACGTCGGTTCTTTAGAAGGCTCAGGGGAGCCAGAAGTTTTGCCAGGAGTCTCTATGGAGTCTCAGGCAGATACTTTACTGTTACAGGATGTGCCCTCTCAGGAGGTAGGCCAGGCTGAGGGGGCTTCTCAGGTAACTGTTCTTCCCTCTCTTCCCAAGGTAGTTAAGGCCTCTCCTTCTGTTGCCAAAGCTTCTTTTAGAGGTAGGCCAAGTTCAGCTTCTGTGGGGGCTTCTCCTAGCATTTCGGGCTCTGTGCCTAAGAAACATATGCTTAAAATGGCAGAAGATTTGATTACTCTGATTAGAGGTTCTATGCCCCCGCCTGATAAGAGGCCTAGGGTGGAACAGGAGTTTGATAGTTTTGAACAGTGTTCACAGGCTTCAGAGTCTTCTGTTGAAGACTTACAAGAGTTTCCTACTTATTCTGATTCTGATGTGGATGATTCCACTCCTACAGCTTCTCCTCCTGAGGATTTTTCATTTTCAGAGACTCTTCACCCCATGAGGGAGCACTTTAAATGGGAAGGCCAGGATTACTCTGATTCCAGGAAAAGGCTTAGGGAATTCTTGTTTTACCCCAGCATAGGCCCTTAGCTATTCCTCCTGTGTTGAATGTGGTGGAGGATGTTTTTGCAGAGGCTTCCCTGAACCCTGACTCCTTGCCTCCTGCTCCTGTTAAGCCTGATAGGTATTATAGGGTGCCCAAGCTCATAAGTATTTGTTTAAGAGTCCTAGGGCGGACCCAGAAACTGTTTCTCAGGGGCCTAAAGGTGTTAAAGCTTCTGTGGTTAAAAATCCTGTACCCTCTGATAAAGAGGCACGGGCTTTGGATAGGTGGGGTAAGAAAGTATATACTTCTTCCACTCTAGCCATGAGGGCGTTGAATTGTCAGTTTCATATGCTAAAATATCAGAATTATCTCCTTTCACAATTGAAATCTAAGGTGGATGCTTTGGCGGAAGGTATTGAGTGTAAAGAATTGCTGGATTTGGTTCATGTGTCTGAACAAGTGGGTAAGCATTCTTTGCAGTGTGGTTTTGATGCTGTTCAGGCCTCCTCGAGGGTGGCTGCTACTAGTTCTGTTCTTCGCAGACATGCCTGGTTGAAGGATCAGAATTTAGCTGAGCATGTTAAGACCAGGATTTTGGATGCTCCTTTACAGTCTGATGTGTTGTTTGGACCGCCTGTGGAAGCAGTTTTAAAGAAAATGGAGGACAAAGCTAAGTCTATGCAGACTGTTAAAGATTTTTGCAGGTGCAGCCTCCAGTTTAGTAGAAATTGGCCTGCTAAGGGGTGGACATATCCTGCTTATGGTTCCCAGTCTAGGGGTAGGTCTAGACGTGGTAGGGGCAGGGCTCAAGGTTCTTTAGGCCTAGATCAGAGAGTTCACCTGCTCAGACTTCTGGTGAGGGCAGGGGTCAGTCCTTTCGTAGCAGACCCAATGACCTGCCTTTTCAGCTGCCAGTGGATTCTCGCCTGGCAGCTCCTTTGGGAGGAAGACTGTCTCTTTTCAAAGAAAATTGGGATTTAATCACTCAAGACAGATGGGTGCTGGATATCATTCATCACGGTTACAGATTTTATTTCCACACAATGCCCCTTTCAAAGGCATGCCAGATGTTCCTCCTCCACAAAGAAAAGAGGCTCACAAGCAAGTTTCTCAGTTACTCCAGATAGGGGCCATTCAGCCAGTCCCTGTATCAGAAAGGGGCTTCGGATTTTATTCTCGCCTGTTCCTAGTACCAAAGAAGGGGAACACGTGGAGACCAATTTTGGATTTATCTATCCTCAACACTTATCTGGACATTCCCAAGTTCAAGATGTTGACGTTACAACAACTGTTACCTCTGCTGGGCAAAGATCACTGGATGGTAACTTTAGATCTCAAGGAGGCTTACCTTCATGTGCCTATAAGGCTAGGTTGCAGAAAGTATCTGCGGTTTCGAACTGGAGATTTTCATTATCAGTTCTCTGCATTGCCCTTTGGCCTATCTACTGCGCGCAGAGTATTCACAAAGGTTCTGGCTCCAGTGATAGCTTACTTCAGGCTTCAAGGCATTCAAATCTATCCTTACTTGGACGACTGCCTGATTCTGGCTCAAGAAAAGGAAGACCTTCTACAGCATCTGGAATATGTCATAGCAGTGCTAAGATGCCTGGGGTATTCTGTGAACGAAATAAAGTCCAGTCTAGTACCCTCTCAAGACATGTGCTTTCTGGGTGTGAGACTGAATACAGCAGCCCAGATGGCCTTTTTAACCCGGACAAACAAAAGAGTCTGTCACTTTACTTCCATCAACTATCTCATCAGTCCGTGCTGACTGCAAGGACAGTCCTTCAAGCATTAGGGTTCATGGCATCTTGTATTCTGGTGCTTCCCAATGCCAAACTGCATATGAGGAAGCTGCAATGGTATCTCAAAATGTATGGACACAGCACTGCCAGGATTTGGACACTGTCATTCAAATAATACCTTGCCTTCAAAAGGAATTCTTGTGGTGGGCTCAGGAATGTCACCTAAACAAGGGACTCTCTGTGACCCGCCAGAGGCGAGTCAGATTTTAACGACAGATGCCTCGGACACTGCTTGGGAGCTCATCTAAATGGAAAGTGGATACAAGACAAGTGGCCTGCCAGACTACAGCATCTACATATCAACATGAAGGAGATGTTAGCAGTCCAGTTTGCATTGATGGCTTTCAAGGAGTTACTTCTTCCAGGGCAGGTGTTGATTCTAACAGACACAACTGTCATGTGGTACATCAACAAGCAAGGGGGAACACATTCTTATCCTCTATGCAGGCAAGCAATGATTTTATGGGAGACTGCTAAGCCTGCAACTAACTCTTCAGGCAAGGTTTCTGCCAGGAGCACAGAACTCCCTAGCAGATGTGTTAAGCAGACAAATCATGGATCCCCACGAGTGGAAACTGGATCTTCATGTATTTCAGAAATTGACAGTGTCATGGGGAACTCCAGACATAGATCTGTTCGCTTCTCCACTAAACCACCAGCTGCCAAAGTATTGCACAAAGGGGTTTCATCACACAGCTTGGAAAGTGGATGCTCTGTCTTTCAGTTGGAAAAACCTTCATGTCTATGCCTTTCCACCTCTGCCTCTTCTTCCAAAGGTATTATTAAAGGTCAGACAAGACAGGCCAAGGATGATTTTGATAGCTCCAGATTGGCCTCGGCAACACTGGTATCCACTACTACGGAGTCTGGTAAGGAAGCCTCCATGGCCTTTACCTCTGATTCCTCATCTGTTATCTCAGAAGGATGGTCATCTGCTCAATGTCAAGCTTCACTCTCTTCATCTAACAGCCTGGCATATTCTCTCTTGAAGCACAGCAGGTCTCAACTTCCTCAGCAAGTTTTAAATGTGATTATGGAAGCTAGAAGACCTAGTACAAGGAAGGTGTACGCAGACAAATGGAAGAGATTTTTATTTTGGAGTACAGCAAAGAATTTGGAGATTTCTGAGCCTAATTTGAGTGTGGCTCTTCAATATCTTACTGAGTTATTGGACAAAGGTTTGTCCTTCTCTTCCATTAAGATTCATGCTGCAGCAATTTCAGCTCACTATGATTGTGACCCACCTTTGTTTTCGCATCCTTTGTTCAAGCAGTTTCTTAGAGGGGCAAAGAATATAAGACCCCCACGTAGAGCTCCTACTCCTGCTTGGGATCTCAATTTTGTGTTGGAAAAACTTACTCTACAACCTTTTGAGCCTGCGGCTACTGCTGAGTTGAAATACTTGTCATGGAAGACTGCTTTTCTGTTGGCCATTACTTCTGCAAGAAGGGTGTCTGAGTTGCAGGCCCTTATGGCAGTAGAGCCTTTTTTGATTTTCCATAAGGATAGGGTATCATTACGTACTAATCCTTCCTTTATGCCTAAGGTGGTTTCTAGTGTGGCTTTAAACCAAACTATTCATTTGCCTACTTTTTATGCAGATCCCAAAAATAAAGGGGAAAAGATTTTGCACACTTTAGATGTACACAGGCAATTGAGATATTATTTAAGCAGGACTAAGGATTTTAGGCAGTCTCAGCAGTTGTTTGTTTCTTTTGCCTTGAGTTCACAGGGCAAGCCTGTGTCAAAACAAACTATTTCCCGGTGGATTGGCTTTTGCATTGCATTTTGTTATTCCCATCATGGCAAAGAGATTCCAGCTGGGATTAGGCCTCATTCCACTAGGGCTACTGCCACTTCAACAGCATTTCTAAGGGGGGTGGCAACTAAGGATATTTTGGAAGCAGCTACTTGGAGTTCAGTGCATACTTTCTCTAAGCATTATCATCTTCCTATCTACTCTAAGTCTAGGGCTGGTTTTGCCACTGCTGTTTTGCAAGGCATGTTATCAGCTCCTACTTCCTTATAATTTGCCAGCCTCCCTTTCCTCTGCTTTGGGATTCTACCCAATAGTCAGGACTGCAGCAATGGAAGACGAAGAACATAGTACAGTTTTGTACCTACCATAAATGTAGATGTTCGAGGATTCCATTGCTGCAGTCCAATTTACCCTCCCTCCTTCCCCTCTGTGTTTAGGGGTGGTTGTGTAGGTGAGTTTACATGCTTATATTTTTGTATATATTGTTGTATATATTGTACATGTTTTTGGTGCAGGTTTTTGGGACTTGTCATTTTGGGTCTTCTGACATCTGGGGCAAGAAAAGACTGAGGAAATGGCGCCGGTCATGCGCATTAGTACCCTGACGTACTGACGTCAGTCTAAGGCGCCATGACCGACGTCAGCCTTATACTCTGGTATTCGGGCCGACTGGGACGCGGACTATACCCAATAGTCAGGACTGCAGCAATGGAATCCTCGAACATCTACATTTATGGTAGGTACAAAACTGTACTTTTTCTATTTACTGATTTAATACTAGCATTAATGTGCGAGTCAAAGGTGAGATGGTTGCCTATTAATACACCGAGGAGTTTGGTGGTGGTTTCAGGGGCTGTTAATATGCCATTGTTTGATTTTACTGTGAAATTGATAGAGGGGGATTTCTGTGTGGGAGTAAATAGCAGTAGTTTAGTTTTTTTAGGGTTCAGGAGGAGACAGCGTTGATGGAATCAGTTTTCCACTAAAGTAAACACAGTTTGTGTGTTAGCCTGTAATTCAGCAGGGGAGGATGCAGCACATACCAGAGCTGAATCGTCAGCATATTGTATGCATGTAGTTTGTGGAAGGGAAGTTTTTAGATCATTAATGAAAATTGTGAAAAGGAGAGGTCCAAGAATGGATCCTTGAGGGACTCCAAGGGTGATAGGAAGCTGAGAAGATAGATTGTTTTCCTACAGGACCGCTTGTTTCCTGTTTTCAAGGTAGGATTGGAACCATTTTACTAGTTGATGATCAAGGGAAAGTAATTCAAGTATACTTAATAGTATTTGGTGGTTAACCATAATCAAAGGCCTTTGAGAGATCTATGAAAAGAGCAGTAGATAGAAGGTTAGTATTCCTGTTTTTATTAATGCAGTCTGTAAAGGATAGAAGAGCTGTTGTGGTACTATGGTGAGGCCTGAAATCGTGCTGGCAGTCAACTAGAAGGTTGTTTTGTAGGAGATACTGAAGTAATTGCTGATGGATGCATCGCTCCATACTTTTTGCAAGGGGGGAGAGAAGGGCTATTGGGCGGAAGTTAGATAATTCATTTGAGTTACCTCCCTTATGCAGAGGGATGATATGGGAGATTTTCCAGATGGATGGGACATAAGATTCAGAGATGGTTCTGTTTATTAGGATAGAAGTAGGGTAGGCAAGTACACCAGCTGCGATTTGCAGGAATTCAGCTGGGAGCAGGTCAGCTGATGGTGTACATGGTTTTAGTTTAAGAAGCAAGGACTATATTAAAGATGTTGGGACAGGTTGAAGGTTAAAAGGCTGGGGTAATTTGGTTAGTGAGGGAAATTTAGTGGTGGAAGAAGGTGGTAAGGTGGTTGCTAGTGATTGGACTGTTTCAGAGAAAAATTTGTTAAAGGTGTTGGCAATATGGCTGGGAGTGGTTTGGGTTAGGTTTGAGGGGGTAGGTGTCTTTGACTGTCCTGGGTGGAGTAATTTGTTGATACCTGACCAGAACGTTTGCGGATTATTTTGTTAGTTTTGTTGGAATTTGAGGTAGAAGTTTTTTTTGTGGAATTACGAATTTGTCTGGTGATCTCTTGGGTTTCTAGTTTTTCTCCATTTGGACCAGAGTTTGTTCCTTAATTGGATGTTTAGCCTTGTGTCCTTAGACAGCCAGGGGGTTGGTTTATTTTTTGTTCTGACAGTACAAGTGAGAGCATGGTACTCAAGGATCTGCAAGAATGTTTTGTTAAAGTGTGAAATGGCTTTGTCAAGAGGTAGGTATTTTAGGGGTGACCAATTGCAAGCTTTGAGTTCAGCTTGGAAATTACTTGGGTTGAAATATTTTTTGTTTCTGGTAGTTCTAAAAGCTTTTAGATTATGAAAGTGGGAAATGAAATGAATCCAATCTAAGGTAGTTTGTTTTTTGTTAGGTTTGTGGATCCTGGCTGGGAAGGTAATGGTTTGGTGGAAGCTAAAAAGGTTTATATGCGTAGTGGAAATGGGAGATGTACAGCTATTCCAATCAATATTAAAGTCACCAAGGAGTATGGTTTCTTGTGGTAGGGACATTGAAAGCCAGTTTAGGGTGTTTTCGAGAGCACTAATATTGTTCCCAGGGGGGAATGTAAGAGCAGATAATGTATATTGATTTTTTAGCATTAATTTGGAGCTTCAAGGTTAAAATTTCAGAGTTATTAGGAGGAGGAGGTTGCATATCTAATGATGTGATCTTAAGTTCAGGTTTGAACAGTATTGCTACTCCACCTCCCTTTTTATTTAAACGGTCTAGTCTGAGAATGTTATAGCCTGGAGGGACAATGTTATTGTCTTTTGTTGTAGGTTTAAGCCATGTTTCAGTAAGGCATAATATGTCAAAGGAATAGATGTCTAATAGGGCATGTAGTTGGGTTATTTTGTCATAAACACTTCATCTGAAGTAGGATATTCATTTGTCTGCAACCTGTGGGTTATGGATCCGATATCGGATCCGAACCGGCATGGTTTTCCAGCTATGGATCCAAGCTCTCAGCTCCTCCCCTCACCCATAATGCCCTGCTCTACCCTCATGACCCCAGATCTCGTTTGCCGCGCTGGTGACTGGATTTGGGTACATAGCTCTCAGCTAAGTGAACTCTTTTTCTTGTAAAAAAACAGAGAATTTTTTTGGTTGTTTGACTGAATTTGTGTGAAAGTTTAGGTTCCCCTTTAATATAGAGTATTTTGAGTTTATTTTAAGTTAAAGTAAGTAAATTTTATTCCCTCCCCTCGCTGTTGCGTAGAGTGTGTGTGTAGGCCTGTGTGTCTTTTTGTTTTAAGTTACTTTCTGTAACTTTTAGTGTTTTATAGATTATGGCTGACCAGCCTAAATCTATATTTTAATGCTCGAGTGTGGCCATAAGCTCTCACGCTGATGGCCACACTCGGGTGTGTAAGTGTCTTGGGGTTGAACACCTCACATCTGGTTGTTCCATTTGTGCAGGGTTCAACCCCAGGGCACTGAGGGAGCGGAGGTCCAAGCTGGTCTTGGCGGGTCTTTTACCGCCAGACTCGGCTCCGGCCTCCGCTCCTTCGGGGACTACTGTGGCTGCAGTTGTTCCCCCTGTGGCACCACCTCCTGCTCCTGGGACTCAAACTCCCGCTTCTGGAGAGGACAGGGATGCTGCCAAAAAGGACCGGAGGGAGAAGCACCTGCGCGGGCCGAGACCTCTGTTTCGCCCCGCCAGCCAAGCGGCTTCTCCCCGGCTCCGTTCGGTCTCCTCCTTCTCGGCTCCGGTCCCCTGTGTGCTTTTCACCGAGTCCTGAGGAGGAGGAGACCCGATCTCCGTCGAGGCTATCGAGGAGGCACTCCAGGCCTACCTCGGTAGCCTCTTCGAGATCTACCCATAGCCTTTCTGATGCTGATCTGGACCGGATGATGAGAAGGTTCATCCAGGCCCAGATGCAGATGGGAGTGCTCTTGCCTCCCCCTCGGGAGCTCAACACCCTTTTAAGCCTATTGCTCCTTCTCCGACCCGCTATCCGGGTTCGAGCAGCTGGAGCCGAGCAGCTGAGGGGAAGGTCGGAGCCGATAGTACTTGGTACCGGACCCGACCCTGCCTCGAAAGTGCGCCGGACCCGATCTCGGAGCCTGGATCCGAGCCGGATCCGGGGATCAGTGCTCGCGCGCCGCCTGTGTCGGAGCGCACTGTCCCTTCGGATCCAGTGCTTCGGCGCCCGATCCACTCTTCGGATCCGAGGGGAGCATTGTCGGATCCTTTGGTCGAGGTCGGCTCCCTTCGGCCTTTGATGTAGTGGAGAGGGCTCTGTTGAGGGTCTCCGGACCCCGCACTTGCTTCGCCGTCCGCGCTCCCTCTGCACTGGGCCAGGCTTCCACCATCCGCCCCTGGGACAGCCCGCTTGTGCCCCAAGTTGCTCCTATGGAGCAAATTGCTGCGAGGACTCCTCTGACAGCCCCCAGAGGAGGCCCCTCAAGCATACGCAAAAGGAGGCACATTGACTCCCGAGTCTCTCACAGAAGACACGGACTTGGAGGAAGGAAGGCTCCCCACGGTCACCCCGAGGATGTCTCCTTCGAGACATCATGGAAATGCTCCGTATTAGGGGTGGTCTGCCCCAAGTCTTCCTCGGACGAGTCCGTGTTCTTGGAGGCATTTGAAACGGGCCCGTCTACCTCTTGGGTGTCCCCTGCCGACCCCTGGTGGACCTTATTACCACCAGGGCGTGGAAGGAACCGGACACCGTGGAGCCAATTCCCAAAAGACCGGATAGGATCCTTAGTCCGCCTCCGACAGGACCCATTGGAGTAAGGGCCTCCTGTAGATGCCATGTTGATGGCGGCCACAAAGAGGGAACTGGCTCAGGAGAGTCCTCAGTCCACCCACCGAGCAAGGAGTCTCGATGATGGACCGCTTGGGAAGCGGATGTTCAGTTCGGCGACCTTCTCGGTAAGGGCGCTGAACTATTTGGCACATGTTATTCGGATGCAGCGAGATCTTATTAAGGAATACGCTGCATCCCCCCCTGAGTCCATTTCGGAGGAGGACAGAGTTCTGCACTCCACCAAAATGGCCACTCTTAGGTCAGTTACAAATACTTCTATGCGGCTACTCTCCCATGCAACGGAGGGCGCCGCTAGAGCTGCGGGACAGGACTGGTCACTAGACGCCAGGCCTGGCTCCGTCACCGCGATTTTCTGAGCCCTTCAAGGCGCTTTAACGCCCCTTTGATGGTTCTGCTCTGTTTGGCAAGACCGCTCGCGAGACGTTGACCCAGAGCGAGAAGGACGGAAGACGCTGTCTGCCGTGAATCGCTTCTCTGCACCCCAGAGGCCCTATTCTAGGAACCAAAAGGGTCAGAAGAAGATGTGGTTCGAAGTCGCAGCAGTCCCAGCCTGCTCGGACAACCAGTCCTTCCGTGGCAGGGGAGGACAGGAGGACGCCGCCCTAGAGGCAGAGGGCTCCCAGAAACTTCGGGTCCAGGGAACCTTTCTCTGAACGGCCCGCAGCAACCCTGAGGGTTGCCCGACTGCTCTACTCTGGAGGCAGTCGGGGACGCTGGGCACCTAGCGGCATGGGAGTCCATAACATCGACCGCTGGGTTCTCCAAATCATATCCAGGGATATCGCATTCCTTTCCTTCACCTTTCAAAGTTGAAGTCCCTCCCAGACGAACCACCCGGTCAACGGGAGGCCGCTTTGGCAGAAATTGGCCATCTGCTCAAGAAAAGAGCCATCCAGCCCGTCCCCAGACCAGATCGGATCAGGGTTCTACTCCAGATTCTTTTAGTGCCAAAAAGACGGGGGAACTAAGACCAATCCTAGACCTCTCTCTTGAATCTGGCAGTCCCCAAAGAAAAATTCCGAATGGTCACTCTGCAATCTATTCTCCCCCTTCTGGGAGAAAATCACTGGATGTGCTCGATAGATCTCAAGCACGCCATGTACCACATCCTGATGGACAGGCGCTCAGGAGGTTTCTCCGCTTCGGCTGGGAGCCAGTCACTACCAGTTCTGGGTCCTTCCCTTTGGTCTCACCACAGCCCCCAGGGTGTTTACCAAAGTACTAGCAGTGGTAGCGGCCCACCTGAGGCTTCAGGGGGTGCAGGTCTTTCCTACCTGGACGACTGGCTCCTTACGCCCAACAAGGCATCTACTTCTCTTGGCGAGACTCCTTTCTCCATCTTGCTCCATTTCTGGGCATCACAATAAATACAAAAAAGTCCAACCTGGCGCCCACACAGCTCTTAGATTTCATAGGGGCCAGACTAGACACAAGGAGTTTACGAGCCTTCCTCACTGCGGACAGAGTTCTAAATCTGCAGCTCCAGGTGCGGGCCATTCTCCATTCAAGTTCTGTTCCAGCGGAGTTGGTCCTGAGGGCTCTAGGGTCCATGGCTTCGGCTATAGCACTTCTTCCTCTTGCCAGGCTCAATATAAGCATTCTACAGTGGACGCTCTTAGTACAGTGGTCATACCTTGCTCTCCCCATGCATCATCCCATAGCGATCAGCAAGGCTTGCAAGCGGTCCCTCTTGTGGTGGCTCCACTCCCGGATCTCCACGAGGGTCGCCCATTTTGTGCTTCTCCTCTCGCCACGGTGACCACGGACGCCTCGCCTCGGGTGGGGGCACTTTATGGCCGGACAGTCCAAGGCACGTGGAGCGATTCAGAGACCTTACTGCATATCAATGTTCTAGAGATGAGAGCAGTGCTCTTAGCGTTGCTAGCACTTCAGGACTTTCTTCCCTTGGGAACAATTGCGATTCAATCGGACAATATGTCTGTTGTCTGGTACATCAACAAGCAAGGGGAACAAGGTCTTACCCTCTTTGTCGAGAGGCCATGAGAGTTTGGGAATGGGCAATCTCCACCAATCGCTTTCTCATAGCAACGCATTCGGTCGGTCCAACATCCTAGCGGACAAGCTCAGTCGCACCATTCTGACCCCTTACGAGTGGTCTCTCAATTGTCAAGTAGCGAACATATTCGCACGGTGGGGAACCCTTCATGCGATCTTTTGCTTCTCCCTCAAACACCAAGTGCGACAGTTTTTCTCTAATACCTCCTCCGGAGGTACCCCAAGAGACGCTCTGGTGCATGCTTGCCACCCGGTCTTCTGTATGCCTATCCACCCTTGCCTCTGATGCTGCAAGTTCTTCAGAAAGCCTCTCGGTGGGTTGCAGAATGATTCTCATTGCTCCATTCTGGCCTCGACAGATCTGGTTCCCCTTCCTCAGGTCTCACTCGTGAATCCTCCTTGGATTCTAGATCCCATCCCGGATCTGATATCCCATCCATCCTGCATTCCTCCTCCGAACCTGGACAACCTGAAGCTGACCGCTTGGCTGCTCCAGTTCCACTCTTGATAAGGACTCGGTATTTCTTCACTGATAAAGGCTATTTTGGTGGGCACACATAAATCATTCACTAGAAAGGTTTATCGAAGCAAATGAAAACGTTTCTCTGTGTGGGAGCGGCAAGGCCTAAATCCTTCACGGTTCCTCTCCCTGTAGTGCTTGATTTTCTAACCTCTCTTTAATGATGGTGCCAGCAGTTCCACAGTCAAAGTTCAACTGGCGGCAATTTCTCACTATCACATTGGTCAAGATTCTATTCCTCTTATGTCAGCCAAATTGTGTAAAACATTTCTTAAAGGTACTTTCCTTCTCAGGCCCCTATAAAACAAGCAGTTCCTCCTTGGGACCTTTCTTTGGTCCTACAGGCCTTGACCGCTCCCCTTCGAGCCAGCTGCTCGTGGATCTCAAATTCTTGTCCTACAAGACAGCCTTTTGGTAGCCATTACATCAGCCAAGAGAGTTTCTGAACTTCAAGCTTTATCAGCTAAACCTCCTTACTTGGTATTTCATCCGGACCGTGTCTCCCTCAGGACCAACCCGTCCTTCCTTCCTAAAATCGCTTCTGAAGCAAACATCAATCAATCCATTAACCTCCCTGTTTTCTTCCCTAAGTATGAAAACAAAGGTGAATATAAGCTACACTCACTAGATGTTCACAGGCAACTTAGATTTTATCTCAACAGGACAGCTGGTCATAGGCAATCCGACCAGCTGTTTATTTCCTTTGCAAAATTCAATTTGGGCAAGCCAATTTCTAAAGTTTCTCTGTCCCGCTGGATTTCACAGTGCATTTTATTGGCTTATCAAGCCAGGAAGGCCCGCACCGGTGGTCATGCCCATTCAACCCGGTCAGTATCTACCTCGGCAGCCTTCAAGGGTAGGATTCCTCTAGATGATATTTGTGCAGCAGCCACGTGGGCTTCATCTTATACATTTATTTCCCACTATAAGTTGGATCTTGCATCTAGGGGTAGAGCATCCTTTGGCTCATGGTGCTCGAATATCCTTCCATGATGGCGCCCAAGATTCAGGTAGCTGGGGACTCTGTCCCACAGGTTGCAGACAAATGAATATCCTACTTCAGATTTAGAAGTTATGTACTCACCATAACGTTCCATCTGAGTAGGTGTATTCATTTGTCTGCAACCATCCCCTCCTCCTATCCCCCTGGCCTTTCAGTTTCCTGCATATTCCTTGTTACCCTTTTTAGGGTATTGTTGCTTTGGCAAACTCGATCTGAGGTCATGAGGGTAGAGCAGGGCATTATGGGTGAGGGGAGGAGCTGAGAGCTTGGATCCATAGCTGGAAAACCATGCCGGTTCGGATCCGATATCGGATCCATAACCCACAGGTTGCAGACAAATGAATACACCTACTCAGATGGAACGTTATGGTGAGTACATAACTTCTAATTATATTGAGTTGATCTATAAGTAGAGAGTTAGTGCTTTTTAGGACATTTAGGGGAGTGGTGGTAGGGGCTGATAGAGTATTTGGGGTGGAGAAATTAGGACCAGGGTTTGGGTGAATGTCACCATGTAGAAGTAAGCAGTTATGAGGGTTATATGATCGTTTAAACAATTTATAAGGAGAGAGGTGTCCTTTTTTCATTTGTAGGTATTTAATATGGGTTAGTCTATGAAACTATGGTAGAATGAAGGATGAATAGGATGTTATGTTACAGTGTGTAAGAGAGGTGCTAGGAGAGAAAGGGTGAGCTTATCTTGGGAGATGAAAGAATGTAGCAAAGGCTGAGAATTCATAGGAAGTAAGGCAATGAGTTGTAAGTAATAAGGTGAAGCCCGATGGATAAGAAAAGAATGTTGGGGTAAAAAGGCCGAGGATGGTTATACATAGTTAGAGGTGTAGGGTGTGGAGGTTTGGCTAAAAAAAGAAAATTTGAAGTGTAGTTGTGATAAGTGGAGTGCTTAGGGAATAGATAAGAGTGGGTGTGGAAGGTTGCGGCTAGCTAAAAGGTGAACAGGTGTGTTAATTAATATGGAGTTTGTGAAGAGAGGTAATTGGTAGATTAGGGCTGAGGGTGTGGTTAGGGAAGTATAAGGTCAAGTGTACTGGGAGTGGGTGGGATTTGGGGGTAGGGTATGGGGAGCGGAGTGAGCCCGCAGGGCAAACGGAGTGGGTAGAGACAAGACGAGTGTTTGGCATCAAGTGAGAAAACAGTCAGTCAGAGAAATGCTTAATGCTAGAGGGAGAGATAATTTTACTGGTCTGAATAAAGTCAAGAAAATGCTATAGTGGTGGCAGTAAGAGAGACAGACAGTTTACTAAGGAAAATGATAGTAGAAGTGAGAGGGGAAAGATCTAGGCAGAGGGAATGGCCTTAAGGAGGTGTAAGGAAAAGGATAAGTAAGAGATTCCTATATGTCTGGAAATCTAAGGGCAGAGTTCCTTTGGTGGGCAGAGGCTTGCAACCACAACAATGGACTCCTTGTCACTCAACCCCTCTCCACCCAAACCCTGACAACAGACGCATCAGACTATGCATAGGTGGCTCACATGGCTGGCAAATGCATTTGAGGCCAATGGAGCCCAAGACAAATTCACCTACATATCAATCAAAAAGAAATGTTAGCTGTACAGAATGCTCTGACAGCCTTCACATACCTTATCCTTCCAGGACAACTCTTGCTAAAGACGGACAACACCACAGTTATGTGGTACATAAGCAGGGGGGAATTCATTCCTACCCACTCTGCAGGTTAGCCGTGGTCCTGTGGAACACAGCCTTGAACAACCAAGTGCACCTGCAAGCTCAATTCCTGCCAGGCAAATGAAAATTCACTGGCAGACGACTTAAACAGAAATCTACTGGACCCACACGAGTGGAAACTGGAACCCAGCTCATTCAAACTTCTAACCCACAGGTGGGGGACACCAGAGGTGGACCTCTTTGCCTCCCCACAAAACCATCAATTGAGCAAATTTTGCACCAGAAATCCCCACGGCCAAGCATGGGAAGTGGATGCCATATGCTTTACATGGGAAAACCTCTCAATTTATGCCTTTCCCCCTCTGCCCCTCCTCTCAAAAGTACTACTCAAGATCAAACAGGACAAACCAAGGACAATCCTTATTGCACCGGACTGGCCCTGCCAGCACTGGTACCCACCCCTACGCAGTCTGGCAGCATGCCACCCTGGCACCTACATCAGACCCCCCCCCCCTTGCTGTCCCAGCAGGAGGGACAGATTTTGCATCCTCAGCTGCAAATTCTGAACCTTGCAGCCTGGCTTATTCCCTGAATACACCACCAGCAACCCTCAGCAAACAGGAGCTGGACGTCATCCTTGAGGCCAGAAGACCTAGTACTAGGAATTCCTATTCAGAAAAATGGAAAAGATACTGTTCTTGGAGCCAGTCTCAAGGAAAGGGCACAGCCGTGCCCACCTTACCTCGAATCCTAAATTACCAACAGAGCTGCTCCACAAAGGCCTATCCTTCTCTTCTATTAAGATTCATGGCTCGGCCATCTCTGCTCATTATAATACTGAGCCACCTCTCTTTTCTCACCCTCTGGTCAAACAGTTCATTAGAGGAGCTAACAATTTAAGACCCCCAAGGAGAGCTCCCACCCCTGCATGGGACCTTAACTTTGTACTAGAGAAGCTCATGCTTCCCCCTTTTGAGCCTGGTGCTACAGCACAGTTAAAATTCCTCTCTTGGAAAACAGCCTTACTTCTAGCCATCACTTCAGCAAGAAGAGTGTCTGAGTTACAGGCACTAATTGCTGTGGAACCCTTCATTATTTTCCATGCTGACAGGGTTACCCTCAGGACTAACCCATCTTTTATGCCCAAGGTGGTATCCAGTGTGGGTCTAAACCAATCCATTGATTTACCAACCTTTTTCCATAATCCTCAGAATAAAGGGGAAAGGATCCTGCAGTCCTTGGACGTACACAGACAGCTCAGGTTCTATCTTGACAGGACTAAGCCTTTCAGAAAGTCTGACCAGCTGCTAGTCAGCTTTGCTACTGGGGCAGAGGACAAGGCCATTTCAAAGCAAACTATTTCCAAATGGATAGCACACTGCAGCCATTTCTGCTACAAACACCATGGAAAACCTACCCCACAGGGGATCAGAGATCGTTCCACTACGGCTAACTCATCCTCTACAGTATTTCTCAGGGGAGTCCGTACCAGAGACATCCTGGAAGCTGCAACCTGGAGTTCTGTACACATCTTCACCAAGCATTACTACTTACCTGTGTTTTCTTAATCCAGAGCTGGATTTGCCACAGCCATCTTACAAGGCCTGCTAGCCAGCCGTAGTATTATTTGACTGCCTTTACCCTTTCTCAGCTTTGGGAATCAACCTAAGTCTGATGACTGCAACAGTGAAACACAAAGAAGATAGTACAGTTGTGTACACTTACCATAAATGTAGATGTTCGAGTGTATTCACTGTTGCAGTCCTGGTTACCCTCCCTCCAGTCCCCTGACTCTTCTATGCTTTCTACCTTTTTTCTTTTTGGCCATATCTTATGGCTATGGTGGTTACTTTTTACTGAAGGTGATGTTCATCGTGTTACACTGCTGCAGTCATTACACTTGGGTTATCCTGCCGTCAGGCCGTCCCGCAGTCAGTTATCCTGCCGTCAGGCGGTCCCGCAGTCGGCCTGAGTTCCAAAGTCTTGGTCCGGCGTCGGTTGCTGTCGCTTCTTCCCTGACGTCAGTGCGCCAGGGTATATAAGATGCATCCGACGCCATTTTCTTCAGTCTTTCTTGCCGCGCGGTGCCGGAAGCAGAAGCAGTTCGCAAGTGCCGGTCGGCCAACTCCTGAGATTTTCAAAGTCGAATTTCAGATCCGAACTCTTCAATAAAGCTAAGTACCCCGTTGGGGAAACTTTTTTCTTGCCTCAGACCGATGTCAGAAAAAGTTAATAATTGTATTTCTTGTGGGAAGCAAATACCTCATAAGGACTTTCCACTCTTACTGTATTCCATGCCTAGGCCCTGATCACGACATCACTAGTTGTTGGTTTTGTGCTAGATTTAACAAACGCACTATAAAAAGACGTTTTGATTTTGCTTTGCACTACTTTGGCCGAAGGTTTAGTTATACAATGCCTTCGGATCAGCCGATGACCTCAACACCGAAAAAATGCAAAGACAAGGATAAAGACAGGCATCCGAGGTCCAAAACCGACGACGAAATCTCTTCTAGGCCAGTTGCCGTTTCGCCAGTTCTCAGTGAGGCGCTTTCGCAGCCCCTGACACCCGCTACCTCAGAGCCACAGGCCGCTTCCGACTCCCACGTGGAGACATCTAGGCCTCTGGAAACTCAAGGTATTGGGCCTACGGAAACTAATCCCTCAGATGGGTCCGGAGCCACTGAGCAGGCATCGGCTTCTGAGGGTATTTTCAGACTTTCACAACTTACCATTAAAACAACAGCCAAGACAAAGGTACCATTAAAGACAAAGAAGCAAGTAGAGCATTCTCCTGGACAGTCCTGCATGCCTAAGAAACAGATGCTTAAAATGGCCGAAGACCTCATTACTCTAATCAGGGGTTCCCATCCCCCTCCTGAGAAAAGACCTAGGCAGGATACAGACTATGACTCCTCTGATCAGGTTTCCATTTCCTCTGATTCTTCTTCAGACCAGGGATACTCTCTACCCCCCTATGAGGACTCTGATGCTGAAGAATCTATCCCTTCAGCCTCTCCTCCTGAGGATTATTCTTTTGGGGAAACTTTACATACCATGAGGGAGCATTTCCATTGGGAAAGCCAGAATTACTCAGAATCCAAGAAAAGGCTCAGGGATTTCCTCTTACTGCCCCAACACAGGCCCCTGGCTATTCCGCCTGTGCTAGATATTGTGGATGATGTGTTCTCTGAATCCAGTTTATCTCCTAACTCTTTGCCCCCTGCTCCAGCCAAGCCAGATAGGTATTATAGAGTCCCTGACTCTCACAAGTTTCTTTACAAAAAACCCTTCTGCTGATCCAGAAACTATTTCCCAGGGTCCAAAAGGGGTTAAGGCTTCCATTGCAAAAAATCCAGTACCCTCTGACAGAGATTCCAGAGCTTTGGATAGATGGGGGAAGAAAGTATACACTTATGCAACTTTGGCAGTAAGAGCTTTAAATTGCCGGTTTCACATGCTTAAGTACCAACAATATTTAATGGCTCAGTTAAAACAGAAAATGCTTGCAAGCACAGAAGCTCCTGATTGTGAAGAAATGCAGGATTTATTACATGCAGTTGAACAGGTGGGGAAACATACTCTGCAATGTGGTTTTGATTCTTTAGAGGCCTCTTGTAGAGCCGCAGTTACAGGTTCTGTGATTTGAAGACATGCTTGGTTAAAAGAACAAAGTTTACCTGATCATGTTAAGGCAAAATTATTGGATGCTCCTTTACAGCATGATACTTTGTTTGGTGTTAAGGCAGAAGAGGTGTTAAAGAAAATGGAGGATAAAGCTAAATCTATGCAAACAGTCAAGGATTTCTTACAGGTACAGCTACCTTGGTTTAGCAGAAATTGGCCAACAAAGAACTGGTCCTTTCCAGTGTCAGACAGGCCACAGAGAGGCAGATACAGATGCCCAAGAGGCGGATCTCAACCCCAAGGCTCAAACAGACGACAGTGGGGCACCTCAACCCCAGAAGGTGGTGAGGACAAGTCTCAACCTTACAGGAAACAGTCACAATGACTTTCCCCTTCGTACGCCAAGCACGTCCCTTTTGGAAAGCCCCCTTAGAGGGAAAACTAGCACTTTTTCCTCAAAACTGGCAAACAATCACCCAAGACAAATGGGTCCTGAATATTGTGTCTCAAGGTTACAGATTCCACTTTCATACTTTACCAAGGCTAAAAGGAATGCCAGACCTCCCACAAAATCAATGGGCAGAGGCACAAAAACAAATATCCGCCCTCATGGACATGAGAGCTATTCAAAAAGTACCACAACAGGAATAAGGACAAGGATTTTACTCAAGACTCTTCCTGGTCCCCAGAAAGAACAAGACCTGGAGGCCCATACTAGACCTTTCAATTTTGAATACTTACCTGGATATTCCGAAATTCAAAATGTTAACATTACAGCAGCTTCTACCCATGCTGGGCAAGAAGGCTTGGCTTGTTACCCTGGACCTCAGAGGCATACCTGCATGTCCTTATCAGACAAAATTGCAGAAGATACCTCAGATTCAAAGCTGGTACATTGCACTACCAATTCTCTGTACTGCCCTTTAGCTTATCTACTGCGCCCAGGGTCTTCACAAAGTGCCTGGCACCAGTAATTGCATTTTGCAGACAAAAAGGAATTCAAATATATCCATATCTGGATGACTGCCTCATTCAAGCAGAGACAAAGGACATTCTTCTACAGCATCTGGAGTTTGTAAAAAGGTTGCTAATTTCTCTAGGGTACACAGTAAATAAAAAGAAGTCAAAACTAGTGCCCTCGCAACAGATTGTATTCCTGGGTGCCAGCTTAAATACAACGGCCCAGATGGCTTACCTCACGCCAGACAAACAAGTTCAACTAACTCATTATTTTCAATTGCTGGCAAGAAAGTCCCATCTCCCTGCAAGAAAAATTCTGCAGGCCCTGGGATTCATGGCATCCTGTATACTACTAATACCATATGCCAGACTTTATATGAGGAAATTACAATGGTACCTGAAAAGTGTTTGGACTCAACACTCTCACAGTTTAGAAGCAGTAATACCAATGATTCCCTGCCTACAACAGGAGTTTCGATGGTGGGCACAGGCATGTCACCTAAACAAGGGTCAGCCGTTTACCCAACTCACAGCCAGGCAAACTCTACCAACAGATGCTTCGGATTACGCCTGGGGAGCACACATGGCAGGAAAATGCATTCAGGGCAAGTGGACCACAGACCAGATGCACCTTCACATCAGTCAAAAAGAGATGTTGGCTGTTCAAAATGCCCTAACAGCTTTCAAGGACCTTCTACATCCAGGACAATTACTACTAAAGACAGACAACACCACAGTAATGTGGTACATAAACAAGCAAGGAGGCACACATTCTTATCCCCTAGGTAGGCAAGCCATGACCTTGTGGAACACAGCTCTAACGTATCAAGTTCACCTGCAAGCACAATTCCTGTCAGGAAAAAAAAATATTCTGGCAGACGATCTAAGCAGAAATATCATGGACCCTCACGAATGGAAATTGAATCCACAAATCTTCAGCATGGTAATGCAAAAGTGGGGATGCCCAGACATAGATCTTTTTGCCTCCCCACTGAATTGCCAACTACAAAAATTCTGCACAAGGGCTTATCACAAACAAGCATGGAAAGTGGATGCTCTTCTGTTCATCTGTTAAAACCTAAAAGTTTATGCCTTCCCGCCACTGCCTATCCTTTCAAAGGTACTCCTAAAAGTCAGACAAGAGAAACCACAGATGATCCTGATTGCTCCAGACTGGCCATGCCAGCACTGGTACCCTATCTTAAGGAACTTGGCTCAAGGCCCACCATGGATTTTGCCTCAAATTCCACACCTTCTGACTCAACAAAACAATCAGAACCTGCACGGTCAGCTCAAAACCCTAAACCTGGCTGCATGGCAGATACATTAGTCAAACAGACAACACCTCTCTCTAAAGCTGTTATGGATGTCATTTTGGAGGCCAGGAGGCCTAGCACCGGGAAAGCCTACGCAGAAAAATGGAAGAGATTCTGCGCATGGAACCAGGCTCAAAGCCTTGACCCTCTTGTTACAAACATTCCTCAGATTTTACAATACTTAACTGAGATGCTGGACAGAGGCCTATCCTTCTCATCAATTAAGATCCACGCCTCTGCCATTTCAGCACATTACAACACGGATCCTCCTTTATTCTCTCATCCCTTGCTAAAGCAGTACCTCAGAGGGGCTAAAAACATAAGACCACCCCGGAGAGCACCAACATCAACTTAGGACCTCAATTTCGTTTTGGAAAAACTGACCCTACCACCTTTTGAGCCATCCAATACAGCCGATCTAAACTTTTTATCATGGAAAACAGCTCTGCTCCTGGCAGTAACTTCAGCACAAAAAGTCTCAGAGCTACAGGGATTAATGGCAGTGGAACCTTTTATAATTTTTCATCAGGACAGGGTATCTTTAAGGACAAACCCTACCTTTATGCCAAAGGTGGTATCTAGTGTGGCTCTTAACCAAGCCATCCATTTGCCAACCTTTTATCCAAACCCCCAGAATAAAGGGGAGAAACTTCTGCATTATTTGGACATACACAGGCAGCTACGCTTCTACTTGGACAAAACAAAGGCTTTCAGGAAAACTGAGCAACTGTTTGTAGCATATGCTGCAGGATCACAGGACAAGGCTATCTCAAAGCAGACTATATCCAAATGGATAGGACACTGTATTCGGTACTGCTACACACAGCATGGAAAATCAGTCCCAAATAAAATTAGGCCACATTCCACCAGGGCAACAGCCACTTCAACAGCCTCTCTCAGAGGAGTACCTAGCAAGGAAATTGTGGAGGCTGCAACTTGGAGTAAAGTGCACACCTTTACTAAGCATTACCACCTGCCTCTTTACTCTAAATCCAGAGCAGGATTTGCCACTGCAGTTCTGCAGGGCCTCATAGCCAATCCTAACTCTTTATAGACCAACCACCCAACCTCAGTTTTGGGATTCTACCCAAGTGTAATGACTGCAGCAGTGTAACACGATGAACATAGTACAGTTTTGTACCTACCATAAATGTAGATGTTCGAGTGTTCACACTGCTGCAGTCCAGGTTACACTCCCTCCATCCCCTCTGGACTGGCTGGACTTATATATACCTTTCTATCCTATACAACCTTTGGGGTGTATTTGCTGGTACCTGAAGGTATTGTTTTTATTGTATATTTTTGATTAGCAATATGTATTGCCTACCTACTTGGGGGCACCTGACATCTGGGGCAAGAAAAACTGAAGAAAATGGCATCTGATGCATCTTATATACTCCTGGCGCACTGACATCAGGGAAGAAGCAACAGCAACTGACGCCGGACCAAGACTTTGGAACTCAGGCCGACTGTGGGACCGCCTGACGGCAGGATAACCCAAGTGTAATGACTGCAGCAGTGTGAACACTCGAACATCTACATTTATGCTAGGTACAAAACTGTACTTTCCACACCATGTAATTGCTTCCTATTTTGGGCGCTCCTGACATCTCGGGCAAGAAAAACTGAGGTAATGGCATCGGCATGTTTTATAACCCTGATGACCTGACGTCGTCATGGAAGAGGCGACAACATCTGAAACAGAAATCCCTAGAGTCTGGTATTCGGGCCGACTGAAGGCTACCTGCAGGCAGATAAACCCAAGTGTGATGACTGCAACAGTGAATACACTCAAACATCTACATTTATGGTAAGTGTACACAACTGTACTTTCTGTCTGAGGGGGGTAGGTCCAGTGAAGCTAGTTATACCATTCTGTAAGGTTATAATTTGCTTTGGAGAAGGGGATCTCCTGCCAAGGGCGGCCCACTGTCCAGCCAGTATATCAAAGACTTTAGGTTGCCTTAAGGTACACCACACATCATATACTTGCTTCTCGCGTATTGTAGTGCATAAAGGTGATGTCTGGACATACCATCCTCAGAACTTCTCTGCCGCCACTCCAAATGCCATCTTGGATTGTCTGATTACCTGAGTCGTTGCTGGTGTACCTAGCCGTTTACAAAAAGTGCCCCGTTTGAGATTTTTGCTCATCTTTTGTTTTGCTGTGGAGTTTCATGTCATCCAGGAAGGGTAAATACCATTGAGGGAGAGAGAGAAACAGGTTCCCCATAAGAACTGTCATGAGCATTGCTTGTTTTGTTTAGGGGCTTCTTACAATCACACATCCTGCAGTATTTGTCAGACCTTTGTGCCAAAGACTTCATGCAGTCGTTTTTCGTCCCTTGCTATTTATTTAGAAAATCAGTGTTTCAAACTTCTAGTGAAATATGCTAAAGAGGGTACTTCCTGGACTTGAGGGTTCGCCATCTTCGAAGAAGAAGACCAAAACAGTTGGGTCGGTTTCTTTGGCTGCACCTCCTACATCGGCCATCTCTCTTGAGGCTGATGAAAGCCAGGAGGTTCGCCTGGTTCTTGGGTTGGATTCCTCTGCTGTGACTGATTCAGAGGCCGGCATGGATCCGGCTGCGCGCACTTTCTCTGAGGCCTTGCAGATGTCCATTTTAGATGTACAAGGGGGAACCTTAGCCGATTATCACTGAATGGCCGGGGGGGAGATTCCTCAGATTCTGTTGAGGGAACATACCTCTCAACATGTTAGAGCAAGAAATCTGGAGAAAGCCATTTGTAAAAGTGGGACAAAGGCCCAAACATAGGGACAATTTTTAAATATTGCTCTTACAAAATTAGAAAGTTTATAGAATAACAGGATGTTCTTCGTGTTTCACTGTTTCAGTCATTACATTTGGGTAATCTGCTGGCAGGTTGCCCTCAGTTGGCCTGAATTCCAAAGTCTTGGGTCCTGCGTCGGTTGCTGTCTTCTCTTCCATGACGTCAGGTCGTCAGAGGTATAAAACATGCAGCCGATGCCATTTTCTTTAGTCTTTCTTGCCATGCGGTGCCTGAAGCAGAAGCATTTCGCAAGTGCCGGTCGGCCGACTACTGAAATATTCGAGTTTGAGTTTCAGAACCGGTCTTCACTAAAGCTAAGTACCCCGTTGGGGAAACTTTTTTCTTGGTTTTTACTGATGTCAGAAAAAGTTACTAATTGTATTACTTGTGGGAAGCAAATACCTCATATGGATTTCCATTTATAATGTATTCCTTGCCTAGGCCCTGATCACAATGTGCCTGGCTGTCGGTTTTGTGCTAGATTTCACTAACGCACTATTAAGCATCAGTATATTTTTACATCTAAGTAATTTGGAAACAGATTTAACTACCCAGAAATGTCGTCGGATAGCAATCCGACTACCGGAATACATAAAAAACGCAAAGAAAAGGACAGAGAAAGGCAGTCGAGATCCAAAACCGACGACAAAGCTTCTCCTAAGCCAGTCGCTGGTTCGCCGGTACTCAGTGAGGTGCTTTCGCAGCCCCTGATACCCGCTACCTTTGAGTCGCAGGCCTCTACTGACACCCTTGTGGAGTCCGGCATGCCGTAAAATACTCAAGGTATTGGACCGACGGAAGTATCTCCCTCGGATGGGTCTTGAGCCACTGAGCAGGCACTGGCTTCTGAGGGTGTGTTCAGAACTCAACATTTATATATCAAACCGACGAAAGCTGCAAAACCAAAGGCAAAGACATCATCTAAAACTAAAAAACCAACGCCTGAGCCACATGCACAGGCCTCTATGCCTAAAAAACAGATGATCAAAATGGCTGAAGACCTTATTACCTTGATCAGAGGTAACCCCCCCCACCCCCAGATAAGAGGCCTTGGCAAGACACTGACTATAAATCTTCAGATCAGGTTTATATTTCTTCTGATTCCTCTTCTGATCAGGAATTATCTTTACCTCCCTATGAGGATTCTGATGCTGAGGAGTCTATTCCTTCTGCATCTCCTCCTGAGGATTATTCATTTGGAGAAACCTTGCATATTTTGAGGGAGCATTTTCACTGGGAGAGTCAAGACTTCTCAGAATCAAAAAAGAGGCTCAGGGATGTCCTTCTCCCTCAGCACAAGCCTTTAGCCATTCCCCCTGTTTTAGACATTGTGGATGATGTGTTTTCGGAGTCGAGCCTGACCCCTGACTCCTTACCTCCGGCTCCCAGTAAGCCTGACAGATAATACAGGGTCCCTGACTCTCATCATTTTTTATTTAGAAACCCTGCTGCTGATCCTGAAACTATTTCACAGGGTCCAAAGGGAGCTAAGGTGTCATCAGCAAAAAACCTTACCCCCTCCGACATAGATTCAAGGGCAATGGACAGAATGGGAAAAAAAGTGTATACATCTGCAACCTTGGCAATCAGGGCCTTAAACTGTCAATTTCATATGCTTAAGTACCAACAACATGTTATGGGATTGCTGAAACAGAAAATGATGTTGATTTCAGAATGTGCAGAAAATAAGGAATTATTGCATGCAGCTGAACAAGTTGGAAAGCATACTTTGCAATCTGGTTTTGATTCTTTAGAGGCCTCCTGCATGGCTGCAGTTACTGGATCTGTAATTAGGAGGTATGCCTGGTTAAAGGAACAAAATTTGCCTGATCATGTTAAAACTAAATTGCTAGATGCACCTTTACAGCATGATTCTCTGTTTGGTATTAAGGCAGAAGAGGTTTTAAAGAAAATGGAAGACAAAGCTAAGTCTATGCAAACTGTTAAAGATTTCTTACAAGTGCAGCCACCTAGATTCAGTAGACACTGGCCTAAACAAATTGGTCCTTTCCTGCATCAGACAGAGCTCAAAGGGGCAAATCCAGACGCCATAAGGGTTCCAGGTACCAGGCTCAAGACTCATACAGGTCAAAGCAATGGGGCGTATCCAACTCAAAATCTAGAGGAGATAAAGCGCAAACCTACAGAAAGCAATCCCAATGACTTCCCTCTGCCTACACCAAGCACTTATCTTTTGGCAGCACCCATAGTGGGAAAATTAGCACTTTTTGCTCAAAATTGGCAGTTAATAACCCAGGACAAGTGGGTACTAAACATTGTATCACAGGGATACAGATTCCATTTCCACACACTGCCAATGACAAATGGTTGGCCAGATCTGCCAAAAAAACAATGGGCAGAGGCACAGAAACAGGTTACGTCCCTCATGGATATGGGGGCCATTCAGACAGTACCAGAACAGGAAAAAGGACAAGGTTTTTACTCAAGACTGTTCTTGGTACCCAGAAAGGACAAGGCCTGGCGGCCAGTACTGGATTTATCAATTTTGAACACATACCTGGACATTCCAAAATTCAAAATGCTCACTTTGCAACAGCTTCTGCCCATGCTGGGCAAGAATGCTTGGCTGGTGACTGTAGACCTAAAAGAGGCATACCTGCATGTTCCAATAAGACAGTCGTGCAGAAGATACCTCATATTCAAGGCTGGCTTAATGCATTACCAATTCTCTGCACTGCCCTTTGGCTTATCTACTGTGGCCAGGTTCTTTACAAAGTGCCTGGCACCAGTAATTGCATTTTGCAGACAAAGAAGTATTCAAATATATCCTTACTTGGACGACTGTCTCATTCAAGCAGAGAACAAGGACACTCTTCTACGACACCTGGCATTTGTGAAAAGGCTTCTAACATGCCTAGGGTACACAATAAACGAAAAGAAATCACAACTGGTACCCTCTCAAAAGATAACATTGCTGGGTGCAAGCTTGAATTCAACTGCCCAGATGGCTTACCTCATGCCATACAAACAAAGGCAACTGACTACTTACTTCAAACTGATGGCAACAAAAAACCCAGTCTTCTGTAAGACAAATTCTGCAGGCTCTGGGCTTCATGGCATCCTGCATCCTACTAATTCCATATGCAAGACTGCATATAAGGAAACTTCAGAGGTACCTAAAAAGTTTATGGAGTCAACATTCACACAGTCTGGAAACAATGATTCCTCTCATTCCCTGCCTGCAACAGGAGTTTCTATGGTGGACAAAGGCCTGTCACCAAAACATGGGTCAGCCATTCACTCTACCCCCTGCCAGCCAAACCTTAACAACAGATGCATCAGTTTATAATTGGGGGCCCACATGGCAGGAAGATGCATTCAGGGCTTATGGGCACCAAATTAAATGCATGTACATATCAACCAGAAAGAGATGCTAGCTGTTCAAAATGTCTTAACAGCCTTCAAGGACTTACTTTATCCAGGACAACTACTGATAAAGACAGACAACTCCACAGTCATGTGGTATATAATCAAGCAAGGGGGGCACACACTCATACCGCCTTTGCAGATTAGCCATGGCACTGTGGGACCCAGCTTTGACCTACCAAATACATCTTCAAGCTCAATTCCTGGAAGACTATTTAAGCCGAAACCTTATGGATCCTCACGAGTGGAAACTAAATCCACAAGTCTTCAGCATGATAACAGAGAAATGGGGGAGCCCAGGCACAGATCTTTTTGCCTTCCTCAGAATTATCAGTTGAAAAGATTCTGCACAAGGACTTGTCACAGACAAGTATGGAAAGTGGACTCCCTATCCTTCAGTTGGAAAAACCTATCAGTTTATGCATTTCCTCCTCTGCCTCTTCTATCCAAGGTCCTCCTAAATGTCAGACAAGAGAAGCCAAAGATGATATTAATTGGCCCGGACTGGCCCTGCCAATACTGGTACGCAATCCTAAGGAACTTATCTCAATACCCAGTTTGGACCTTGCCTCAAAAACCACAACTACTGTCCCAGAAAAACAATCAGATCCTGCACAATCAACTACAGACTCTGAACCTGGCAAGCATGGCTAATCCTGTAATCATACAAACGACACCGCTCAGTAAAGCTGTGATGGTTATGATTTTGGAAGCCAGAAGGCCTAGTACGAGAAAATCGTATGCTGATAAATGGAAGAGATTCTGTGCTTGGAATCAAGCACAAGGAACTGATACAGCAGAACCACATATTCCTCAGATATTACAATGCTTAACTGAGATGCTTGACAAAGTCCTGTCTTTCTCATCAATCAAAATCCATACTTCTGCCATTTCGGCTCATTACAATACAGAGCCACCAATCTTCTCTCATCCTTTACTAAAGCAGTATTTTAGAGGAGCCAAAAAATGTAAGGCCTCCTAGAAGATCAACATTACCTGCATGGGACCTCAATTATGTGTTGGAAAAGCTCACCCTGCCTCCATTTGAACCAGCTGCTACCGCTGATATAAAGTTCTTATCATGCGAGACAGCTCTGCTACTAGCAATTACTTCAGCAAGAAGAGTTTCAGAACCTTTTATCATATTTTACCCAGACAGGGTGTCTCTGAGGACAAATCCTACTTTTATGCCTAAGGTCGTTTCCAGTGTGGCTCTTAACCAAACAATTCATCTGCCAACTTTTTATCCAAATCCGCAGAACAAAGGGGAGAGAGTTCTGCATTCCTTGGGCTTACACAGACAGCTAAGATTCTACTTGAGCAGGACTAAAGCTCTAAGAAAAACTGAGCAATTACTATTGTCATATGCTGGTGGATCAGAAGGAAAGGCTATTTCAAAACAGACAATTTCAAAGTGGATAAGCCATTGCATCCGTTTCTGCTACTTACACCATGGCAAACCTGTGCCCAAGGGCATTAGGTCTCACTCCACCAGGGCTGCAGCTACTTCAGCAGCCTTTCTCAGAGGAGTACCAACCAAGGACATTCTAGAGGCTACTTTTTGGAGTTCTGTTCACACCTTTACAAAGCATTACCATTTGCCTCTCTACTTTTAAGTCCAGGGCAGGCTTTGCCACTACAGTGCTGCAGGGCCTTATAGCCTCACCTAATGCTGTTTAGCTCCAGCCACTCTAGCTATGAGAGCACTAAATTGTCAATTTCACATGCTAAAATATCAGCAATTTCTAATTTCTCAGTTAAGACAAAAATGAGCACACTCCCTCAACAGTCTGAATTGAAAGACATGCAGGATATGTTGCATGCAACTGAACAGGTGGGCAAACATACTTTACAATGTGAGTTTGATTCTTTAGAAGCTTCCTGCAGAGCAGCTGTCACTGGGTCTGTTATACGTAGGCATGCTTGGTTAAAGGAACAAACTCTACCTGATCATGTTAAAGCAAAGCTTCTAGATGCTGCCTTACAGCAGGATGTCCTATTTGGAGTTAAAGCAGAAGAAGTCTTAAAGAAAATGGAGGATAAGGCAAAATCTATGCAGACAGTCAAAGATTTTCTACAGGTGTAGCCCCCTCGCTTCAGCAGAAATTGGCCAACAAAAAATTGGTCCTTTCCAGCTACTGACAAACCACAGAGGGGTAAATACAGACGCCCAAGAGGCAGAGGGCAACCACAAGCCCAATACAAACCTCAGCAATGGGGCACTGCAACACAGAAGGGAGGAGAAGACAGGCCCCAAACTACTAGAAGGTAAACTCAATGACTTACACCTCATATGGCCAAGCAACACTCTCTTGGCAGCTCCCTTGGGAGGAAAACTAGCACTTTTTTCAGACAACTGGCACATCGTCACAAAGGACAAATGGGTCCTAGACATAATTTCACAAGGATACAGATTCCATTTCCACACCTTGCCAATGAAAAAAGGAATGCCAAACCTGCCACAAAATCAATGGGCAGAGGCACAAAAACAAATTACAGCTCTCATGGACATGAAAGCCAGTCATCTGGTACCTACACGGGAGCAAAGCCAAGGATTTTACTCAAGACTCTTTCTAGTCCCCAGAAAGGACAATGCCTGGAGACCAATTCTGAACCTTTCAATTCTAAACACCTTCTTACAAGTACCCAAATTCAAGATGCTAACACTATAGCAGCTTCTTCCCATGTTGGGCAAGAAAGCATGGCTAGTAATGTTGGACCTCAAGGAGGCATACCTGCATGTCCCTATCAGAGAAAGTTGCAGAAGATACCTCCGTTTCATTGCAGGTTCAACCCATTACCAATTCTCTGCACTGCCCTTTGGCTTATCCACTGCGCCCAGGGTCTTCACAAAATGCCTGGCACCAGTAATTGCATACTGCAGACAAAGAGGAATTAAAATATAACCATACCTGGACGACTGCCTCATCCAAGCAGAAAGCAAGGACATCCTCTTACAACATCTGGCTTTTGTAAAACATCTTCTAAGTTGCCTGGGGTACACAGTAAACGAAAAGAAATCAAAACTAGTACCCTCACAAAATATGACATTCCTGGGTGCCAGCTTGATTACAACGGCCCAGAAGGCTTATCTGACGCCAGACAAACAACTACCTCAATATTTCAAAACAATGGCAAGAAAGACCCAACTCCCTGCAAAAAAAATTCTGCAGGCCTTTGGCTTCATGGCATCTTGCATACTACTAATACCATTTGCAAAGCTGCATATGAGGAAATTACAGTGGTACCTAAAAAGCATATGGTCTCAACACAGTCACAGCTTGGACACAATGATATCTCTCATTCCCTGCCTTCAACAAGAGTTTCTATGGTGGTCACAGGCATGTCACCTCAACAAGGGTCAGTCTTTCACCTTGCCCCCAACCAGGCAAACTATGACAACAGATGCATCGGACTACGCCTGGAGGGCACACATGGCAGGACAGTGCGTTCAAGGCATATGGACTGCAGATCAAAGGAATCTGCACATCAATCATAAAGAGATGCTAGCTGTACAGAATGCTCTGACAGACTTCAAGAACCTATTACATCCAGGACAACTTACAATAAGGACAGACAACACCACAGTAATGTGGTACATAAACAAACAAGGGGGTACACACTCCTACCCTCTATGTAGGCAAGCAATGACCTTGTGGAACACAGCACTGGCTTACCAAGTTCAGTTACAAGTTCAATTCCTGCCAGGAGAAAAGAACACATTGGCAGACGACCTCAGCAGAAACATCATGGATCCCCACGAGTGGAAACTGGATCCACAAGTATTTGCAATGATAACTCAAAAATGGGGCCTCCCAGACATAGACCTGTTTGCCAGCCCCCAAAACTATCAGCTAACAAAATTTTGTACAAGGACACTTCACCATCAAGCTTGGAAAGTGGACGCACTCTCATTCAGTTGGAAAAACCTGACAGTATATGCCTTCCCTCCATTGCCTCTTCTCACAAAGGTGCTTCTGAAAGTCAGAAAGGCGACACCACAACTGATACTCATAGCCCCAGACTGGCCACGCCAGCACTGGTACCCACTATTAAGGAATATGGCCCAAGGCCCACCTTGGATTTTACCACAAATTGCCCATTTGCTCACACAGCAAAACAATCAGATTCTAGACAGCCAGCTCAAAACCTTAAATTTGGCTGCATGGCAAATCACCTAAGCATCCAGCCAGCTCCTCTTCCTCAAGCAGTTATGGATGTTATTCTGGAAGCTAGGAGGCCCAGCACTAGGAAGGCCTACTCGGACAAATGGAAAAGGTTTTGCGCCTGGAACCAAGCTAAAGGCCAAAATACCCTTCAGCCTTACATGCCTCAGATTCTACAGTATTTAACTGAGATGTTGCACAAAGGACTTTCTTTTTCTTCCATTAAAATCCACGCATCAGCTATTTCAGCCCACTGCAACACAGTTCCACCATTATTTTCACATCCACTTCTAAGGCAGTTCCTCAGAGGGGCAAAAAACATTAGGCCCCCCAGGAGAGCACCTACACCAACATGGGACCTCAATTTTGTTCTAGAAAAACTTACGCTACCTCCCTTTGAACCAGCTTTCTCTGCTGATTTAAAGTTTATATCATGGAAGACTGCCCTGCTGCTATCAAAAACTTCAGCCAGAAGAGTCTCAGAGCTGCAGGCACTAATGGCAGTGGAACCTTTCCTCATTTTCCAACAGAGTTTCTCTACGAACTAATCCTTCCTTCATGCCTAAGGTGGTATCCAGTGTGGCTTTAAATCAAACCATCCACTTACCCACCTTCTTTCCAAATCCACAGAACAAAGGAGAAAGACTCCTGCATTCCTTGGACATTCACAGGCAATCTCGTTACTACTTGGATAAAACTAAGGTTTTCAGAAAATCTGACCAGCTCTTTGTATCCTATGCTACAGCTTCGTAAGGAAAGGCTATATCAAAACAAACCATTTCCAAATGGATAGGACATTGCATTCGCTTTTGCTATGCCCATCATGGAAAACCAGTTCCTGCTACCATAAGGCCCCACTCTACCAGGGCAACAGCTACATCTACAGCCTTCCTCAGGGGGGTCCCAACCAACGAGATTTTGGAAGCTGCAACTTGGAGTTCAGTACACACCATCACCAAACACTACCACTTACCATTTTACTCTAAGACTAGAGCTGGCTTCGCCACTGCAGTTCTGCGGGGCCTTCTAGCCTCCTCTAACCCTCTTTGACTCCTCCTCCCATCCTTAGCTTTGGGATTCTACCCATGTGTGATGACTGCAGCAGGGTAACATGATGAACATAGTACAGTTTTGTACCTACCATAAATGTAGATGTTCGAGTGTACACCCTGCTGCAGTCCAGGTTACCCTCCCTCCATCCCCTCTGATCAAACTGGCTAAATCTTTACAATACCTTCCTGATGTATTTGCTTATAGCTGGAGGGATGTTGTGTTTGTGCTAAATTTCTTAAATTGGTACTAATTACTGACCACCTTTTTGGGGGCACCTGACATCTGGGGCAAGAAAAACTGAAAATGGCGTTGGATGCAATATATATACCCCTGGCGCACTGACATCAGAAGCGACAGCAACCGACGCCGGACCAAGACTTTGGAATTCAGGCCGACTGTGGGACCGCCTGATGACAAGATAACCCAAGTGTGATGACTGCAGCAGGGTGTACACTTGAACATCTACATTTATGGTAGGTACAAAACTGTACCTTCTCTCTCATCTGTGTGAATTGCTAAATGCTGGGTTGGCTTATTCTTCTGTTAAGGCCTACTTATCAGCTATTTGTGCTTGTATGCCCTTATCTCCTCCTTTAGCTTCTAGGTTTGAAGCTAAGCAATTCCTCAGAGGCATCCTTCATATTAATAAGCCTATTCCTCCTCCCTAGGATCTTAATTTTGTTTTGGGGAAATTGACTCTGGCTTCTTTTGAGTCTGCAGCTTCAGCTTCTTTGTAACATTGCTCTTGGAAGAGTGTTCTTTTGTTAGCCCTTACTTCTGCCAGTTGGGTGTCTGAGCTTCAAGCCCTTATGGCTTGTCCTCCTTTTTTGGTATTTCATAAGGACAGGGTGTCCTTGCATACTAAACCTTCCTTTATGCCCAAGGTGGTGAATGAGTTGTCCCTTAATTACTCTCTTCATTTGCTCACTTTTTCCCTTCCTCACAATCTGCTAGTGAGAAGGTGCTGCACATGTTGGGTGTGCATAGAAAACTCAGATTTTATTTGAATAAGACTAAGACTATTAGGAAATCTGATCAGCTCTTTGATATTCATCGTGTTTCACTGTTGCCGTCATTACAATTGGGTTATCCTGCTGGCAGGCTACCCGCAGTCAGCCTGAATTCCAAAGTCTCAGTCCAGCGTCGGCTGCTGTCGCCTCCTCCATGACGTCAGTGCGCCAGGGGTATAAAAGATGCAGCCGACACCATTTTCTTCAGTCTTTCTTGCCGCTAGGTGCCCAAAGCAAAAGCAGTTCGCAAGTGCCGGTCGGCCGACTCCTGAGATTTTCGTGTTCAAATTTCAGATCCAAAGTCTTCATTAAAAGCGAAGTACCCCATTGGGGAAACTTTTTTCTTGCTCCAGACCGATGTCAGAAAAAGTTAATAACTGTATTTCTTGTGGGAAGCAAATACCTCATAAGGACTTCCATTCTTACTGTATTCCTTGCCTAGGCCCTGATCACAATGTTGCTAATTGTCGGTTTTGTACTAGATTTAACCAACGCACTATTAAGCGTCGGTACGATTTTGCATTTCACTATTTTGGCAGAAGATTTAATTACAAGATGTCGTCGGATGGCCATCCGACTACCGCAATTCAAAAGAAACGCAAAGAAAAGGACAGGCATCCGAGGTCCAAAACTGACGATGAGGCTTCTTCTAAGCCAGTCACCATTTCTCAGTGAGGCGCTTTTGCAGCCCCTGATGCCCGCTACTTTAGAGCCGTCTAGGCCACAGGAAACTCAAGGTATTGGAACCTGGGGAACTATTCCCTCAGATGGGCCTGGAGCCGCTGAGCAGGCATCGGCTTCTGAGGGTGTTTTCAGGCCTACACAGTTATATGTTAAAACGACTTCAGCTTCAAAGGCAAAGACTAAAGCATCTCTAAAGACAAAGAAACAAGTACAACAGCCCCTTGGACAGGCCTCCATGCCTAAAAAATAGATGCTCAAAATGGCCGAAGACCTAATTACTTTGATCAGGGGTTCCCATCCACCTCCTGATAAGAGGCCTAGGCAAGACACAGAATATGACTCTTCAGATCAGGTTTCCATTTCTTCTGATTCCTCTTCTGATCAGGAATACTCTCTTCCTCCCTATGAGGATTCTGATGCTGAAGAATCTATCCCTTAAGCCTCTCCTCCTGAGGATTACTCTTTTGGGGAAACTCTGCATACCATGAGGGAGCATTTCCACTGGGAGAGCCAAGATTATTCAGAATCTAAGAAAAGGCTCAGAGACTTCCTTTTACTACCTCAGCACAGGCCCCTTGCTGTTCCACCTGTGCTAGACATTGTAGATGTTGTATTTTCAGAGTCCACTCTGACTCCTGACTCTTTACCCCCAGCTCCTGTTAAGCCAGACAGATACTACAGGGTTCCTGAATCACACAAATTTATTTTAAGAACCCTGCTGCTGACCCAGAAACTATCTCTCAAGGTCCCAAAGGGGTCAAGGCTTCCACTGCAAAAAACCCTACCCCCTCTGACAGGGATTCTAGGGCACTGGACAGATGGGGAAAAAGATTTACATTTCTGCTACCTTGGCTATAAGGGCTTTAAATTGTCAGTTTCATATGCTTAAATATCAGCAATATATTATGTCACTGCTTAAACAGAAAATGTTGATAAATTCAGAATGTGCAGAAAACAAAGAAATGCAGGATTTATTGCATGCAGCTGAACAAGTGGGAAAGCATACTTTACAATGTGGTTTTGATTCTCTGGAGGCCTCCTGCAGGGCCGCTGTTACGGATTCTGTCATTCGGAGGCATGCCTGGTTAAAGGAACAGAATCTGCCTAATCATGTTAAAGCAGAATTATTAGATGCTCCATTACAGCATGATACCTTGTTTGGTGTTAAAGCAGAAGAGGTGTTGAAGAAAATGGAGGACAAAGCTAAATCTATGCAAACAGTCAAGGATTTCTTACAGGTACAGCCTCCAAGATTTAGCAGGCACTGGCCTACAAAGAATTGGTCCTTTCCAGTGTCAGACAGGCCACAAAGAGGCAGATACAGATGCCCTAGAGGCAGAGCCCCAGGGCTCATACAGGTCTAAACAATGGGGTGCTTCTACCTCCAAAAGCGGAGAAGACAAATCACAGCCATACAGGAAACAGTCCCAATGACTTCCCCCTGCCTGCGCCAAGCACTTACCTTTTGGCAACACCTTTAGGGGGAAAACTAGCACTTTTTTCTCAAAATTGGCACATAATAACCCAGGACAAATGGGTCTTGGATATAGTGTCACAAGGCTTCAGGTTTCACTTTCACACCCTGCCAAGGGCAAATGGTTTGCCAGCCCTGCCAAAAAATCAATGGGCAGAGGCACAAAAGCAAGTGTCATCCCTCATGGACATGAGGGCCATTCAGCAAGTACCACTGCAAGAGCGGGGACAAGGATTTTACTCAAGACTGTTCTTGGTGCCCAGAAAGGACAAAGCCTGGAGACCAACACTGGACCTGTCTATTCTAAACACATACCTGGATATTCCAAGATTCAAAATGTTGACTCTGCAGCAGCTTCTGCCCATGCTGGGCAAGAAGGCTTGGCTACTGACTTTAGACCTAAAAGAGGCATACCTGCATGTCCCAATCAGGCATTCATGCAGAAGGTACCTCAGATTCATAGCTGGCTCAATGCACTACCAATTCTCTGCACTGCCCTTTGGCTTATCTACTGCGCCCAAGGTCTTCACAAAATGCCTGGCACCAGTAATTGCATTTTGCAGACAAAGAGGAATACAGATATATCCTTACTTGGACGACTGCCTTATTCAAGCAGAGAACAAGGACATTCTACTACAGCATCTGGAGTTTGTAAAATGATTACTAACAGGCCTAAGGTACACAGTAAATGAAAATAAATCAAAACTAGTACCCTCTCAAGAGATAATATTCCTGGGTGCAAGCTTAAATACAACTGCCCAGATGGCTTATCTCACACCAGACAAACAAAGGCAACTGACTACTTATTTTAAAATGTTGGCAACAGAGACCCAGTTATCTGCAAGAAAAATTCTGCAGGCTTTGGGCTTCTTGGCATCCTGCATTCTGCTAATTCCATATGCAAGACTGCATATGAGGAAACTTCAATGCTATCTAAAAAGTGTTTGGACTCAACATTGCCACAGCCTTTAAACAATAATTACCCTCATTCCCGGACTGCAACAGGTGTTTTGATGGTGGGCAAAGGCCTGTCACCACAACAAGGGACAGCCATTCGCTTTACCCACAGCCAGGCAGATATTAACAACAGATGCATCAGATTATGCCTGGGGGGCCCACATGGCAGGAAGATGTATTCAGGGCACACACATGGTCCGCAAGCCAAATGCATCTACATATCAACCAAAAAGAGATGCTAGCTGTTCAGAATGCCCTGACAGCCTTCAAGGATCTTCTTCATCCGGGACAGCTACTGATAAAGACTGACAGTACTACAGTCATGTGATACATAAATAAGCAGGGAGGCTCTCATTCCTACCCCCTATGCAGACTAGCCATGAATTTGTGGGACACAGCATTGACTTGCCAAGTACATCTGCAAGCACAATTCATGCCAGGAAAGATAAATACTCTGGCAGACGAACTAAGCAGAAACCTCATGGATCCCCACAAGTGGAAATTGGTTCCGCAAGTCTTCAGCTTAATAACAAGGAATTGGGTATGCCCGGACATAGATCTATTTGCCTCCCCTTACAACTGCCAACTGAAGAGATTCTGCACAAGGACTTCTCACAAGCAAGCATGGAAAGTGGATGCTCTATCTTTCAGATGGAAAAACTTAACAGTCTATGCCTTTCCTCCACTGCCTCTTCTCCAAAAGGTACTCCTAAAAGTCAGACAAGAGAAGCCAGAAATGATACTGATTGCCCCAGACTTGCCCCACCAGCACTGGTACCCAATCCTAAGGAACTTGTCTCAATACCCAGCCTGGACATTACCTCAACTTCCTCATTTATTGTCCCAACACAACAATCAGATCCTGCACAGCCAACTCAAGACCTTAAATCTGGCAGCATGGCGGATACTGTAGTCATTCAAAACACACCACTCAATAAAGCGGTGATGGATGTTATTTTGGAGGCCAAGAGGCCTAGTACCAGAAAATCTTATGCTGAAAAATGGAAGAGATTCTGTGCTTGGAACCAGGCACAAGGTATTGACACGACTGTACCAAATATTGTTCGGATTTTGCAATGTTTAACTGAGATGCTGGACAAAGGCCTATCCTTCTCAACAATTAAGATTCATGCCTCTGCCATTTCAGCTCATTACAATACAGAGCCACCTATTTTTTCTCATCCTTTATTAAGGCAGTACCTCAGAGGAGCCAAAAACTTAAGGCCTCCAAGGAGATCACCAATTCCTGCATGGGACCTCAATTATGTCTAGGAAAAACTCACCCTGCCTCCTTTTGAGCCAGCCTCTTCAGCTGATATAACATTTTTATCATGGAAAACAGCTCTGCTCCTAGCAATAACCTCTGCAAGACGAGTCTCAGAGCTACAGGCACTCATGGCTGTGGAACCTTTCATTATTTTCCATTCAGATAGGGTTTCTCTGAGGACAAACCCGACATTTATGCCTAAGGTAGTGTCCAGTGTGGCCCTTAGCCAAACTATTCATTTGCCTACCTTTTACCCAAATCCACAGAATAAGGGTGAGAGACTTCTGCATTCTTTGGACATACTCAGACAGCTGCACTTCTACTTGGACAGAACCAAAGCTTTCAGAAAAACTGAGTAATTACTAGTGGCATATGCTGCAGGATCTCAAGGAAAGGCTATCTCAAAGCAGACTATTTCAAAGTGGATAGGCCACTGCATTCGTTTCTGCTATTCACAACATGGCAAATCAGTGCCTAAGGGCATTAGGCCACATTCAACCAGAGCAGCAGCCACTTCAGCAGCCTTCCTCAGAGGAGTACCAACCAAAGACATTTTAGAGGCTGCATCCTGGAGTTCAGTGCACACTTTTACAAAGCACTATCACTTACCACTCTACTCTAAATCCAGGGCAGGCTTTGCACTGCAGTTCTGCAGGGCCTCATAGCCGCTCCTAATCCTATTTAGCTCCAGCCTCCCAACCTTAGCTTTGGGATTCAACCCAATTGTAATGACTGCAACAGTGAAACACGATGAACATAGTACAGTTGTGTGTACTTACCATAAATGTAGATATTCTAGTGTATTCCCTGTTGCAGTCCAGGTTACCCTCCCACCATCCCCCTTATCTTTGCTGGAACTTATCTGTACTTCTCTATTCTATACAACCTATGTGATGTATTTGCTTGTCGATGAAGGAAAAGTTTACCTTGGTGCACGAATGCTTTATTGACATATTTTTAGCTTTCCCTTTTTGGGGACACTTGACATCTGGGGCAAGAAAAACTGAAGAAAATGGCGTCTGCTGCATCTTTTATACCCCTGCCGCACTGACATCAGGGAGGAGGCGACAGCAGCTGACACCAGGCATAGACTTTGGAATTCAGGCCGACTGAGGGTAGCCTGCCAGCAGGATAACCCAACTGTAATGACTGCAACAGTGAATACACTCGAACATCTACATTTATGGTAAGTACACAACTATACTTTTCCTTTTATCACAGGTCTTTGGGATTGGCTGTATCCAAGTAGATTTGTTTCTTCGTGGTTTTTAAAAGCTATTTATTTTTATGATGTCCTTCAAGGATGCATCTGCAGTCCTAACAAATGGGTTGTCCTGCCTCAGGCAGCCCTTCGGTCGGCCGGATTCCAAAGTCTGGGTCTGGCCTCGGCTGATGTCGCACTTCACCCGACGTCATAGCTGCTGTCAATTGGGTATAAAGGCATCAGCCGACGCCATTTTCCCCAGTCTTTCTTGCCGCGTGGTGCCCGAAGCAGAAGCTGTTCGCAAGTGCCGGTCGGTCAGAACCAGAGATTTCTACTACCGAAGACTTCTAAAAAGCTAAGTACCCCGTTGGGGACTCTTTCTTGCCTCAGCCGATGTCAGAAAAAGTGAATAACTGTTTAACTTGTGGGAAACAAATACCTCATAAAGATTTCCACTCGCCTACCTTGCTTAGGCCCAGTCCACGACGTAGCAGCTTGTCTAGCCTGTGCTTCCTTCAACCGGCGGACACTTAGACGTCGGTTGGAGTTTGCAGAGGAGTTTTTCGGCTCCGCTTTTGCTTACAACATGCCGTCGGAGACTCCGACTTCACAATTAACAAAAAAGCGTAAGGAAAAGGACCGACACTCGCGGTCCGCGGTTTCGGCCGAAACCGCGGTTAAGCCAACCGCGAGTGTCTCTGTTTCGGCTGAAACAGAGTCCGCGGTTCTTCCTTCGGCCGAAAGCATGCCTCCTACTACCGAGGCCTCATCCAGCATGGCTGAATCTGCTACTGAATTTCTGCCTGCTCTTACAGGTTCTCAGGATTTATCAGATACTATCCCGTTAGATATATCTACTCCTGCACGTGGAGCTGCTAGGCCCCCTGCATCCATGTCAATTAAGGCTTTTTCTAGGGCTAAAGCAGCTAAATCTTCAAAGACCATGCCTGCTAAACCCCCCTCACACAGGCCTAGCTCTAGTTCTCAAATGCTCAGTCTAGCAGAGGATCTCATTTCTTTGATCAGGGGATCCCAGTCTCACCCTGACAGGGCCTCTCTTCCCCCTCCAGAGAAGAGGCCTAGAGCAGAGCCCCCTGAGCCAGTTTCTACAGATTACTCCTCTGATGATTCAGAAAACTCAAATCCTCCAGAAGGCCCTTATTCTCCATATGAGGATTCCGACACAGAAGACTCCATTCCTTCTGCCTCTCCTCCTGAGGAATTTTCTTTTGGGGAAACATTGCATGCTATGAGAGAACAATTTCAATGGCAGGGCCAGGATTTTTCAGACTCTAGGAAAAGGCTTAGGACCTTTTTACATTTGCCACAACATAGGCCTTTAGCCATTCCTCCAGTACTTACAGTTGTGGATGATGCATTTAATGATGCTTCTACTGCCCCTGACTCTATTCCCCCGGCCCCTGCTAAGCCCGACAGATACTACAGGGTTCCGGACACACATTATCACTTGTATAAGGCTCCTATTGCAGATCCTGAAACTATTTTTCAGGGCCCCAAAGCTGTAGCAGCTGCCTCTGCCAAAAACCACCTCCCCTCTGAAAGAGAATCTAGGGCTTTAGAGAGATGGGGTAAAAAAGTTTATATTTCTGCTACTCTTTCGGCTAGGGCCTTAAACTGTCAATTCCACATGAATCAGTATCAGGAATTTTTGTTGGATCAGCTAACTAAAAAACTGTCCTCTCCTGAACCTTTAGACCGTAAGTCCCTTCAGGAATTGGTACATAACACTCAGCAGGTCAGTAATCATTCCTTAAAATGCGGCTATGATGCACTGGAGGCTTCCTTTAGATCAGCTATGACTGGTACAGTGATCAGAAGGCATGCATGGTTAAAAGAGCAAACCTTACCAGACCATGTAAAGTCAAAGCTCCTAGATGCTCCCATGGAAAAACACAGTTTGTTTGGCTCCCCTGCACAGCAAGTGTTAAAGAAGGTGGAAGAAAAGGCAAAATCTGTCCAGACAGTCAAGGATTTCTTACAGGTCCAGCCTCCGAGGTTTAGTAGGAACTGGCCTTCCAAGAACTGGTCCTTTCCAGACACCACCAGAGCACAGAGAGGCAGAAATAGGCGCCCAAGAGGCAGAGGTCAATCCAGAGGTGCCTACAGGGGACGTCAGTGGCAGCCTAACAACCAGAGAAGTACTGCCACAGATCCAGCCACTACCACTTCCACAGGACAACCACAGTGACTTGGCTCTGAAACCGCCTACCAGGGAACAACTAGCCTTATTTTCAGTAAACTGGCATTACATTACAGGAGACAAATGGATTTTACAGACAATAGACAAAGGTTACAGGTTTCACTTCCATACTCTACCAAGGAAGAGAGGGATGCCAAACCTACCTCCAAACCAAAAGACAAACGCTCTAGAACAAATAGACCACTTACTAAGGATGAGAGCTATAGAAAAGGTACCGTCTATGGAACAAGGACAAGGATTTTATTCCAGACTTTTCCTGGTACCAAGAAAGGAAAATCAATGGAGACCTATTCTCGACCTGTCCGCTCTAAACACATATCTCATTGTTCCAAAATTCAAGATGCTGACACTACAGCAACTTCTTCCCATGCTGGGCAAGAAGTCTTGGCTGGTAACTCTAGATCTCAAGGAGGCATACCTGCATGTCCCCATACGACCAAACTGCAGAAGATACCTCAGATTTCTTGCAGGATCAGAGCATTATCAATTCTCAGCATTGCCTTTTGGCTTATCTACTGCGCCCAGAGTATTCACGAAATGCCTGGCATCAGTAATTGCTCATTGCAGGCTTCAGGGAATTCAAATTTATCCATACCTGGACGACTGCCTGTTACAAGCGGACAACAAAAACAAATTAACAACAGATTTGAGAAAGGTTATTCACCTATTGCAAGCCCTGGGATACACAGTCAACATAAAAAAGTCAAGGCTGATACCATCCCAAAGGATAACTTTCTTGGGTGCAGAACTGGACACATCAAACCAAATGGCATTCCTCACAGCAGAAAAGCAGAAGCAACTACCACTCTATTTCATGGCATTGGCAACGCAGAACCAGCTTACAGCAAGGAAAGTCCTGCAAGCCCTGGGTTACATGGCATCCTGCATAATATTGATTCCACATGCCAGACTACATATGAGGAAGTTGCAATGGTACCTAAGGAATTTATGGTCTCAGCACAAGCACAGCCTAGAAACCCAAATTCCAATAATCCCATGCCTGAAACAAGAATTCCAGTGGTGGGCTCAGGCCTGTCAATTGAACAAAGGACTGCCCTACCACAGGCCTCGCCCAAGCCAGACTATCACCACAGATGCCTCAGACCTCGGTTGGGGGGCACACATGGTGGACAAGTGCATACAAGGCTTATGGACACAAGACCAGCTGAACCTACACATAAATCAAAAAGAGATGCTGGCAGTAAAGCAGGCAATTCAGACATTCAGACCATTTCTTCAACAGGGTCATTTGCTGATAAGGACGGACAACACCACAGTTATGTGGTATATCAACAAACAGGGAGGCACACATTCATACCCTCTATGCCGGATGGCAATGGACCTTTGGAATGTGGCCCTGAACCTCAACATCCAGCTCCAAGCCATATTTGTGCCAGGAAAAGAAAATATACTAGCAGACATCTTAAGCAGAACTACCATGGATGCCCACGAATGGATGCTGCATCCAGACATCTTCAAATCCATCTCAAGGAAATGGGGACTACCAGAAATAGACCTGTTCGCATCCCCTCACAACCACCAATTGAAAAAATTCTGCACAAGGACATACCACCCGCTTGCTTGGAAGATGGACTCCCTATCCTTCAGGTAGGAAAACCTGACAGCATATGCATTCCCACCTCTTCCTTTGATGCACAAAGTGCTACTGAAGATCAAGGAAGATCACCCAAGGATCATCCTGATAGCTCCAGACTGGCCGAGGCAGCATTGGTACCCGCTACTGAGGAGTATGTCTCGGGGACTCGCATGGACTCTACCCCTAGTTCCTTTACTGCTAACACAGAACAACTTCAAAATCCTGCATCCAAACTTGAAAACACTGCAGCTAGCTGCTTGGAACATTACATAACACCAACTAACCCAGATTTATCTCAAAGGGTTAAAGACATTATCTTGGAGGCTCGCAGACCCTCAACAAGGAAAACTTATTCAGCAAAATGGAAAAGATACCTCATTTGGAGTGCAGCAAAAGGAGAAAATGTATCATTGGCAAACATAGCTAACATCCTGGAATATTTAGCAGAGCTTTTCCACAATGGCCTGTCTTACTCCTCCATTAAGATCCACGCATCAGCAATTTCAGCAGAATACAACATGGATCCTCCAGTCTTTTCTCATCCTCTACTCAGGCAGTTTCTCAGAGGAATTAAAAATGTAAAGCCACCAAGGAAGCCACCATTGCCTACATGGGACCTGAACTTTGTGTTAGAAAAATTGACACTACCCCCTTTTGAACCAGCAGCAACAGCAGAATTACAGTACTTATCTTGGAAAACTGCTTTCCTGCTTGCAATCACTTCAGCAAGAAGGGTTTCTGAATTACAGGCATTAATGGCAGTACAGCCCTTCCTTATCTTCCACCAGGATAGAATGTCCACGAGAACTAATCCTACTTTTATGCCAAAGGTGGTCTCCAGGGTATCATTAAACCAAGAAATCCACCTACCAACATTCTTCCCCAACCCACAGAACAGGGGGGAAAGACTACTACATACCTTGGACGTGCATAGGCAATTGCGCTACTACCTGGACAGAACCAAGAACAATAGAAAAACTGACCAGCTTCTGGTAGCATATGCAACAGGAATGGAAGGAAAAGCAATTTCAAAACAGACAATCTCAAAGTGGATAGGAAATTGCATTAGATTCTGTTACTCTTTTCATGGGAAGGCAACTCCAGAAAACATCAGACCTCACTGCACAAGGGCTACAGCCACTACAACAGCTTTTTTATGAGGAGTGGCTACCAAAGACATTTTAGAGGCTGCTACTTGGAGCTCCGTGCATACATTTGCCAAGCATTATAATCTACCTTTATACTCCAGATCCCGAGCAGGTTTTGCCACTGCTGTATTGCAAGGGATCTTAACTACACCATAATCTTCTTAGTACCTCCTCCCCCAGTTTGGCTATGGTATTCTACCCATTTGTTAGGACTGCAGATGCATCCTTGAAGGACATAGTACAGTTTTGTACCTACCATAAATGTAGATGTCCGAGAGGTATGCATCTGCAGTCAGGATTACCCTCCCTCCTTCCCCTCTGTGGTATTCCTAGGGTATTTGCCCATCCAGTAGCTAGCTGGGGGAATCTATTATGGTGTATTTGTTTGTATATATGTATATACCTGTTTATTTCTAATTTACTCTCTACTGTTTGGAATCATTTGCATTTATCCAAATTTAGCCTTCCTAGAGGGCACCTGGCATCTGGGGCAAGAAACACTGAGGAAAATGGCGTTGGCTGATGCCTTTATACCCAATTGACAGCAGCTATGACGTCGGGTGAAGTGCGACATCAGCCGAGGCCAGACCCAGACTTTGGAATCCGGCCGACCGAAGGGCTGCCTGAGGCAGGACAACCCATTTGTTAGGACTGCAGATGCATACCTCTCGGACATCCACATTTATGGTAGGTACAAAACTGTACTTTCTTCATGGTAAGAACCTTCCTCCTCCTGTAAATGCTCATTCTACTAGAGATGTGGCTTCTTCTGGTGCTTTTTTCAAGGGTCTGTATACTAAGTCTGTTCCTGAAGCAGCTATCTGGACTTTTGTGCATACTTTTACCAAGCACTACAAGTTGGATGAAATTTCCTAAGCTAGAGCTAGTTTTGCTAGGGCCACCCTTCATGGATTCCTTGAGAACTCTGCTGGTCCTCCCTTCTCCCAAGTTTCTTCCTGAGCTTTGGCACTCTCCCTTGTGTTATGAGTTCTGCAACAGTGAAATGGAAGGACATAGTACAGTTGTGTAAAATCTTACCATAGTGGTAGATGTCGTCCTCTTCACTGTTGCAGTATTCACTCCCTCCTTCCTCCCTCTGGTTCTTTTCTGTTCTGGATGTACTGCTCTTCTCTTGGATTTCCTTGGACTGGCATTCCTAAAGGGCTTGCATTTCTGAGGATGGTACATCCGGATGTCACCTTTATGTCCTGCGTTACTTGAGGAGCATACTTGTGATGTACGGCGTACCTTAAGTCAACCTAAAAGCTTTGGTTTACTGGATGGACGTTGGGCTGCCCTTAGCAGAGGATCCCTCATTTTATGAATACTGCAACAGTGAAGAGAAGGACATCTACCTTTATGGTAAGATTTTACACAACTATACATCTGAAGTAGGAGATTCATTTGTCTGCAACCTGTGGGTTATGGATCCGATATCGGATCCGAACCGGCATGGTTTACCAGTTATGGATCCGAGCTCTCAGCTCCTCCCCTCACCCATAATGCCCTGCTCTCCCTACATGACCTCAGATCTAGTTTGCTGCGCTGGTGACCAGATTGGTGTTCTTGAGCTCTTCAGCTAAGTGGTTTTATAAAGTTCTTCTAGTGTTAAAATTTAATTGTTTTTGAAAGCTGAGTGAAAGTTTAGGATTCCCTATTTGATAGTTATACTTGTTTAGTGATTTAATATTTTTTTTTTTACTTGGTTTCCCTCCCCTCGCTGGTAGCGTAGTGTGTGTTTGGGCCTGTTGTGTGTTTAGTTACTTTTACTTTTTACCTTTAGTTTAAGTAATTTTTTAGCTCTTAGGATGTCAGGACAACCTAAGGCTGTTTTTTCAAAGTGCTCCGAGTGTGGCCATAAGCTTTCCCCTGCTGATGGCCACACTCGTGCTGATGCTTGGGGTTGAACACCTCACTTCTGGATGTTCCATTTGTGCAGGGTTCAACCCCAGGGCATTGAAGGAGCGGAGGTCTAAGCTGGTCCTGGCGGGACTTTTGCCCCGGCCTCCGCCTCCGCCGGGGAACCGTTACTACACGGTTACCTCCTCGGCTCCCCCTCCTCCTCCTGGGACTCAACCTCACTGTAGTGGTTCGGAGGAGAGGAAGCTAGAAAGAAGGACCGGAGGAGAAGCACCATAAGCGGCGGGCCGAGACCTCTGTTTCGCCCCGCCTGCCAAGCTGGCTTCTCCTCCAGCCTCCTTGTCTGCTGGTTCTCCCCTCCTCGGCTCCGGTCACCCGTGTGCTTTTCACGGGACCTGAGGAGGAGGAGACCCGATCTCCGTCGAGGCTATCCAGGAGGCACTCAAGGCCTACCTCTGTAGCCTCGTCGAGATCGACCTATAGCTTGTCAGACGCTGATCTGGACCGGATGATGAGAAGGTTCATCCAGGCCCAGATGCAGATGGGAGTGCTCTTGCCTCCCCCCCCTCTGGGGGGGAGCTCGACCCCTTTCTTTAAACCTATTGCTCCTTCTCCGACCCGCTACCGGGTTCGAGCAGTTGAGCCGAGCAGCCGAGCCGGGGTGGGTCGGCGCCGATAGTACTGGTACCGGATCCGACCCTGCCCTCGAGTGCCGGATCCGACCTCGGAGCCTGGATCGAGCCGGATCCGGGGATCAGTGCTCCCGGGCCGTCTGTGTCGGGCGCACTATCCCTCGGATCCAGCGCCGCGCCAGCTCGATCCACTCTCGGATCCGAGGAGCCGATTGTCGGATCCTTTGGTCGAGGTCGGCTCTTCGGCGTTTGATGTAGTGGAGAGGGTCCTGTTTAGGGTCGCGGACCCCGGCACTTGCTTCGGCTCCGTCCAGCTCCATCTGTACTGGGTCAGGCTTCCACCATCCGGCCCTTGGGACAGCCCGCTCCTTTGCCCCAAGTTGTTCCTTTGGAACAGGTCACTGTTGCAGGAGTCCTCTGACAGCCCCGGAGGATGTTCCCCGCAAACATACGTGCAAAAGGAGGCACATTGACTCCCGAGTCTCTCACAGAAGACACGGACTTGGAGGAAGGGAAGGCTCCCCAAGATCACCCCTGAGGATGTCTCATTTGGAGACATCATGGAAATGTTCCCGTGATAAGGGGTGGTCTGCCCCCAAGTCTTCCTCGGACGAGTCTGTGTTCTTGGAGGCATTTGAAGCGGGCCCGTCTACCTCTTGGGTGTCCCCTCCTGCCGACCCCCCTGGTGGACCTTATTACCACCAGGGCGTGGAAGGAACCGGACACCGTGGAGCCAATCCCAAAAAGGCCCGACCGTATTCTCAGTCCCCCGGCTGACCGTGCCCATTGGAGTAAGGGGCCTCCAGTAGATGCCATGTTGACGGCGGCTGCCACCAAGAGGGAACTTGCTCAGGAGAGTCCCTCAGTCCATCCCCTGAGCAAGGAGTCTCGGATGATGGACCGCTTGGGGAAGCAGATGTTTAGTTCAGCAACCTTCTCAGTGAGGGCCCTGAACTACCTGGCACATGTGATTAGGATGCAGCGCGATCTTATAAAAGAATACGCTGCATCCCCCCCAGAGTCCATGTCGGAGGAGGACAAAGTGCTGCACTCCACCCGTATGGCCACTCTCAGGTCCGTCACTAATACCTCTATGCGGCTACTGTCCCATGCTACGGAAGGTGCCGCTAGAGCCGCAGGGGCAGGCCTAGTTACCAGACGTCAGGCCTGGCTCCGTCATTGCGATTTCACGGAGCCCTTCAAGGCGTCATTTGTGAACGCCCCTTTCGATGGTTCTGCCCTCTTTGGCAAAACTGTTCGTGATACTTTGACCCAGAGCGAAAAGGACGGGAAGACGCTGTCTGCCGTCGGAATCCGCTTCTCTGTACCCCAGAGGCCCTATTCTAGGAACCAAAAGGGTCAGAAGAAGATGTGGTTCGAAGTCGCAGCAATCCCAGCCTGCTCCGGACAACCAGTCCTTCCGTGGCAGAGGAGGACAGGGAGGACGCCGCCCCAGGGGCAGAAGGGCTCCCAGGAACTTCGGTCCAGAGAACCCTTCTCTGAACGGCCCGCAGCCCTGAAGGGTTGCCCGGCTGCTCCACTCTGGAGGCAGTCGGGACGTTTTTCGGAGCACCTAGCGGCATGGGAGTCCATAACATCAGACCACTGGGTCCTCCAGATCATATCCAGAGGATACTGTATCCCCTTTCGTCACATGCCAAAATTGAAGTCCCTCCCGGCGTTCCACCCGGTCAGTGGGAGGCCACTTTGGCAGAAATTGGCCATCTGCTAAAGAAAGAGCCATCCAGCCCGTCCCCAGACCAGATCGGATCAGGGTTCTACTCCAGGTTCTTTTAGTGCCAAAAAAGACAGGGGATCTAAGACCAATTTTAGACCTTTCACTCTTGAACCTGGCAGTTCCCAAGGAGAAATTCCGAATGGTTACGTTGCAGTCTATTCTCCCCTTCTGGGAGAAAACCACTGGATGTGCTCCATAGACCTCAAGGATGCGCTACCATATACTAATGGACAGGCGCTCCAGGAGGTTTCTCCGCTTCGGCTGGGAGCCAGTCACTACCAATTCGGGTCCTTCCCTTTGGTCTCACCACAGCCCCAGGGTGTTCACCAAAGTATTAGCAGTGGTAGCGGCCCACCTGAGGCTTCAGGGGGTGCAGGTCTTTCCCTACCTGGACGACTGGCTTCTCACCGCCCCAACAAGGCATCTACTACTATTGGCGTGAGACTCCTTTCTCCATCTTGCTCCTCGTCTGGGCATCACAATAAACACAAAAAAATCCAACCTAGCACCCACGCAGTTCATAGATTTTATAGGTGCCAGGTTAGACACGAGGAGATTAAGAGCCTTCCTCACTGCGGACAGAGTTCAAAATTTGCAGCTCCAGGTGCGGGCCATTCTCCACTCAAACTCAGTTCCGGCAGAGTTGGTCCTGAGGGCCCTAGGGTCCATGGCGGGAGTGATGGCGCTTCTTCCTCTCGCCAGGTTCAATATGCACATCCTTCAATGGACACTCCTAGTTCAGTGGTCTATCTTGCTCTTCCTATGCATCATCCCATTGCGATCAGCAAGGCTTGCAAGCGGTCCCTCCTGTGGTGGCTACACTCTCCAGATCTCCACGGAGGCCGCCTTTGTGCTTCTCCTCTCGCCACAGTGACCATGGGCCTCCCGCCTTGGGTGGGGGGCATTTGCAGGCGGACGGTCCAAGGCACGTGGAGCGATTCAGAGACCTCACTGCATATCAACGTTCTAGAGATGAGAGCAGTGCTCTTAGCGTTGCTAGCACTTCAGGCCTTTCTTCCCTTGGGAACAATTGCGATTCAATCGGACAACATGTCTGTTGTCTGGTATATCAACAAACAAGGAGGAACCAGGTCTTACCCTCTTTGTCGAAGCCATGAGAGTGTGGGAATGGGCAATCTCCACCAACCGCTTTCTCATAGCAACGCATATTCCGGGTCGGTCCAACATCCTGGCGGACAAACTCAGTCGCACCATTCTCACCCCTTACGAGTGGTCTCTCAATACTCAGGTAGCGGAACGCATCTTCGCACGGTGGGGAACTCCTTGTTGCGATCTTTTTGAGTCTCCCTCAAACACCAAGTGCGACAGTTTTTTCGCTCTAATACCTCCTCCCGGAGGTACCCCAAGAGACGCTCTGGTGCATGCTTGGCCACCCGGTCTTCTTTTTGCTTATCCCCCCTTGCCTCTGATGCTCCAAGTTCTCATTGCCCCATTCTGGCCTCGACAGATCTGGTTCCCCTTCCTAAAGTCTCACTCAGTGAATCCTCCTTGGATTCTAGATCCCATTCCGGATCTGATATCTCATCCATCCCGCTTATCACCCCCGAACCTGGACAACCTGAAGCTGACCGCTTGGCTGCTCCAGTTCCACTCCTGATCAGGACTCCCAGTATTTCGTCCCCTGTTAAGGCCATTCTGGTGGCGGCTCATAAACCATCCACTAGGAAAGTCTACCGCAGTAAGTGGAAACGGTTCTCCTTGTGGGCGGAGCGACAAGGCCTAAACCCCTTCACAGTTCCCCTTCCTCTGGTGCTTGACTTCTTAACCACTCTTTTTAATGATGGTGCCAGCAGTTCCACGGTCAAAGTACAACTTATGCAATTTCTCATTATCATATTGGTCATGACTCCAGTCCACTGATGTCTGCCAAATTGTGTAAGATTTTCCTAAAAGGTACTTTCTTTCTCAGGCCCCCTATAAAGCAAGTGGTTCCTCCTTGGGACCTTTCTTTGGTCCTCCAGGCCTTGACCGCTCCCGCCTTCGAACCGGTGGCTACGGTAGATCTGAAATTCTTATCTTTCAAGACGGCCTTTTTAGTAGCCATTACCTCGGCCAAGAGAGTCTCAGAACTTCAAGCATTATCAGCCAAACCTCCTTACTTGGTCTTTCATCCGGACCGTGTTTACCTCAGGACCAACCCGTCCTTTCTTCCTAAGGTAGCTTCTGAAGCAAACATTAATCAATCCATTAACCTCCCTGTTTTCTTTCCTAAATACCAAAACAAGGGTGAATACAAGCTTCATTCCTTAGATGTTCACAGGCAACTTAGATTTTATCTAAACAGGACGGCTGGTCATAGGCAATCCGACCAGTTGTTCATTTCCTTTGCTAAATTTAATTTGGGCAAGCCAATTTCTAAAGTCTCATTATCTCGCTGGATTTCACAATGCATCTTATTGGCTTATCAAGCTTCTGGAAGGCCCGCATCGGAGGGTGTACATGCCCATTCAACCCGGTCAGTCTCTACCTCGGCCGCCTTTAAGGCTAGGATTCCTCTAGATGATATTTGTGCAGCAGCCACTTGGGCTTCATCTCATACCTTTATTTCCCACTACAAGTTGGATCTTACATCTAGGGGTAGAGCATCCTTTGGCTCTGCGGTGATCGAATATCCTTCCATGATGGCCAGGATTCAGGTAGCTGGGGACTCTGTCCCACAGGTTGCAGACAAATGAATCTCCTACTTCAGATTTAGAAGTTATGTACTCACCATAACGTTCCATCTGAGTAGGTGTATTCATTTGTCTGCAACCATCCCGCCCTCCTATCCCCCTGGCCTTTTTCAGTTTCCTGCATATTATGTGTTACCCTTTTCAGGGTGTTCATGCTGTTGGCAAACTCGATCTGAGGTCATGTAGAGAGAGCAGGGCATTATGGGTGAGGGGAGGAGCTGAGAGCTCGGATCCATAGCTGGTAAACCATGCCGGTTCGGATCCGATATCGGATCCATAACCCACAGGTTGCAGACAAATGAATACACCTACTCAGATGGAACGTTATGGTGAGTACATAACTTCTAATTTCTCAGCACAAAGGGTATGAGTTTTTATACCTCGGAACATAAATTTACAGTCAGCCAGTCCTGGTGTGTAGTACCTGTTAAACATGTCAGCGAAAATATTCCTGAGGAAGACATGTCAGATGATTCTGAAAGACAGAGGCAAGGATGTTCATCGTGTTACCCTGCTGCAGTCATCACATTTGGGTTATCCTGCCGTCAGGCGGTCCCGCAGTTGGCCCGAATTCCAAAGTCTTGGTCCGGCATCATTTGCTGTCGCTTCTTCCCTGACATCAGTGAGCCAGGGGTATGTAAGAGGCAGCCGACGCCATTTTCTTCAGTATTTCTTGCCGCGCGGTGCCCGAAGCAGAAGCAGTTTGCAAGTGACGGCCGGCCGACACCTGAGATTTTCGATTTGAATTTCAGTCCGAAGTCTTCAATAATGCTAAGTACCCCGTTGGGGAACATTTTCTTGCCTCAGTCCGATGTCAGAAAGAGTTAACAATTGCATTTCTTGTGGGAAGCAAATACCTCATAAGGACTTCCATTCCTATTGTATTCCTTGCCCAGGCCCAGACCACGACGTCACAGGTTGTCAATTTTGCACTAGGTTTAATAAACGAACTATCAAACGCCATTTTGACTTCGCATGGCATTACTTTGGTAGGAAATTTAATTATATCATGCCGTCGGAGCAGCCGACGACCGCCATTCATAAAAAACGCAAGGATAAGGACAGGCAGCCTAGGAATAAGCCAGACACGAGGCCTCAGCTGGGCCTGTCGCCGGTTCTCCGGTTTTCAGTGAGGCACCTACGGAGCCCCTGACGACTGCAGAGCTGGAACCCCAGACAGCTGCGGATTCCCATGCGGAGTCTACTAGGCTGACGCCGCCATCTACCGACACCGGAGCAGAACTAGACACCGGTGCAACGGAAACACCTTCGGTTACAGAAGGTGTCTTCAGACAGACTACACTCCCCATTAAATCTTATGCTAAACTTAAAACTCCTTTAAAACCAAAGAAAACTGTACATCAGTCTACAGTTCAAGGCCCCATGCCTAAGAAACAGATGCTTAAGATGGCTGAAGATTTGATTACCCTTATCAGGGGTTCCCATCCCCTCCTGATAAATGACCAAGACAAGAGGAGGATTATGCATCCTCTGACCAGGTTTCTCTCTCTTCAGATTCTTCTGAGGAACAGGATTACACTTTTCCACCTTATGAAGATTCTGATGATGAAGACTATTCCCTCAGCATCTCCCCCTGAAGATTACTCCTTTTGGGAAACTTTACATACCATGAGGGAACATTTCCACTGGGAAGGCCAGGATTACTCAGATTCTAAGAAAAGGCTCTGAGAGTTCCTTTTACTACCCCCAGCACAGACCTCTTGCTATCCCTCCTGTTCTAGATATTGAGGATGATGTTTACTTGGAGTCTAGTTTAAATCCAGACTCTCTTCCTCCTGCTCCAGCCAAACCAGACATATACTACAGAGTACCTGACTCACACAAATTCCTTTATAAAAGCCCTTTAGCTGACCCAGAAAGAATTTTCCAGGGTCCTAAGGGAACAAAAGCTTCTATGGCTAAAAATCCTGTGCCCTCTGAAAGGGATTCCAGAGCCCTAGATAGATGGGGAAAGAAAATATACACTTCAGCTACTCTGGCTATGAGAGCATTAAATTGCCAGTTTCACATGTTGAAATATCAACAATTCCTAATGTCTCAGTTAAAACAAAAAATGAGCACACATTTAGAACTGCCTGAATTCAAGGAAATGCAGGATCTGTTGCATGCAGCTGAACAGGTGGGCAAACGTACTTCACAATGCGGATTTGATTCATTGGAAGCTTCTTGTAGAGCAGCTGTTATTGGCTCTGTCATACGTAGACATGCTTGGTTAAAAGAACAAACCCTCCCTGACCATGTTAAAGCAAAATCATTGGATGCACCTTTACAGCAGGATGTATTATTTGGTGTCAAAGCAGAAGAGGTTTTAAAGAAAATGGAGGATAAGGCAAAGTCTATGCAAACGGTCAAGGATTTTTTGCAGGTACAACCCCCTCATTTCAGCAGAAATTGGCCAACAAAAAACTGGCCCTTTCCAGCTTCAGACAGATCACAGAGGGGCAAATACAAACACCCAAGGGGCAGAGGTCAGTCACAGGGCCCTTACGAACCTCGCCAATGGGGTTCTGCTACCCAGAAAGGAGGAGAAGACAGGCCCCAAGCTAGCAGAAGACAAACACAATGACTCTATCCACAAACTACCAAGCAAATCTCTCCTGGCAACTCCCTTGGGAGGAAAACTAGCATTTTTTGCAGACAACTGGCACATCATCACAAAAGACTAATGGGTTCTAAACATTGTCTCTCAAGGATACAGATTCCACTTTCATACCTTACTAAGGATCAAAGGAATGCCAAACCTGCCACCAAATCAATGGGCAGAGGCACAAAAGCAAATTACAGCTCTCATGAACATGATAGCCATTCAACAGGTACCTACACAGGAGCAAGGACAAGGATTTTACTCAGGACTCTTCCTAGTCCCAAGAAAGGACAAAGCATGGAGACCCATTCTGGATCTTTCATTTCTGAACACCTCTCTGCAAGTACCAAAATTCAAGATACTAACACTACAGCAGCTTCTTCCCATGCTGGGCAAGAACGCTTGGCTAGTCACTTTGGTCCTCAAGGAGGCATACCTGCATGTCCCTATCAGACAAAATTGCAGAAGATACCTCCGCTTCATTGCAGGTTCAAAGCATTATCAATTCTCTGCACTGTTCTTTGGCTTATCTACTGCGCCCAGGGTATTCACAAAATGCCTGGCACCAGTAATTGCATACTGCAGACAAAGAGGAATTCAAATATACCCATACCTGGATGACTGCCTTACTCAAGCAGAAAGCAAGGACATTCTTTTAAAGCATCTGGCATTTGTCAAACATCTTCTAAGTTGGCTAGGGTACACAGTAAACGAAAAGAAATCAAAACTAGTGCCCTCACAAAACATAATATTCCTGGGTGCCAGCTTGAATACAACGGCCCAGATGGCTTATCTCATGCCAGACAAGCAATGACAGCTGTTTCAATATTTAAAAATAATGGCAACAAAGACCCAACTCCCTGCAAGAAAAATTCTGCAGGCCTTGGGATTCATGGCATCTTGCATACTACTAATACCATTTGCAAAACTTCGTATGAGGAAATTACCATGGTACCTGAAAAGTGTATGGACTCAGCACAGCCACAGCTTGGAAACAATGTACCACTCATTCCCTGCCTTCAACAGGAGTTTCTGTGGTGGGCACAGGCATGTCACCTCAACAAGAGTCAGCCTTTCACCTTACCCACAGCCAGGCAAACTATGACAACAGATGCGTCGGACTATGCCTGGGGAGCACACATGGCAGGGCAGTGCATTCAGGTCAAATGGACTACAGATCAGAGGCATCTGCATATCAATCAAAAAGAAATGCTAGCAGTACAGAATGCCCTAACAGCTTTCAAGGACCTTCTACACCCAGGACAACTAATAATAAAGACGGACAATGCCACAGTCATGTGGTACATAAACAAGCAAGAGGGCACAAATTCCTTCCCTCTATGCAGGCAAGCAATGACCTTGTGGAACACTGCACTGTCTTACCAGGTTCAATTACAAGCACAATTCCTGCCAGGAAAGAAAAACACATTGGCAGATGACCTAAGCAGAAACATCATGGATCCACACGAATGGAAACTAGATCCACAAGTATTTGCAATGATACCTCAAAAATGGGCACGCCCAGACATAGATCTGTTTGCAAGCCCCCACAACCACCAACTTCAAATATTTTGCACAAGGACCATCCATCCACTAACTTGGAAAGTGGACGCCCTCTCATTCAGTTGGAAAACATTAACAGTGTATGCCTTCCCTCCACTACCTCTTCTAGCAAAGGTACTGCTGAAAGTCAGATTAGAGAGGCCACAAATGATACTCGTTGCACCAGACTGGCCATGCCAGCATTGGTACCCAATTTTAAGGAACATGGCCCACGGTCTCACCTGCTCACCCAGCGAGACCATCATATTCTACACAGCCAGCTCAAGACTTTAAACCTGGCTGCATGGCAAGTTACCTAAACAACCAGCCAGCACCTTTATCCAAAGCTGTTATGGATGTCATTCAGGAGGCCCAGCACCAGGAAAACCTATTCAGACAAATGGAAAAGATTTTGCGCCTGGAACCAGGCTAAAGGCATAAACCCCCTTGATCCAAACATCCCTCATATTCTACAATACTTAACTGAGATGTTACACAAAGGACTTTCCTTTTCATCTGTCAAGATCCACGCCTCAGCAATTTCAGCTCATTACAGCACGGATCCTCCTTTATTCTCACATCCACTCCTAAGACAGTTCCTCAGTGGGGCTAAGAACTTAAGACCGCCAAGGAGAGCTCCAACACCTACTTCGGATCTCAACTTTGTTCTGGAAAAACTTACACTGCCGCCCTTTGAACCAGCTTTTTCAGCTGACTTAAAATTTCTTTAATGGAAAACTGCCCTACTACTAGCAATAACCTCAGTTAGAAGAGTCTCAGAGCTACAGGCACTAATGGCAGTGAAACCTTTCATCATTTTTCATCAAGACAGAGTCTCTCTATGAACTAATCCTTCCTTTATGCCAAAGGTGGTATCCAGTGTGGCCCTAAACCAAACCATTCACTTCCCAAATCCCTAGAACAAAGGAGAAAGACTCCTGCACTTTTGGACATCCACAGGCAATTACGTTACTACTTGGATAAAACTAAGGCTTTCAGAAAAACTGACCAGCTTTTTGTAACCTATGCTACAGGATCACAAGGAAAAGCTATCTCAAAACAGACCATTTCAAAATGGACAGGGCATTGCATACGTTTTTGCTACATACATCATGGGAAACCAGTACCTGCTAACATTAGGTCCCACTCCACCAGGGCTACAGCTACATCAGCAGCCTTTCTCAGGGAGTGCAAACCAAGGATATTCTGGAAGCTGCTACTTTGAGTTCAGTGCACACCTTCACCAAACACTATCACTTACCTCTGTACTCTGACTTGAGCTGGTTTTGCCACTGCAGTTTTGCAGGGCTTACTAACTTCTTTTAACCCTGTCTGACTCCACCTCCCATCCTTAGCTTTGGGATTCAACCCAAGTGTGATGACTGCAGCAGGGTAATACGATGAACATAGTACAGTTTTGTACTTACCATAAATGTAGAAGTTTGAGTGTTCACCCTGCTGCAGTCCAGGTTACCCTCCCTCCATCCCCTCTGAACTAGCTGAAGTTATCTCTACCACTCTATCCTATACTACCTCTGTGGTGTATTTGCTTGTGCCTAAGGGTTTTGTTTTATTTTTATATAGCTATATGTGTGTGTATATATATATATATATATATATATATGTGTATATATATATATATATATATATATATATATATATATATATATATTGCCTACCTATTGGGGGCACCTGACATCGGGGCAAGAAAAACTGAAGAAAATGGCGTCGGCTGCCTCTTACATACCCCTAGCGCACTGACGTCAGGGAAGAAGCGACAGCAACCGACGCCGGACCAAGACTTTGGAATTCGCGCTGACTGCGGGACTGCCTGACGGCAGGATAACCCAATTGTGATGGCTGCAGCAGGGTGAACACTCGAACATCTACATTTATGGTAGGTGCAAAACTGTACTTTTTGTCTACTGCAGGATCTCTAGCTTGTGTATCTGTTTTTTGTTGTTGTTTAGGGGAACAAATGATTGTTCCTCTGAACTGAGGAGATAATAATGATATGTTGTCTTGTTTTTTGCTTATTTGTTCTGTTGTGTTAGCCTTGGAGAAGAAAGCTAATGCTGTCTGTAACAACCCTTATTCACAAACTTCAATCTCCATTAAATCAGATAAGCAGTGTTTCTCAGACCAATGAGCCCTTGGTCTGATGTATTTTCCATCAGCTGCAACCTATGGGTTATCATATCCCAAGCTGGAAGATCAAATCTCAGCTCTGAAGCTCCACCTCTTCTCCCATATTGCACAACAGGCCTATGTCTCCCCAGATTTCATTTCCACTTCAATGGACAGATGTGCTCCAGCGAAGCTGCATGCAGCCAAGTGATATTTTATTTTTAGCTTTGCCATTTTTCTGATATTCTCCTTTCCTGTAGTTAGTGATAATGGCCACTGTTTGAAGTTGGACCTAACCTTTCTCTCCCCTTGTTAGTGTTCCCTTCCTTTTCTAAGCAGTCTGCTAACAAGAAAAAAAAAGTAAAAAAAGACAGGAAGGAGAAAGGCCTGGATGAACCTGGAGATGATCCCTTTTCAAGAGGGTTGGGTAGACCTGTTCCCATGGTCCTGGTCTTTGTTGTTCCTCTTTTGGCCCATCTCTCTGGGCTGGTGGCCATTGCCCCAACACTGTTTCATGTCACTCCTTCAATGGTGCTGACAGCTTGGCTGCCTTTGGCACATTCTGCCTTGATGTGTTCGACTCCTGATGCCTTGGAGCAGAGTGCATCTCGGAGTCTTGACTGTAGAGCTCTGGGTCCAGGGTCAGGTTTATTTGACTCTGGGGTTATTGGAACTGATCCTCCTCTTGAGTGTATCAGCTCAGGTCCCAATGTAGGACCAATTTGGGTCAGTAATTGAACCAGGGCTTTTCTTGGATCCTCTGATCAGGCATTGTCCCTTTCTGATTGTCTTGTCTCGGTGTTTGAGTTTATAGAGAGGATTTTGTTTTGATCAGAGACAGATGGCTCTCTTCCAGTGTCAGATTTGTCCCAATCCTGTCATCCATCCAGGGTCTTCATTTCACATGACCTGTCCCAAGGCAGCCTGCTCCAATGGGCTACGAACACCCCCTAATCTAGACCCTCCCCAAGAAGGTGCACAGGTACTGCTGGTGCAAGCGGAAGCACGTTGATTCTTTTGAAGAGTCTCTCACCAAAGATTCAGACCTCAGTGAAGGGGAAGGATCCCCTAAATCCCCCCTCCATAACAGCAGTGCCTCCTTCAGATCTCGTGGAATTGATGAGACAACAGGGTGGGGTTGGACCGCAGAAACCCCTTCCCCTTAGGAGTAGGTTGGTCTTAAAGCCTTTGGCACAGGCCTGTCCATGTTTTGGGTTGCCTCCCTCTGGACATGCCCGTTGATCTTGTGTCACTGATTGCTTGGAGAGACTCCGATGTGGTAGAGTTGATCCCTGCACTCCCAACAAGGTGTTGGTCACCTCTAAGACTAGGTCCTTTTGGAGCAAGGTTCCCTTGGTTGATGCCATTGTTGTTGCTGCAGCCACAAGGAAAGAGATCATGTAAGAGAGTACTTCAGTCCATTCCCTGTACAGGAAATCACAGGTGTTGGACCGATTTAGGAAACCTGCTTATGCTTCAGCCATGTTTGCCTTTTGTGCACTGAGCTATGTAGCACATTTGACTAGACTTGAGAGAGACCTAATTTGTGATGTTTCTAAGTCTGTGACTTCTCAACCCACAATAGAGTCTCATACAAACTTGAGTCTCAGTTGGCCACTATGCAGTCCATCTTTATTGTAGTCATGTAGTTTATATCAAATGCAGGGGGATAGTATGTCCTGTGCAGTAGGCACTGGCATTGCCATTTGCCGTCATGCTTGGATGTGCCTCTCTTGACTTTTTGGACTTCTTTAAACCATCCTTTCTTAATGCTGCCTTTGAATGGACCACCTTATTCAGTTTCAGATTTAAGGATACTTGGAGCAGGAGCGAGCAAGAGGACAAGATATTGTCTGCCTTATAAGTGCATTTCTCCACCACACAGGGGATATTCCCTAAGTGCCAAAGAGGAGGAAGAGGAAGATGTGCTTCTACAAATTACAACAGTTTGGCCAGGGTGCACTCTGAGACAGAGGGGGCAACTTTAATGGACACCTCCCTATGGGCAGGGGTGGCCTGCAGAACCACAGCTTCAGAGGACCTTTTCTGGCAAGCCCTTAATCTGCTCCTGATAATTTGCAGTCTGAAGGTAGTTGGAGTGGGGAAGCTTGCCTTTCCACCCAAATGCTTGGGAGGCCATCACACCAGGTTTTTGCATGTTGAATGTCATTTCCAGAGGCTGCACAATCCTAGTTCTGGTTCCTCCAAATTTGAGACAAAAATCCCTTCCAGATGTGCCAACCCAACAAAGAAGGGGACTGCAGTGGAAATTTGAAACCTGCCTATGAGAAGTCATCCAAGAGGTCCCACCAGAACAGGCCAGACAGTATCCGGGATATATTCAAGATTCTTTTTGGTGCCAAAGAAAAAGAAGGACCTCATACCCATTTTGGACACAAGCAAATTGAACCACTTTGTCAGACCAAGTTCCAGATTGTGCTGCATATTCTACCTGTACTGAAGAAAGACAATTGTATTTTTACTGTGGACCTCAAAGGTACCTACTATCACATAAAAATAGAGAGGTATTCCAGGAGGCTCCTGTGCTTTTGGCCAGGAGCCAGTCATTACCAGTTTCAAGCAATGCCATTTGGTCTCAGCATTCCCCTCATGTTCACTAAATTCATAACAGTGATAACATCCTGGCTCAGGCTGCAGTGATTCTGGGTCTTTCCATACCTGGGCAACTGTCTGTTTACAGCAGCATTCAGCTTCTTTGATTCAGGCTAGAGACTTTGTTACATCAATGCCTATCCTTGGGCATGACAGTTACTTTCAAAAAGTCCAATTTAGAACCTGTGTAAGCTGTAGAATTTATTGGATGCCATCTCCATACTACCAGTCAAATTGCCAAAGTATCTCCCTCAAGACAGTCTTTCGTGAGAGTTCAAGCCACCAGGTTTTGCGTTTAAAGAGGCCACTAGCTTAGTTATATTACATCCTTTTCGCTTGATGGCCATCACAGTCTGTTTTGTCCCTATGGGCAGCGTATTTATGAAATACCTCCAATGTATTTGATCAGTTCAGTGGTCACTGCATACCCATCCAGTGAACTTTTGCAAGACATTTTACCAGCATCTGATTCCATCATATCTCTTGGTAGCTGATTTCAGATCATGTTTCTGCAGGTTGCCCATTTGCTCTTCTGCATCCAAAGTCAACAGTAATGGATACAGAGTAGACTGGGACTTCATGAGCAAGGCAATGGAAACATTTGCTTTCCTTGACACAGTTATAAGGTTGATTAGAAGAATATGTGACTGATCAGAGGCACAAATTAAAGTGGGTGGGGTCCTCTCTGATAATTTCTGCTTGAGTAGAAGAACCAGGCAGGGCTGTCCACTTTCCTCTTTGTTGTTTGTGTTATATTTAGAACCACTGGCAAAGAAAATAAGGGACTTAGAAATTCAAGGGTATAATTAGTATGGTAGTCAGGAATAGCTGGCTCTATTTGCAGATGATATTATTTTATACATGACAAAACCAGAAAGGGAGATTAGTGTTATGAAACATTTTAAGACAGTTTCAGATTTTCTAAGGATACACAATTAATGAAGCTAAAACAAAGGCAATAGTGGTAAATTATGTACCCAAACATGAATTGGTCCAACACTATCCATATTTATGAGGACATGATAAAATGATGTGGCAGCTAAGGATGTGTGGGAAGAGACTAAGATGAAGATAATACAAAAAAAATTGAGAAGCTGGAAGCTTTGTTGTATATGTACTAAAATACAAGCCACTAAAATGTTAAGTCCCTTTAGTCATATGCACAGGTCAGGCATATTTTTATCAACCAGAGGAGAAGCTGTGGATAGCAATTAAAGAGTTGAATGTTTTTATCTGGGAAGGGAAGACCGCAATGGTCAAGTGGGATAAGCTGATTCTTCCAATAGAACAAGGCAGACTAGGATTACCTAATTTGAAGGGGTATTTTTAGAGCAACACAGTTAAGGCTCCTATACATAGCAGAAGCAGAAAACTGTAATTCAAAGTGGAAAGGAATGATGCTGATACAGGGAGGAAGCTCAAGAAATAAGGAGAAGCTGGGATTTTGGATAAAGACTCTTAAATAGAACAACAAAAATCATACTGAGTATTGTATTCAAAAATAGTAGGGAGTATTCTAAGAACCAAACCAGCACTAGAATGGAGAAAAGAGATTTTGCCGATAGGGATGACTGAGGTCAGGGATACATATAATAGGCAAGAGTGGGCTGGAATCTATTGCAGAAAAATGACAAAGGAACCAAGAAATTGGGAGCAAATAACTAGAAAGGGAAAGGTGATAGAATGGGAAGAGGCCACTGATTTATTTGGACTGCAGGTTAGAGATTGCCTTCCCTGTCAAGGACTGATATCAGAGTAGAGACAAATAGAAATAAATAGGGGACTCCTGAAAGAAAGACCAGCGCTGGTAGTTTTTAATAGAATCTAGAACAGAAGCTGCTGTTAAAAGAGGAATAATTAGTAAAGCATGTACAATTACTGCATGATTATAAGAATCAATCAGAGGAGCTCAGAAATGATTGGGAAGAGAGATTGGATAAGCAATTTACAAAGACAATGAGAGGATCTATGTATATCTCCCAAATGTGCAACCGAGTCTAGAAGATTTAAGATCTCTGCCTGGAAGTGTTTAAATAGGTAGGTTTATTCCCCAAGTAGACGCCAAAGAATGTTTCCTCAGGTAGATAGCAAATGTTGGAGGTGTGATGGGCAAGAAAGACGTGGCTGGGAACATATTTTTTGGGAGTGTAATGAGCTGGCAGATTGTAGGAATTCCCTGCAGAGCACTCTGTCAGAGATGTTGGGTGAGCAGATTGGATTGACTGGGGAGATTATTTTTTTGAGTTATGGTACAGAATCGGAATTGCTTAGACATAGTAAATCCTTGCTGAGTCTAATTATGGTGGCTGCCAAAAAAAAGCAATAACTAGAAAATGGAAATCAAAGTCTAGACCAACTTTACTAGAAGTAGTGAGTATAGTAACAGGTAACACAACTAAATTTGGGATCTTTAGAAAATGGAGGGATCAAACTATATTGGAAAAAATGGGAATCATGGGAGCAATATATGCAGAGTAGGAATGAGGTTTTAGAGGCAGGATTTGAATGAGCCATATAATGCTTAACTGACAATGTGGATAGATTTTGTAAGTGATGTGTAATGTTTGCAACTAAAGTTGTTCCATTAGTGTCTGTGATGTATACTGTTTGCAACGAAAATAGTGTCATGTTTATTTTTCATTTGCGTAAATGTAAGATTGTGTATTTCATATGTGAAAATTTAATAAAGATGTTGGCAAAAAAAAGTTATTATGGATGCTTCTATACTGAGGTAGGGTGTGATACATTTTGTAAAGAAGGCAGCCTAAGATACCTGATTCCAATCAGAAGTCTATCTTCTCATCAGTGTTTTAGAGATGATGGCAGCCCTCCTAACATTGCAGGCCTTTCAACACTTCCTCCTCAAAGGTGTGATGGCTGTTCAGACCGACAACACTAAAGTGGTTTGGTACATAAATGAGCAAGGGGAATACAAATCATATCTTGTGTGTGTATAGAGGCCATGAGGGCATGGCAGTGAGTAGTGTTCTTGCAACGCTTTCTGATAGCAGTGTACATCCTGGGAAGAGCCAACATTCTAGTGGACAGCTTGAGCAGGAGTATTTTGATGCCTTGTGTGAGTGGTCCCTCATTCCATCATTGGTGGCACAGATTTTCATATGCTAGGCCAGCCATGCCGTGATCTGTTAGCCACTCCCTTAACACCAAATGCAGCAAGTTCTTTGGCCTGATCTGTCCTCAGTGACAGTCACTGAGGGATGCTCTTCTGCATGCTTGGCCTCACAATCTCCTCTATACTTAACCTTCCCTAATACCCCTGATGATCATGTTTCTACAGAAAGCATTGCAGAATGACTGTAATACTCCCAAGAACCTTGTGGTCCAGACAGGTGTGGTTCCCTTCTCTGTGGTCTCACCTGTTGCACCCTTCCTTGAGTTCCAGATCCCATTCCATATTTGATTTCCCATCATTGGAAGAAGCTCACCTGAATTTGAAGTCCCTGAGGTTGACCACTTGGTTCCCCCAATTCTAATGCTCACCAAGGATCCCAAGCTTTCCATACAGGTGGTGGACACCATTATCCTCATCTCAGAAACCCTCTAACAGAAAATTTACCTCTAAATGTGGGAAAAAAACTATTTTAGCCTCTTCTAAGGGCCTGGATCCATTCTCTACTCCTTTAGAGGTGACATTGGGTTTTCTTATAGGACTTTTTCACTCTAGAATCAGCTATTCTACTGTTAAGATTCAGATGGTGGCCATTTAAAATTTTCATGCGGGTCAAGGCCATTAATTGATTGCATCCCTTAGACTATGTAAGGCCTTTTTGAAGGGAACCCTCCTGCTGCTCCTCCTCCAGATTTGCCCTTCAAGCTTTGATAAGGTCTTCTTTGAGCCAGTGGCTATTGTGGACTGGACATTCCTCTCTTGGAAAACTCACTTCTTGATCGCTGTTGCTTCTGCTAAGAGTTTCAGAGCTTCAGTCTTTCTCATGTAACTCCTGCTTGCCTTCTCTTTCAAAAATATAATGATGTCCTTCAAGGATGCATCTGCAGTCATAACATATGGGTTGTCCTGCCTCAGGCAGCCCTTCGGTCGGCCGGATTCCAAAGTCTGGGTCTGGCTTCGGCTGATGTCGCACTTCCCTCAACGTCAGAGCGTCTGGGGTATAAAAGCATCAGCCGACGCCATTTTCCTCAGTCTTTCTTGCCGCGCGGTGCCCGAAGCAGAAGCTGTTCGCAAGTGCCGGTCGGTCAGATCCAGTGAATTCAGCTACAGAAGACTTCGAAAAAAGCTAAGTACCCCGTTGGGGACTCTTTCTTGCCTCAGCCGATGTCAGACAAAGTAAATAATTGTTTAACTTGTGGGAAACAAATACCTCATAAGGATTTCCATTCCTACTGCCTTCCTTGCTTAGGCCCAGACCACGACGTATTGGCCTGTTTAGCCTGTGCTTCCTTCAACCGACGAACTCTTAGACGTCGGTTGGAGTTTGCAGAGGAATTTTTTGAGCCGCGTTTGCTTATAAAATGCCGTCGGAGACTCCGACTTCGCATTTGGTCAAAAAACGCAAGGAAAAGGACCGACACTCGCGGCCCGCGGTTTCAGCTGAAACCACGGCTAGGCCTACCGCGAGTGTCTCGGTTTCGGCCGAAACTGAGCCCTCGGAGATTCCTTCTTCCGAAACCATACTTCCGACCACCGAGGCCCGAGAGGCCCCGGCTGAGTTGGTTTCAGAACTACCTACCGAAGCCAGTGTTCAGGAATTGTCCAACACCATACCTTTGGACATTTCTACTCCTGCACGTGGGGCAGCTAGGCCCCCTGCTTCCATGTCCATTAAGGCCTTTTCAAGGGCTAAAGCTGCCAAACTTTCAAAAGCTTTGCCTGCCAAATCTACCTCCCAGAGGCCTTCCTCTAGTTCACAGATCCTCAGCCTTGCTGAGGACCTTATTTCCTTAATTAGGGGTTCACAACCTCACCCAGACAGGGCCTCTCAACCTCCTCCAGACAAAAGGCCCAGGACTGACCCCTCTGATCCACACTCCTCAGATGAATCCACGGATGGATCTGAGTTGTCAGACCACCAGGAAGGGGCTTACTCGCCTTATGAGGATTCAGATGCAGAGGAATCTATCCCTTCGGCCTCCCCTCCTGAAGAGTTTTCCTTTGGTGAGACTCTACACTCCATGAGAGAGCATTTTCAATGGCAAGGTCAGGATTTCTCTGATTCTAGAAAAAGATTAAGGACCTTTCTGCATTTGCCTCGGCATAAGCCCTTAGCTATACCTCCTGTTCTAAATGTAATTGATGATGTGTACAATGATGTCAGTACAGCCCCTGATACTCTCCCTCCGGCCCCTGCCAAACCTGACAGATACTACAGGGTCCCGGATTCTCATTTCCATTTGTATAAAGCCCATTCTGCAGACCCAGAAACTATTTCTCAGGGCCCTAAAGGGGTTGCGGCCGCTACTGCCAAGAATCCTCTACCCTCTGACAGAGAGTCTAGAGCTTTAGAGAGATGGGGAAAGAAGGTGTATACTTCTGCAACTCTTTCTGTCAGGGCATTAAACTGTCAATTTCATATGATACAGTACCAGGAGTATTTATTAGATGAACTGAATAAGAAACTTTCTTCTCCTGAACCCCTAGACCGTAAATCCCTTCAGGATTTGGTACACAACTCACAACAGGTTAGTAATCATTTCTTAAAATGTGGCTATGATGCACTGGAGGCTTCATTTAGATCAGCTATGACTGGGGCAGTTATTCGTAGGCATGCCTGGCTGAAGGAGCAATCTTTGCCAGACCATGTCAAAGCTAAACTCCTGGATGCTCCAATGGAGAAACAAAATTTATTTGGCTCCTCTGCTTAGGAGATCTTAAAAAAGGTTGAAGAAAAGGCAAAATCTGTGCAAACAGTTAAAGATTTCCTGCAAGTTCAACCACCGAGATTCAGCAGAAACTGGCCTACTAAGAATTGGTCCTTTCCAGACTCGGACAGAGCCCAGAGAGGCAGGAACAGGCGCCCTAGAGGCAGAGGTCAATCGAAGGGCTCCTACAGAGGCCGTCAGTGGCAGCCTGCCAACCAGAGGAGTAGTGCAACAACAACCAACCACTACACCAGGACAGGGTCAGTGACTTAACTCTGATTCCGCCTACCAGGGATCAACTGGAAGCATCCTTGGGCGGAAAGCTGGCTTTATTCCCAAAAAACTGGCATTATATCACAAAGGATACATGGACACTGCAAATAATAGACAAAGGATACAGGTTCCACTTCCACACTTTGCCAAAAAGAGGCGGAATGCCAAACCTTCCACCAAATCAGAGTGCAGAGGCTTTAAAACAAATCAGCAATTTACTTCAGATGAAAGCTATAGAAAAGGTACCATGTTCAGAACAAGGCCAAGGATTTTACTCCAGACTATTCCTTGTACCAAGAAAGGAAAATCAATGGAGGCCTATTCTCGACCTGTCCGCACTGAACACTTATCTCATTGTGCCAAAATTCAAAATGCTGACCCTACAGCAACTTCTTCCCATGTTGGGCAAGGAGTCTTGGCTGGTGACTCTAGATCTCAAGGAGGCATACCTGCACGTCCCTATTCGACCAAGTTGCAGAAGACACCTCAGATTTCTTGCAGGATCAGAGCATTATCAATTCTCAGCATTGCCCTTTGGCTTATCTACTGCGCCCAGAGTATTCACGAAATGCCTGGCATCAGTAATTGCACATTGCAGACTACAGGGAATTCAAATTTACCCATACCTGGACGACTGCCTAATACAAGCGGACAACAAGGAAAAATTGATAAAGGACTTGGCCTATGCCATACACCTGCTACAGACCTTGGGATACACAGTCAACATCCAAAAGTCAAGACTAGTACCATCCCAAAGGATAACCTTTTTGGGTGCAGATCTGGACACAACCACCCAAATGACCTTTCTCACAGAAGAAAAACAAAAACAACTTCCAGATTACTTCATGATTCTGACAAGACAAACTCAGCTTACTGCAAGGAAAATCCTGCAGGCCCTGGGTTACATGGCATCCTGCATAATTCTAATACCGCATGCCAGGCTGCATATGAGGAAATTACAATGGTACCTCAGGAGTGTATGGTCTCAGCACAGTCACAGTTTAGAAACCATGATACCAATCATTCCATGCCTTCAAAAGGAATTCCTGTGGTGGGCTCAGGCCTGCCAGTCCAACAGAGGGTTGCCTTTCAACAAACCAAAACCAAGGCAGACCATCACCACGGATGCCTCAGACCGAGGATGGGGAGCACACATGGAGGGCAAATGTATCCAAGGCCTATGGCCTCAAGGACAGCTAAGCATACACATAAACCAAAAGGAAATGCTGGCAGTGAGGCATGCAATCGAGGCATTCAAACCCTTCCTCCAACAAGGACACCTGCTAATAAGGACAGACAACACCACGGTCATGTGGTACATAAACAAGCAGGGAGGCACACATTCTTACCCTCTATGCTGGATGGCTATGAATCTGTGGGAACTATGCCTGAATCTCAATATCCAACTACAGAGCCAATTCGTGCCAGGGAAAGAAAATGCACTGGCGGACAGCTTAAGCAGAACAACCATGGATGCACACGAATGGATGCTGCACCCAGACATCTTCCAACTCATAGCAAAGACATGGGGAATGCCGGAGATAGATTTGTTCGCCTCCCCACTCAACCATCAACTGAAGACATTCTGCTCAAGGACATACCACCCACAAGCTTGGAGGGTGGACTCTCTCTCTTTCAGCTGGAAAGCCCTAACAGTATATGCCTTCCCACCTCTCCCATTGATGTACAAGGTTCTACTGAAGATCAGGGAGGAACAGCCAAAAGTGATACTAATAGCTCCGGACTGGCCAAGACAACACTGGTATCCATTATTGAGAAGCATGTCTCAGGCAAAATCATGGCCTCTCCCCTATGGCCTCTTCTTCTGACGCAGAACAATTTCAAGACCCTGCATCCCAACTTGAAAACATTGCAGCTAACTGCCTGGAAAATTCCTTAAATCCCAATCAAACTGTTTTATCTCAGAGGGTGAAGGACATTATCCTGGAGGCTCGCAGGCCTTCCACAAGGAAGACATACTCAGCTAAATGGAAGAGATTTCTCATTTGGAGCACATCAAAAGGCTCAGATGTCACAGTGGCAAACATAACACATATCCTAGAATACTTAGCAGAATTGTTCCACAATGGCCTATCCTATTCTTCCATTAAGATTCATGCTTCAGCAATTTCATCAGAATACAATGTGGATCCACCTATCTTCTCACACCCTCTCCTCAGACAATTTCTGAGAGGGATCAAAAATATTAAACCTCCAAGAAGACCCCCTCTACCTGCCTGGGATCTCAACTTTGTGCTGGAGAAACTGACACTACCTCCTTTTGAACCAGCAGCATCAGTGGATCTACAGTTTCTATCTTGGAAAACTGCATTCCTTCTGGCAATTACTTCAGCAAGAAGAGTATCTGAGTTACAAGCATTAATGGCAGTGCAGCCTTTTCTTATTTTCCACCAGGACAGGGTGTCGCTAAGAACCAATCCTACTTTTATGCCAAAGGTGGTATCTAGGGTATCCTTGAACCAAGCTATTCACTTGCCTACGTTCTTCCCTAATCCACAGAATAGAGGGGAAAAACTTTTGCACACCCTGGATATACACAGACAACTACGCTACTACTTGGACAGAACAAAAACTAGCAGAAAAACTGACCAACTTTTTGTAGCATATGCAACTGGAGTGCAAGGAAGAGCAATTTCCAAACAGACAATTTCAAAATGGATAGGAAATTGCATTCGATTTTGCTACTCCTTTCATGGAAAGACAGTTCCTGAAAATATCAGGCCTCACTCCACAAGGGCCACGGCCACCACTACAGCCTTCCTACGAGGGGTGGCTACCAAGGACATTTTAGAAGCTGCTACTTGGAGTTCCGTGCATACATTTGCCAAGTATTACAATCTACCTTTATACTCTAGATCCAGAGCAGGGTTTGCAACTGCAGTCCTGCAGGGGATCTTAACTACACCATCCTTTTCTTAGTACTTCCTCCCCCAGATTGGCTATGGTATTCTACCCATATGTTATGACTGCAGATGCATCCTTGAAGGACATAGTACAGTTTTGTACCTACCATAAATGTAGATGTCCGATAGGTATGCATCTGCAGTCAGGATTACCCTCCCTCCTTCCCCTCTGTGGTATTCCTAGGGTTCTTACCCCTCTTTTAGCTAGCTGGGGGAATCTATTATGGTGTATTTGTTTGTTCATACATGTATATAATTTGCAAATGTTTGGAACTTTTCAGCATTTAACCAAATTTAGCCTTCCTAGAGGGCACCTGGGGCAAGAAAAACTGAGGAAAATGGCGTCAGCTGATGCTTTTATACCCCAGACGCTCTGACATCGGGGAAAGTGCGACATCAGCCGAGGCCATACCCAGACTTTGGAATCCAGCGGACCGAAGGGCTGCCTGAGGCAGGACAACCCATATGTTATGACTGCAGATGCATACCTATCGGACATCTACATTTATGGTAGGTACAAAACTGTACTTTTCTTGGCAGGCAAATACATTTTTCTTTCCTAAGGTGGCCCCGAGTCTAATTTGAACCAAACAATTCAGTTACCATTTTTTTTTCTCAAATTTACTAACAAACAATTATATGCTTCATTGTATAGCTGTCCACCACCAATTGAGACTTTATTTGGATAGGGCTAAGCAAAACAAGAAGATATACAAGCTTTTTGTGTCCTTTTCTAAGGTCAAATTTGGTAAATTGGTTTCAAAGGTCACTTTGTCCAGATGGCTTTCTGATTGTTTTCTTTTGTTTATTCTGTTAAAGTCATGTCACCATCCAGTAAACCAAAAACCCATTCCACCAGGGTAGTTGTCACTTCTACAGCCTTCTTCTGGATGATGTATATGCAGCTGACACCTGGTCTAATACTCAAACCTTTGTAGCCCATTCTACATTGGATATTCATTTTAGGTGCAGGACATCCTTGGCTCCACCATTTTGCAGAATGTTCTCTCTTAACACCACAGTATTGTCGGACTGGGGACTCTGTCTCCCAGGTTGAAAGCAAATGGAAAAGACAACATCAGTTGTAAACTTTATATACTTACTGTAATGCTTGATCTTTGTTGCCTTCTTCTGTACATCTCAACCATTCCTGTCGAAGTTCCCTTTCCAAACTGCCACTGGGAAAATGTGCTGCTTTTGGAGAAACTTGTAGATTATCCTGTGGTTTGACTTTGTAACCCAGTTTCCATAGGTTGGGGGAATTTTCAGGTACGAGTCAGGTAGTATATGGCAATCTCTATCTGAGGAGACTTAGGAATGCAATGCATTATGGGAAAGGAGGTTAAGCTTTGGAGCTGAAGATTCTGGTCTGACAGCCTTTGATCTGATAACCCACAGGCTGAGATGGATGGAAGAAGACAACATCAATCTAGTGTTATGGTAAGTATGTAACTCTTGTTTACTTTCTCTGTCTTCACACAGCTATACTTGAAGTAGCAGTTGATTCATGAGGGGATACTCCTTTATGGGGCAAGAATAGACTCCTGCTGTTCCTCTGTTTGTATGTTACCTGCTGTCCAGCCTTACCTCTTGGAGTGCCATAGAATCATAGAATGTACAAAGCAACTGGGCCATTTAGCAATTTGTGGCTTACCAGTACTCGCCCTTAAACTTTACTTAATTTTTTAAGTTAAAGTAGGCCAGTCGCATCTGATGTTAATTTATGAATACTCAGCCAATTGTCTAATTACTTCTTTAAAGGAGCTAGGATGTCACATTGCTTGAGAAAGGGGGGTAGTGGTTCCATGACAGATCTATTTCCACCATGATTTATTTGCTGAAGCAGATAAGATCTCTTGTTCTAGTTTTTGTTGGACTTTTTGATTTGTGCAGAAATAAGAGGTCTTGAACTGTGGGATCACTAGTAGTCTGAAAGGCAAGACAAAGCGCAACTTGCCTCTAAGGGGCCTATAGTACACTGAAAACAGGGACAAGGCTTCTCTTCTCGCTTGATAGCTTAAGTCCTTTTCAGGCTCGTGATAATTTTTTGTCAGGAACTGCTAGATATCTGTAGTAAGCTGTATCCAAAAGAGGCATTGTATTTGATGATGGGCCTGATGAGGTTAGAATATAGAGGGATAAGGATTCTGTGGATCTAGAGAAAATGCCCTTTGTGATCAGGTGTGTCAGACAGGATTTCCTGACCCTTCTATTCAGTGTTGCAGTATTCTTTACATACAGGTTGTATTCTGCCAGTCGACCCGACGTCAGCCTGTATACAAAAGCTTATTAACACTGCCAGTACTTGGCACATCATCACTGAGAACGTCAACCATAAAAGGAACGTCCGTACATACCACCCTCAGAACTTTTTTGCCAGCATTCAGAAAAGGTTGACTGTTATATTCAGTCTGCTGTCAGATATGTTATATTTGGTCTGCTGTCAGATATCATTTGTTCGCCTTCCAGCTTCAGGTAAGTACCCTGTAGGGGATTTATTTACTTGTTACTCCCTCTTGTTGTTGTTAATGGCATCCAGGAAGCGCAAGTAGGTGTGGAGGGCAAATTCCACATAAAGATAGCCACGAGCTTTGCTTTTTCTGTTTAGGGACTACTCGCACGACCATCGATCCTGTTCAGTCTGTCAGGCCTTTGCCTAAGATGTTGTGTAGTCATCTTTCGGCCTTAAGTCTTTACCTAGAAAATCAGATTCTTAAAGGTCTGGCTAGAGACACGATGGAGGGTTCCGGGAGTCCTTCAGCTGAGCTGTCTTTGAAGAGGAAGGTTAGCAAAGTTAGGCCCAAATCCTCTTCGGCTGTGCCTGCTCCCTCTGGCGTACCCCTTGAGTTTGGTGAAAACCTAGTGGTGCGTTTGGAGGTAGGGTCCGCTACTTCAATGGGTACCTCAGCAGAAGAAATCAAGGGGGTGGATCTTAGCATGTCTAAGGCTATGCAGACATCCAGTTCAGGCAACTTGGGGGAACAGTGGTTTGCTATTCTCTTGGACTCCAGAACCACTCCTGCCCCTCCGTCTAAAGAAGTCTTGGACGTAAGGCCTACGTCTGGGCATTCTCCTCATCTTGACAAACCTGTTAAAAAGAAGCAGAAGACAGAACATTCCACCATTCCTTTCACCTCTCTGTCGGCTTGGGATGCCTTTTTGCAGGGTCTCATTAAAGTCTTGATGGCTTTGAGGCCTTCAGCTTCTGCGTGTGCGATTCCCTTGCCTACTTTCTCCTCATCTCCAGTGTTGGCATCTGGGTCTCCGGTGTCTCCTTCTGCACAGGTGGGGAAGTATCAGATTCCTGATTCATACTCAAGGATTCTTCTTTGGATGAAGATTCCTAGGCATACTCCACCCAGATTCCTTCTCCTTTGGAATATGCCTCTCCAGCGGAGAAGTCTAATGGAGGAGATTCCCCTGTGGAAGAGTTTTCCTTTGGGGAAACTATTAATGAGAAGAGGGAATTCTTTAAATGGGACTCTTCTCAAATTTCTGAGGAGCAAAAAAGATACTATAATCTTGTCCATTTGGAAGCCTCTGTACCCTCAGCTGTTCCACCAGTCCTTCCAACTTTTTTAGATGCCTTTGCATCATCCTCTAAAACCCCAGATTCCCAGGCCCCTGCCTCTAAAAGACCTGACAGATTTTATATGGTCCCTGATGACTGTAAGTTACTTTTTAAATGTCCTTATGCTGACCCTACTGTAGTTTTCATCACTTCTGACCTTCTGCAAAGCTGATTCCTTCTGACAAAGAAAGCAGAATTTTGGAAAGATTGGCGTAAGAAGCTCGATACCTCTTCCACCTTTGCAATTAAAGCTATTAAATACCAGACACACGTCTAGCTACTCTCTGGTCCTGCTTTCCCAGACCACCCAGGCTCTTTTTCGGTTACCTGATTCAGAGGCCAAGTCACAGATCCTTACTCTTTTGCCTGCTTCCTCCCAGGTAGCAAGACATTCCATCAAATGTAGCTATGCTGCTGTGGAGGCATCTTCCAGGGCAGCAGCTTCTGCATCTGTACTCTGAAGGCATTCTTGGTTGCACCTTCAGCCACTTCCTGATGACATAAAGGCTAAATTGCTTGATGCTCCTTTGGATAACTTTGCCTTTTTGGCACAGCAGCTGCAGAACTTTTTAAATAATTGAAAGTAAAGGGTAAGGAGCTCCAGAATTTGAAACGCTTGTTTGTTTCCCCAGTCCCCAATTTCCATAGGAATTTCCCTGCCAAAATTCCTTTTGTCAGAAGGCCTGCTTACTCCTCCATTTCTGTTTCATTTGGACATAGGCCAAAGGAATCTTCCAGGAGACCACCACAGTCTGTTGCTTCTGCCTCTGCTCAACAGTCCTTTCAGCCCAGACCAACTTCTTTGTGATCTGTGATGACCAAGTGCTTCTTCCAAGTCATACTCCTTTATCTCTTCGCCTCTTTCTTTCCCTTTGAGCCTAGATGGAAATCACTCAGGACTCCTGGGTAATTTCCATCATCCAAAATGGATACTTCATGACTTGGAAGACTCTTCCACTCTTCTGGGAGGATACCTCTGCCTTCTTCCAACCAACTTCATCTGTTCCCTTTGTTACTTGCTCAGTTCACAGACTAAGGCACCATTCAGGCTGTTCCTCCAGGACAACAGGGAAAGGGGTTTTACTCCAGTATATTTCTGCTGCCAAGAAAAGATGGTTCTTGGAGGCCTATCCTGGACATCTTCCTCTTAAACACCTTCCTGATGGTGTCTTCTTTCCAGATGCTTTCTCTGCAATTTCTTCTTTCCCTGGGCCCTTCTCAATCCTTCCTAGCCTCTCTGGATCTCAAGGATGTCTACCTGCATATCCCTAGCCATGCTCAGTTCAGAATGTTTTTGCACTTCTCAGTGGGTTCTTTGCACTTTCGGTTTTCTGCCTTGCCGTTTGATATGTCCACTGCTGCAAGGGTGTTCAGAAAGTGCCTGGCCCCAGCCATTGCCTACCTTTGGGTGAAATGGCTTCAGGGTTTACCCCTACTTGAATTGCCTGCTCTTCCCTGACAGCAGCCCAGATCTATTAAAAAAAACCTTACCCTAGCTATTCCCTTCCTGCAAGGCCTAGGATTTTTAATAAAATGTCAAAAAAAAAATCCAGTCTAATCCCTACTCAGGATCTCATTTTCTTGAGGTGCAGGTTTCAAATAGACTTTGTTTTTTCCTTCAGAAAAATTCATTCTATAAGGAGTTTCATGGATTCCCATTTGTCTCTTCCTTCCATCACGGCCAGGGAATTTAGGAGACTGCTGGGGTTTATGGCTTCCACAATCCCCTTCCTGCCCTTTGCAAAATTACACATGAGAAAGTTCCAGTGGTTTCTAAAAACAATTTGGTCCCAGCATGCTCATCCTTTAGATGTTTTGATTCCTCTTCTATGCTGCCTGAAAACAGGGTTGCTTTGGTGGATCCATCAACTCAGTCAGAACCCTGGCCTTCCACTTCATGTACCCCAGCCAGCTCAGCAGCTCTTCACAGATGCCTCAGACTTAGGTTGGGGAACAACTTTTTCTTCCAGGAAGGTGCATTGTCTTTGGTTTCTCTCTCAGCAAAGGGAGCACATTAGCATCAGAGAGATGAGGGCTCTGATTCTAGCTTTTCAGACTTTTCATCCTCTTCATGCCAGGACCACTCAGGATTCTTACAGACAATACCATGGTCCTTGTGGGGGGTGGGGGTGGGGGACAAAATCTTAGCTTCTTTGTTGCCTAGCCATCAGAGCATGGGAATTGGCTATCCAGTACAAAGTGACACTGGGTGCTGTGTACCTTCCCTCTGCTCAGAACTCAGTGACAGATGCATTAAGCAGATCCATGACACAGTCCCATGAGTGGATGCGTCACAGGGATGTGTTCCTGAATGTAGTTCACCGGTGGGGTACTCCAATAATGGACCTTTTTGCCTCCCCTCTGAACAGACAACTCCCTCTTTTTTGTGCCAGGGTCCCTCACCCTCAGGCTTGCAAGGTGGGTGCTCTGTGTTTCTAATGGAAGGGGATGTTTCTTTATGCATTCCCCTTCCCTCTAATTCAGAACGTCTTGCTGAAAATTCTACAATTAAACAAAAGTCTTGCTAGTGACCCCATTCTGGCCAAGACAGAATTGGTTCCCTTTTCTTCTGCAACTAGCCAAGGGTCATCACTACAAGTTACCTTACCAGCTGGACCTATTCATGCAGGACAAGGGATCCTTGGTTCATCCACATCTGTCAGCTCTGCAGATGAGCTTGTGAGTGATCAACTTTTGATTCCCTTTAGGCATACTTTTTTTTTTTTTTTTAAGGACGTGCTTAGGGTTTTGCAGGAGGCCAGGAAACCCAATACTCAGAAGTCTTCTATTTCCAAGTGGAAAAGATTTTCTATCTGGTGCCACAAAAGAAAACTGGAACCCCTCTCTGCAGGCATTCCTTTGGTGGTTCCTTACCTGTGTGAATTGCTTAATAGTGGCCTTTTTCTATTCCTCAGTCAAAGTCCACTGCTCTGCTCTCTGCTTGTTTGCCATTGACTCCCACCCCCCTTAGCTTCCAGGTTAGAAATTAAGCTTTTCCTTAAAGGCATCCTACACATGAAACCTCCCAGGAAACCAGTTCCTCCTCCTTGCTACCTTAACTATGTTTTAGAGAAGCTTACTCAGGCTCCTTTTGAGCCAGTGGCTTTTGCTTCTCTGAAGTTTTTCACATGGAAAATGGTACTTTTAGTAGTTTTAAGTTCTGCTAGAAGGGTCTACAGGATTCAGGCATTGATAACTTTGGCCCCCTTTGTGGTTTTCCACAAGGACATAGTATCTTTGAGAACTAATCCATCCTTCGTGCCAGAGTGGTGAATGAGTTGTCACTTAATCAGTCCATTCAGTTGCCCACTTTATTTCCTTCACCTCAGTCTCCTAATGAGATGGTTCTGTATTCATTAGATATTCATAGACACCTCAGATTTTATCTTGACAAAACAAAGTCTATCAGAAAGTCTGATCAACTCTTGTGTCCTTTCATCCCAGGGCTGTGGGTTTACCTGTTACCAAACAAACTCTCTCTTCTTGGATTTCTAAGGTTATTGTGTTTTGCTGCGACTTTCATGAGAAAGCCTCATCTTCTGTTAAGGCCAATTCTACCAGATCTGTTGCCTCCTCGGGTGCTTTCTTCAAAGGTCTTGAAGCTCATTGCATTTTGGAAGCTGCTACTTGGTCGTCTATTCTTACTTTTAGAAAACATTACAAGTTCGACACCATCTCCAGATCCATGGCAGGATTTGCTAGGCAATTCTGCATGCATTTGTAGAAAATGCTTCTGCATTGTCTTCCTCTACTCCATCGTCCTCCCTTGGTTCCTAATGAGCTTTTGCACTCTCCCATATGTAAAGAATACTGCAACATTGAACAGAAGGACATAGAATAGTTATGTAAAATCTTACCATAACCATAGATGTCCTTCTCGTCTATGTTGCAGTATTCTGTCCTTCCTTCCTTTCACCTACTACTTGTTCTTTCCTAGGATGACTCCCTGTTTTGTGGCCTTCGGATTACTTTTCCTCATAGGCCTAACTTATTTTGAGGGTAGTATGTGTGGCCATCCCTTTTATTGCTGGCGTTCTCGGTGACATTGTGCGACATCCCATGTACTGGCAGTGGCAATAAGCTTTTGTATACAGACCGACGTCAGGTCGACTGGCAGAATACAACCCATATGTAAAGAATACTGCAACACAGAAGAGAAGGACATCTATGGTCATTGTAAGATTTAACACAGCTGTTCTCTATATCCAGGAGACAAGATGGAAAAGCATTGCAGCAGAGCCACTTGAGTGGGAATCCAGAGTCTACTACTCGGGGGGGGGGGGGGGGTGTAGAAAGTGTGTGGGAATAATGGCGAGGGAGAAGCTTCAGAACACAGTAACGGATGTCATCAAAATTAGTGACAGACTAATGGCAGTCAAACTCCAGTGTAAGGATAGGGCATTGCTCATAATCTTAGCCTTTGTCCCATAGCAGGATTGTGTTAGCGAGGAAAACAATTATATTGAGGAAGCAGTTGCATGATAGAGAAAGCAGGATATCATTAGTTGATGTTGATAATGGTTGATGTAAATGTACATATTGGGACATACATAACAGGATATGAGGACTGCCTGGGTCCACAGGAATAAGAGGAGAGGCCATTATACACTTCTGTTTGGCTAATTGCTCGATGGTGTCCAACACATGGTTCAGCAAATAGTCATAAGATCGCAAGCAAGAGTGGTTAATGTGCATCTTTACTCCCCTCCCATTAGGGAAAGGGCTTTGGGTAGGGTCAGTGATTGTAAAGTCATCCCCAATAAAACTGTCGACCCACAGCATAAACCACTGGTTGCCACATTCACCTGCAGTGATCAGAGAAGGCTCTAAGGTCAACAGCAACAAGGCTAAAGACCTGGAAGCTCACTGGAAAGAAAGCACAAGATTTCAAGGAATTGTTCAGGGTTCCAGCACCTCAGGAGGAAGAGAAAATAGGTCGAGTTAAAGAAGAATGGCAGCGCCTCAAAACAGCATGTGTAAGGACTATAGAAGAGATATGCGGCCAAGCTATTTATAGAAGCAGGGTACATAAGGAAAGCTGTTGGTGGAATGCAGAAGTCCAGGGCATCATCACAAGAAAGGAGTGCCGAAAAAAAGTGGCAGCTAGAAAAGACGGACCGGGGTGAAAAGGAATACTGGCTGGCTGACAAGCCATCAGGAGTACTCCACCATCTTCTGGTAAGTGACTAAGTAGGTGACGCAAAGAAACACTTATCAGATTGCAAAACAAAAACGGGACAAAGAAAATGGTCATCATGCACCATTCATAAGAGATGCCACCAGTAACCTGTTCAACAGTCCACAGGGCATCAAGGCAGATGAAAGGAGTACTTCCAGTAGCTTCTGAATGATGAAAATCCCACAGAAGCTGTACAGCCGCAGATGCTGCCTATGATGAAAAAAAGAGGAGGGATCCACCCTAGAAGTAAGAACAGCACTAAGGGAAATGAAGTCAGGGAAAGCAGCAGGCTCAGATGAGTTCATGGAAGATATGATCAAGATGTTGAGTGAGTTGTTGGAGAAATGGTTCTTGAGGGTACTCATAGCAGTATGGGGAGATAGGCATATCCTAGATGACTTGAGAATAAGCATGCTAGTGCTAGTGCTTCACAACTGTGGGCAATGTAGAAGTATCAAACTCCTGTCACACTATGTGAAAAGTTCTGGAGTGGATAATTAATAAATGAATATGCAGATGTCCTTCAAGGATGCATCTGCAGTCCTAACATATGGGTTGTCCTGCCTCAGGCAGCCCTTCGGTCGGCCGGATTCCAAAGTCTGGGTCTGGCCTCGGCTGATGTCGCACTTCACCCGACGCCATAGCTGCTGTTTATTGGGTATAAAGGCATTAGCCGACACCATTTTCCCCAGTCTTTCTTGCCGCGTGGTGCCCGAAGCAGAAGCTGTTCGCAAGTGCTGGTCGGTCAGATCCAGAGATTTCTACTACCGAAGACTTCTAAAAAGCTAAGTACCCCGTTGGGGATTCTTTCTTGCCTCAGCCGATGTCAGAAAAAGTAAATAATTGTTTAACTTGTGGGAAACAAATACCTCATAAGGATTTCCACTCTTACTGCCTTCCTTGCTTAGGCCCAGACCACGACGTATCAGCTTGTCTAGCCTGTGCTTCCTTCAACCGACGAACGCTTAGACGTCGGTCGGAGTTTGCAGAGGAGTTTTTTGGTCCCGCTTTTGCTTACAAAATGCCTTCGGAGACTCCGACTACACAAATAGCTAAAAAGCGCAAGGAAAAGGACCGACACTCACGGTCCGCAGTTTCGGCTGAAACCGTGGATAGGCCAACCGCGAGCGTCTCGGTTTCGGCTGAAACCTGAGTCCTCGGTTCTTCCTTCGGCCGAAAGCATGCCTCCTATAGCCGAGGCCTCACAGACAATGGTTGAATCTGCTACTGATATTACTGCTGCAGTAGCAGGCTCCCAGGATTTGTCGGATACTATTCCTTTAGACATATCTACCCCTGCACGTGGGGCTGCTAGACCCCCTGCTTCTATGTCCATCAAGGCTTTTGCCAGGGCTAAAGCAGCTAAATCTTCTAAGGCCTTACCTGCTAAAACTACCCCACATAGGCCTACCTCTAGTTCACAAATACTCAGCCTGGCCGAGGATCTCATTTCTTTGATCAGGGGATCACAACCTCACCCAGACAAGGCCTCTCAGCCCCCTTCAGATAAGAGGCCTAGGACTGAACTCCCGGAACCTGTCTCTACAGACTATTCCTCGGAGGACTCAGACATTACTGACCCTCAGGAAGGCCCATATTCTCCTTATGAGGATTCTGATGCAGAAGACTCCATTCCTTCTGCTTCTCCTCCTGAGGAATTTTCTTTTGGCGAAACCTTACATGCTATGAGGGAGCATTTCCAATGGCAGGGCCAGGATTTTTCAGATTCAAGGAAAAGGCTAAGGACCTTCTTACACTTACCACAACATAGGCCCTTAGCCATTCCTCCAGTACTAACAGTAGTTGACGATGCATTTAATGATGCCTGTACTGCTCCTGATTCCCTTTCTCCGGCCCCTGCCAAGCCTGACAGATATTACAGGGTCCCGGACACACACTACCATTTGTATAAGGCTCCTGTTGCAGATCCAGAAACCATTTCACAGGGCCCGAAAGGTGTGGCAGCTGCTTCTGCCAAAAACCCTCTTCCCTCTGATAGGGAATCTAGAGCATTAGAGAGATGGGGTAAAAAGGTTTATACTTCTGCTGCTCTTTCGGCTAGGGCCTTAAACTGTCAATTTCACATGATTCAATATCAGGAATTTTTGTTAGACCAGCTAAATAAAAAACTTTCCTCTCCTGAACCTATAGACCGCAAGTCCCTTCAGGATTTGGTACATAACTCTCAGCAGGTCAGTAACCATTTCTTAAAATGTGGCTATGATGCACTGGAGGCTTCCTTTAGATCAGCTATGACTGGAACAGTGATTCGAAGACATGCATGGTTAAAAGAACAGTCCTTACCAGATCATGTTAAATCAAAACTCCTAGATGCTCCCATGGAGGAACAAACTTTGTTTGGCTCCCCTGCACAGGAGGTTCTGAAGAAGGTGGAAGAAAAAGCAAAATCTGTCCAAACAGTCAAGGATTTCTTACAGGTCCAACCTCCGAGGTTTAGCAGAAATTGGCCTTCGAAGAATTGGTCCTTTCCAGACAACTCCAGAGCACAGAGAGGCAGAAATAGATGCCCAAGAGGCAGAAATCAAGCTAGGGGTGCCTACAGGGGACGTCATGGCAACCTACCAACCAGAGAAGTACCGCCACAGATTCAACTACAACCACTTCCACTGGACAAACACAATGACTTGGCTCTGATACCGCCTACCAGGGAACAATTGGAAGCTCCCTTGGGCGGAAAGCTAGCCTTATTTTCAGACAACTGGCATTACATTACAGGAGACAAATGGACTTTGCAAACAATAGACAAGGGCTACAGGTTTCACTTCCACACTCTACCAAAAAAGAGGGGAATGCCAAACCTACCACCAAACCAAAAAACAGATGCTGTAAAACAAATCAACAACTTACTACAGATAAGAGCTATAGAAAAGGTGCCACCTATGGAACAAGGCCAAGGTTTTTACTCCAGGCTTTTCCTGGTACCAAGAAAAGAAAATCAATGGAGACCTATTCTCGACTTGTCTGCACTGAACACATACCTCATTGTTCCAAAATTCAAAATGCTGACCCTCCAGCAGCTTCTTCCCATGCTGGGCAAGGAGTCTTGGCTGGTGACTCTAGATCTCAAGGAGGCATACCTGCACGTCCCTATACGACCAGATTGCAGAAGATACCTCAGATTTCTTGCAGGATCAGAGCATTATCAATTCTCAGCATTGCCCTTTGGCTTATCTACTGCGCCCAGAGTATTCACGAAATGCCTGGCATCAGTAATTGCTCATTGCAGGCTCCAGGGAATTCAAATTTACCCATACCTGGACGACTGCCTATTACAAGCGGACAACAAGGCTCAATTGACAAAAGATTTGAAAAATGTCATACAACTGTTGCTAGCCTTGGGATGCACAGTCAACATGCAGAAGTCAAGACTAGTACCTTCCCAAAGGATAACATTCTTGGGGGCAGATCTGGACACATCAACTCAGATGGCCTTTCTCACAGAAGAAAAACAAAAGCAACTACCAGGCTATTTCATGTCATTAACAAAACAAACTCAGCTTACTGCAAGGAAAGTCCTGCAAGCCCTGGGTTACATGGCATCCTGCATAATATTGATTCCGCATGCCAGGCTACATATGAGAAAGTTACAATGGTACCTAAGGAATGTATGGTCTCAACACCAGCACAGTCTAAAAAACCAGATTCCAATAATTCCATGCCTGAAGCAAGAATTCCTGTGGTGGGCTCAGGCCTGCCAGTTGAACAGAGGCTTGCCTTTCCACAAACCACAGCCAAGCCAGACCATCACCACGGACGCCTCAGAACTAGGATGGGGGGCTCACATGGTGGACAAGTGTATACAAGGCCTATGGGCCCAAGACCAGCTGAATCTACACATAAATCTAAAGGAGATGCTGGCAGTGAAATATGCGATCCAGGCATTCAGACCACTCCTTCAACAGGGTCATCTGCTGATAAGGACGGACAACACCACAGTCATGTGGTACATCAACAAACAAGGAGGTACACATTCATATCCTCTATGCCGGATGGCAATGGACCTATGGAATGTGGCCCTGAACCTCAACATTCAACTTCAGGCCAGATTTGTACCAGGAAAAGAAAATTCTCGAGCAGACACCTTAAGCAGAACTACCACCAATGCTCACGAATGGATGCTGCATCCAGATATTTTCAAAGCCATAACAGAGAAATGGGGACCACCACAGATAGACCTGTTTGCCTCCCCACACAATCACCAATTGAAAAAATTCTGCACAAGAACATACCACCCACTTGCATGGAGGGTGAACTCACTTTCCTTCAGCTGGAAAAACCTGACAGCATATGCATTTCCACCTCTTCCCTTGATGTACAAAGTTCTACTGAAGATCAAAGAGGATCAACCAAGGGTAATTCTGATAGCTCCAGACTGGTCGAGGCAACATTGGTACCCGCTACTGAGAAGCATGTCTCGGACACACGCATGGCATCTACCTCTATGTCCCTTACTACTAACACAGGACAACTACAGGATCCTACATCCAAACTTGAAAACACTGCAGCTAGCTGCTTGGAATATTGTATAAACCAAAATAACCCTGATTTATCTCAGAGGGTTAAGGACATTATCCTGGAGGCACGCAGACCCTCCACAAGGAAGGCTTATTCAGCCAAGTGGAAAAGATACCTCATTTGGAGTGCAGCAAAGGGAGAAAATGTCTCTGTGGCAAACATAGCACTCATCCTGGAATACTTAGCAGAGCTGTTCCATAATGGCCTGTCTTACTCCTCCATTAAGATTCATGCATCAGCAATTTCAGCAGAATACAACTTGAATCCTCCTGTTTTCTCTCATCCTCTACTCAGACAGTTCTTGAGAGGAATCAAAAATGTAAAGCCTCCAAGGAAACCACCTTTACCTACTTGGGATCTCAACTTTGTGCTGGAAAAGTTAACTCTTCCCCCTTTTGAACCAGCAGCAACAGCAGAATTACAATTCCTGTCTTGGAAAACTGCTTTCCTACTAGCAATCACTTCAGCAAGAAGGGTTTCTGAGCTACAGGCATTAATGGCAGTACAACCCTTCCTTATCTTCCATCAGGACAGAGTCTCTCTGAGAACCAACCCTACCTTTCTGCCAAAAGTGGTCTCCAGAGTATCATTGAACCAAGCGATTCATTTACCTACATTCTTCCCCAACCCACAGAACAGGGGGGAAAGACTGCTACATACCTTGGATGTGCACAGACAATTACGCTACTATCTGGACAGAACAAAGACCAGCAGAAAAACTGACCAGCTTTTGGTAGCATATGCAACAGGAATGCAAGGAAAAGCAATTTCAAAACAGACAATCTCAAAATGGATAGGAAATTGCATTCGTTTTTGTTACTCTTTTCATGGAAAGACATCTCCTGATAATATCAGACTTCACTCCACAAGAGCTACAGCCACCACTACAGCTTTCCTACGAGGAGTGGCTACCAAAGACATTTTAGAAGCTGCTACCTGGAGCTCCGTGCATACATTTGCCAAGCATTACAATCTTCCTTTATACTGTAGATCCCGAGCAGGTTTTGCAACTGCTGTTTTGCAAGGGATCTTAACTACACCATCTTTATCTTAGTACCTCCTCCCCCAATGTCCTTCAAGAATGCAACTGCAGTCATAACATGAGGGTTGTCCTGCCTCAGGCAGCCCTCGGTCGGCCGGATTCCAAAGTCTGGGTCCGACGTCGGCTGATGTCGCATTTCTCTCTGACGTCAGAGCGGCTGGAGTATATAAGAATCAGCCGATGCCATTTTCTTCAGTCTTTCTTGCCGCGCGGTGCCCGAAGCAGAAGCAGTTCGCAAGTGCCGGTCGGTCAGCTCCTGTATTCTACGATACCGAAGTCATCAAAAAAGCTAAGTACCCCGTTGGGGACCTTTTCTTGCCTCAGCCGATGTCAGAAATTGCTGAAAAAGTTAACAATTGTCTTTTTTGTGGTAAACAAATACCTCATAAGGATTTCCACTCTTACTGCCTCCCTTGCCTGGGCCCAGACCACGACGTCTCGGCCTGTGTAGCCTGTGCTCGCTTCAACAAGCGCACTCTCAGGCGCCGGACGGAGTTCGCTGAAGATTTTTTCGGCGATAAATTTGCTTACACCATGCCGTCAGATCTTCCGACATCGCAAACTCCCAAAAAGCGAAAAGACCGGGACCGACATTCTCGGCCCGCGTCTACTACCGATTCCACGCCAAAACCTAGCGCGAGTGCTCCGGTTCCCTCTGAGACGGTCTCTCCACCGCTCCGAACCGAAGACACAGCATTACCGACGACTCCGATTCCAGACATTACTCCGAAGCCAGTTATAGATTTTCCTCCGGATACCGAAACTGAGGAAATGCCCGAGACCATTGCTGTAGACAAGGTCACTCCTGCACGTGGAGCTGCCAGGCCTCCTATGGCCATGTCTATTAAGGCCTACACTAGGGCTAAGGCAGCCAGCAAAACTAAGCATATTACTTCCAAATCCTTTCCTCAGCCGACTCCGGAGACACAAATTATGTCCATGGCTGCTGATTTAATTTCCATGATCAGAGGTTCACAGGCCCATCCTGAGAGAGCATCCCAGCCTCCTCCTGATAAAAGGCCCCGGGTTGAACCCTCTGTCCATTCAGATGAAGACTCTGAGGGCTCTGTCCACTCTGATGGCCAGGAAGAGCTCTTCCAGACCTATGAGGACTCGGATGCAGAAGATTCCATACCTTCGGTCTCCCCTCCTAAGGATATTTCTTTTGGGGAAGTTCTGCCCACCATGAGGGAACATTTCAAGTGGCAGAGTCAGGAATATTCAGATTCTCGGAAACACCTTAGGACTTTCCTTAAGAAGCCTCAGCACAGGCCCTTAGCTATTCCTCCTGTACTTGATGTTCTGGATGATTTGTATTCTGATTCTAGTGCTACCCCTGATTCTCTTCCTCCTGCTCCAGCCAAGCCAGACAGGTATTACAGGGTCCCAGAAACTCATTCCCATTTATTCTGGGCCCATACTGCTGATTTGGAAACTATTTCACAGGGGCCTAAAGGAGTTTCAGCCTCCACCTCCAAAAATCCTTTGCCCTCCAACAGGGAAGCAAGGTCATTAGAGAGATGGGGTAAAAAGGTTTACACATCCACTACCTTATCCATGAGAGCTTTGAATTGCCTTTTTCATATGTTCCAATATCAGGATTATCTCTTAGAAGATTTACAAAAAACATTAGCTTCTCCTGATCCTTTAGACAGGAAGACTTTGCAGGAAGCTGTACATAACACTCAGCAAGTAAGCAATCACTTCCTGCAGTGTGGATATGATGCACTGGAAGCTTCATGTAGGGCAGCTATGACAGGGGCAGTGATGCGTAGACATGCTTGGTTAAAGGATCAACCTCTACCAGATCATGTAAAAGCAAAACTTCTGGATGCACCTTTGGAAAAGAACAAGCTTTTTGGTGCAAATGCTAAGGAAGTGTTAAAGACCATCGAAGAAAAAGCAAAATCAGTTCAAACTGTGAAGGATTTTCTCCAGGTTCAACCCCCCCGATTCAGTAGAAATTGGCCTTCAAAAAACTGGTCCTTTCCTAATCAAGAAAAGTTTCAAAGGGGTAAGAACAGACGTGGCCGAGGAAGAGGCCAATACAGAGGCCCTTACAGGGGCCGGCAATGGCAGACAGGAAACCAAAGAAGTGACGCAGGGGTTTCACCTGCCCAACAACCACAAACTCAATGACTTTCCTCTACTACCGCCTACCAGGGAACAACTAGAAGCTCCCTTGGGCGGAAAATTATCTCTGTTTGCAAAAAACTGGCACAGACTGACAAAGGACAAATGGATTTTGGATATTATAGACCGAGGGTACAGGTTTCATTTTCATACCTTACCAAGAAAGCAAGGCATGCCAAATCTACCACAACATCAAAGGGCAGAGGCTATCAAGCAAATCACTCTGCTGACTCGAATGAAAGCAATAGAAAGAGTTCCACAAAAGAACAAGAGCAGGGTTTTACTCAAGACTGTTCCTTGTTCCAAGAAAAGAATCTCAATGGAGACCAATACTGGACTTGTCCGCATTAAACACCTTTCTCATAGTACCAAAGTTCAAAATGCTGACTCTACAGCAACTTCTTCCCATGCTGGGCAAGGAGTCGTGGCTGATTACTCTGGACCTCAAGGAGGCATACCTGCATGTCCCTATCAGACACAGCTGCAGAAGATACCTCAGATTTCTTGCAGGGCCAGAGCATTATCAATTCTCAGCATTGCCATTTGGCTTATCTACTGCGCCCAGAGTGTTTACAAAATGCCTGGCTTCAGTAATTGCTCATTGCAGGCTCCAGGGTATACAAATCTACCCGTACCTGGACGACTGCCTTATACAAGCGGACGACAAACTGATGTTGACAAAAAACCTGGATTATGTCATATGATTACTTCAAGCCCTGGGATACACAGTCAACTTCCAAAAGTCAAGACTGCAGCCATCCCAGCAAATAATCTTCTTAGGAGCCAAACTAGACACAGCCTCTCAGATGGCTTACCTGACAGAAGACAAGCAAGAGAAGTTAACTCAATACTTCAAAGGTTTAGCAAAACTCACCCAGATGACTGCAAGGAGATTCCTACAGGCCCTGGGTTACATGGCATCCTGCATTCTACTGGTTCCATTAGCAAAACTACACATGAGAAAGCTTCAATGGTACCTAAAAAGCATTTGGTCTCAACACAGCAACAACTTGGAGACAATCATACCACTCATTCCATGCCTACAAAAGGAATTCCTATGGTGGGCCTCAGTGAGCCAGGAAATAACAGGTATGTCATTCAAAAAACCACAGATAACACAGACCATGACTACAGACGCCTCAGACCTTGGATGGGGGGCGCACATGGAAGGCAGGTGTATACAAGGACAATGGTCTCCAAAGGAAACACATCTGCATATAAACCAAAAGGAGATGCTGGCAGTAATGCATGCTATCGAGGCTTTTCAAAACCAACTCCAGCAAGGCCACTTATTGATACGGACAGACAACACCACGGTGATGTGGTTCATAAACAAGCAGGGGGGCACCCACTCTTACCCCCTTTGCAGACTGACAATGCAGCTTTGGGAAAAATCACTGAGTCTAAACATCCATTTACAATCCCAGTTTGTTCCAGGAAAAGACAATGTGTTGGCGGACAGCCTAAGCAGGAATTTCACAGATCCACATGAGTGGAGGTTACATCCGAAGGTCTTCAGACAACTCACTTCGACATGGGGCAAGCCAGAAGTGGACCTGTTTGCCTCTCACCTCAATCATCTTCTACCAAAATTTTGCACAAGGACATACCATCCAAAGGCTTGGAAAATAGATGCCCTTTCATTCAACTGGAACTCCCTAGCAATCTATGCATTTCCACCTCTGCCACTGATGACCTCAGTATTACTAAAGATCAAAGCAGAGAAGCCCAAGGGAATCATAATAGCTCCGGATTGGCCAAGACAACACTGGTACCCACTACTACGGAGCATATGCCACACCAGGAGGTGGGCCCTCCCTCAGTGGCCTCTACTTTTGACTCAACACAATTTCGAAACACTGCATCCAAACCTTCAGACACTGCAGCTAACAGCCTGGGAGATCCCATAAATAACTTCAGCTTATCCCTCTCCAAGGAAGTTCAGCGGATACTAATAGAGGCTCGAAGACCATCCACCAGAAAGGTCTACTTAGCAAAGTGGAAAAGATTCAGCAATTGGAATACCAGCAAAGGACATGATGCATCATTACTGAACATCTCACTTATCTTGGAATATTTGGCAGATATGTTACAGAGCGGCCTCTCATATTCTTCAGTAAAGATACATGCATCTGCTATTTCAGCTAGATACAACACTGATCCTCCTGTTTTCTCTCACCCCTTACTAAGACAATTCCTCAGGGGAATCAAGAACATTAAGCCACCGAGAAAGGCCCCAGTGCCAGCCTGGGACCTCAATTTTGTCTTAGAAAACTGACTCTACCTCCTTTTGAGCCAGCAGCTTCAGTTGACTTGCAATTTCTCTCATGGAAAACAGCCTTCCTGTTGGCAATTACCTCAGCAAGAAGGGTTTCTGAGCTACAGGCCCTAATGGCAATACCACCCTTTATTATTTTCCACAGAGACAGGGTTTCATTAAGGACCAACCCTACCTTTATGCCAAAGGTGGTTTCTAGGGTTTCTCTAAATCAAGCCATTCATCTGCCTGCTTTCTTCCCCAATCCTGAGAATAAGGGGGAAAGACTTTTGCATACCTTGGACATTCATAGACAACTTCGTTACTACCTGGACAGAACCAAGGCCAGTAGGAAGTCTGAACAGCTTTTCGTAGCTTACGCCCCTGCAGTCCAAGGAAAAGCAATTTCAAAACAGACTATTTCTAAATGGATTGGACATTGCATCAGATTCTGTTATTCCTTTCATGGAAAGACTGTTCCAGCCTATGTCAGACCACATTCCACCAGAGCTACAGCCACCTCTACAGCATTTTTAAGAGAGGTGCCTACAAAAGACATTCTAGAAGCTGCTACATGGAGCTCCGTGCATACATTCTCAAAACACTACAGTCTCCCTCTATATTCCAGATCCAGAGCAGGCTTTGCTTCGGCAGTCCTGCAGGGTTTGATTGCCACACCATCTATTTCCTAGAGCATACCTCCTCCCCCAGCTAAGCTATGGTATTCTACCCACATGTTATGACTGCAGTTGCATTCTTAAAGGACATAGTACAGTTTTGTACCTACCATAAATGTAGATGTCCGATAGACATGCAACTGCAGTCGGGTTTTCCCTCCCTCCATACCCCTCTATGCTTAGGGTCCACTCCTATCCCCCTTACTCTTAGCTGGGGATATCTGTTATGGTGTATTTATTTTATTGCTCATGTACTTGTTTGGAATCCTGTTTTTGTCTTCCAATTTGATTACAGCCTTCCTTGGAGGGCACCTGGCATCTGGGGCAAGAAACACTGAAGAAAATGGCGTCGGCTGATTCTTATATACTCCAGCCGCTCTGACGGAGAGAAATGCGACATCAGCCGAAGTCAGACCCAGACTTTGGAATCCGGCCGACCGAGGGCTGCCTGAGACAGGACAACCCTCATGTTATGACTGCAGTTGCATGTCTATTGGACATCTACATTTATGGTAGGTACAAAACTGTACTGTTTGGCTATGGTATTCTACCCATATGTTAGGACTGCAGATGCATCCTTGAAGGACATAGTACAGTTTTGTACCTACCATAAATGTAGATGTCCGATAGGTATGCATCTGCAGGCAGGATTACCCACCCTCCTTCCCCTCTGTGGTACTCCTAGGGTATTTACCCATCTTTTAGCTAGCTGGGGAAATCTGTTATGGTGTATTTGTTTGTATATATATATCTATATTTGTTTATATTGTTTGCTCTCCACTGTTTGGAATTATTGCATTTATCCAAATTTAGCCTTACTAGAGGGCACCTGGCATCTGGGGCAAGAAACACTGAGGAAAATGGCGTCGGCTGATGCCTTTATACCCAATAAACAGCAGCTATGACGTCGGGTGAAGTGCGACATCAGCCAAGGCCAGACCCAGACTTTGGAATCTGGCCAACCGAAGGGCTGCCTGAGGCAGGACAACCCATATGTTAGGACTGCAGATGCATACCTATCGGACATCTACATTTATGGTAGGTACAAAACTGTACTTTTAGTAGAAAGTAAGATGGGAGATGATCAGTTCTGTTTCAGCTCAGGATGCAGCACAACAAACCCAATGTTTGCAGTGAGTCAGATAGTTGAGAAGACGCTAGAGACGAAAAACAGTTCATTTGGGCATTCCTGCTCTGGTTTGAAGCCCCAGAAACACTGGTAGTAGTAGTGCATGCTATGTATAAGGACCACATTACGTAAGTAAGAACAGTGTTCCAAATAACAGAAGGGTTCCCTTTGGGAGTGGGTGTGCATCAGAGTACTGCACTGAACACACTAGTGTCCGTACTGGTGATGAATTACATCAGCAAACAGGTCAGTAGGGATAGTCAAGAAAGCTGCAGTGTGCAGACAGTGTTGGATTACATGCATGCCCTGATCAAGAACTTCAGCAGATGATAGGGAAATTGAAAGCAAAAATTATCACCCACAGGATGAATTGAAGTACAGATAAGATATGTATTGGCAGGAAATGGGGGGGAATTGGAAGAAGTTGAGAACTGAGATAGAAGGGAAAATAGAACAGGTTAGCAGCTTAAAGTATCGGGCAGGGATGGATGAGGAGTTCAGAGCTAGAATCTGAGGAGCTGCAGCCGACTGGCACAATGTGTCAGGGTTAGTGTGTGACAACCTGAAAAGTAAAGTGTACAAGAGAATGATGTGACAAGTACTACCTTGTGGTATAGAAACCTGGGCAGTGAAGGTAGAGCAGTTGAGGAAGCTAGAGGTGATAGAAGTAAAGTCCTTGAAATTGTTTGTAGGATGCAAACTGTGGGACAGATGAAAAAGTGAGGACATCAGAGCAGAAGCCAGAGTAGCTCTTATTTGCAGAGAAGGCCAGTGAGAATAGATAATGGTAGCTTGAGCACAGAAGACAATTTTGTGATGAAGGGACAGATGGGAAGAGGGCAAGAGGAAATGAGGGCTTCCAGCAAAGAGGTGGTAGATGGTTTGAGAAAAGACCTGTGACAGTCAGACATGAGAGGTGAAGAAGGTAGAAGAGTGGCAGTGAATCAAGAAAGATTGTATTATTTGACAGAACACCCTGATCCCATGTAGAAAAAAAAATGAGAAAAAGGGGGGTGGTGGTTCATTTTCTAAAATATTGCATTTTTTTATGCATTTCATTTCAGGACCATTTTCAGAGTACCTTGTAGCATCTGTATATCAGAAGGAGATTTAAGTATAACACCCAGTTTACAATCATCTGCAAACTTGGTTTTACCAGAGTTCCCTGTTTTTGATCTGGAGATCAGATAAGTATATTCCAAATAACAAAGGTCCCGGCATGGATTCCTGAAACCTGGATAGTAATACATGCTCTCCGACTCCCTCGCACTATGAGTTTTGCTCCTCAGCCAATTAGCTATCCATATAATTACGTAGGGATCTGTATTGAGTGCTTTTATCTTGTAATACTGGCATTGTTGTAAGGTATAAAATGCCTCGGTGAGGTCTAAGTATACTGTATGTGGGGTCAAGTCTTTGTAAGAGTGTTTTTTTTATATTGTAATTTGCATGTCTTTTAAGTATGCAGTTATTACTTATCGGTGTAGGTGCTGTATCTTTATCATTATTTATTGATTTGCAGGAAGGTTCTCTGGATGTATGCTGAAAGACTTTGTGGTTAGATGCATTTAAGTAATCGTGCCATGCAGTGATAGTGGCCACATGCACCCTTCTGAAAAAAAAAAATGTCATATGATTGTTGGCAAGCATAAACTCTCAACCATATAACTGTGACTTGTGTTAAAGTTGTCTTGTTTTTGGTGTGCACTGCTTCTGCACATTTTCATCTGCAATTTGCTTATCTTGAATGAATGAATGAATAATAAAATCTTCACAGAAAGTTAGAGATCTGTTTAGTGGAAGGAAAGTTATAAAGATAAGTAATTTCTGTTTTATTCTGCATTTGCATTTTTGTATCTCTAAAGTTTCAGATTCGGGAGTGTTTTCTTAAACTTGTGTATGTTTAATGGGTGAAAAAAAAATAATAGAATTATTTTCCTGCAGCTGGAAGTGAAACAGAAATCTCTTCAGGAAAAGGTGAATGAAAGTAAGGAGAAACATGATATTGAAGAAAAAGAGATGAGCCCAGAAAACCTTGGTAAGTGTGTGTAATAAAGATTATGGGCATTGCGTAGTGCGTAGGCCACTGAACACCTACTCCCTCAAAGTCTATAGGCTAGCCTTTCCCTGTAGACTGTAAAAAGTGTTGAGAAAAGAAACACAAACAATGGAACTGCTTGTGAAAATAAGGAAAGGTAGGTAGGTTATACATGGTCTTGGTAACCCCATTTGTCTCGCATAGGCCTGAAGACTCTGTTTTTGTGGAGGCAGTGGGTGGTAAGCGCATAAGCACCCATCTCCAGAAGCCCTGTTGGAAGCCAGCGTCTGGTTAGTGCTTTCTTTCATTCACTGGGTCTTAGTAATTAACTTATCTGCATTACAGCCAGTTCTGAGTCTCCAGTGGTCCAGAGTAGGCCAGCATGTTCTGCAGGCCCAAGAGGAAAAATAGATGATATTACAATGATTTTAATCAGACATATGTAGCCTGTCAGTATCTTTTTCTGCTTCATCTAGGCTGGCTGCATACCACAATATAAGGGTTCTCCTGCCTTTCAACCAGACATTAGGCCTGAAATGCTTCTTTCTTCATCAGCTTCTACTGCAGCCATTTTCAACTGTCATTAAGTCAATGAAAAGTATATCACCATATGGTAGAGTTGGCAGCCCCATCTTACAACCGTGGACATAATTACCTCTGGTATCTTAGTCTTTCTTAAAGAAGGAGAGATTCCTTATGTGGACCATCACCTGACTCTGATTTCAGTGAGAGAGAAGATGGATATCTAATATGGTACAAAGCCCCCCGCCTCCCCCCCCCCCCCCATGGGTTGAAGTACTGATTATGTCACTGTCTGGCTTCCCAACTGAACATGCCTCCTTTATAGCAATGCTTAATATGAAAAGGGAACGTGTTGTTTGCATGTGGGGGTACCAAGTAAATGTTGGACTCCTGTGTGATACTTGTGGCCGTTATGTATAGGTGAACCCAAGCCCATTACTGATGATCTTGTGTTCCAAGCATTTGAAGGGTGCCTCTGAAAATGCATTTCTAGTTTGAAACTCGCTTTCCCCAGCACACCCGTCTGGTTTTGTAATGTGAATGAGAAGGCTGTATATCAACTGGACTGCTGACCCAGGAGCATCTGGCTGGTACAGCAAGGGGCTTCTAGCTGGCCACCACCAGTAATACCTTGCCTAACAATAAAGAAGTTAGACTCATAGATCATTTTGGCAATAAGATATTTATCTCTGCAACTTTGGCAATAAATTACCAAACTCATGAGCTGCAGTACTGAGGGGAAACTTTAAAGTAGTTGAAGGAATTGACCACCTCTTTAGAGAAGTCTCCTGTTAAGCTGAGGCATGCAAAAGTCATTCAAACAACCAGTAAGATGGGCAGGTATGCCTTTGATGCATATACGATCCGTTGATGCATCTGCTAGGACTGCAGATACTGGTACTTTTTTAAGGAGACATACCTGGCTTGAGTTTAACCCTTACTCTTTAAGATGCCAAGGGTCAGAGTTTTAGTGCCCCTTTTGATGGAAGCCAGGAAGGGGCATACTTGCATGCAATCCAGCCTTAGGATAATAAACTTTTCTGGTCCAAGCCAGAAGCCAGAAAAAAAGATTGTAACTCAGTAATTGCCTTTTGATGTAGATTTGTTGCTTTTGCTGGATTTCATGTCTGAGTTTGTAGAGATATTCAGTATTGCTAAGAAGCCTTTCATTCAGCAGACCTATGCGTCATGAAGAATTGTCTTAGTAAGAGCATAGTGGTATCCCATACCTTTCAGGTAAATCTTGACTATCCTCATGCATGTTCTCTGATGTGATCCTCATTTACTCCTCAGGGATTCATTTGTTTCATCACAAGCTCACCTGTTTGAGACCAAGTTCAAAAAAATTCCTTTTGGAGGAGGATTTCATTCTAACCACCACCACCTGTCCCCTTTACTTATCAACATCCACTGATTCTGTACTTTCAGAGGGGGAAAAGGGAGGCTCTATCAACTGTGGGTTGCATATCAATGAGATGAGCATGCATTAACCTCAGTGTATCCCTTCCTCAGTCATAGTGCTAGTCATTGGACTTGTGTTGGGCAGGATTTGTGGTCTGGCATTATCTGGTTCAGTAGTACCAAAGAAGGAGTACCATGTCTCTGCCTTCTTTTCATGATCTTCCTTCCCTCCATGGAAGCTAAGCTGTTATACTCGCCAGTCCACTGATTGAAGTTTCTACCACAGAGGCATCAAAATTAAATTTTTTTGGAAAAAATGTTTATCGCCATAATCTCTACTACTTGGGATGTCAGAGCTTAAGCCTTATGAGCTAGTGTTTTCTTCAGAAACTGACTTCAGAGTGATCCTTGAACAAGTCTGTCACCCTCTTGGTTTTCTTTACTGGAGCACAAACAATGGGAGAGTGAGACCTTTGCTCCTAGAATGTGTACCTGGCAGTTCAGTTGCCTCTTGAAATGAGTGTCCATATTCCTGAAGATGGATCAGTTGGTTTTCCTGTCCTTCCTGTTCTGGAGGGAACAGTTTGCTTTTGCTGGGCATACATTTTTTTGTAACTAGACTTCCAGCTGCAATATTCTTTTTGCCTTGAGACTGCAATTTTACCTTATGATAAATTCTTATTTCAAAATTCTGTTTACTAGAAAAGGGGTTTCTTCAAGTGCATGGTTCAAGAATGTTTCCATCTCAGACATCATCTTCCATGACTAATTAATTATTTGTGCATATGTTTTATTAGTCATTAGTAATTAAGTCACAAATGTGGGAGTCTGGTTTCTTTTTTGAAAGTCAGTCCTCCAGAACACAACTGTCAGAGCTGTCTGCATGTGTGACCCTCCAGCTCCTTCCACACTGATGGTAATGTCTAGATGTCCTTTTATTCACTTGCTGCAGTATTCTTAACCTGAGGGATCCCCCATCTGAAGGCGACCCAACATTGGCCAGTATACAAAAGTCTTCTAGCACTGTAGGGTACATGGGACATTGCATGTAGGCTGCTGTCTGACGTAGGCCATAAAAGTGAAGTACGCACATGCCATTCTGAGAACTTTTCTGCCACCAGTCAGAACACCATTTTGACTGTTGGTCTGATAGTTTTAGAGTTTGCAACTTCAGCCTTTTGCCAGATAAGTGCCCTGTTGGGGAATTTTTTCTCTTACTACTGGTTTGGTTACGTCATCCATGAAGGGCAAGTGCCAGTGTGGAAGACAAATTCCACATAAGGACAGCCATTCTCAGTTTCTCTGTTGTTTAGGCACTAACCTCGACCACAGGGCCTGTAGCATTTGCCAGTCCCATCGCTCCAAAGACCCTTAGGAGTAGGCTTTCCTCTCTTGCTATATATTTAGAGAACAAATGGCTTAAGTTACTAGCTAAGAGTATGGAGGATACCTTGGGGTCAGATGCCGAGCCTGTGAAGCACAAGGCTAAGAAACCTTGGCCTCTGGCTTCCACTGCACCTCCACCATCCAGCATTTCTCCTGAGGTGCTTGTCAACCCGGAGATTCCTCCAACTTCAGGCATGGATTCGTAGGCTGAGCCCAGTTCTGAGTCCGCCTTGACTTCAGCCGCGAGGACATATGTGGAGGTCGAACAGAAGTCCAACCAGGATTTTGTTGGGGAACCTAGGCTCGAAAATACAGAGGGTCCTGGGGGGGGGGCTCTCTCGCAATCTGGCAAGAAGAGATAATCAGACATATTTGAATGTAGGCTTTCATCTGGCCCTCCGAAGTTGCATAGGATTTTTTTCTCCTGCAAAGAAAAAAACAAAAGACTAAGTATCTGTCCCCCTACTAGAGAGGCCACTACATATTGGCAGATCTTTTCTCAAAGCTTGTTTCAAGCCTTCATGGCACATAAGCTGCATTCCTCTCAACCTGCTCCTACACCTACTTCCCAACCCTCTCAAAAATGGATCAAGAACAATGACTCATCTGATTACTTCTTCTGATGAAGAGGGATCTCTGGATTTTTCTACACAAATCCCTTGTCCCCAGGAATATGTTTCCCCTGAAGAGGAGTCAGTCGGTGCTGACTTCCCTATGGAAGAGATATCTTTTGGTGAAACTCTCCTCAAAGTGGGAGAACACTTTGAATGGGATACTTCCCAAATTTCTGATGTCCATAAAAGTTGTTACCAGCTTTTACAAGTTGATGTTCCTGGCCCCTCTGCAGTTTTACCTGTGCATCCTGCATTTCTGGATGCCTTTCACAATGCTTCACAAACCCCAGACTCCCTGGGCTCAGCCTCCAAGAAGCCAGACCGCTTTTACAAGTTCCCTAAGGATTGTAAATTCCTCTTTAGGTGCCCTGCTGCAGACCCAGCAGTCATTCCTGTAGCCATGGATAAACTGTGTAGAATGCTTCCCTTCTCCAATCTTCTACCATCAGACAAAGAGAGTAGAACCCTTTTGAGACTGGGAAAAAAGGCCTATATGTCAGCCACCTTGGCTTTCAGGGCCATCAGTTATCAGACACATATGACTAAGTACTCCTTACAGCTTTTGTGTCATCTAGTGCTGTTGCAGATCTTCCAGGTTCAGAAAGAAAAGCCTTGGCTCTATCTATCCTGGAAGCTTCCTCTCAAGTGGGAAAACATTCCATTAAATGCAGCTATGATACAGTGGAGGCTTTTGCCAGGGCATTTGCTACTGGTTCATTTCTTAGAAGATTTTCCTGGCTCAGGTTACAGACCCTCCTGGATGACTTCAAATCAGAATTAATGGATGCACAACTAGACAATTCAACACTCTTTGGTAAGGCAGCAGCCTCTCTAAGTAACCACAGGAAAAAAAAACAAGGAATTCAAGGAGTTGAAACACATCCTGGTTTCTCCTGTGTCCAGGTTTCACAGGAATTCCCCTTCTCACCCTGTTTTCATCCATAGCCACACTCAACACCCCTCTGGTAAGTCGTCTAGCGGAGGCAAGAGACAACAGAAACCTAGGAGTTCTCAGCCATCCTCACAACAAAGGCAGTCCTTTCCTGATAAAGCAGAGAGTAAGTGACTACCCTGCAGAGATCTGCTTTTCTCTTTCCTTTCACCTGTCAAACGCTCACAGGGTCTGAAAAAGCATCACCCAAGACACCTGGAATCTTTCTATAATTAAAAAAAGGATACTTCATAGTTTGGCACTCTGACACAACCCCCCCCACCCCGCTGCAAGCAGTTGCCACTTCTCCCTAAGCTCCTTTTGGAGCTTTGGCATCAGGGCTCCATTCAAAAGGTTCCTCAAACCTCAAGAGTTAAAGGCTTCAGTTCAAGAACATTCTTAGTACCAAGAAGAATGGCTCCTGGAGACCAGTCATTTATTTATTTAACATTTCTTTACCAGGAAAGTCTGACTTGGAATGAAGCCAATTTTCAGCAGAGGCCTGGGAGAAATGCTCCAGATGCATGTCTTTGTAAGGTGGGAGGAAAGAGGAGTACTCTGAGAAAACCCACACGAACACAGGGAGGACATACAGACTCCGCACAGAAGGTACTCCAACCGAGAATTGAAACAGAGAACCTCTTGCTGTAAGGCAACAACGCTACCGCTGCATCACTGCACCATTCAATTATCCCATCTCAACACCTTCTTAAAGGATCCTACCTTCAGAATGTTGGCACTCTAAAATGTATTCCCTCTTATTCTTCCAGAAGGATACGTGGTATCTCTACATACAAAGGATGCTTATCTTCACATCCCCATTCACTCCATGTTCAGGAAATTCTTATGTTTTTCTGTGGGTTCTTGGCATTTTCAATTCTCTGCCTTGCTCTTTGGTCTTTCCACAGCACCAAGGATAGTTAAAAAAATGCCTGGTTCCAGTAATTGCACACTTCAGACTTTTGGGCATACAGATTTTTCCATACCTGATGACTTGGTCTTACAGGGCCCAGATTTCCCCACTCTACTCCAAAACCTGGAGACCATTTCCCTCTTTGGAAAACTTTGATTCACCAACTACAGGAAGTCAGTCCTCACACCATCAGAGGACCACTTTTTCCTGGGTTGTCGAATCTAGACAGGCATTATGAATGTGTCACCTCCACCTCAGAAGGTGCAGACCTTTGGTCCTTCTTTCACTCGCTTCTCCCCTTGACTCAGTCATGACCAGGGAGTTCCTTTGGGTGCTGGGATTCATGGCTTCAACCATCCCCATGGGACCGATGGCAAAATTCCACATGAAGAAATTCCAGTTGTTCCTTAGATCAGCATAGACACAGCATTCTCACCCACTATTTTATTTTTTATTTATTTTTATTTTACATTTGTTGACCGAGCTAGATAAACTGGATATATGTCCATTTTCAGTAGAGGCCTGGGGAGATCAGCTCCATGACTCAAAGATAATGTAATCGTAAGGCAATATAAAATAACTTCAGTTGTGTATACATGTACAAATCTGGATAATACAGAAATAAATACAGAGAGGACAGAAGTCAATACAATGTGAAATGCATTCAATACAATGTAAAATTCAAAATAACAAGTAGGTACATTACTTAATGTAGAAGAAAAAAGGGAGGTATACAGGCTAATTCCATATACAAGTACAGTGCAATAAAAGGTAGATTGATGTTCAGTAATAGTAAAAAAAAATGAGTTTAGTAAGTAAAAGTTTTTTTTTTTTTTTTTTATAACAAATAAGTATCCAGAGGGATGGAAATTATGAAATACAGAGTGAGAAAAGGTAAGGTTGTTTTATCTGATGAAGTCTTTCGAGACGAAAACGCAGTGTTGAATAAAGCGTTCATTGTGTTGGAAATATTCAAGTGGATTTGGTGCACCTTTCTTCTCCCCCTGCTTTTCTTCTTTTTTGCTGTTTATTTAAGGTATGGGATATGCCGACTGTATTTGGGTAGAGAAGATAATTAGTCAGGTTTAGTACAGGGGCATAACCAGTGTGTTTTGAGGAAAAGTTTCAGTGTGTTTTTAAAGAGTGATATAGAGGAAAGTGAGGAAAGTTTGCTGGGTAGGAGATTCCAAAATCTTCCCACAGTATTAGAGAAGAAAGAATCCCCAGCCCTGTTGTTAGATTTAGATGTGTTAACTAGAAGTTTCTGAGATGAACGTAAGGACTTCAGATTATGGTAGGGGGTGAATGATGGTGGATAGAGTAGGAGTGTTGGAAGGTTGGTAAAGAGACTTATGGACAATGATTAGTTGGTGGTATTTGAGCAGATTCTGTAGTTCCAACCACTGAAGCTGCTTTAAATTAAAGCAATGGTGAGTTCTAAATGGGTTACCAGTAGGAAATCTGGCTATGTTATTGTATGAGATTTCCAATTTATTGAGGTTATTCTTGGATAGATTAGTGAAAATGCTTGAGGCATACAGGAGTCTAGAGATTAGATGAGTGTGTGCAATAGTAGTCCTAGCTGTAGGTGACAGGAAGGGTTTAATTCTGTAGAGAGAGAGACAAGTTTTTTGTTGACAGATTTAATAGTGTTGTTGATATGTATGTCAAAGGTAAGGTTGTTGTCAATGGTAATACCAAGTAGCTTGGTAGTTAGGTCAGGTGATATAATGGTACCATTAGTGGATGTAACAGCAAAATCTATGGGAGAGGACTTATGATTAGGATTGAAAAGGAGGAGTTTAGTTTTTTGGGGGGTTTAAGAGAAGGCAATGGTGAGTAAACCATTGTTCAACAGTGTTAAATACATTTTGGGTAAGGGAGTGAAGTTCAGCGGTGGTTGTGGCTGAGCATACAAGTGTGGAGTCATCTGCTTATTGTATGCAAGTAACATGGGGAATAGCTAGATGAAGGTTGTTGATGAATATGGAGAAAAGGAGAGGTCCTGATATGGACCCCTGAGGTACATTGAGGTTGACTGGTAGGTGGTTAGATAGAGTGTTTTGCCAGATTACAGCCTGTTGTCTTTTATCTAAGTAGGATTGGAACCATTTGATAGAGAGTGCATCTAAGGGCAGGGATTTGAGGATATCTGTCAGAATTTGATGATTGACCATGTCAAATGCTTTGGATCGTTCAATAAATAGTGCAGAGGAAAGCATATTACATTTGTGTTTTTTGTTAATACAATCTGTAAAGGAAAGGAGGGCAGTGGTAGTGCTTTGGGAGGGTCTGAAACCATGTTGACAGAGAGTAAGTTATTATAGATTTGGTGGTTTAGCAATTGCCTTTGGATGCATTTTTCCATGATTTTGGCCAAAGGAGAAAGAAGGGCTATGGGGCGGTAGTTGTAGAATTCGGTGGAGTTTCCACCTTTATGTAGGGGGATAATATGGGAGACTTTCCAGATGTTAGGGATGTGACCTTCGCTAATAGTTCTATTGATCAGAATGGAGATGGGGTAAGCAATTGACTTGGCAGATTTCTGTAGATATTCAGCAGGTAGTTGGTCTGCTGAAGGAGAGCCTGGTTTCAGTTTTTGGATTAGGGCAAGAATATGGGTTGTTGGGACTGGTTGGAAAATGAATGGAGGAGGTGTGGTTTTGTTATAGGTAGGTAAAGTAAAAGTATTAGATAACTGACTGGCTAGTGTTTGGATAGCATCAATGAAAAAGGTATTGAAGGCATTGGCAGTATGCATGGGATTTTGAAGGTCAGTGTTTAGTGGGTTTGGTGTACTGGATTGACCTGGATGTAGTAATTGGTTGATGCATGCCCAGAATTTTTGTGGGTTATTATGGTTTGCCTTTTGAAATTGAAGGTAGTAGTTTCTTTTATCAGATAGTATAGCACTAGAATACAAAGTTCCCCTCATTCCTTGTGTAAAGCGGGAACTACTCTGGTGATTCCAACAAGTAGACCTAAATCCAAGTCTATCACTGCATCCTTTCGCCCCAGTTCTAGAACTTTACACAGATGCATCAGACATGGGCTGGGGAGTGGCCTTGGACAAATTCACACTTCAGGGAATTTGGTCTCCCTCCCAAAAATCAGAACACATCAACGTCAGTGAAATGCGAGCATTGCGTCTTGCTCTTCAGGCATTTTAACTTCTCCTTTGCAGAGGCCCTCTACAGCTGTTCACAGACAACATGACAGTCCTCGGATATGTGAACAAGTGGGGAGGGGGGACCAATTCCTATCTCCTTTGCAGGTTGGCTGTTCTGGTGTGGGAATCTCTGGCCCAATACCACATGACTGTTCAGGCAGTGTACATTCCCTCCACCTGGAATCTTGTGGCAGACTTTTTAAGCAGGTCCCTGACTCAGTCCTATGAATGGATGCTTCGCAGGAATGAGTTATTGGGCATAGCCCACCAATGGGGTATTCCTTAGATATACTTATTTGCATCCCCCCTGAACAGACAACTTGCAAAATTTTGTGCCAGAATCCCAAGTCCTTTGATGTGGAAGGTAGACATCCTCTCCTTCTCTTGGAAGGGGATGTTTCTGAATGCGTTCTTGCCCATTCCTTTATACCAAAGTTCCTGTGCAAGATTTGACAAGACCAACCAAAAAACTTGCTGGTCACTCCCTTTTGGCCAAGACAGCACTGGTTCCCCCTCCTCCTACAATTAGCCAAGGGCTATCACCACAAATTATCCTGCAAAGTGGACCTACTCACACAGAACAAAGGATCCCTAGTACACCCACACCTGTCAACGCTCCACCGGACACTGAGTGAAAGGATTCTAATACTCTTCAGACAGCTATTCTCAGAGGACATGCTCAGGGTTTTGCAGGAGCCAGAAAACCCAGTACCAGAAAACTTTACATTTCCAGGTGGAAAAGGGTTTCACTCTGGTGTCTTTCTAAGAACCAAGACCTTCTGACGGTGGGAATCCCAATGGTTCTGTTTTACTTCTGTGAATTGCTCTCTGCTGGCTTGGCTTACTCCTCTGTCAAAGCACACATCAGCTATTTGTACTTGTTTATCTCTTTCTCCCCATCCAGATTTGAGGTGAAACAATTCCTTAAGGGCATCCTTAAGATTAGGCCACCCAGGAAACTTATTCCTCCTCTTTGGGACTGTAATTTTGTTCTAGAAAAGCTGACCGTGGCCCCTTTTGAGTCTGCATCGTCGGCCTCTCTCAAACATTAATTGGAATACTGTTTTACTAGTGGTCTTGACCTCCGCCAGAAAGGTGTCTGAGCTCCATATGGCAGTGCCCCGTCTTGATATTTCATAAGGATAGGGTATCCTTGAGAACAAATCCTTTTTTTATGCCAAAAATGGTTAATGAGTTATCCATTAACTAATCATTCCGTTACCTACCTCCTTCCCTTCTCCACAATACCACAGTGAGAAGGTACTACACTCCTTAGATGTCCACAGCTATCAGGAAATCTGATCAACTGTTTGAGAACTTTCATCCCAGGGCTCTGGGTTTACTCATTTCCAAGCAGACTATTTCTTCTTGGATTTCAAAGACTATTTGCTTTTGTTACACCCACTATTGAAAGAAACTCTCTTCACCTATGAAGGTCCACTCTACCAAGGACGTGGCTTCTTTTAAGACATTCTTCAAGGGCTTAGACAACAGCATTGTTCTTGAAGTAGCTATCTGTTCTTCTGTCCATACCTTTACCAGACACTACAAACTGGATGTCATTCTCCCCTGGTCCATTGTTTTGCTTGGATGTAGTGACCTTTTATATCCTTAGTGTGTCATTCCTTCTGAGGCATTCAGTTCTGAGGATGGTGCATGCTCACATCGCTTTTATGGCCTATGCCCGACAGCAGCCTACATGTGATGTCTCACGTACCCTACAGTTGTATAAGACTTTTGCATACTCTGGCCAACGTCGGGTCGCCTTCAGGCAGGAGAGCCCTCAGGTTAAGAATATTGCAGCAGTGAAGAGAAGGACATCTATGGTTATGGTAAGATTTTACAGAACTATTCTGTATTTAACCGAGACAAGACCCTGTCAGTAAGAGCTTTTATAAATGAGTTGATGTAGTTAGTGCATGTTTGTTTATTATATATCAGAACAGAAACCCTCTTTGATGGGTCAGAAACATACTGCCTCCACCCATCTGTGGATGAGTGTTTTCTCTGATATTCTGATCTAAAGAAGCTCCTTGTAAATCAGGCAATAGTAATATAATTGCCAGATGATCTTTGTGGTTTCCTGATTTGCAGGAGGGTACTTATTCGGGGACATGGAGGCAAACTGATGGCTGTAAAGAGGCACACTGTTGTTTGGCTGGCATTTTGCATCATAGAATGCATCAGCACTAGTGCACAAGCATCTTTCCATGAATGGTGAATTTTACAGAAGAAAGATGCCAGAGTAACATGTAGTGATATGATAAGAACATATGTTACTTATGTTTACTGTTATTCCTAATTGTAGGAGAGTGTTCTTGAGCACTAACTCTTTTGGTCCATTCTTTTCTTCTGACTTCCATTATCCTGAGACATCAAGAGGGTGAGGCAAGAACAGTGAATTAATGGTTATCATTCCAAAAGGGTTAGAAATTTGTCTGTACTCTTAACAGCCACCTCCTCTTGACTAGATAGTAGGGTGCAGTGTCTGCTGTGCCCAGACCCTGTGTATTTTGCACCCTTCCACACACTTCTGATTCCCATTAGAATGTATGGACATTCTTTGGTAGGCTAGCACTTCCCCAGAATGTCTAGTTGTAAATACAATAGTCATGGCCAGAACTGCATAGATAGAGTTATTGAAATAGGACACCTCCTGCACCCTCCTCCCATGGATGAGCTGGCATTGATCACTCACTTCTTTTTGTGCCTTTGCTACTAGTGAAACCAGGATCAACTGGAGAATAGTTAGAGCAGAAATCTCTACTCTGTGGTGTTGGCTTTTGTAGTAGTAGTTAGAAATGTCATTATATTGGCTTTATTGGCTTGGCAGCACAGAAGTGTAGCTGTTAGCACTGCTGCCTCTCAAAGGTTGTTTCTTCATTTCAGTTCTCTGATAACGCATCTGATCTTAGGAACCTGTCCATCCTCCCTGTAAACTCATGGGTGAGTAATCTGTTTTCCTTCCAAATCCCAAAGAAATGCAATTAGATAAGTTGCTATTCTTGTAAATTGTCCTTGTATGTTATATAGCTTGTGAGAGTAGTTTAGAACTTTATTCATGATATTTTTCTGCTCCTTGTGGCCATTGACTACCAGAATAGGCTTCAGTTCACTTGTGAGCTTTTGTTTTGATTAAGCAGATAGTCTGCAAATAAATGATTACTTTTGTGCCTTCTGTTTTATGTTTTATAGGCTTTTGTCTTTACAGCTTCTCCAAGACCATTTATTGTTGCAGTACTCTTGTTTAACTACTTTTAGAGCTTTCAAACTCCTAGAAAAAGACTAAACATGCAGGGAGAACTCTTGTTGCTGGGCTTCCTCTTACAGTGTGTAGATTATTTTCTTTCATGCTCACTGTTGCATCCTGTTGTTGAAAAATATCCTTTTGAGGGGCTGGCGTTCACTTGATGGGTGATACTGTGCAGAAACGTAATCTTTTATGGTAAATGTTCTTCGTGTTTCACTGTTGCAGTCATCACATTTGGGTTATCCTGCCAGATGTAGCCCTCAGTCGGCCTGAGTACCAGAGGCTTAGTATTTCTGTCAGTTGCTGTCGCTCCAGGACTGACGTCAGGTCTTCAGTGGTGTAAAATCAGGCAGCCAACGTCATTACATCAGTCTAGCTTGCCGAGGAGCCCTAAGCAGCAGCAGTTCACACGAGTGCCGGTCGGCCGCTACCTGAGTTTTCATTTCTGAACTGAAGTTGAAGTCTTCTAAAGCTAAGTACCCCGTTGGGGATCCTTTTTTCTTGCTCTAACCAATGTCAGAAAAAGTTAACAATTGTCTCGCCTGTGGAAAGCAAATATCACACCGAGACTTCTGTTCTTACTGCATCAGCTGTTTAGGCCCAGACCACGACGTCCCCCGCTGTCACTTTTGTGCTTTGTTCAACGTCAGAACTATACGTTGTCGGGCCCTTATTGTAGCTAGATATTTTTGCTCTCAGTCCTCGAATTCTGATATGGCTTCGGTAAGCCATCCTTCTACTGATCTTCCGAAAAAACGTAAGGATAAAGACAGAGACAGATTACACAGGTCCAAAACTGCCGACAACGCTTTGTTAAGCTAGTAGTCAGTTCTCCGGTCCTCAGTGAGGCACTTTTGCAGCCCCTGATGCCTGCTTCTTTGGATTCGCAGGCCGCTACAAAGACCCTTTTGGAGTCTGGTATGCCGCGAGACTCTCCTTCGACTAAGGATCCTGCGGATGTCTCTACCGTGGATAGGTCCGGAGCCACTGAGCAGGGCACTGGCTTTTGAGGAAGTACTTCGCACTACCGATACTCGACACAGACCGACACCTTCTTCTGCATCTTCAGTTCTTTCTAAAACTGAGTTTCTAAAGCCCAGGGTACGAACCACACCCAAAAAACCAACGACCCAAGCTCAGGCACCTGCTTCCTTGCCTCAGTCTCAAATGCTTAAAATGGCGGAAGACCTTATTATGCTTATTAGGGGAAGCCAGGCTACCCCTTCCAAAAGAAAAAGAGACTTGTCCCCATTTGTTTTATCCGAACAGGAGTCCGATGACTGATGCATCTGAATATGAAGATATGCAACCCCTTTCTCCTTATGAGGATTCTGATGCACAGGAATCCATTCCTTCTGCCTTTCCACCCGAGGATTTTTCATTTGGGGAAACCCTACATTCTTTAAGGGGACATTTCCAGTGGGAATGTCAGGACTACCCTCAGTCAAAAAAGAGACTCTGGGAATTCTTAGATCTACCACAGCACAGACCTTTGGCCATTTCTCCTGTCCTGGATGTTGTGGATGATGTTTTTATGGAATCCAGTTTGACTCCTGATACCCTTCCTCCTGCTCCCAGGAAACTTGACAGGTATTACAGAGTCACTGACTCTCACAAATTTCTTTTCAAAAATCCAACTGCTGACCCTAAAATCATTTCTCAAGGACCTAAAGGAATTAAAGCAACTTCAGCTAAGAATCCCACCCCCTCAGATAGGGATTCCCGAGCATTAGACAGATGGGGTAAAAAAGTATACACCTCTGCTACTCTTGCTATTAGAGCATTAAATTGTCAGTTCCACATGCTGAAATATCAGTAACATACCATGGAACTCCTCAAACAAAAAATATCTTCTTTTCCTGCTTGTGCAGAAAATAAAGTATTACAAGAGTTAATGCATTCTGCAAGTCAAGTAACTACGCACACCTTACAATGTGGTGTTGACGCCCTAGAAGCATCTTGCTGGGCAGCAGTCTCTGGTTCTGTCCTTAAAAGCCATGCTTGGCTAAAGGAACATACCTTACCAGACCATGTCAAATCCAAATTATTGGATGCACCCTCGAACAAAGATAACTTATTTGGCACCAAGGCAGAAGAGGTCTTAAAAAAGATGGAAGAAAAAGCTAAATCTATGCAGACAGTTAAAGATTTCTTACAGGTCCAGCCACCAAGGTTCAGTAGGCATTGCCCCTCCAAGCACTGGTCCTTTCCTGCCCCCTCCAGGCCAGCTCAGCCCAGACCCAGGGGAAGCAGACCCCACCAGATAACAGCCCCAGGGAATGCAGAAATCTAAGCAATGGAGTTCCTCCTCTTCAAAAACAGGGAGTGCAAAGCCAGCCCCTTATGGTAAGAACTCACAGTGACTTTACACTTCCACCCCTACCTCTGCCCACCTGCTTGTGCTCCTAGGAGGAAAACTCTTCTTCCATGCAAGCAACTGGGCCACCATTACCAATGACCGATGGGTCCTCAACAATAGTGTCCCAGGGATACAAATTTTATTTCCACACTCCGCCAACCCAAAAGGGTTTCCAGATCTTCCTCCAAACCAGTGGGTAGAGGCCAAAAAGCAAGTCCTTTCCCTGCTGTCCATGAGGGCAATACAGCATGTTCCTGCAGAACATATAGGCCAAAATTTCTACTCCAGACTCTTCATGGTACCCAGAAGAGATGGCACCCCCATCCTCGATCTATCCATTCTAAACACCTTTCTGGTGATACCAAAATTCAAAATGCTCACCCTTCAGCAGCTTTTACCAATGCTTTCTAAGGATGCTTGGTTAGCCACCCTAGACCTAAAAGAGGCCTACCTACACATCCCAATCAGGGAGTCATGCAGGAAATACCTACGTTTCAGGGCAGGATCTATGCACTTTCAGTTCTCTGTGCTTCCCTTTGGCTTATCCACTGCTCCCAGAGTTTTCACGAAATGTCTAGCTCCCGCCATTGCTTTTTACAGACAAAGAAATATCCAAATTTACCCATATTTAGACAACTGCCTGATTCAGGCAGACAGTCAGCTGACTTTTGTAAAGGACCTGCTGACCTCCCTGGGGTATACTATCAACGAAAAGAAATGAAAATTAGTCCCCCCACAAAAAAATTGTATTCCTGGGAGCAAGCCTGGACACGGCATCCCAGAATGGCATTCCTTACCCCAGAAAAACAAGCCTACCTCTCAGGCTACTTTTCTCAACTAGTCACCAGAACCCAGTTATCTGCAAAGAAAATCCTGCAAACTCAAGGGCTCATGGTCTCCTGCATTCTACTTATTCCATATGGCAGACTGTATATGAAGAAACTACAATGATACCTAAAAAGCCTTTGGTGTCAACACTCTCAAGACCTGGAAACTCTTATACCCATGATACTTTGCCTCAGGAGAGATTTTCTTTGGTGAGCAGCAGCATGCTCCCACAACAAGGGACTCCCTTTCTCACCATCTTCTGCTGCCCATACCCTCACCACAGACGCATCAGACTATGCTGGGGTGAACACCTGGATGGCAGGTGCATTCAGGGCCATTGGAGCCCAAATCAAATACATCTGCACATCAACCAAAAAGAGATGTTAGCTGTTCAGCACGCCCTGACAGCTTTCAGGCCCCTACTTTCCCCAGGGCCTCTACTGATCAACACAGACAACACCACAGTGATGTGGCATATCAGCAAACAAGGAGAGACTCACTCTTATCCTCTCTGCAGGCTCGCCATGACCCTTTGGCATATGGCCTCAACCATGCAACTACATCTGCTAGCACAATCCCTGCCAGGCTCCCTAAACTCTCTGGCAGACAACTTAAGCAGAAACCTGCTAGACCCACATGAGTGGCAGCTAGACCACAGAACCTTCACCCTTGTAACCCAGAAATGGGGCACCCCAAAGGTGGACTTCTTTGCCTCCCACTGCAATCATCAACTCAGCAAATTCTGCCCCAGGGAACATTACAGCAAAGCCTGGAATGTGGATGCTTTATCCTTCCAGTGGGTAAACCTCTCAGTCTATACATTTCCCCCTCTACCACTCATTTCAAGGGTACTGCTCAAAATAAGGGAGGAAAAACTGAGGGCAGTCCCGATTGCCCCAGCTGGCCATGCCAGCACTGGTACTCACTGCTGCGCAGCCTGTCACTCCTGCCACCATGGCACCTGCCTCAGATCCCAACACTCCTGACCCAGAGGAATGGATAATTCATGCATCCCCAATTGCAGAGCCTCAACCTGGCAGCCTGGCTTATTCCCTGACCTCTCCTCAAGCTGCCAGCCTAAGCAAACAAGTCATGGATGTTATACGTGAGGCCAGACACTCCAGCACTAGAAAATCCTATGCTGACAAGCGGAAAAGGTTTTGCACCTGGATCCAGGCTAAGGGTGCCGGAACAGCACAGCACTCCCTACCTCTCATCCCGGATTACCTAGCAGACCTACAACACAGGGGTCTGTCCTTCTCTTCTATTAAAATTCATGCCTCTGCCATCTCTGCTCATTACAGCACAGAGCCACCTCTGTTCTCACACCCTTTCATCAAACAGTTCCTAAGAGGGGCTAACAACTTAAGGCCACCCAGAAGAGCTCCTACCCCAGCTTGGGACCTTAACTTTGCATTGGAAAAGCTCACCCTACCCCCGTTTGAACCTGCAGCTTCAGCAGACTTAAAATTCCTCTCTTGGAAGACAGCTTTGCTTCTGGCCATCACTTCAGCTAGAAGAGTATCAGAGCTGCAAGTACTCATGGCTGTAGAGCCCTTCATCATTTTCCATGCTGACAGGGTCTCCCTCAGGACTTAATCCATCCTTCATGCCTAAAGTGGTGTCTAATGTGGCTCTCAACCAATCCATTCATTTGCCCACCTTTTTCCCTAACCCACAAAACTAGTGGGAAATGATTCTGCACTCTCTAGATGTGCACAGACAGCTCAGATTCTATCTGGACAGGAGTAAATCTTTTAGAAAAATTGATCATTTGATAGTCAGCTTTGCAGCAGGGACAGAGGGCAAGGCCATATCCAAACAAGCAATCTCTAAATGGATAGCACACTGCATCCATTTCTGCTACAAACAGCACAGGAAACCGCCCCCAAAGGGGGTCAGGAAACATTCCACCAGGGCAACCTCCACCTCTGCAGCTTTTCTCAGAGGGGTCCCCACCGGGGACATCCTGGAGGCTGCAACATGGACATCTGTTCATACCTTCACCAAGCATTGCCACTTGCTTTTTTTCTCCAAATCCAGGGCAGGCTTTGCCACTGCAGTCTTGCAGGGCATGCTAGCCAGCCCCCAGTCTTCTCGACTGCCTCCACCCTTCTTCTTCAGCATTGGGAATCAACCCAAATGTGATGACTGCAGCAGTGAAACATGAAGAACATAGTACAGTTGTGTACACTTGCCATAAATGTAGATGTTCGAGTGTATTCACTGTTTCAGTTCTGGTTTCCCTCCCTCCATCCCCCTTGTCTCTCTTTCTCTCTTACTCCCTCCTTACAGGGAATTTTTGGTATTTACTTTATACTGGTGGTATTCTTCCACCATAACCTAGCTCCCTATTTGAGGGCTACTGACAGGACAAGAAAAACTGATGCAATGGCGTCGGCTGCCTGATTTTATACCACTGACGACCTGACGTCAGTCCTGGAGCAACAGCAATCAATGCAGAAATACTAAGCCTCTGGTATTCGGGCCGACTGAGGGCTACACCTGGCAGGATAACCCAAATGTGATGACTGCAACAGTGAATACACTCGAACATCTATATTTATGGTAAGTGTACACAACTGTACTTTGTTCATGCACAGCAGGGCATTCCTACTTTCCTTCCTACCTCTCTGTCTGTTCCCATCTGTAACTCTTTGACTTCTCATGCTAGCACTTTATCTTGTTAGTGCTTTAGAAGTGGATTTGGAAAGCTTGTTTACCTGATTCTCCATAGCATTGCCAGACATCTCCGGCCACTTCTAACAAAGTAATCTCTTCAAGATTCAGTTGCATTTCCCAGTATGTCTGAAACATCTTAGACCTTCGCAATCCCTCTTGGCATCTTTCTCTCTAGTACTGCACTGGCTTGTTTGAACAGTTAGTTTTTTTTTTTTTTTTTTTGCATGATCATGGGCGACATTTTCATTTTTTTTCCCATCTTAAATCTGTAACCCTCAGTAGGCATCCTGTTTTTGCTTGTAACTAATCTGGTTAAAGAGAAAGTTTAAACAAATTGCTTCCTCTTTGCATGCTTTCTCCTGATATCAGGGTGTTATTCACACTTCCATAGCTCCTCCTTTTCAGTTCTATTTTCTTTATGTACACTGCTTCCCCCAGCAGACATGATTATATAGTCTGTTCTTCAAGATCTCTGTTGTTGTGGTACATCCTAGCAGTAATCCTAGCAGTAGTGAAGGAATGGCAAACCACATATTGTTTTGATCACTGCTGGCCAGTGGCTGTCTAAATCCAGCCATCGTCAAGCCATCTTATTTGATTTGGTCTAGCTAGGGAATACTGCAGCTTGTCAGTGACGGCCTCACTTTTTTCTACTCCTTTCCATTTTTCATTAAAGCTTCTGTTAGTTCTGTTATCACCATTATTGTAGATGTATAATCAGTTTTAGATGCCCCATACAAATCTTTTGTCATACATTTGACTGCCTACCTATCTTGGTTTTGAGTCCATTGTAATTTTTATTCTTTCTTGCCGACCCATAGCTGGCTCATCTAGCCCTTGGGTGACTGTCCTTGATCTGGCAATCTTCAGTGTGAGAGCAAAAAAGAAAAGAAAAAGAAGTAGGTTTCAAATGCAGGTATGGCAAAGAATGAAGGACCTGCACTTCCTGATCGCTATACCATACACCTTACTCCCAGAGCAGCTGCTCCCTTCGCCCCACTCTTGCTATATTTTTGTTTTCTTCTGTGTAATGGTCTGCATACCACAGATGCAAACAGAACCTCACTGGCTCTTCCTGTATCCAGTAGCTTAACACCAGTCTCGTGTTTCTTTTGTTCTTTCCCAGTCTTCAGTGCACTTTATCCTACCCTGTCTCATATCTGCTTTTGATGACCATACAGATTTGTGGTTGTCTATGCAACTGCACACTCATGGTGCAAGTCCTTAGTTAGTGGAGTTCTACAAGGCTTAGTCTTTGTCCCACTGCTTTGTTTTGCACCACCCTTATTTTTGACAGGCTTGCATGCAAGCAGTTGTGCCTAGATTCATTTTCTTGTGCTATTTCATCTGAGTTATGACTGTAAAGGGCCCTAGGACTAGTTCACCTACGTGGTTAACAGTTAAATAAATGCACTTAAAAGTTGACTTAGTAATGTGTCATTCAGATTGCATTGTAGATGCTACCAAACCATATTGCTACATACCATTTCTTCGTTTGTGAAACGGTGTTTCACAATTAATTGTGGTGTGATTAAATCAGTGCCTTTTTAACACCAGCCAACAACTAAAAATCAGGATTGGCATCTGGTCGGGACACAGAGAATGTGCATATTTTCAGATTGTGGATGAAGTAAAGCTAGGTTTCATCACACATTTAGAATAAAAAAAAGTTCTGCCGTGCTTAGCTGCTGTAGGACTTTTCCTTTTAATCAAGAAAGGTTGTAGGCAAGGGAATGCTGATCATCATAACTGCACACAATGCAATATAACTACTTGTACAACTTAAGATGTGCAGAGTATGTCAGCAATATTAAAAAAAAAAAAAAATTGCTGATCTTTCTTGTAGTTACCCAGATTGAGACATCACTGTTGCACCCTGAGTGCCCATAATCCAGTGAGCAGCCGTAGTGTTATACTGTTTTACATATTGAATTGTGGTCACTATATTTGTCTTGCATGACAGATTTCATTCTGCAGCATTCTTTTAACAGCACTGTCACTCTTTCCTTTCACTAAATATCCCACAACACACTTACCATGTGCCTAAAATCTGAAACCTTGGTTGGATTAGAGCAGTTCTGCCTTGTCTAATTTTGTGGCTGAAACAGGACTGCATCTAACTGGTTTGATTAAGTGAATCTATGGTCTAATTTGGGTATCCTAAGACTACTTTAGTCAGTATACCCTTTTAATGCTTTTTATTTAATCATCCTTTTCTAGGTTTCATTTGTTTCCACATAGGTAATTGATGTCTGTGTACCTAAGCTGGTTATAAATGCTATGCTGTTATACCATTGTAATGCTCATTTTATGTTTGAGGTGGTCTTGCTAGATTATGACCATGTCCACTGAAAGAAAATTGCAGAAAAATAGTGCTAATGTTATGGAGAACTTGTGTAAATATTGCAGGGCTATCTCTGGACATTAGGGTGAACTTTGTAGCTCATATAATCATTTCTAGAAATGATTGACTGGTGGCACACAGATTTTTTTATATGCTTCAAAGTTACATTTTGTATAATGTAATAATGAATACATGTGCTTTATCTGTAATTTTGCATAAAAATGTATACTTTTGTATGTACTTGATTTCATTCAAAATTTCTAGTTGTAGGTGGCTAGTTAACATTTAAAAAAAAGTAGCACAGATCTTGACATGGTTACAACCAAGCCCCTAAAAATCAGGCACCTGTAGCAGGCTTTCTTATTGCTCTGTATATAAACTTTAGTCAGAAGAAAGAAGTGGCAGTTGTAGGTATAACGTATAGGATGACATAAAACTGGACAGTGATATGTGTCCCTGTAGAATATGTCCTAGTTTGGCACTTTTTTCTAGCAAGTCTGTATGAAACAAGTTAACACAACTTTGATTGCTTAGAAGTCATGAGACAGGGGTACATCCGTCTTTGTCATATATTCCATTTCCTTAGCCACAGTACAACAGATGAAGAAAAAGTACACATTCCACTGCGGCATAATCCAGAAGCTGGCCCAATAAAAGCTTAGAAGAAATCAGTGCCAACGCTACAAGCAATAACTTGCTGCCAACCAAACAAAATAACAGGACACTGCAGAGGTAACCAGGAAGAAATCTTCACATGATACACAATAAATGATACAAAGCTTTAATGTTAAAATAAAAACATCCATGAACCGTGAACACACAAAAATACTTAACAGGGTCACTGCTTTTTTCGTCTTTTCTTAGGACTTCTTCAGATAAACAAGTTTTTCAATCTTGATCTTATTTGTACTAAAGTGACTCCCATTAAATCAGTTAAACAATACACCAATAAAACAATTACTCATAAAAATGTGCATAAGTAATAACTTAAAGATGCTGCTGAAATACAGTATCTAGTAATGTAGGTTAAAAAAATGGATCAACACCACAAACCAATTAAAGAATAACCTATAATGTATAACAAAGCCTAAGACGTACACAATCCTCTACCTATCGAAACAATTGTATTAATTTATGTCTGTAAAAACTACATTCATGTTTCCCTCTAGTGTCCTAAACTGGTAAAATGAGACTAAAATGTTTCCATTACCTAAATATTCAGTCTAAAAAAATATAACAATGCTTCCTTGATGAAATAATAACCATATTCACATTTCGTGGATGTTTTTAATTTCACGTTAAAGTTTTGTATCATTTATTGGGTATCGTTTAAAGATTTTTTCCTGGTTACCTCTGCAGTGCCCTGTTGAAGTTGGCTCAACTTCCAGCAGTTCTTCTCCTGTAGTGCTTTTCTGCAACGTCCGTCATTGTCAACAGCCCTCGTATTCACAGTACTGGGATTCATGGTAGCAGCTACTCTTTTGGTGCCATTTGCAGGACTGCACATGAGAAACTGCATTGGACCCTTCAAATGCAGTAGTCTCAGCTGAAAAGCCCCATGGATCAGGTCATTTGACTGCCAAAGGTATGTCACAAACATCTGCAGTTGTGCCTATATCTGACTATTTAAACAAAGCCTGACCTTTTACTAGTCCCCATCCCACAATCACAGTTACTGTGGAAACATCTGTCCTGGGGTGAGGTGCATTGTTTAGGCATGTGGTATAACTGAGCATCATCATCTTGTAGGTGAGCGTGGTTCTTTGTTTGCAGGCCTTTCAAGACCAACTTCCCAAAAATGCAGCTGAAGTATACTGTGATGACATGTTAATAGAGTATATGTCAATAGATAAGGAGGAGCCAGCTTCTGCCCCTGTGTCATGAGGCCATGTGACTTTGAGAATGGATGATAAACTCACAATGCTTTTTACTAACAATGTACATTCCTCAGTTAAGCCATCTCTTTAGAAGACAGGCCCAGTAGACACCTTTTGATGCCATGAGTCATGTCTTGAATCTGTCAACAGCATGGGTGATTTTTTTGTCATTGGATGAAGGCTTACTCTGACCTGCTTGCCTCACTAATAATTACCAAATGCATCAACTTCTTTTCCCTTATCCTTCCACAGAGTCAGGCACCACAGAATACTCTAGAACACCATTGGTCTCTGGGACTGTTTTTGTCTCCCCCAAAGTAACTTATTTAGACCCTTTTTGCATCTTACAAGTATGGTTTGCCCGTCTGTGGCTTCACCTTGTACAAAAGCCTTTGCTTCTGATGTCACATTCAGACTTCTCTCCCATCCATTCACCAAGCCTCACCCAGACCTACAGTCCCTTAAATTAACAGTATAGTTTCTCCAAATCTCTCATTATTAAGGAATCCTGCTTATCCTCTTAGATTGATCCATATTGTTAAAGCAGCCCAGAAGTCTTGTAACAGAAAAATGTGAAATGGAAATTGGATTAAAAATTTTCTGTGGACTACTCAGCAATGAATTGGCTTTTTTTTTTTTTTACATCTCCTAAACTTTCTGTTTTCCAGTTTTCTGGAAGATGTTTTTGCCAAAGACTCCGTTTTTTCAACTTTGTGTACACTTTTAGTGGACATTTTGAAATTTCCCTGAGGTTTTAACTTCTCTTTTGCAGCTCAAAAAATTTCAAAGCCTTTCATAGGGTATTCCCTCTCAAACACCCTGTTCCCTGCTGGGATATATGCTTGTCTTGGAAACGTTAACATGTTCTCCCTTTGTATATGCTACCATAGTTGAAAATGTTTTTTTCTTGTAGTAGTCAAATTGGCCAAGAATATAGTCACATCAGCCAGGAGTGTATGAGGACTATGAGACCCATCTTCTTGTCCTCCATATCTGACCTTTTATAAGAGTTGTTTTCTTTACAATACTAATCCAGCTTTTGTATGTAATGAAAATTGCCAATATTCTTTTCAGAGTACTCTTAAGAGGTGAATATACACTTCACTGCCTAGATGTTTATAGGCAGCTGAGATTTTATTTACATAGGACCAAAAGTTGTACAAAGGATGGTCAGCCATTTCATTGGCTCCAGCTGTTTAGGTCAGAAAATGTCCAGTCACCCTGTCCAAGTGGCTGTTTAACTGTATTGCTTACTGTGTATTTTTAATGGTAAGACAGTTCCAGGTAAACCTACTGTACATTACATTCATCTAGATTCATTGTTAATTCCTTGGACTTCTTTGAACATCAGTAGGTTATATTTGTGCTGTAGTAACAGAGGCTTCACTGCATACGTTTGGTAGACAGTATAAGTTGAATGTGATCTCAAGGTCTATATGTCTTCCCACCATCCTCCAAGGTACTCTGCTATGATTCTATCCAAGTCATACAGCTGGACACTGTCCTTCAGTTGAAGTGGACAGACTCGATCATGTTAAATACGAGAATTGAGTACTTAGCCTAATGATAACGAGCTTTGTGATACTTGCTATTAACTTCACCATGCCCTCCCTCCTTATCCAGTTCATGCTTATACATTCTGCATTAACCTAATAAATAGCACCTGAAGCCTTTCATAGAGCAGGATGTATAGACTCCTTTAATTAGAAATGTGTATTCCTATTACCCTTATTCCCATGTTAGAAATAATCAGCTGGCAAACTAGATCTGGAGAAGTAATGGAAGTGAAGGTTGGAATGGGAATATTGAGAGGAGATCAGGTTTTGGGAAATCCTAATAGGCTATGTAGGCACCAGCTGTGGTGACCAGTTCTTGAATTGAAGTGAACAGACATGAATCATGAAGATCTGCCATTATCTTAAGTAAGTAACTATTTCTGAACATTACCTACTAAGTAATATTACTGTTTTAATACTGCATTCTATATTCCCCGGACCTGAGATGCAAAAAAAAAAAAAACAGCTACAGTAACCGGTTTAAAACAAAACCGAATCATAAGACCCAGGTGGATGAGAACAAGTGAAAACACGACCTCTATCACAGTTGAAATAAAATTCCATCTTCCGTAACAGTAAATAGAGACAGTACAGGTGGTCTAAACCAGAGGATAAATCCATTATCATGGAAATGATCAACAAAGACATAGGCAGCCTTTAGACACTGGACCCACCCCAGTTTGGCTTTTTCAAAGGAAGGTCATAACTACTAAACCTGGCGGACTTCCCTGAGAGGGTCACCAAGGCAATGGATGGGGGAAAATGATGCATACTGCCTACCTGGAACTGTACAAGTGAATTCATTACAGTACCCCACTCTGATGTAGTTGACAAACTTACCGAACTGGGCATAAACCCTTGCATAACTTGTTGGTTTGCCAGCAGGCTCACAGACTGCATTTATTTGGCATCTACTTCTCAGAGGTAAAGGCTATTGTCAAGGGCCTTTGGCTGGCCAAGTTCACAGATGACTGCTATTTAGGAACTATCATAGCATTCACCCATGATGCATACTTCTTACAAGAATATCTAACAGACAAAGGGCTGATGCCAAAGTCATGGATTAAAACTCATTGCTAAGAAATACATTATAGTGACTTTTGAAAACTACCACACAGCCTAATTTCTCCATCGATAAAACACCCCTAAGAACTGACTCGGTAGTCTGGGATTTGGGAACATGTAGACAAACTGACCTTTGACTAATGCGGCCAAGGTAGTAAGACAATTATTCTGTGTCGACCAACTTATAATTAAGAGGATGACATCCATGTCCAAGGAAGCTGAAATAAAACTTTATTTGACCCTTTTCAGCCCTACAATTGAGAGTACTTCTCCTCTTCCTACCTGACCAGACATATACAACAGTTGTAACACTTACAAAGGTTCTTTTACCAGGAGAACCCAGGGAATAAACACACTGTCGTGTACGGATCACCATAAGCTCCGTCTCTATGCTCGGTTTCTTACAGATTACTGAGAGGCAATGTATGCCTGGCATACAGGGCATCCACGGATCCAGCTGTGATGGATCTTTTGTACATCTGCAAAATGAACTGCGTCAGGTAAGCTATATCTAAGGATTTAAATTTTGCTTGTGACATAAATAAGACATGTTGGTGAGACAAATGTGTATCTCAGAGGATCACCATGCTCTAGAACAGGCTCCCCATCCATGCGAAAGAGTCCATCCCTAACCCTATCTAAACATACCCTTGACTAATGGATGAGCAATCAGAATTTCACCATAGATGTGGCCTCCATACGTCTGACGTAGAGGCAGACAATAATACTGAAACTAACATAGCCCTTACTTAACCTTTAGAAACTTTGTAACTAACATACCCCCTCCTAATAAACACCACATCGTGATACATAGGTACACATTTGGGTTGGGTTGCACAACAAGGTTTATAAAAGCCCTGGTGGTCATTAGCCCAGTGTATACGTATGAGTTTATCTTAAACAACATAGTGTCATTGGCCACATTATTATCAACTGTAGAAGAGTCTTTGATGGAGGGGATAGGTTGCCTAATCCTGTCTTGGATAAGTGCATAGTAGGAGAACAAAATGTGCTGCATGTCAGAGCACCTTTCACTGGGCTAAAAACTATCCAGAGCTGAGCAAGTTAAAATAATACAGGAAAACAAAATATCTAAAGAAATAGAAAAATGCAGCATAACTTTTGTTGTAAAATACCCAGTTTTGGGGTCTGCTGTGATTGATATGGTATGCACATGTACCATTTATGGAGAAATATGTGACAGCTGTGTCAGAGTGAGGTACAAAATAAAATAAAAGGTGATGCACTTAGTAGTAAGCCAGCATATTGCACATTTCTCCTTTCAACACCAGTGCTAGGCAGATGTATACACTTTCTTTGCTGATATGCCTGCAAAGATGTGAAGTATCCTGATGACTGCCTAAATGATGACCTTCCAGCAGCTGTTGCTGTGATCCCAGATGAAAGTTCTGTGAGGTAATGAATGGGTTATATCCAGATGAGAAGGGATTTGACGGTTGACAGACACTGGGGCAAAAAAAAAAAGTCACACAGAAAAGAAATACACCAAGTAGTAGGACTTTTGGGTTTCCAGATTGTAAAGTAGTGCATTTCACTAAGGTGCTGAATGTACCAGCAACAATAGGAGAAGTTGTGTAATATTGTAACAGTAGTAGATGTCCTTCCATATCACCATTGCAATATTCCTTATGTAAGGGATCTCCTGCCAAGGATAGCCTAATATCTGGCCGGTGTACAAAGTTTTCAGAATTTGTAGACGTCTTACTCCACACGTTTGCTCCCTGCACAAAGTGTTGGGCATAAAGGTGCCATATAGACGTACATAACTCAGAACTTCTTTGCCTCCAATCTGAGCATGTCATTGAACATTGGTCTAAACGCTCTTCTTCTGTGCTGTTTGGAGAGCAGTTTTTCAGATAAGTGTCCTGTTGGGATTTTTTCTTATGTTTTATTTTTGATGTGAGTTTCCTTTTAATCCAGAAAGGGAAAATGGCATTGTAGGAGGCAGATTCCCCATAAAGATAGTCAAACACCCTAATACTGGGTGATTTCAACTACACTGCCATTAACTGGGAAAACTACTTGTGTACCAACACCTTTGCCCAACGGTTCTTGGAATAAATAAATTCCTATGCCCTGGATCAACTAATGCTTAATCCCACCAGGAGCTCCAGTATCCTAGACCTGGTTATTACCAACATGGGAAATCGATGCTGCACACCTATGGTCACCCCCTCGTTGGTCAGGTCTGACCATAAGCTAATCACCCTTGACATCCACAGCCCACCCCCACCAAGGAAACCTCCTTAAAAATTTTCTCCAAAGCTAACTTCATGGTACTCAAGTCAGAAATGGCAAACTTCATGACACCCATGCATACGGGAACTGAAAGTTCGACTGCTGAATCCTGCAGTAATGCACTGTATGAGCACATCCGTTCGTGCATGAATTGTGCCATCTCCAATAGAACTAAGATGCTGTCCTCCAAAAAAAGGAAGCCAATCTGGTGGTCCCTTGCCATAAACAAACTTCACAACAAAAGGAAGAAACTGTTGCAGAAAAGAGGAAAATCCCAGGATGCAAAACACTCCCTTACCAGCCTCAGTAAGAAGCTGAGATCTCTCATAAAATCCTCCAAAGCTAGTTACAAAAATAAAATTGCAAAGATTCCAGAGACAACCGCAAGGCATTCTATAGCTATGTCAAAAATCTAAATGGCAATGCTCAGATCTACTCTGAGCTACAACAGAATGGCATTAAATATACTGATCCCAAGGATATTGTCAATATCCTGGCAGATCGATTCAGTGCAAACTTCAACCCCCTCTCACCCCCTAAAGGGCCCATGTCAGTACCGAAAAATTGCCAAATTCCGGTAATAATGGCTACACAGGTAAAAACACGCACTCTCCAAAGCTAAGAATACAGCATCCATGGAACCAGACAACATCCCAGGCTGTGTACTACATGAACTACGAAATGAACTGGGACCTCACCGAAGTCTCAGGCTTCATGCCCACTGAGTGGTGCACAGCTACAGTTATCCCACTCCACAAGGGGGGATCCACCTTGGATCCCAGGAACTACCGTCCCATCAGTCTGATGAGCTTGATCTGCAAGGACATGGAACGTATTATCATGGAACTTATAAACAAAGACATTGGCAACCTTTAAACACTGGACCCCGTGCAGTTTGGGTTTGTGAAGGGCCGATCTTGTCTCCTGTACCTGATTGACTTCTTTGAATCAGTCTCCAAAGCTGTGGACAAGAGTAAAGTGATCCACGCAGCCTATCTGGACCTCGCCAAGGCCTTCAACACCATCCCCCACTCTGCAATCATGAATAAACTTACTAAGCTGGGCATTAATCCCTATGTCACTAGATGGGTTGCCAACTGGCTTACTGACAGAACCCACACTGTAAAAGTAGCCGACTCCAAATCCAGCTCCAGACAAGTGGAGTACCTCAGGGTTCAGTTCTGGGACCATTCTTGTTTAGCATCTACTTCTCTGAAGTACAGGCCAACACTAAGGGACTCTGGCTAACAAAGTTTGCAGATGACTGCAAACTGGGAGCCATTATTGAATCCCCAAATGATGTGGATATTCTACAAAAGGGCCTTACAGAAACAGATGCTTGGTGCCAGAGCCATGGGCTCAAGCTCAGTGCCAAGAATTGTACAGTTATCCCCTTTGGGAAGAAACATGTACCCGTGAATTACCACATAGGTGGCAGTACATTAAACACCGAAAGTGTGATAAGATACTTAAGGACACAGGTGGACAGTGGTCTCACATTCGATAACCACATCACCACAACAGTCAGGAAATCCTTCCGTGTGCCACACCTCATCACTAAGGGCTTTTCATCCAGAAAAAAGGAGGTCATTGTCCCACTGTACTCATCCTTTATTAGACCCATTATAGAATACAACACCCTGTTTGGTGTGTACCTCTCCAGACATCTGCAACAACTGGAAAGGCCACAGAAATACCACACTAAAAGAATCACAGGCCTAAAGCAGATGCCCTATGCTGACCATCTAAAAAAACTCCACCTATACTCTGTCGCTTATCGTCTACTCAGAGGCGATCTCTGCTTAACATACAAGGCCATGTCAAACCCAGAGCTGTTGGACATGCTACACTTAAAGAAATCCCAATCTCTCAGAGCCACATGCTCCAGGGATCTAAACCTTTTCAACACAATGCACAAAACATGCTGGAGGGATAGGTTCCTGACCCAGGGACTCCCCAGACTCTGGAATAGACTGCCCATACATGTGAAGCAGAGTGCCTCTTTGGCCCTCTTCAAAAGGAACCTTGATGATTGGATGGGAAATAGGAAATTCACCCCGGGGATCATGTCAGTCAACCTGCTAGACAGAGGTCCAGGGAAGTAAATACTGTAGGATGAAATAGCCAGGGAATTGTTATGGCTAGGCTTGTATAGGCCCTAGGGCTGATAGCCTGGTACCAACCTATGAACAAACAGTGGCTCTTCTGTTTGAGTGCCTCTCACTACCATATTCAATGTTCTGTCTGTCAAACATTTGTCCTTAACACCCTACATAGTCATCTCTCCTCTTTGTCTATTTACCTAGAAAACCGGCATTTAAAGTTGTTGGCACAAGGTGCTATGTTGGAGTCTTCCATCCTGAGGGTCAGCTGGCTGCCAAGAAAAAGGCCAAGGCCAAAATCCTCTGGTCTGATTTGGCTGCTGTCCATCTTCCACTAGATGTTTCTCTCGAGGCTTAGTTGTTTCTTCAGATTCCTCTGCCATGACCCTGTTGAAGGTTGGCATGGATCCACCTTCTTGCACATTCTTGGAGGCTTTACAAAGTCTCCTCCAGATGTTGAGGGGGAACCTCAGCTGATTATATCTGTGGGACCAGGATGGATTCCACAGATTCTAGTTTGAGAGGAGATTCCTACTAAGGTGTTAAAGTGTTGGCATGGGTCTGATTCTCCTAGGGTTTTTTGTGCAGGCATCCCTCAAAAAGAAAAACAAAAAAGAGTTTTTTTTTCCCCTGCTGTTAAGGATTTCCATCGTGAATGGTAGGATATTACTTAGGGGTTGTTTAATGCCTTAGTGGCTTTAAAGCCTCTGCACGGAGTCTCTGTGACTGCTCCTCCCTGGTCATCTACTCCTCTTAGGAAGCCTAGGGAGCAAGAGTCCCTCTGATGAGTGTCTGGATTCTGGGGAAAAGTCCTTAACGTACTTTACTCAGATCCCCTTCTCCTTTGGACTGTGGGTCTGAAGGAAGAGGATTCTTAGCACAGATTCCCCTCTAGAAGAACTGTCTTTTGGGAGCACTGTTTCACGTATGATGGAATATTTCAAGTGGGATTCTTGTCCGGTTTCTGATATTCAGAAGAGGTGTTATGAACTCCTCCGGATGAAGTCTCCCAAACCATCTGCTCTTCCTCCAGTTCTCTCTGCCCTCGTATAGATACCTTTCCAACAGCCTGTGTTGCCCCTGATTCTCTGCTTCCAGCCTTCTAGAAACCTGACAATTTTTGCAGGGTGCCTGATGATTGTAAATTTCTGTATAAATGTCTTTATGATGATTCGTCTGTAGTCTCTGTCTCTTCTGACAAACCTTCTAATTTTTGCCTTCTACTAAACTGCTTCCTTCAGACAAAAACAGTAGAGCCATGGAATGTCTGTGCAAAAAGGTTTATACTGCTGCCACCCTGGCTTTTAGGGCTATCAGTTACCAGACTGGGTTTGTTTTAGCCCTTCTTCTCAAGCTTCCTAAATAATTTCTGACCTTCCTGATTCTGAAGGGAAAGTTTCAGCCTTTTGTTTGTTGGGTTGTAGCTCTCAAGTGGTTTGACACTCCATTAAGTGTAGTTATGATGCAGCTGATGCTGCATCTAGTGCTGCTGCATTTGGTTCTCTTCCGAGTGTGATTCTTGACTTCGTCTTCAGACTTTACCTGATGACATTAAAACTAAACTGTTGAATGCTTTTCTCGATAATAAAAACATTTTTGGCTCTGCTGCTGAACTTTTTAAATCCCTGCAGGACAAGGGTAAGGCATTGCAGGAATTGAAACATACGTTTGTTTCTTCTGTCCCTAAGTTTCCGAGGAATTATCCCTCCAAATCTGCTTTGTTCACAGACCGTCTTGCCCTCCACTCATAAGTAAAAAGGGTTCTAGGCATTTACCTCCAGCCAAGTCTACTCAGACTCCTTACTCCTACTTCTCAGAAGCTTCCTTTTTAGGAAAAGCCAGGTACTAGCTGACAGTTTGATTCCCCTTGGACAGGTTCCCTTATCCCTTCCCAATTGGTTAAGGGTCACACCAGACTCTTGGGTTTTGCCCATCATCCCGCAGGGGTATTTCAAGGTGTGGAAATCCCTTCCTCCCTATCTGGGAATCCCAGACCCTCAAGAACAGCTTCCTTTCTTTCCAGAAGTGCTTCAGGCTCTTCTTGCCCAGGGTACCATTCAAGTTGGACCCCCTACCCAGGAATGGAAGGGTTTTTATTCCAGGATGATGATCTTCATGTTTCACTGTTGCAGTCATTACATTTGGGTAATCTGCTGGCAGATTGCCCTCAGTCGGCCTGATTAACAAAGTCTTGGGTCCTGTCTCGGTTGCTGTCCCGTCTTCCATGACGTCAGGTCGTCAGAGGTATAAAACATGCACCCAGTGCCATTTTAATCAGTCTTTCTTGCCGTGCTGTGCCTGAAGCAGAAGCAGTTCGCAAGTGCTGGTCGGCCGACTCCTGAAATTTTCGTTTTCGAGTTTCAGAACCAAAGTCTTCAACCTAAAGCTAAGTACCCTATTGGGGAAACTTTCTCTTGCTCCTTACCTATGTCAGTAAAAGTTAATAATTGTATTAATTGTGGGAAGCAAATACCTCATAAGGATTTTCATTTGTACTGTATTCCTTGCCTAGGCCCTGACCACAACATGCCTTGCTGTTGGTTTTGTGCTAAATTTAATCAACTCACTATTAAGCATCTGTATATTTTTGCTTCAGAATATTTTGGATCAAGATTTACCAGAAATGTCGTCTGTTAGCAATCCAACTACTGGAATACACAAAAAAACACAAAAAAAAAAGACAGACCGTCGAGGTCCAAAACCGACGACGAAGCTTCTCTTAAACCAGTCGCCGGTACTCAGTAAGGCGCTTTCGCAGCCCCTGATACCTACTTCTTTTGACTCGCAGGCCTCTACTGAGACCCATTCGGAGTCCGGTATGCCGTGAGATACTTTAAGTATTGAACCTGCGGATGTCTCTACCGTAGATGGGTCCGGAGCCACTGAGCAGGCACCGGCTTCTGAGGGTGTTTTCAGGTCTAAAGATTTGTATATTAAACCGACGCCATCTTCAGAACCTAGGCCAAAATCAACTTCTATGTCTAAAAAACTGACGCTTGGGCTACGTGCACATGCCCCTATGCCTAAAAAACAAATGATCAAAATGGCTGAGGATTTAATTACCTTGATCAGGGGTTCCCATCCCCCTCCTGCTAAGAGGCCTAGGCAAGGCACCGACTATGAATCATCAGATCAGGTTTCTATTTCTTCTGATTCCTCTTCTGATCAGGAATTATCTATTCCACCTTATGAGGACTCTGATGCAGACGATTCCATCCCTTCTGCTTCTCCTCCTGAGGATTTTAATTTTGGAGAAACTTTGCATACCTTAAGGGAACACTTTCACTGGGAGAGTCAGGATTTCTCAGAATCTAAAAAGAGGCTTAGGGATTTCCTCCTTCTTCCTCAGCATAGGCCTTTGGCTATACCTCCTGTTCTAGTCATTGTTGATGTTTTCTCAGAATCCAGCATGGCTCCTGATTCCCTGCCTCCGGCTCGTAGTAAGCCAGACAGATATTACAGGGTTCCTGACTCCCACAAATTCCTTTTTAAAAACCCTACTGCTGACCCTGAAACAATTTCTCAGGGTCCCAAGGGTGTTAAGGCTTCTACAGCTAAAAATCCTGCCCCTTCTGATAGAGACTCCAGGGCGCTGGATAGATGGGGTAAGAAGGTTTACACGTCTGCAACCTTGGCAATCAGGGCTTTAAACTGTCAATTTCATATGCTTAAATATCAGCAGCATGTCATGGGTTTACTTAAACAGAAAATGCTGTTGATTTCTGACTGTGTGGAAAATAAAGAGTTGCAGGATTTATTGCATTCAGCCGAACAAGTTAGAAAGCATACTTTGCAATGTGGTTTTGATTCCTTGGAGGTCTCCAGCAGGGCCGCTGTAACTGGATCTGTGATCAGAAGGCATGCTTGGCTCAAGGAGCAAAATCTGCCAGGTCATGTTAAAGCAAAATTGTTGGATGCTCCTTTACAACAGGACAGTCTATTTGGTTATAAAGCCGAAGACGTTTTGAAAAAGATGGAAGATAAAGCTAATTCTATGCAAACTGTAAAAGATTTCCTACAAGTGCAGCCACCCAGGTTCAGTAGGCACTGACTTACTAAGAATTGGTCCTTTACAGTACCCACCAGAGCCGCTCAGATTAAACCCAGACATTCCAAAGGCTCCAGGTTTCAGTCACAAGGAACTTATAGAACAAAACAATGGGGTTCCTCCACCTCCAAATCTGGAAGTAACAAGGCACCTTCCTATGGTAAACAGTCTCAATGACTTTCCTCTGCAGTCACCAAGCACTTATCTTTTGGCCGCCCCTCTGGGGGGAAAACCTGGCACTTCATGCAAGAAATTGGCAACTAATTACCCAGGACAAGTGGGTTTTAAATATAGTATCCCAGGGATACAGATTTAATTTCCACATGTTGACAATCCCAAACGGATGGCCAGATCTGCCTCCAAATCGGTGGGCAGAGGCTCAGAAACAAATTGTGTCCGTCATTAATATGGGGGCTATTCAGCCAGTGCCAGAAAAGGAAAAGGGGCAAGGTTTTTATTCTAGACTTTTCCTGGTATCCAGAAAAGACAAATCATGGCGTCCAATTCTGGACTTATCCATTCTAAATATATTTCTGGACATTCCAAAATTCAAGATGGTGACTCTGCAACAGTTACTGCCTATGCTAGGCAAGGATGCCTGGCTGGTAACTCTAGACTTAAAAGAGGCTTACCTGCATATCCCAATCAGAGAATCTTGCAGAAGATATCTCCGCTTCAAAGCAGGCTGTTTGCATTACCAGTTCTCTGCACTGCCCTTTGGCTTATCTACTGTGCTCAGGGTCTTCACAAAGTGCCTGGCACCAGTAATTGCATTTTGCAGACAAAGAAACATTCAGATGTATCCTTACCTGGACGATTATTTAATTCAGGCAGAAAACAAGGACACTCTTCTAAAACATATGGTGTTTGTGAAAAGGCTTCTAACTTGTCTAGGGTACACCATAAACAAAAAGAAACCACAACTGGTACCCTCTCAAGTAGTTACATTCCTGGGTGCAAGCTTGAATACAGCTGCCCAGATGACTAAACTCATGCCAGAAAAACAAATTCAATTAATGGCTTACTTCAAACAAGTGGCCACAAAAACCCAACTATCTGCAAGACAAATTCTGCAGGTCTTGGGGTTTCATGGCTTCCTGCATTCTGATAATTCCATATGCAAGACTGCATATGAGTTAACTTCAATGGTACCTAAAAAGCTTATGGAGTCAACATTGTCACAGCCTGGAAACAATGATTCCTATCATTCCGTGCCTGCAGCAAGAGTTCCTATGTTGGGCAGAGGCCTGTCACCAAAACAAGAAGCTGTCATTCATTCCACCCCCTGCCACCCAAACCCTGACTACAGATGCATCAGATTATGCTTGGGGGGCGCACCTGGCAGGGAAATGCATTCAGGGCCAATGGAGCCCAAATCAAATGCACCTACATATCAACCAGAAAGAGATGCTAGCTGTAAAGAATGCTCTGAGAGCTTTCAAGGACTATCTTCATCTAGGACAACTACTGATAGACAGACAACACCACAGTCATGTGGTACATAAACAAGCAGGGGGGTAACCATTCCTACCCCCTTTGCAGACTAGCCATGGCTTTGTGGGACACGGCCTTGACTTATCAAATGCATCTACAAGCTCAATTCCTGCCAGAAAAGCAAAATACTCTGGCAGACGAACTAAGCAGAAATCTTATGGATCCACAGGAATAGAAACTGGATCCACAAATCTTCAGCATGTTGACACGCAAATGGGGGAGCCCAGATATAAATCTTTTTGCCTCACCCCAAAACTATTAGTTGGACAAATTCTGCACAAGAATTCATCACAAAAAAGCTTGGAAAGTGGATGCTGTATCATTCAGCTGGAAAAACCTATCAGTCTATGCCTTCCCCCTCTGCCTCTGCTCTCCAAGGTCTTACTAAAAGTCAGACAGGAAAAAACAAAAATTATTCTGATTGCTCCAGACTGGCGTCGCCAACACTGGTACCCACTCCTACACAATATGTCACACCTTCCTCCATGGTACCTGCCTCAGACTCCTTATCTACTGTCTCAGCAGAACACTCGGCTCCAAACTCTGAATCTTGCAGCATGGCTAATCAACTAATTTCACCAGTTACATCTCAAAGCAAACCTGTGATGGATGTCATTTTGGAGGCTAGAAGGCCTAGCACTAGAAAATCTTATGCTGATAAATGGAAAAGTTTCTGTACCTGGAACCAAGCACAAGGAATAAGCAAAGCAATGCCCAATATTCCTCAAATTCAGCAATATTTAAGTGAGATGCTTCACAAGGGCCTATCTTTCTCTTCCATAAAAATCCATGCCTCTGCAATTTCAGCTCATTACAACACAGAGCTTCCCCTCTTTTCATCATCCTCTGCTAAAGCAGCATCTCAGAGAGGCCAAAAATTTAAGACCTCCCAGGAGAGCACCAACTCCAGCATGGGACCTCAGTTTGTGTTGGAAAAGCTCACCCTACCTCCTTTTGATCCAGCTGCTACTGCAGACATAAAATTTCTCTCTTGGAAGACAACTTTTCTTTTAGCAGTCACTTCAGGAAGAAGGATTTCAGAACTACAGGCTCTCATGGCAGTGGAGCCTTTTATTATCTTTTACCCAGACAGGGTGGTGCTCAGGACCAATCCATCCTTTATGCCTAAACTATTTGTCTCTTAATCAGACCATTCATCTGAAAACTTTTTTCCCAAATCCACAGAACAAGGGTGAGCAGATTCTGCATTAATTGGATGTACACAGACAACTAAGATTCTACTTAAACAGGACAAAATCTCTTAAGAAAAAATCTGAGCAATTACTGATGGCATTTGCTGCAGGGGCAGAGGGAAAGGCTATTTCAAAGCAGACTATTTCAAAATGGATAAGCCATTATATTCGTTTCTGCTACATGCACCATGGTAAACCTCTTCCCAAGGGGATCAAATCCCATTCCACCAGGGCTGCATCTATTTCTGCAGCCTTTCTCAGAGGGGTTTCTACCAGAGACATTCTCAAAGCTGCTACCTGGAGCTCAGTTCATACGTTCACCAAACATTACCGTTTACCTCTCTTCTCTGAATCCAGAGCAGGTTTTGCCACTGCTGTCCTGCAGGGCCTTATAGCTGCTTCTAATGCTGTATAATTCCATCCTCCCAACCATAGCTTTGGGATTCTACCCAAATGTAATGACTGCAACAGTGAAACACGGAGAACATAGTACAGTTGTGTATACTTACCATAAATGTAGATGTTCGAGTGTATTCACTGTTGAAGTCCGGGTTACCCAACCGCCAGCCCCCTGTTTTATCTTTTACTATAGCTCTTCTTTCTTTTACTATGCTCAAAATCCTTTTTGGTGTATTTACTTTTATTTGGAGGTATATTTGTTGTGTTCTAAATTACATGCATATATATTTATATTTTGCTCCCCATTTGGGGGTCAAGAAAAACTGATTAAAATGGCGTCTGCTGCATGTTTTGTACCTCTGGCGTCATAGAAGAAGGGACAGCAACCTACGCAGGACCCAAGACTTTGTTAATCAGGCTGACTGAGGGTAACCTGCCAGCAGATTTACCCAAATGTAGTGACTGCAACAGTGAATACACTCGAACATCTACATTTATGGTAAGTATACACAACTGTACTTTCCTGGTTCACTGGATGGATGGCACTTGGAGACCCACTCTGGACCTTTCTGTACCTTTCTAAAGATTCCATCCTTTCAGATGTCCCTTCAAACCATGTTCTCTATTCTATTTCCCCAGGCTTTCTTGGTATCTCTGGACCTCAAAGATGCCTACCTCCACATCCCCATCCATCCCCTTTTCAGGTAGTTTTTGCATTTCTCTGTTTCTATCTTGCATTTTCAGTTCTCTTCTTGGCCCCTTGATCTCTCTACTTCCCTAAGGGTATTCACCAAATGCCTCACTTTTGTCACTGCCTTTTGCAGGATGAGAGGGATTCAGATCTTTCGTTATCTAGATGATTTGCTCATCAGGCTTTTGCCCACAATATTTTGCTTCAGGACATCCAATTTACTGTTTGCCTGTTACAAAACCTAGAGTTCACCATAAGCATCAAAAAATCATTACTGGTTCCTTCTCAGGATCATGTTTTTCTTGGTTGAAGAATCCAGACCATTCCCATACTGGCATCCATGTCTCCTCCGAAGGCTCTCCCTCTCTGATTGCCTTCTTCCGATCTCTTCTTCCTCGGACTTCGGTCACAGCCAGGGATTTTCTTAGCTTCCTCAGATTGATGGCTTCCACCATGCCTATACTGCTTCTGGCCAGGCTCCGTATTTGGAAACTTTACTGGAACCTCCAGTTGATGTGGCTTCAACACTGTCATCCCCTAGATTTCCTAGATGTTCATCGTGTTACCCTGCTGCAGTCATCACACTCGGGTTATCCTGCCATCAGGCAGTCCCGAAGTCGGCCCGAATTCCAAAGTCTTGGTCCGGCATCAGTTGCTGTCGCTTCTTCCCTGACGTCAGTACGCCAGCGGTATACAAGAGACATCCAATGCCATTTTCTCCCGTCTTTCTTGCCGTGCGGTGCCCGAAGCAGAAGCAGTTCGCAAGTGCCGGTTGGCTGACACCTGAGATTTTCGACTTGATTTCCAGTCCGAAGTCTTCAATAAAGCTAAGTACCCCGTTGGGGAACATTTTCTTGCCTCAGTCCGATGTCAGAAAAAGTTAACAATTGCATTTCTTGTGGGAAGCAAATACCTCATAAGGACTTCCATTCCTATTGTATTCCTTGCCTAGGCCCAGACCACAACGTCACAGGTTGTCGGTTTTGCGCTAGGTTTAATAAACGAACTATCAAATGCCGTTTTGACTTCGCACAGCATTACTTTGGTAGGAAATTTAATTATATCATGTCGGTGCAGCCAACGACCGCCACTCATAAAAAACGCAAGAATAAAGACAGGCAGCCTAGGAATAAGCCAGACATGAGGCCTCAGCTGGGCCTGTCGCCGGTTCTCCGGTTTTCAGTGAGGCGCCTACGCAGCCCCTGATGACCGCAGAGCTGGAACCCCAGACAGCTGCAGATTCCCATGCGGAGTCTACTAGGCTGACGCAGCCTTCTACCGACATCGGAGCAGAACTAGACACCGGTGCAACGGAAACACCTTCGGTTTCTGAAGGTGCCTTCAGATTGACTACACTCACCATTAAATTTTATGCTAAACTTAAAACTCCTTTAAAACCAAAGAAAACTGTACATCAGTCTACAGTTCAAGGCCCCATGCCTAATAAACAGATGCTTAAGATGGCTGAAGATTTGATTACCTTTATCAGGGGGTTCCCATCCCCCTCCTGATAAAAGACAAGAGGTGGATTATGCATCCTCTGACCAGGTTTCTCTCTCCTCAGATTCTTCTAAGGAACAGGATTACACTTTTCCACCTTATGAAGATTCTGATGCTGAAGACTGTATTCCATCAGCATCTCCCCCTGAAGACTACTCCTTTGGGGAAACTTTGCATACCATGAGGGAACATTTCCACTGGGAAGGCCAGGATTACTCAGATTCTAAGAAAAGGCTCTGAGAGTTCCTTTTACTACCCCAGTACAGACCTCTTGCTATCCCTCCTGTTCTGGATATTGTGGATAATGTTTACTTGGATTCTAGTTTAAATCCAGATTCCCTTCCTCCTGCTCCAGCCAAACCAGCAGATAGTACAGAGTACCTGATTCACACAAATTCCTTTATAAAAGCCCTGTAGCTGACCCAGAAACAATTTCCCAGGGTCCTAAGGGAGCAAAAGCTTCTATGGCTAAAAATCCTGTGCCCTCTGAAAGGGATTCCAGAGCCCTAGATAGATGGGGCAAGAAAATATACACCTCAGCTACTCTGGCTATGAGAGCATTAAATTGCCAGTTTCACATGTTGAAATATCAACAATTTCTAATATCTCAGTTAAAACAAAAAAATGAGCACACATTCAGAACTGCCTGAATTCAAAGAAATACAGGATCTGTTGCATGCAGCTGAACAGGTGGGCAAACATACTTTACAATGCGGATTTGACTCATTGGAAGCTTCTTGTAGAGCAGCTGTTACTGGCTCTGTCATACGTAGGCATGCTTGGTTAAAAGAACAAACCCTCCCTGACCATGTTAAAGCAAAATTATTGGATGCACCTTTACAGCAGGATGTATTATTTGGTGTCAAAGCAGAAGAGGTTTTAAAGAAAATGGAGGATAAGGCAAAGTCTATGCAAATGGTCAAGGATTTTTTGCAGGTACAACCCCCTCGATTCAGCAGAAATTGGCCAACAAAAAACTGGTCCTTTCCAGCTTCAGACAGATCACAGAGGGGTAAATGCAGACGCCCAAGGGGCAGAGGTCAGTTCCAGGGCCCTTACAAACCTCGCCAATGGGGTTCTGCTACCCAGAAAGGAGGAGAAGACAGGCCCCAAGCTAGCAGAAGAGAAACACAATGACTCTATCCTCAAACTACCAAGCAAATCTCTCCTGGCAACTCCCTTGGGAGGAAAACTAGCATTTTTGCAGACAACTGGCACATCATCACAAAAGACTAATGGGTTCTAAACATTGTCTCTCAAGGATACAGATTCCACTTTCATACCTTACCAAGGAACAAAGGAATGCCAAACCTGCCACCAAATCAATGGGCAGAGGCACAAAAACAAATTACAGCTCTCATGAACATGAGCCATTCAACAGGTACCTACACAGGAGCAAGGACAAGGATTTTACTCAAGACTCTTCGTAGTCCCAAGAAAGGACAAAGCATGGAGACCCATTCTGGATCTTTCAATTCTGAACACCTCTCTGCAAGTACCAAATTTCAAGATGCTAACACTACAGCAGCTTCTTCCCATGCTGGGCAAGAATGCTTGGCTAGTCACTTTGGACCTCAAGGAGGCATACCTGCATGTCCCTATCAGACAAAATTGCAGAAGATACCTCCGCTTAATTGCAGGTTCAAAGCATTATCAATTCTCTGCACTGCCCTTTGGCTTATCTACTGTGCCCAGGGTCTTCACAAAATGCCTGGCACCAGTAATTGCATACTGCAGACAAAGAGGAATTCAAATATACCCATACCTGGACGACTGCCTTATTCAAGCAGAAAGCAAAGACATTCTTTTAAAGCATCTGGCATTTGTCAAACACCTTCTAAGTTGTCTAGGGTACACAGTAAACGAAAATAAATCAAAACTAGTGCCCTCACAAAACATAATATTCCTGGGTGCCAGCTTGAATACAACAGCCCAGATGGCTTATCTCAATGCCAGACAAGCAACGACAGCTGTTTCAATATTTCAAAATAATGGCAACAAAGACCCAATTCCCTGCAAGAAAAATTCTGCAGGCCTTGGGATTCATGGCATCTTGCATACTACTAATAACATTTGCAAAACTGCATATGAGGAAATTACAATGGTACCTGAAAAGTGTATGGACTCAGCACAGCCACAACTTGGAAACAATGATACCACTCATTCCCTGCCTTCAACAGGAGTTTCAATGGTGGGCACAGGCATGTCACCTCAACAAGGGTCAGCCTTTCACCTTACCCACAGCCAGGCAAACTTTGACAACAGATGCATCGGACTATGCCTGGGGAGCACACATGGCAGGGCAGTGCATTCAGGTCAAATGGACTACAGATCAGAGGCATCTGCATATCAATCAAAAAGAAATGCTAGCAGTACAGAATGCCCTTACAGCTTTCAAGGACCTTCTGCACCCAGGACAGCTACTAATAAAGATGGACAATACCACAGTCATGTGGTACATAAACAAGCAAGGGGGCACACATTCCTACCCTCTATGCAGGCAAGCAATGACCTTGTGGAACACTGCACCGTCTTACCAGGTTCAATTACAAGCACAATTCCTGCCAGGACAGAAAAACACATTGGCAGACGACCTAAGCAGAAACATCATGGATCCACATGAATGGAAACTAGATCCAAAAGTATTTGCATTGATAGCTCAAAAATGGGGACGCCCAGACATAGATCTGTTTGCAAGCCCCCACAACCACCAACTTCAAAATGTTTGCACAAGGACCTTCCATCCACTAGCTTGGAAAGTGGATGTCCTCTCATTCAGTTGAAAAACATTAACAGTGTATGCCTTCTCTCCACTACCTCTTCTAGCAAAGGTACTGCTGAAAGTCAGGTTAGTGAGACCACAAATGATACTCGTTGCACCAGACTGGCCATGCCAGCATTGGTACCCAATTTTAAGGAACATGGTCCACGGCCCACCACGGATTTTGCCACAAATTCCTCACCTGCTCACCCAGCGAGATCATCAGATTCTACACAGCCAGCTCAAGACTTTAAACCTGGCTGCATAGCAAATTACCTAAACAACCAGCCAACACCTTTATCCAAAGCTGTTATGGATGTCATTCTAGAGGCCAGGAGACCTAGCACCAGGAAAACCTATTCAGACAAATGGAAAAGATTTTGCGCCTGGAACCAGGCTAAAGGCCTAAACCCCCTTGATCCAAACATCCCTCAGATTCTACAATGTTTAACAGAGATGTTACACAAAGGACTTTCCTTTTCATCTATTAAGATCCACGCCTCAGCAATTTCAGCACGGATCCTCCTTTATTCTCACGTCCACTCCTGAGACAGTACCTCAGAGGTGCTAAGAACTTAAGACCACAAGTAGAGCTCCAACACCTACTTGGGATCTCAACTTTGTTCTGGAAAAGCTTACACTACCGCCGTTTGAACCAGCTTTTTCTGCTGATTTAAAATTTCTTTCATGGAAAACTGCCCTACTACTAGCAATAACCTCAGCTAGAAGAGTCTCAGAGCTACAGGCACTAATGGCAGTGGAACCTTTCATCACTTTTCATCAGGACAGTCTCTCTACGAACAAATCCTTCCTTTATGCCAAAGATGGTATCCAGTGTGGCCCTAAACCAAACCATTCACTTGCCCACCTTCTTCCCAAATCCCCAGAACAAAGGAGAAAGACTCCTGCACTCTTTGGACATTCACAGGCAATTACGTTCCTACTTGGATAAAACTAAGGTTTTCAGAAAAACTGACCAGCTTTTTGTAGCCTATGCTACAGGATCACAAGGGAAAGCTATCTCAAAACAGACCATTTCAAAATGGATAGGGCATTGCATACATTTCTGTTATACACATCATGGGAAACCAGTACCTGCTAACATTAGGTCCCACTCCACCAGGACTACAGCTACATCAGCAGCCTTTCTCAGGGGAGTGCCAACCAAGGATATTCTGGAAGCTGCTACTTGGAGTTCAGTGCACACCTTCACCAAACACCATCACTTACCTCTATACTCTAAGACTAGAGCTGGTTTTGCCACTGCAGTTTTGCAGGGCTTACTAGCTTCTTCTAACCCTGTCTAACTCCACCTCACATCCTTAGCTTTGGGATTCAACCCAAGTGTGATGACTGCAGCAGGGTAACACGATGAACATAGTACAGTTTTGTACCTACCATAAATGTAGATGTTCGAGTGTTCACCCTGCTGCAGTCCAGGTTACCCTCCCTCCATCCCCTCTGAACTAGATGAACTTATCTCTACCTCTCTATCCTATATTACCTTTGTGGCGTATTTGCTTGTGCCTAAGGGTTTTGTTTTATTTTTATGTTGCTATATGTATATATATATATATATATATATATATATATATATTTTTTTTTTTTTTTGCCTACATATTGGGGGCACCTGACATCTGGGGCAAGAAAAACTGAAGAAAATGGCGTCGGATGCCTCTTATATACCCCTGGCGCACTGACGTCAGGGAGGAAGCGACAGCAACCGACACCAGACTAAGACTTTGGAATTCGGTCCGACTGCGGGACCGCCTGATGGCGGCAGGATAACCCGAGTGTGATGACTGCAGCAGGGTGAACACTCGAACATCTACATTTATGGTAGGTACAAAACTGTACTTCTGAAGTAGTTAACTTCATTTGCGCAGCAACCTTTGGGAATTGGATCCGACCTCGGATCATAGCCGGCAGTTTTCAACAGCTTTAGATCCGAGCTCCAAGCTCCTCCCCTTACCCATAATCCCTGCCGACCCTGACTGACCTCAGATCTAGTTTGCCGCAGTTTACTTCAGCAGCTTGATCCAGAGTTCCATGCGTTTTCGTTCTCTTGTGAGAAAAATTTAACTTTTCTACCACTTTTCTTTAACCTTTGGTGTGAGTGTGTGTTTAGGTCCCTTTTTTCTAACTAAAAGTTCACTTAGTTTAAATTATTTTGTTTCTATTTAACCTCCCCTTCCTTCGTGGTTCCGTCAGGGTTGTGTGTGTGTGTTTGGGGCCTAGTGTGTGTGTGGCTTACCTTCTATAGTATGTCTGAGGCCCCAAAGGTGATGTTTTCTAAGTGCACCGAGTGTGGCCATAAGCTGTCCCCAGTGGGTGTGTTGAGCCTTGGGGTTGAGCACCTGTCCTCTGGTTGTACCATTTGTGCAGCGTTCAACCCCAGGGCACTCAAGGACCGGAGGTCTAAGCTGATTCTGGCGGGTCTTCTGCCCCCGGACTTGGCTTCTACCTCCGGTCCTCCCGTGGCTCCCACTGTGGCAGCTGCCACTCCTGCTTCCCTTCCCCCGGTCGGGACTCAACCTCCCACCTTAGGCCTGAGGAGAGGGAGGCCAGGAAAGAAAGGAGGAGGGAGAAGCACCACAAGCAGCGGGCCGAGGCCTCCGCTTTGGCCCCCCCGGCTAAACGGTCTTCTCCCTCCAGGTCTTCTAGGTCTCCTCCTTCTCAGATCCGGTCCCCGTGCTTTTCACCGGGTCCTGAGGAGGAGGAGACCCGATCTCCTTCGAGGTCATCGAGGCGACATTCCCGCCCTACCTCGGTGGCCTCGTCGAGATCTACCAGAAGTCTCACGGATGCAGATTTGGACCGGATGATGAGAAGATTCCTCCAGGCCCAAGTGCAGATGGGAGTGCTCCTGCCTCCCCACCCCCCTTCCGGGGGGGAGCTCGACCCCCTTCTTTGCCCTGAAAGCTCCTTCTCCATCCCGCTTCCCTGGTTCGGAGTCTTCGGAGCCGGGCAACCTTGGAGCCGGGGGTGTGTCGGCGCCGATAGTCTCGGGTACTTCGGCGCCGACACTTCCCTCGAGTCTGTCGGGTCCATTTTCTCCAGATCCGAGCTCTCGGAGCCGAGGGCTGAGCTTCGGAACCGGCGGTATCGGTATGCCTTTGGCTCCGTCCAGGTCGGAGCATGCTGGTCCGTCGGATCCGATCGCTTCGGCGTCGGCCCCGATCCGTCCATCGGATCCGAGGGAGAGTCTACTTTCGGATCCGAGAGAGAGCAGCTCTCCCTCGGCATTCGACGTGGTGGAGAGGGTCCTGTCTAGGGATTCCAGGCCCCCCGGCCCTTGCCACGGCTCCACCCTGCACTCCTCCTCAGTTGGGCCCGACTTCCATCACCTGGCCCCAGGGACAGCCTGCTTTGACGTCCCAGATGGTTCCATTGGAACAAGACGTTGCTGGTGAGACTACCTTGGACAGCCCCCCCCCCCCCCCCCGAGGAGGTTCCTCACAAGCAAAGGTGCAAGAGGAGGCACCTGGACTCCCCCGGGTCCTTGACTGAGTGCACGGATTTGGAGGAATGGGAAGGCTCCCCAAGATCACCCCCCAAAGTTGTCTCATTTGGTGACATCATGGAGATGCTCAGAATAAAGGGGGGGGGTCTGTCCCAAAGCCTACCTCGGATGAATCCGTGTTCCTGGAGGCATTTGAAGCAGGTCCGTCTACTTCTTGGGTGTCCCCTCTGGCCGACCCCCTGGTAGACCTGATTACTACCAGGGCGTGGAAGGAGCCGGTCACTGTGGAGCCAGACCCCAAGCACCCGGACAAGATTCTTAGCCCACCCTCTGACAATTCCCATTGGAGTAAGGGTCCCCCTGTAGATGCCATGTTGGTGGCGGCGGCCACCAAGAGGGAACTTGCTCAGGAGAGTCGCTTGGTTCATCCCTCGAGCAAGGAGTCTTGGTCGATGGACCTCCTAGGGAAGCGGGTGTTTAGTTCGGCTACCTTCTCTGTGAGGTCGCTGAACTACATGGCACATGTGCTCCGACTGCAGCGGGACCTTATCATAGAGTACGCTGCGTCACCTCCCCGAGTCCATATTGGCGGAGGACAAACAATTTCTCTCCACCCGAATGGCCACTCTATGATCCATATCTAACACCTGTATGCGGCTTCTGTCTCATGCCACGGAAGGAGCCGCTAGAGCCGGCGGAGCGGGCCTCGTTATGAGATGTCAGGCCTGGCTCCGGCACTGTGATTTTGCGGAATCCTTTAAGGCGTCTTTCGCTAATGCCCCTTTTGATGGTTCTGCCCTCTTCGGCAAAACCGTGCGAGATACATTGGTCCAGAGCGATAAGGACGGGAAGACATCTGCCGTCTGAGTCCGCTTCTCGGCTCCCCAGAGGTCCTTCTCTAAGAACCAAAAGGGACAGAAGAAGATGTGGTTCCGGAAGCCGCAGTAGTTCCGTCCCGCTCCGGACTCCCAGCCCTTCCATGGGAGAGGAGGGCAGGGTGGACGCCGCCATAGAGGCAGAGGGGGCCCGCCAAACTTTGGATCCATAGAACCCTTGTTGGACCAACCCACACAACACCCCTGAGGGGTTGCCCGACTGCTCCACTCTGGAGGCAGTCAGGGGGCGTTTCTTGAAGTTCCCAGCAGCTTGGGAGTCCATCACGACAGACCGCTGGGTGCTTCGCATCATATCCAGAGGATATCTAATTACCTTTTCTCGTTACCCACGCAGCCCCAGATACCTCCCCGATGTCCCACCCGATCAGAGGTAGGCCGCAGCAATGGAAATCCAACATTTGCTGGAAAAAAGAGCCATCCAACACGTCCCCGCAGATCAGTGCAGGTCTGGGTTTTACTCCAGGTTCTTCTTGGTGCCAAAAAAGACGAGGGACTTGAGACCAATCCTTGACCTCTCTTCCCTGAACCTGTCAGTAACCAAAGAGAAATTCTGCATGGTCACTCTTCAATCCATTCTCCCCCTTTTGTGGGAGAACGATTGGATGTGCTGTATAGACCTCAAATATGCGTACTACCACATTCTGATGGACAGGCGATCCAGGAGGTTCCTCCGCTTCCAGCTGGGAGCCAGTCATTTCCAATTCAGGGTCCTCCCCTTTGGTCTCATCACAGCCCCCAGGGTGTTCACCAAAGTGTTAGCAGTGATAGCGGCCCACCTGAGGCTCCAGGGAATTCAGGTCTTCCTGTACCTGGACGACTGGGTCCTGACCGCCCCGACAAGGCATCTACTCTGTGCAGCCAGAAACTACGTTCTTCGTCTAGTTCCCCGGCTGGGGATCACCATCAACATAGAGAAGTCGTCTCTTACTCCAACTCAGACTATAGACTTCATAGGGGCCAGATTGGACACAAACAAACTCCTAGCTTTCTTGTCCACAGACCGTCTACTATACCTGAAGCTACACGTGCAGGCCATTCTGCAATCTGCAGCTCCCTCGGCGGAATTGGTCCTGAGGGCTCTTGGCTCGTTGGCGGCAGCAATCTGCCTATTGCCAATGGCATGTTTGAACATGAGGGTCTTACAATGGACCCTTCAGGTCCAGTGGTCCTTTCTTCACTATCCTCTGAGCCATCCCGTTCCACTCAGCAGGGCTTGCAGGAGGGCCCTCCGATGGTGGCTCCAGTCTCCGGACCTCCAGCAAGGACGTCCCTTTTCTATGACCCCTCCACTAGCCACAGTGACCACGGACGCCTCCCGCCTCGGGTGGGGGGGCATTGTTCGGGCAGGACAGTCCAAGGCACGTGGGACCTCACAGAGACCTCACTGCATATCAACGTCCTAGAGATGAGGGCAGTGCTGTTAGTGTTGCAAGCATTTCAGGGCCCTCTTCCCGTAGGAACGATTGCGATTCAGACAGACAATATGTCGGTTGTCTGGTCCATCAACAAACAGGGGGGAACCAGGTCTTACCCACTCTGTCGAGAGGCCATGAAGGTGTGGGAATGGGCGATCTCCACCAACTGCTTTCTCATAGCAACGCACATTCCGGGACGGTCCAACATCCTAGCGGACAAACTAAGTCGCACCATCCTGTTACCATACGAGTGGTCTCTGAATCCCGAGATAGTAAATCGGATCTTTGCCAAATAGGGTCAACCCTGTTGCGATCTCTTTGCCTCTCCCTCGAACACAAAATGTTATGGCTACTTTGCTCTCATTTCCCCCCTCTGGGGAACCCCCGAGAGACGCTCTGGTGCATGCTTGGCCTCCCGGTCTTCTTTATGCTTACCCTCCTCTTCCTCTGATGCTGAAGTTTCTTCAGAAAGGCAGTCGGTTGTGGAGCAGGATTATCCTCATTGCCCTGTTTTGGCCTCGTCAAACCTGGTTCCCTTACCTTTGGTCTCATCTGGTGGATCCTCCTTGGATTCTGGATCCCCGTCCGGATCTAATATCCCACCCCCTAGATCTCCCAGTCCCGAATCTGGACAACCTCAAGCTCACAGCTTGGCTGCTCCAGTTCCACTCGTAGCTAGGACTCCCGGTATCTCTTCCCCAGTTAAAACCATTCTAGTAGCAGCGTACAAGCCTTCTACTAGAAAGATCTATAGCAGCAAATGGAAACGTTTCTCCATTTGGGCGAAATGCAAAAATTTGGATCCTTTTACAGCTCCTTTGCCCGCTGTATTAGACTTTCTGTCAGGACTGTTTCATCAGGGGTCTAGCTCCTCCAGAGTCAAGGTTCAACTAGCAGCTATCTCTCATTATCACATGGGAAATGAATTGGGCCCTTTGATCGCCACGAAATTGTGTAAGACCTTTTTGAAGGGCACCTTTCTGCTCAGACCTCCAGTGAAGGATGGTAGTCCCTCCTTGAGATTTAACAATGATGCTTCAGGCCTTGACAGCTCCCCCGTTTGAGCCTACAGCTTCTGTAGATCTTAAATTCTTGTCATGGAAAACGGCTTTTCTTGTCGCTATCACCTCGGCTCGAAGGGTCTCTGAACTACAGGCCCTCTGTGTAAAACCCCCATACTTGACCTTTCACAAGGATAGAGTTTACCTCAGGACCAATCCCTCCTTTCTTCCCAAGGTTGCCTCTGAGTCAAATATTAACCAGTCCATCAACTTGCCGGTCTTTTTTCCTAATTACCATAACAAAGGGGAATACAAACTACACTCATTGGATGTGCATAGACAACTTCGCTTCTACATCCACAGGACATCTGGTTATAGGAAATCCGATCAGCTGTTCATCTCATTTGCCAAATTTAACTTGGGTAAATCTGTATCTAAAGTCACACTGTCTAGATGGATTTCACAGTGTATCCTTTTAGCATATGAAAGTTCGGGGAGTCCATGCCCACTCTACTGGATCTATCTCTACCTCTGCGGCTTTTAGAGCTAGAGTCTCTTTGGATGATAATGTCCTTCAAGGATGCATCTGCAGTCCTTACAAATGGGTTGTCCTGTAGTCAGGCAGCCCTTCGGTCGGCCGGATTACAAAGTCTGGGTCTGGCCTCGGCTGGTGTCGCACTTCACCCGACGTCATAGCTGCAGTTATTCGGGTATAAAGGCATCAGCCGACGCCATTTTCCTCAGTCTTTCTAAGCAGAAGCTGTTCGCAAGTGCCGGTCGGTCAGAACCAGAGATTACTACTACCGAATACTACTAAGACTTCTAAAACTCTTTCTTGCCTCAGCCGATGTCAGAAAAAGTGAATAACTGTTTAACTTGTGGGAAACAAATACCTCATAAAGATTTCCACTCTTACTGCTTACCTTGTCTAGGCCCAGACCACGGCGTCGCAGCTTGACTAGCCTGTGCTTCTTTTCGGTCGGAGTTTGCTGAGGTTTTTCGCCCGATTTTGCTTATATTATGCCATCGGATCCTCCAACCGCAAATATCTAAAAACGAAGGAAAGGACCGACGAAACCGCAGTTAAGCCAACGGTTTCGCTGAAACCGAGCAAGCGGTTCCTCCTTCAGCCGAAAACTTTCCTTCTGCCGAGGCCTCTTCCAACCTCGTGGAATCGGCTTGATATCCCACCTGCTGTTACAGTTTCTCAGGAATTATCAGACACTATTCCCTTGGATATTTCAATCCCTGAGCTGCTAGGCCACCTGCAGCCATGTCCATTAAGGCCTTTGCCAGGGCTAAAGCAGCTAAAACTACTAAATCTGTGCCTGCTAAGCCCCCCTCTCACAGGCCTAGCTCTAGTTCACAAATGCTTAGTTTAGCAGAGGATCTCATTTCTTTAATCCGAGGATCCCAACCTCAACCAGACAGAGCCTCTCACCCGCCTCCAGAGAAGAGGCCTAGAGCAGAGCCCCCTGAGCCAGTGTCTACAGATGATTCCTCTGATGACTCAAATGATACGGACCCTCCAGAAGCCCCATACTCCCCTTATGAAGACTCTGATGGTGAAGAGTCCATTCCTTCTGCCTCTCCGCCTGAGGAATTTTCCTTTGGGGAAACCCTGCATGCTATGAGGGAACAATTTCAGTGGCAGGGCCAGGATTTTTCAGATTCCAGAAAAAGGCTTAGAACTTTTCTGCATTTACCACAACATAGGCCTTTAGCCATACCTCCAGTTCTTTCTGTTGTAGATGATGCATTTAATGATGCTTGTACTGCTCCTGATTCTCTGCCTCTGGCCCCTGTTAAGCCCGATAGATACTACAGGGTCCCGGACACACATTACCACTTGTATAAGGCTCCCTTGCAGATCCAGAGACTATCTCCCAAGGACCTAAGGCTGTAGCAGCCACCTCTGCCAAAACCCCTCCCTCTGAAAGGGAATCCAGATCCTTAGAGAGATGGGGTAAAAGTTTACACTTCTGCTACTCTTTCAGCTAGGGCCTTGAACTGTCAATTTCACATGATGCAGTATCAAGAATTTTTGCTAGATCAGTTAACCAAAAAGTGTCCTCAGATGAAACAGTAGACAAAATATGTGCAGGAAATGGTACATAACATTCAACAAGTCAGTAACCATTCCTAAAATGCGGCTATGATGCACTGGAGGCTTCCTTTAGATCAGCCATGACTGGCACAGTCATCAGAAGGCATGCATGGCTAAAAGAACAGGCCTTACCAGACCATGTCAAATCAAAACTATTAGATGCTCCTATGGATAAGATCAATTTGTTTGGCTCTCCTGCACAACAAGTGCTGAAGAAGATGGAAGAGAAGGCAAAATCTGTCCAAACAGTTAGATTTCTTACAGGTCCAACCTCCGAGGTTTAGCAGGAATTGGCCCTCCAAGAATTGGTCCTTTCCAGACTCCTCCAGAACTCAGAGGCGCAGGAATAGGCGTTCAAGAGGCAGAAGCCAATCCAGGGGTACCTACAGAGGACGTCAGTGGCAGGGCAACAACCAGCGAGGCACAGCCACAGACACAGCCACCACCACAACTACAGGTCAATCACAGTGACTTGGCTCTGGCACCGCCTACCAGGGAACAACTGCAAGCACCCTTAGGCGGGAAGCTAGCCTTATTTACAACAAACTGGCATTACATTACAAGAGACAAGTGGATTTTACAGATAATAGACCAAGGTTACAGGTTTCACTTCCATACTCTACCAGGAAAGAGAGGAATGCCAAACCTACCTCCAAATCAAAAGACAGAAGCACTAAAACAAATATCCCAATTATTAAGGATGAGAGCTGTAGAAAAGGTACCATCTATGGAGCAAGGGAAGGGATTTTACTCCAGACTCTTCCTGGTACCAAGAAAAGAAGGCAAATGGAGACCTATTCTCGACTTGTCTGCTTTAAACACATTCCTCATTGTTCCAAAATTCAAAATGCTGACCCTACAGAAGCTTCTTCCCATGCTGGGCAAGGAGTCTTGGCTGGTGACTCTAGATCTCAAGGAGGCATACCTGCACGTCCCCATACGACCAAACTGCAGAAGATACCTCAGATTTCTTGCAGGATCAGAGCATTATCAATTCTCAGCATTGCCCTTTGGCTTATCTACTGCCCAGAGTGTTCACAAAATGCCTGGCATCAGTAATTGCTCATTGCAGGCTTCAGGGAATCCAAATCTACCCATACCTGGACGACTGCCTGATACAAGCGGACAACAAAAGCAAGCTAGCAGAAGATTTACAAAGGGTCATTTATCTGCTACAAGCCCTGGGATACACAGTCAATATAAAAAAGTCAAGACTGATACCATCCCAGAGAATAACCTTTAGAGTTGGACACATCAAGGCAAATGGCATTCCTAACAGTAGAAAAACAGGAGCAGCTACCTCTCTACTTCTTGGCCTTAACAAAGCAGAACCATCTGACGGCAAGAAAAGTACTGCAAGCCTTGGGCTTCATGGCATCCTGCATAATATTGGTTCCTCATGCCAGACTGCATATGAGAAAACTACAGTGGTACCTAAGGAATTTATGGTCTCAACACAAGCACAGCTTAGAAACCCAGATTCCCATTATTCCATGCCTGAAGCAAGAATTCCTATGGTGGGCTCAGGCTTATCAATCAAACACAGGATTGCCCTTTTACAGTACTCAACCAAGCCAAACCATCACGACAGACGCCTCAGACCTCGGTTGGGGGGCACACATGCTGGACAAGTGCATACAAGGCTTATGGTCTCAAAATCAGCTGCACCTACACATAAATCTAAAGGAAATGCTGGCAGTAAAACTGGCAATTCAGGCATTCAGACCATTCCTTCAACAAGGTCTATTGATGATAAGGACAGACAACACCACAGTTATGTGGTACATCAACAAACAGGGAGGCACACATTCGTATCCTCTTTGCCGGATGGCACTGGATCTCTGGAATGTGGCCCTGAGCTACAACATTCAGTTAAAAGCAATTTTTGTACCAGGAAAAGAAAACATCCTAGCAGACATTTTAAGCAGGACTACCACGGATGCCCACGAATGGATGCTGCATCCGGACATCTTCAAAACCATTACAAGAAAATGGGGACTCCCAGAAATAGACTTATTTGCATCCCCACGCAATCACCAACTAAAGAAATTCTGCACAAGGACGTACCACCCACTTGCTTGGAAGGTGGACTCCCTAGCATGTCTCGGGAACAAATATGGCCACTACCCCTGGTTCCCTTGCTGTTAACACAGAACAACTACAACAATCTGCATCCAAACCTGAAAACTCTGCAGCTGACTGCCTGGAACATTGCATAAGACCAATTAACCCAAACTTATCCCAAAGGGTTAAAGACATTATCCTTGAGGCTCACAGACCCTCAACAAGAAAAAATTATTCAGCAAAATGGAAAAGATATCTCATTTGGAGTACTGCAAAAGGAGAATATGTGTCACTGGTAAACATAGCCAACATTCTGGAATACTTGGCAGAGTTCTTCCACACAGGCCTGTCCTATTCCTCCATCAAGATTCATGCATCAGCTATTTCAGCAGAATACAACTTGGATCCTCCTGTCTTCTCACATCCTCTGCTCAGACAGTTTCTGAGAGGAATTAAAAATGTAAAGCCTCCTAGGAAGCCACCATTACCAGCATGGGACTTGAACTTTGTGCTAGAAAAATTGACACTTCCTCCTTTCGAACCAGCAGCAACAGCAGAATTGCAATACTTATCATGGAAGACTGCTTTCCTGCTGGCAATCACTTCAGCAAGAAGGGTATCTGAACTTCAGGCATTAATGGCAGTGCAACCCTTCCTGATCTTCCATCAAGATAGAGTGTCCATGAGAACAAATCCTTCCTTTATGCCTAAGGTGGTTTCCAGAGTTTCTTTAAATCAGGCTATCCACCTACCTACATTCTTCCCTAACCCACAGAACAGGGGAGAAAGACTGCTGCATACCTTGGATGTACATAGACAATTACGCTACTACCCGGACAGGACCACGGGCAATAGAAAAACTGACCAGCTACTGGTAGCATATGCAACAGGAAGGGAAGGAAAAGCAATTTCAAAACAGACAATCTCCAAGTGGATAGGAAATTGCATTAGATTTTGTTACTCCTACCATGGAAAGAAAACTCCAGAGAACAGCAGGCCTCACTCTACAAGGGCAACAGCCACTACCACAGCCTTCTTACGAGGAGTGGCTACCAAGGACATTTTAGAAGCTGCTACTTGGAGCTCCGTGCATACATTTGCCAAGCATTATAATTTACCTTTATACTCTAGATCCCGAGCAGGCTTTGCCACTGCTGTTTTGCAAGGGATCCTAACTACACCATAACTTTATTTGTCCACCTCCCCAGTTTGGCTATGGTATTCTACCCATTTGTAAGGACTGCAGATGCATCCTTGAAGGACATAGTACAGTTTTGTACCTACCATAAATGTAGATGTCCGATAGGAATGCATCTGCAGTCAGGATTACCCCGCCTTCCCCTCTGTGGTGCTCCTAGGGTATTTGTCCATCTTATAGCTAGCTGGGGAATCTATTATGGTGTATTTGTTTGTATATATGTACATACATGCTTATTTTTTGTGTTTGCTCTCTACTATTTGGAATCATTGGCATTTATCCAAATTTAGCCTTCCAAGAGGGCACCTGGCATCTGGGGCAAGAAACACTGAGGAAAATGGCGTCGGCTGATGCCTTTATACCCGAATAACTGCAGCTATGACGTCGGGTGAAGTGCGACACCAGCCGAGGCCAGACCCAGACTTTGGAATCTGGCCGACCAAGGGCTGCCTGACGACAGGACAACCCATTTGTAAGGACTGCAGATGCATTCCTATCGGACATCTACATTTATGGTAGGTACAAAACTGTACTTTTGCTCGACAGCCACTTGGGCTTCATCTCATACTTTTATCAATCACTACAAATTGGACATTATCTCCAGAGGGAGAGCATCCTTTGGCTCTGCAGTGCTCTGGAACATCCTTCCATGAAGGCCGCCCAAGATTCAGGTAGCTGGGGACTCTGTCCCATAGGTTGCTGCACAAATGAAGTTAACTACTTCAGATTAAGAAGTTATGTACTCACCATAACATTCCATCTGAGTAGGTAAACTTCATTTGTCAGCAACCGTCCCTCCCTCCTGCCCCCTCACTTGCAAATGTCTTCATAGTCAGGTCCATGGGTTTTGCCCACTTTATCTTGAGATTAATGATTTTATAGCAGTTTCTGCTGTTGCGCAAACTTCATCTGAGGTCAGTCAGGGTTGGCAGGGGATTATGGATAGGGGAGGAGCTTGGAGCTCAGATCTAAAGCTGTTGAAAACTGCCGGTTCGGATCCGAGGTCGGATCAGATTCCCATAGGTTGCTGACAAATTAAGTTTACCTACTTAGATGGAACATTATGGTGAGTACATAACTTCTTATTTCCCTTCCTTCCATAGCTCATACTTGAGCTTCAGTGGTAGATTCATCAGCTTTCTGTCAACCCAGGGCTTCTTTTCCAACCTCCAGTCCCATCTCAAGAATTTTTTTCTGATGTGTCAAGCAGGAGATGGGGAGCATCCTCCAGTTCTCTCAAGGTCCAGAGTCTCTGGCCTCCTTATCAAAAGTCAGATCATATCAACATCAAGGGGATGAGAGCTCTTACTTTTTGCTCTTCAGGTTTTTCATTCCCCTCTTTCTTCCAGGGCCCCTCAACATTTTCACAGATAATACCACAGTGATATGGTATATCAATAAGCAAGGGGGATGGGGGCACAGTCCTACCTTGTTTGAAGGCTCGCTTTTCACGTCTGGGATCTAGGTGTCCACTGTCAAGTGACTCTACAGGCAGTCTACATTCCTTCAGAGCAAGATATAGTGGTAGACTCTTTGAGCAGATCTAGCCCACATGCTCAAGAATGGATGCATCCCAGAAGTTTTTCTGCAGTCTTTGTCTTTATAGCAGTGACCGCACTTTTGTTTAGTTTGGGACATGTGTCTCTGTGTGTCTGTGTGTGTGTATCCCTGTGTTACTTGCTTGTGCAGCTTGGATGTTCAAATAACTAAATTTATTGTGTCTTGAAAAGTCAACTTTTTTCTTCAGCCTGTTCAAGTGGAGTCCACAGGGCATGATTTTAGAATACAAAGTTGAGTTGGCATTTCTTGCTCTTGATACTCTGATTTAACCTCTACTTCCATCAGGAACAAAAGGTGGGTATGAATTCATTGGCTGATTATTTGGAAACTCTCTCTCACTGATTTTGTTGCAATTGGTGAAGCATAAAAACCTCCAAAACCACATGATGCATGTAACACTTCAAGATTCTTGTGCTCCCCCACTGCCATCTTATGCTGTCTGCAGTGGCATTTTCATTTAATCTCAAAAAATGGGCTCAATTCTGAGCACTAGAACCAACTCGGCCGTTACTACAGCTCACTGTAGCCAAAAAACTCTCTAGCCTAACCCTTACCCACAGTGCTCCTCTCCCAGTTACCTCAGATCTTATTTGCTGCTTTTTGTGATGGACACATTTGCCATTGCTCTCAGGCTGGGTTTTTTGATATATATATTTTTGAATTCTTTCCTACTCTGTTATTGCTGATCTTACTAATCTTTAACTTTATAGCTCTACCCACTACGTTTTCAAGTTTTTTGAATTTGTCCTCTCATTTCTTTCTTTCCTTTCTGTACACCTCAGTGTAATCTGGTCTGTCATTGTTAATAGTTTCTTCCTTCTACTTTCTCTTACTCAACTGACTGCAGTATTTGCATGGTATTTAACATGCAAGCCCTTAAGGACCATAAGGCTAAACTTATGAAGGGCCTTCTATGGACGCGGCTGCCTCAAGTTCTGCTTTGGTCACGTCTGTGACCATCTCTCCTTCGGCTCCTGCCCTTGCTTCTCCTCCCTCCCAGACTGGGCCTCATCCTCCTGCCTCTAGGCCTGTGGAAGGAGAGCATAGAAAGGGCAGAGAGAGGGAGAGAGGTGTGTGTGTGTGTGTGTGGGTGCATATAGCTGGCCTGTTTACGCCACTGTTGATCTGGCTTCAGAAATTGCCAGAAATGTTGACACACAATCCCCGTGTCCAATGTTAGTTTATTATGTGTCTCTTGCCTGGGGACTGTTCACCTTCAAGAAGACTGCTCTGTATGTCATGATTTTAGTCACAGGGCACTAGTGGAAAGAAGAAATAAACTGATACCATCAGAGTCTAGATTAGTTTGCCAAAATACATTTCCAGTGAATCTTCATTAACATTTAACTGTGATTCTCTGTGTTTTCCCAAGGCAATGAAACAATTGCCCTGCAGCACAATGGAACACACAGTGCACTAAATCAAACCCACCCAAGTGGGTGCTGCGTCCCCCCCATATGTATATATCTATATCTATCTATATATATATATTTGTATATATATATATATATATATATATATATATATATATATTTATACACACACATACACATATATTGTTTTAATGGCACTTAGTAATTGTAGTTAGAGTAGTTCCAAAAAAGCATGGTTAGGGAAGGTTTTAGGTTCACTCTTGTTGGATACAATATTTTCAATTACAGTGACTTGGAAATTAATGAGATAAGTTTTTCAAGGGTTTTAATTTTATTCCAGGGCAGACATCTGATTAAAAGTAGAGTAATTGATTTAAAGTTGTTCTTAAGAAAAACAAACATAGAAGTTATTTATGGCAATAGAGACAGTTGTGGGAATGAAGAACAGTTAGAGGAAAAGCACATTTAATCCACCCCTCCACCCACTTTTGAGGCTGTGGTGAACAACCGGTTTCCTCCTAATTTGTCCAAGAAAGAAAAAGTTTTATTAAAACAAGTTAGGGACAATAAATATTTAAGGGTTATGAATCTGGACAAGGCGAGTGGTATTGATACTGTGATATCCGAAGTGAAAATGATGGGGATACTGTGTGATTCTAGTAAATACGTTAGAGTTTCAAATAATGAAATTTATACAGCGTACAAGCATATACACTTGGCCCTAAAAGACTTAATGCTTGAAGGTCTCATTGATTTGGGCTCACATACTTTTTTTTATAACGACAAGCCTTGTATTCCTCCCATTTTTGGTATACCAAAAATTCACAAGAATGTAATGGAAGCATCTTTGAGGCCTATTGGCCAGATACCTTGATGTAAAGTTGAAAAAAATTCTGACGGGTGATGTGTTTTGAAAGATTCTTGGGATTTTTTGAGAAGTATAAAACCAGAGTTATGTAGAGAGCACTTACTTTTTTGTTACTATAGATATTGTTGACTTATTCGGCTGTATACCCCTTGATCACGGGTTAACATGGTTTTGATGAAGCTATTAATGAGTTTGGTGATTTGTCTTTTAATGTCTTCCATGTTTGTATGGAATTGATGGACATTGTCTTGAAGAACAGTTTTATATTTTTTGAGGGAGAATTCTTCCAGCAGGTTAGTGGTGTTGCTGTTGGGTGCCAGATATGCCCCCATATATGCTAACATCATTTTAATGATTTGGGAGCACACATTTGTTTTGAATTCCCAATTTAAGGATTGTTGGGTGTTACACAGGCATTTTTTTGGATGATATGGTTATTATTTGTATAGACTGTGAAGTTAAACTCTGGGAAGTTTTGGAATCTATTTTTAACATGACTAATTTTTTTAAGATTTACTCATAATGTGGATTGAGAAAAATTGGATTATTTGGATTTAACTATTCACAAGTATAGTGGAAGTTTCAAATCCAAAGTATATAGAAAAAAGACCTATTCTAATTTGTTCCTTCACTAATACGCTAGTGGCCACCCCCACAGGCAAAAAAAGTGTATTGTGAAAGGACAATTTGTGAGGATTAGTAGAATGTCTTTTGACAAAAAAGGTTTTGAGTGTGAGTGTAAAACCCTAAGGAGTATGTCTAAAGACAGGGGTCATCCAATAAATTTGATTTAGGTATATAGAGAGGTGAGTGAAGGACAAAATAATAGGTTTTGCTAGATTTTAGGGAATGATATGTACATGAACATCTATAGTCCAGAAAAATGTTCCCTGCAGATCAACATGATAGTGGAGGTTATGAGCTTGTGTTTGTTACAGAGTTTAATGTGGATGCTTATGCCATCAAAAATATCATGGAGCGGGAATGACAAAGGTTCTCTAGGTTATCCGATTTGAGTGGTATTTTTAATGTTCCTTTTAAGTGTATTTTTAGAAGGGGTCTTAACATTAATAATTTAATGGAAAGGAATCAAAAAATTAAATTGTTTCCAGCTGTAATAAAGTGGGCACATAGAAGTGTGGTAAGTGCCCGCAATGCACTTGTATAGTTCGTAGGGACAGTGTTTTGACTGAGGCCAGGGACAAGCACATCACTAGTGTGACTCATAACACTTGTGATTCAAAAGGGTGGTTTACATTGCTATTTGCAATAGATGCATGCCATTTTACATAGGTAAAACAGAAAGAAAGTTAAAGAAAAGTATTTATTCCTTATACAAGCACACGACTGCTTGTCCTATGGCCAAGTTTTTATTTTTTGTGTTAGAGGAAATTCCCATAGACACCAGAGGTGGTTTGTGGGAGACTAGGATAGAATACCAGGTGGTTTATTGGCAAATTACTTTGGAGGCCAACAGACCCTCGGGCTTGAATGAGAAAGTGTCCCTTGTCCCAGTATTGAAGTTAAGGGTAGCTAGACTGTAGGCTGATTATTCCCATAGTAGTTTGCTTATTCAAAGTACTTTGTTCGTTCAAAATATGGGTTATGCTTCTTTCTTAAATACATATTTTATATACATTTTTTACATTATTTATATATTTTTTTCACTTTCCTTTACTTGCTGTAGATGGGGCTATTTGTCTACATTTTTAACATTAACATTGCAATTTAATACACTGGTCAAATGGAAAGACTTGACTACATTAGAGTTCAGAAGGGATTTTAATTTATTGAAATTGCACATTTATTTATACTTTTTATAAACAGAAAGATGAAGTATTTTAATTGTTGCACTACAGTTTATTCTGTATTTTATTCTGCATTTTAAATTAGAGTTGTGAATGTATGATGTAATGTGATCCTATCTCGCCTACATTCAATACTGATGGGCTCAGAGCTGAGAATCGGCTCCGACTCGGCCGTTCTGACTAGCACGAAGTCTCTCATTGGCTGGGCCAACCCTATATTGCAGGATGCACTACGCCCAAACCCCCAGATCTCGTTTGCCGCTCTTGGAGTATCGACGTGGTCTCAACTTGGCTGTGGCTAAGTACCCTCTTTTGTGATTTTTTCATATTTCATAGCAGTTTTCTGTAGGAAAATTTATATTTAAAAGCTATTTTCATAGTTACGTTGTGGTAATTGTTGTTTGAATGGGATTGTTTATTCCTGTTGTGTGAGTGATCCTTCTGTTTGGCGGGCTAGGCCCATTTTAGTTAGAGGGCCTTTGCCCTATCTTGTGTCTCGTGTCCCCCCAGTGTTTAACTTGTGTTTGACTTGTGTTTGTGCATCATGTCTACCAAAGAAAAAGAACATAAGCCATCGGGCTTTAAAAAATGTGCAAAGTGTAGCTATAAAATGTCTTTGACAGACGGTCACGCAATTTGCGTATACTGCCTTGGCGCCAAACACTTGCAAGAATCTTGCAGTGTCTGTCATGCTTTCTCTTCGAGAGTTTTGCAGGAGAGGAAAAATAAACTCATCCTGCAGGCTTTGATCAAACCCTCCTTTGAGGAAGCTGTTTCTCCTCCCTCTGAAAAGTCCAGGGCTAAGTTGAAAAAGAAGTCCCCGGCTCAGTCCTCTTCTTCAGAGCCGCCGGAGAAAAGATCCAGGTCGATGTCCCCTTCCTCGGCTCCACTGGTCTCGGAGCCGTTGGCTATGGGGTCTAAAGCTGTGTCTCCTTCCTTGGCTCCATTGGTCTCGGAGCCGCAGGATTCAGGGTCGACAGCAGGGTCCACTGTCTCTGTTCCACTGGTCTCGGAGCCGCAGGTAATACTTTCCACTTCGGAGCCGGCTTCTTCGGTTCCACGGCTTTCGGCGCCAAAGGAGGTTTCGGTGCTTCTCGAGCCTGCTTCGGCTCCGAACATCTTGGAGCCGATTCGGAGCCGTTCTCCTAGTCGTGTCTCGGATCCGATGGGAAAGGTTTCTCGACCTCCTTCTGTCTCCTCCAGGTCCTCCAGGTTATCTGATTCGGATGTAGATAGGGTGGTCCAGAGACTTCTACAGTCGCCAGTGTTATCTAAATTATTTTCGGCTCCAGCCCAGTCGGCTCCGGAACCCACCATAGTATCGGTTCCATTCTTTCCTCCTCCTCCGACACCTTGGTGTTGTCGGAGAATGCGGAGTCAAGTGAAGTCCTTGGGTCGGTTCCTAGACCCCCCCCGCCAGTCTTTCGGTTCCGGCCTCAGCTCCAACCTTCTCTATTCCTTCTGCAGGTTTCGGTACTCGGGGGTCCTCAGTCGGGCCAGAGGGTGATACATCGGGACCACTGATTTAGGTTCCGAGTCTCCCCCTTGGTGCTTCGGCTAGGGGAACCCCGACTCCGGTCATGGTTTCGGAGACAGACCCTTCCTCCGATTCGGGGTGACCCACCTTCGAGGCTATGAGGAGCACGCTGACCAAGTCCTTAGTGACTTCACCCGAATTGGCTTCTCCCTCCCTGGACACTATGACTAGAGTTTCTGGCAACCCTCTATCTCTGGACAGCGGGGGCTGCAAGGCCTGAGGATACCTCCATGTGTGGTTCCCTGCTTTCTGAATGCCCTTCAGAGTCCGTGCCTGAAAAGCGTCCCAGAAAGAAGCTGTGTAAGAGGAAGCACCTAGACTCCCCAGATGAGTCTGTCACCTCGGACACCGACCTTGATGATGCAGAAGGGTCCCCGAAGTCGTCCTCGGATGATGTCTCATTCTCCGACATCCTGGAGATCATGAGACAGCGGGGCGACTGGCCATCCAAAAACCCTTCTGAGGAGGAGTCGGTTTTCCTCAAGGCCTTCGGAGCCCAGCCTTCCACCTCTTGGGTGTCTCCACCCTTCGATGAATTGTTGGATCTTATTTGTCGAAGGGTGTGGGAACATCCTGACTCTGTGGAGCCAGTTCCTAGCCGCCCCAATAAATTCCTATCGGCACCTCCTGGGAAAGAGTTTTTGACCAAGGGAGTTCCTGAGGATGCCACGGTGGTGGCGTCTGCCACTCAGCAGAATGTGGCAGAGGCTTCTACTTCCATCCATCCTCCTAATAAGGAGTCTAGGAGCATGGATAGGTATGGGAAGCGTACCCTGTCTTCGGTGACCTTTACTTTGCGGTCTCTGAATTACTTGTGTCATTTTACGTGGCTCCAAAGGGATCTCATTAAAGAGTTGAAAGATACCCTGGCGGGTAATGTGCCTGAGGCATTGACACAGTCTGTTAATGCCCTGCTGTGTCTACCCTTTCTTCCATCGTCAACTCGTCCATGAGGCTCATATCTTATGCAGCCGAGGGGGCGGGTAGAGCAGCGAGTTCAGGCGTAGCCCTCAGGAGGCAAGCTTGGATGTGCTTGTGTCATTTTGTGGAGGCTTTCAAGTCTTCTTTCTTTCATGCACGCCCCTTTCGACGTGTCCTCCCTTTTTGGACCCAAAGTGAAAGACACCCTCACGAGATGTGAGCAGGAGGGTAAGACTTTGTCTGCCGTTGGAGCTCGTTTTTCTCTCCCCAATAGACCTTATCCCAAGTCTCAGAGGGGAGGAAAAATGTGGTTCAGAAAGTCTCAAAAGTCTTCCCCTGCCTATCAGAGTGAACCCCCCCTCCAGAAGCAGAGGAGGGGGAAATTACTCCGGAAGACGTCGCCCCACAGGCGGCGGAGGCCCCCACAATACAGGAAACCGCAAATCCTTTTGTGGCTCCTCCTTCCAGCATCCCTGAGGGATTACCCGACTGTGCATCTCCGGAGCCAGTCGGGGGTTGCTTTTTGGAGCATCTTCAGGCCTGGGAGTCCATCACTCAGGATCGATGGGTGCTTCGAATCATCGCAGGAGGTTATACCATTCCCTTCATCCGTTCTCCCCCACCGTCAAAAAGAATCCTGGACGTTCCACCCAGTCAACGGGATCAAGCAGCACTAGAAATCTCAAAGCTGATAAGAAAAGGAGCCATCCAATCAGTCCCCGCAGACCAGATCGGATCAGGAACTTACTCAAGATTATTTTTGGTGCCGAAAGGAACATGGCACTTGAGACCCATTCTAGATCTCAGCCGTTTAAACCGAAAAAGTCCAAGTTCCGAATGGTCACGTTACAATCCATTCTCCCCTTGCTGGAGAAAGGAGTATTGATGTGCTCCATAGATCTCAAGGACGCCTATTATCACATCAAGATAAACAAGGCCTCCAGGCATCATTTATGCTTCCGGCTGGGAGCCAGTCATTTCCAATTCCGGGCCCTGCCCTTTGGTCTCACCACAGCCCCCAGGGTGTTTACCAAGTGTTTGGCAGTGGTGACGGCTAACCTGAGACGTCTAGGATTCCAGGTGTTTCCTTATCTAGATGACTGGCTCCTCACAGCCCCTACCAGGAATCTACTTCTTCAAGCCATGAGAACCACCTTCAAATGGGGACATCTGTTAGGAATTACCTTCAATTGGGCAAAATCTGTATTGCTGCTATCACAGCGTGTTGCCTTTATTGGCACAGAGCTAGATTCTGTAGAGATGTGAGCATTCCTACCCTTAGACAGGATAAAGGTGTTACAGGCTCAAGTTATGGCCTTATTGCCCCGCAAAAAAGCTCAAGCCAGAACAGTTCTGCAGTTGTTGGGAACAATGGCGGCTACCATCCTTCTAGTCCCTCTTGCCAGGTTGCACATGCGAATACTTCAATGGCTCCTTTCAGCCCAGTGGTCATATCAGGATCTGCCCTTGTCCCATCTGGTTTTCATTACGGAGAGATGCAGACAAGATCTTTGTTGGTGGCTTCTCCCCTCCAATCTGAATCAAGGAAGATAGTTCATTCCCCCGTCCCCACGGTAACCACGGACGCCTCCCAGATGGGGTGGGGGGGGCAATACCTGGGCAGGACAGTTCAAGGTACGTGGCAAGATCACGAGACTCACTTGCATATCAATGTTCTAGAGATGAGAGCAGTGCTTCTAGCGTTGCAGGCACTCCACAGCTTTCTTCCCTAGGGAACTATTGCAATTCTTTCCGACAATATGTCGGTTGTCTAGTATCTGAACAAACAGGGGGGGACCAAGTCCTATCCCCTTTGCAGGGAAGCCATGAGAGTGTGGAGCTGGGATATTGCTTCCCAGCGCTTTCTAGTGGCAACACACATTCTGGGGAAGTCCAACGTGATTGCAGACAGGCTGAGCAGAGCTATTCTGATGCCTCACGAGTGGTCCCTGAACGATCGAGTGGCGGCTCAGATATTCTCCAGGTGGGGTCTTCCCTGCTGCGACCTCTTTGCCAGTCCCCTCAATGCGAAGTGCAGAAATTATTTCACTCTAATCCCTCCTCAAGGGGAGCCGCCCAGGGATGCTCTAGTCCACGATTGGCTCTCCGGTCCCTCTCTTGCCAAGAGTGATTCAGAAGGCAATCTACGTGGGAAGCAGCATGATTTTGATAGCACCACTCTGGCCCCATCAAGTTTGGTTCCCCTTCCTTTGGAAATATGCAGTGGATGGGCCTTGGATCCTGGACCCAGCTCCAGACCTGTTGACTCATCAGTCGGGACACCCCCATCCATCCCTCTGAACTCTCAGACTCGCTGCTTGGCTACTCCACTTGCTTCCTTAGTCAGACAGCATAACCTTACCCCGGAGGTACTACAGATTCTGTCCTCCTCTCATAAGTCTTCTACTAGAAAGATTTACTCTAGTAAATGGAAGAGGTTTGCTATTTGGGCTGAGCAGCATGACCTTAATCCCCTCAGCCCCTGCGTCAGCGGTGTTGGATTTCTTGGCGACACTTTTTAGACAGGGTTCTGCTGTCTCCACTTAAAGGTTCAATTGGCAATGATCTCTAATTATCACGTAGCTCATGAGCCTTCCCTCATGGGTCATAAGCTGTGTAAAGCCTTTCTAAAAGGAGCCTGGTTAATTCGCCCCCCGATTTTGCAACCCGTTCTACCATGGGACTTAAATATGGTGCTCGGAACTTTGACATCTCCTCCCTTCGAACCTGCAGCCACTTGCGAATTAAAATTCTTATCATGGAAAACTGCATTTTTGGTAGCCATTACTTCAGCTAGAAGGGTATCTGAGCTTCAAGCCCTTTCTGTCAAACCTCCTTATTTGATTTTTCACAATGACAGAGTATCTCTAAGACTAAATCCTTCCTTTCTCCCTAAGGTGTCTCCTGCATTTTGTCTCCAACAGGCTATTGAGCTACCAGCCTTTTTTCCACAATTCTCCAACAAAGCAGAATACATATTTCACCAGTTGGATGTACATAGACAATTGAGGTTTTATTTGAATAGGACACAACAGGAGAGAAAATCAGACCAGTTGTTTGTGTCCTTTTCGGACAACAGAATTGGCAGATCTGTAATCAAGGCGACTATCGCTAAGTGGATTAGAGATTGCATACCATTCATTTATGCATTGAAGGGTAGGAATCTTCCCTTTCCAGTGAAGGCGCATTCTACCAGGGCTATGGCAACTTCAGTGGCCTTTCACGCTAGGCTGTCCATGGATGAGATTTTTGCAGCGGCTACTTGGTCTTCTCCACATACCTTTATTTCTCATTATAAATTGGACATGGCATCTAGAGGTCGTGCTTCCTTTGGTTCCACAGTGCTCAGGAGTGTTTTCCAGTGAGCCTCCCAGGATTTAGGTGCTAGGGACGCTGTCCCATCAGTATTGAATGTAGGCGAGATAGGATCACATTACATCTCTTAGTTATGTACTTACCATAACGATAGATGTGTGTGATCCATCTCGCCTACATTCTTACGTACCCGCCCTCCTTCCCCCTTCCTGTTGGATTTGGAGGAGACAAGTATTGTTTGATTCCCATGAGGATATTATTTTTTCTTTCCTCTTACACTTGTCTCTTGTGTGTTCTGTGGGTGGAAGAATGTGTTGGGGGGCAAACTAGATCTGGGGGTTTGGGCGTAGTGCATCCTGGGATATAGGGTTGGCCCAGCCAATGAGACACTTCGTGCTAGTCAGAACGGCCGAGTCGAAGCCGATTCTCGGCTCCAAGCCCATCAGTATTGAATGTAGGCGAGATGGATCACATACATCTATCGTTATAATAAGTACATAACTAAGAGTGTTTGTTGACTTGTATTAGGCTGTTTATCAGTTAATGTACGATTCTTTTTGATTGGTAGTTGTTGGGGAAGGATATATATAAAAAGGTGTAGTTTTGATTATGTTTCATACATCGGATGTAGTCTCTGACAAAAACGTGAACTGTTGAGCGTTAATGTCATAGTTTTGTTTGTTCATTAAAGGTCATATCCTGGAGTTGGGTCAACATGGCTTGGTGTTTGTATTACTTTTTTCCACTGAGTTCTCCTTTTTTGGGATCACATATGTAGTGTTGTTATTATATGGTTACAGGTATCCTTCCTATGAAGGCTTTTATGTTTTTCAGTCTGTCTGTCTTTCTGCAAACTCGATCTGTGGTAACTGGAAGAGGACATTGTGGGTAAGGGTTAGGCTCACGAGATTTTTGGCTACCGTGAGCTGTAGTAACAGCCGAGTCAGTTCCAGTGCTCAGAACTGAGCCCATTTTTGAGATTAAATGAAAATGGACTACGCAGATGGAACTTTATGGTGAGTTCATAACTTCTTTTTTACTAATGGGAAGTCATCATTACCATTTGAGGCAGTATTGCATTGTTTTCAAGATTCTTGCCTTGGTCTTTTCAGCCCTACATAGTATGCATCTCCCACACATGAAAAAGTTGATTTCTTTCTATTGTCCCTTCTTTATTCTGTGCACTGTGGCAGCATGGAGCTGCTAGTGACTCTGAAGGCAGTCAGGGCACAGTTAGAAACATCTACTATGAATGCATTTACCTACCAGTGTCTGTGCCTTTAGAGCCCCGGTACTTATATTGCTTTGAGAGTGTCCCACTCTGGCCAACTTTTAATAGTCCCTTAAAAGCTCGTTGTTTATATATGCTTTTTAGTGGGCATTCCTGGGCATTGAACTCCCTGGGTATTCTGTTGTGTATGCTCTTCAGCTTATTTTCCCCTCCTGACTTTGTCTGGGCCATGGACGAGAACTGAGCAGTGTTGAGCTAACAGTGAGGACCTTTAAATTTCTTTTTTAAGATGTCTCTCACTTCCCAAATTGCTGACATTTGCATCATCATTCATGAGGGCCCCTGATGCCTGCCTCTTCCATTATGCAGTTTCCCGTGTAAGTCATAACCAAACATGTCCCCAGCTCCTGTTCTGCTTGCTGTGCACTCACTGTTACCACATCCTGTACCACTTTCCTCTCGCAGGATGGACTGGTGTTAGTTACTCATTCACACTCTTCTAGGTCAGGGCCATCAGCATCTGGTGACTAATAAGTGTGAGATTATCTGGACTTAAAGTCCTTGTTTTATCCATGCACCACAGAGGGGGGGTTGCTGAAAACCCACCTGTTTGACTTAACCTTTTGAAATTTCATCTTCTTATTTTGACAGTTTGCCTTTATTTTACTTTTGAGTATTTTGCCTAATTTGTTATTGTTTTTTTAATGTGTTTATTTTTAAAACATATACATTGAGCTGAAATTTGTAATTTGAACTTCATAACAGGCAAGCTTTTTTGGTAATAGCAGTCTCAGTATTCTCAAAGTACTCTCCTTGGAAAAAAATGTTTTCTGGTAGCAGTGACTAGTGGTGAATCTGAGATTTTTGAACTGCTAACATTAATGTGCAGAAAATCCTGCACATTTTTTTTCGCAGTGGTTTCCCTCAGACAAAGCAGTTGTTTATTATTTAGGCAAGGTCTCCATTTTCAGTGAAGTAATCTGTTCAACTGCCATAGTGCTTCCCCTGATCAAGGGGGTAAAGTGAAATGACTGTTGCATCTTGGATGTGCATAAGCAGTTGTATGTGGCAATTACCAAAGTAAGATTGAAGTCTAGTCTTCCTTCTCACCAAATTATCTTTTGAGTCTTGCTAATAGTGGCACCATTAGCTTTACTTTGAGAAGTATAACTTCCTCAAAGGGTAGTGTCACAACTTATTGAATTAGGGCTGATATTACCTCCATTCCGCATTTCATTAAATGTGTCTGTTCAAACTGTGTTTGAGGTTGCATCTTGAGCATTCTTTTTTTCCCCCTATTTCTTTTTTCATCTCTGGCAAGGCTTCGCAAGGCTGCTTACAGCCCTCCTTTCCTCATGAATCATAAAGCCTAGTTTACTAATAGGTTGGAGGTGTGCCATTTGGTGATTGTCTGAGAAACGGATATTTGGTAATGCTTGCTTTTGTCATGCAGACAAAACTCATCTGGGTTGCTTACTTCCTGTAATGCAAGCATGAGTTATGCCTGCTTGCTGTTAAGTAACATATACCATTTATTCTGTATGCTCACAGTAAGACACTGACCGGTTCGACTCTCAGCTAGAGCGTCTTCTGCGTGGAGACATGCGTGAATGGGCGTACCTTTGTTGAAGGTTGTGTGGTAGGGCTGGCAACTCAGCACGTAAAAAATCAACTGCCAATCATTAGCGGACCAGAGTTCCGCTGTGGCGACGCCTAACCGGGAAAAGCCGAAAGAGACAACAGCCATTTATTCTGTGTATTAACCAACCATGACCTTTAAACTCATTCCATAATCCTAATCTAAATACTCCTTTCCTAACCTTAATCCTAAAACCTTGTCCCTAACCCTTAAACTCCATCCCCAGTTGTAATCCTAATTCCCTAACTGTAAAACTCTGTCAGCTTGGTAAACCTAAAACCACCTTCCTAACCCTAAAACTCTACCTCTGTCTTTGAATGTCTAACCTAATCCCAAAAACATTTACCTTAGAATACAATAAGTGAATCGTCTACTTATAGCATGTGCACATTTCCTTTTTCACCTCAGAAGCAGCAGATTATTGCCTTCCTTGTTTTAACTTTTGAGTTGCACTACGTTCACTTCTACCTGCAAGCTATAAGTAAGCATCTCTGGATGCCTAATTATTTTCATGTCAAAGGGTTGCTGAGTGGCTCCAGTGCATTGTCATTTTCGCCACTGGCTGAGGAGTTTTGTATGTCTTTCTCCCTCTGCTGTTCAGCAGGCCTGCAGGATACTGCCTTATCAAAATCTGCACTCCCGGGATATAAGTGTGTGCTCCCTCACATCCAACCCAGCTCAGCTACATGTTTACTGGTTGGCAGCAAGTTAAGCCATCACCTGTACTTCAGCTGGTGCTACTCATGCACTGTCCCATTGCCATCTCCCTTTCCTTATGTTGTCATGGTGATCATAACCATTTCTCCCATGGTGAATTCTCCTCTGCTCCGACAAACTAGTTAAATCCAGCTTACTGAAGCATAGACATGGCTTTGTCTGTCTGTACCATAAAGCTGGCCAGCAGCTTGGACAGATTTCCTTGTATTCATTAAACACTGCAAGTAAGGTGCCTGGTCTGGAAGCAGGAACCGCATGAGCATGGTTGTGGGAGATGGTTTCCTAATGGTACTCCTCTGTGTGTGTGTGTCTTTTAATGTCTTGGGATTCTGCACAGATATTATAAGATGTGTTGTAAGAGTCTTCTTTGAAGAAGTGATAGTGATGTTTAAAGGTACTCCTCATAATTCTAAACGTTTGAGCTACTTGTAGCAGTATTAATTCCTAGTAATTCCTTGCTTTTGGAATAGCAAATAGGATTTTAATTATTGCAATGATGTTAACAGTTATAATCGCATATTAGTTAGCAGTGTATGGCTATGGCTTGCTTCCATTGTCGTATTTACACTTATTTGTAAAACTTTTTTTCTCACTGACTGTGCTAATGATGTTTGAAAGTTTTGCATTCATATGGGATCTTTACTTATTGATGTTGGTGACTTTCAGCCTGAGATAGACATCACCTTCATACAAGGGAGCATATGACAACTAAGAAAGCAAGCAAAAGCACAAATGAAATAACTGAGTAAAAGCTCAGATGTTTTACTGCTAAAAGTGTCTTCCCTCAGCTTTATACTGTTATTGACTGTTATATGATTATTGGTAGTTTCTTGTAATGTATACATTTGTATTGCTGTCAGAGAGATTGAGACTGCTGTAACATTAAAGTAGCATTCAGATATGGAAGATGAATTGGATGTAATAGATAATTAGAGTGAAACACACACAGTCTAGAAAATGAGAGCTATTGAGGAAGTGGAAGGGGCATATTCCAAAGTTTAAGCTGTATGTCATTGAATATAAAGTATTGTCAGAATTGTGATTAATAGGTAACCATGCAGTCCTCCTTAGTCAGAGCTGTTTTCCCTCTTGGGAGCAGTAATATCAAATACAGCAGTTTCAGTCTAAAAGGATTGAATTATTTTAAAGTTGTTAGTTGAAGCTTTACTCCATTTTTACCTAATTTTCTTTTATTTCTTTTAAGCTAAAACTTGCATACAGAAAAGCATTTTGCTGCTCTGTTTTTCACCTGTTGGAAGAAAAAAAGCCAAGCCTCATTCCATTGATATAGAAAGACAACCACAGAAAAGTGGAGTATCCCAGGACAACTTTGATGCAGCATCAGATGGTGATTTTCAGGTGCCTGATTCTGTACATTTGAGCAAAGCAGGTGATTCTAGCACGTCAAGTAAACTGGCTGCTTCAGTGTCTGTATCAGGTGAGCAAAGTCAGAAAGCAGACACGGACAGAAAAACTGTGTTAAAATCTGAATGCACTCATGTATCATGCAAGCTCCCTTCCAAAGCATCAGCAGTATCCTACAGTAGAACATCATCTGAAAGCATGGGAACACATTCGGAGCCATCTTCTCCTGCCACCCCAACCCTCAGATCTGCTTTGGGTAGAGGATTATTTAGATTGCTGTCACACAAATCAGTGGAAGAACCTAAAGCCATTCTCACAGTTAAAGTGAAGTATCCCATACTGAAGAACATCTTGGACTTTATAAAGGATCAGTCAGTCTCCTGTGAAAAGTAAGTTCTGAGTGATTAAGGTTTCTTTGAGGTGATACTTCTTTACAGTGCATTTATTCAGTGTGTATGATGCCTCAAGACTAGTAGTAGTAAATGACTGTATACTGTCTTTGCAGTGTTTTATATGGTGGACCTGTAATCCCATTTTGATAACTAATTTTCTTTGTCAGTAAGCATTGGTTTCTGCTTCATTTGGGTGGTGTACACTTTATTTTTATTGTTGTTTTATTTGATGTTTTGCAGCAATTATGATGTGACCATTAGTTACATCCTGTGATTCCCCTTTCTGTCTGGCCCTGAAGTCTTGCTTGCCATCCCCCAAGGAGCAGAGACGACTTCTTTCATGTAACTGGCAGGGATATTGGAATAGTCTTGGTATGTCAAAGTCCTTGCCCTTTGTTACTGCTGAGATTTTTATCTTTCTGAGCATCGCATCTGCAAAACATCAAGCTTATCTGTTCATTTCCCTTACAGAGTCTAGAGCCAGTCTTGGAAAAAGGAAAGCATTACCCAGTAAGGTATAAGAGGAAATGTTTACTTTTATGACCCTAAAATCTCTCTGTGGTGCCTAATGTACACATTGGAGGATGTGAGGGCTGTGCTATTACTCCTGCTGTGTTCACGTTGTTGCATGAGCATATAACAAATACTTCCTCACAGGTGAGGCATTAGACACAAGCATAGTCCCAGTTTTCTGCATGCTGTATTTCTGATGCTCAGCTAGAATGCAGACCATCCTTAACTGGGCTTGTGCTACAGAGTCCCTCTGGATATGGAGTGCATTTCTAGCGTCCTCCCCTAGAGGGCACTTCTGCATTGTGCCTTAACTTAGCATCTCCACCTTGGCTGCTTATGTGCTTGTATGGCTAAGCTCCCCTCATCAGTTTACATGCTTCTGCATGTATACATACTGAGCTACCATTCATGTACAGATTTGTCATTCATTACCCATCCCTTTTCCACCAGTCTCTATTATTATATACTGTGCACCTTATTTAGAGAACATGCTGGAATTGCATCAAGCCTGACTTATTTTCTGGCATCCATCTACCAGCTTCTGTATCTCTCAGGTTATTAGTCAATCCCCAAGGCTACCCCCCCTTTGTTTTTTCTGCACTTGTCTTAATCTTTGAATGTACTTTAGAATACTACATAGGTTCATAGGTTGGTAGTACTAGGCTAACTGCCCTTGCGGGCCATTTTAAGCCTAGGCAATTACCTCATGTGAGAATCAAACCCTGCACCTTGTTTCTGTAAGGTAAATACCTTAACCATTATGCCAACATATCTATTTTATATGCTTTGGAAAGTTACAGTGCATTATATTTTATGTCTAACTTGTAAAAGACGTAAAAGAAAGTTTAGCTCTTTGGCTTCTGCTTCCTCAGGCATAATTATGACAAGTATAGATGTACATCCTCCTCCACATTGGATATAATACGCTCAAGTGGTGTGAGAAAACAGTTGATGTAAAGTTTAGGTCAAATGAAGACTGTCAAAATCTATGATGTAATCTTAGAGCTATTAATCTAACCCCTTAACCTTGGTAGCAGTCAGTATTGTTGCTACTGAAAAATCAGTTTTTCTTTTTTAAAGCTCCTCATCATAAATCTGTGTTAAAGTATATGTATTCCTTCAGGAGGTGGTTTTGCAAAGCAGACATGTATTGCTCTTTCTAGTTGTATTAAAAATTAATTTACTGTTGTTTGACTGGGATCTGAAAATAGCTGATGTTGCATTCATAATGAAGGCTGAAGAAATACCTGTATTACAACTTTTTACTTCATGAGTTCCTCAGTAGTTGGTCATAACTGTGATCTCCTTTCAGTGTGGTTTCATACCACAACTTTTCCAAGATGTCTAGGATCTTCAACATATAGATCTCTGTTACAATAGCCAAAGCTATATGAGCCCTACCTATCATGACTGTCCAGCTTTTCAAAGCTTTAAGGTGTCTTCCATGCACTCCAGCTGTCAAAAGCTCAAGGGAAGATCTGTAAAAAGACAATTGGACCACAAAAAGCTTTTTTTTTTTTTGCCATTGAAGAGCTCTGCTGCTTGAGAAGGCCTTGTGGAACTCTCAGCTGGCTAGTTATCCTTCAAGGCTGAATGTTTCCAGTTGGGGAATACATATCACTAAAATATTTTTCCTAAGGAGAACTTGTTCTTTTATCTCTAAAGGATTATGTTTAGCTAGGAACTTTAATGTTTTAGGACTGTTACTGCATTTCTAAATGAGCTGCTGTGTAAATGTGAACTTTTTGTGTGAAATTGTCTATTTTTTGACAAAAAAAATTGTCAGGTTTTGTGCATTTGTGTTTTTGGTGGAGGATGCTGTGCTTGTGGGCGACTATCACTGGTTTACTTGCATCAGCGTGTCTTGTTTTTTTACCTTACTTTTTGCAGACTTGTCCAGGCTCCTCTGTCCAACTTTGAGGTCTTTTTTTGTGTCTTACCAGTAGAATGTCCACCTGTGTCCTTGGTTTTACCTTGCTCTTATCTGCAAGAGTATATATCTTATCTGGGAATCTTGGATGTCAGACCAGCTCATGTTTTGCCACAGCTGTGGGAGATACTGCTGCGGCTGTTTGTTGTTCTTCAGACCACTCAGATTTGCCTCTGGTCCCCTTGGTGTAGCATATGCAGCCACGAAAGACCAGTGGGCTAGCCACTTCCTCTGCAGATGTAGGGATACCCTTGGTAAGCAAGAGAAAACCACTCATCAGTCTTGGAAGAAGGGGGAGGTAAATGTTCTTTACTTAGCTGAGTAGGAAACCTGTCTCAGGGTCTAGTGTGCCTTCTATAATTTGGTAATTTTCCAGAGAGATTCTCAGGAAAAGGGAGCATAGTGAGGAAACCTTCCAGTCCCTAGTTTGTAAGGACAGGGAAGATTTACTAAGGAGCTCTTTTATAAATTTTCCTTGCCTTTTTATTGTTCAGGTGAGAAAACAAGTGTCCCATCTGTCTGTCTCTCTGACTTGGATTTTAAGTAAGAAGGCAGGCATTACACAGAATGGTTGTCCTTAAAGAATGTCTTCTTAAGGTGAACATTCTGATTCTAGGTGAAGTATGCTTTCGGACTTCCCTTTTGAAGATTCATCTTTTTCTGACTTTCATCTAGGATGAAGGTGTTTTTTTCAGTGGGCGCAGAATGAAATTCCTGTGGTACTGAAATGTATAGCTTTGTTACAGTTGAGCATGCCTGATGCTTCTTGTCCACCTCTGTTGCCTGTTTTAAGGAATGTTTTTCTCACTGCATCTATCTGACATGGTAGCTTCCTGTCCTTAGCAAGTCTGACAGGTTATACAGGGTATCTCAGACTTGTATTTGTTTCCTTATCTAAAAATAGACCCAGCAGTGATTTCTGTATCTAAAATTGCTTTGTTCCATCTATCAAGGATGAGAATGCTTTGGATAAGTTTTGGGGACAAAATGTATTCCTCCAGTACCTTAACATTCAGGATTTTACACTGTTTAGTGCTTATGCTAATTTTGTACCCATTATTTGTTTGAGAACATGCTGAAGTTAATGACTGACCTTTCTTTTGAGGTAAAGAAATGTCATGCCTGTGTAACATCTGCTTCTTACTTAGCATATTTTAAACTCTTGGTGATATTTCTTCCTCGGGTTAGTATTGAGAAGACTGATGTTATGTTGTCCAATGTCGCTGTAATTATTGCAGGTTGTAGCTCCAACTCGGCCGAATACTAAAGCTCGAGAGCTTCCACTGGCTTCAGGGCTAACCCCTTTCCCAAGATGCTCTGGGCCACATTCCCAGATCTTGTTTGCCTCTCAAGCTAGCTTGTTGGCTAAGTGTAGGTTTTTTCGAATTCTATTTGTTTAAGTTTCTATCTCTTTGGTACCTTTCTTCCAGATAGTTAGTTTTCGTGTTTTCTGCATCAGGTCCTTATAGTACTTAGTTTTTCCCTTCCCAACTACTAGTGAGAGTTCCATTTAACTTGGAGGGCTCTCGCAGCCCATTTAAGTTAGAGGGCCACTTCTCCTAGGTTTAGAATCCATTTTAGTTAGAGGATTCTTATACCTTTCCCCTTCTTTCTTGTTGCTTCACCTCTTTAAAAAAAAAAAAGGTACATTTATATTTGTATCTGTATCCTTGCTGTCTGTGATTTTTAGCGGTAGTTAGAGTTTATGTTTTTTTCTAATTATAGCCTTTATCTTAAAGTTAGTTGGTCAGTTTGTTAATTTGCTTGGCTGTAGTATTAGACAGGATGTCTAAAGATAAGGAGAAGGGACCCAGGGAGCATAAGCAGTCAGGGTTCAAGAAGTGCGATAAATGCAGTCAAAAGATATCTCTCACGGATGGGCACACGAATTATGTTTACTGCCTCTGTGCCATCCATTTACAGGACCCCTGCACCAATTGTCACGCATTCAGTAGCAGGGTGCTCCATGAGAGATGGCGTAAGTTAATGGCAAGGGGGTTATTGAAAGGGTCTTTTCAGGAAGCTTTAGATACCCAGAGTTCAAATCTTCTTCCCCTTCTTTATCCCACACTAAATCAATGAAAAGACCAGCCTCTATAGCTTCAATTTCAGAGCAACCAAAGAAATTGGTTTTATTGGCACCGAGGGCTCTCGATTCTGACTAGTCTGGAACCAAGGAATCCTCTTCGGCACCCAGAGTGTCCATGGAGCCGATAGAGAGATCAAGGAGTCTGTCTCCTTTATTGGAGTCAATATCTCCAACACTGAGATCTCTTATATTAGAGAGAGGCAGATCTCCTTCCTTGTCCACTTGTTCTTTGAGGAGTTTATCTGATGATGACGTGGAGTGGGTGGTGAAGAGATTGCTCCAAACACCAGCCCTAGCTAAAATTTTGTCATCTCCAGCCCCAAAGGAATCTGAGCCACACCATTCGGCGCCTGCTGTTTTGATTCCTCCTCCGATCACCCTGGAGTCTTCTGAGCCAGAGAGATTGGATCCAGTAGTAGCGGAACCATCGTCACCGAGACCACCTTTGGAATCTTCGGTTCCTACTTTGACTCTGATGTCCTAGGCTTCTTTTGATGTCAAGGAATCTAGGAACCCACGCTCGCTAGTCTTGTCTGGGGAGGAGAGTCGGCGCGAACAGTTGTCCAATTCGACTCTACCTCTCGGTGCCTCGGCTAAGTTGAGCTCGGCTCCTACCTCAGTTTCAGAGCCACCAGCTCTGCCTCAGAGTCAACCTTCTGTCTCTTGGGAGTGGAGAGTCCCTTCGGAGCGGGGCGGGGGGGGCTTTTAAACTGATGGAGAGGGTTCTGTCTCCTCAGACAGCCCCGCGCTCGGAGCCAACGTCTCATCCATCCCAGGTGCCAATGTCGATCTCTCCACCACTGACCCCTCCCAAGCGTCGAGACCCAGAGCTTTAGGAGATCCCTGCAGGTGGTGTTGTCTCTTCCGAAACTTTTCCGGAGTACCCCTCTGAAAAAGTCCCTAGGAAGAGACTGTGCAAGAGGAAGCACATAGACTCCCCTGAGTCTGTCACTTCTGATACCGATGACTCTGAGGGGTCCCCACGGTCCCCCTCTGAGGATGTCTCTTTCTCTGACATTCTTGAGATCCAGAAACAGAGGGGTGGCTGGAAGTCCACCAACCCTTCAGAGGATGAATTGGTATAACTGGAGCCTTTTGGGTCTTGCTCTTCCACCTCCTGAGTGACTCCCCCATTTGACCAACTATTGTTTTTTTTTTTTCTCGTATGGCCTGGACATCGCCTGACACAGTGGAGCCTGTTCTCAGGAGGCCTAACAAATTCATTATTGCCCCCTCAGAGAAGGAATTCCTGACTAAGGGTGTCCCTGTAGATGTGATGGTGGTGGTGGTGGACACTTAGGAGGAGCTATCGGAGACCTCCTCATCTGTGCATTCTCCTAACAAGGAGTCTAGGACCATAAACAGATATGGAAAGTGTGCCTTTTCTTCAGCGGCCTTCACCTTACGGTCTCTGAATTACCTTACCCATTTTACGAGACTTGAAAGGGATCTCCTGAATGAGCTTAGAGATACCTTTTGGGTGCTGTAGTTCAGGGGTCTTCGGACAAAGTATCCTCACAGCTCTCCACCGTCAATTCCATAGTTAACTCCTCTATGAGACTCATTTCATATGAGGCTGATGGAGCAAGTAGAGCGGCAGTGACAGGAATTTCCCTGAGGAGGGATTGCTGGATGCGCCTTTGCAACTTTGCAGAGCCCTTCACATTTTCCTTCATCAATGCCCTCTTTGATGTTTCATCCTTTGTGGACCAAAGGTGAAAGAAACTTTGACCAGGTGTGAGGAGGACGGGAAGTCCATTTTTCTGCACCATCTAGACCTTATCCCAAAGGTCAAAAGGGCTTAAAGATGCGGTTCCGCAAGTCCCAAAAAGGTTTCTCTGATGCACGTGGTGACTCTTCCCCAGGGGTAGAGGGGGAAGTTGTAATGGAAGACGCTGACCTCGTGGCGGGGGGGGGTCCATAAAATCAGGGAGACAGAGATCCATTCTCTGACAGGCCCTTCCAACATTCCTGAAAGGAGGCCCACCTGCTCTTTTCTGGAGGCAGTCGGGGATCGATAGTCACTGTACCCAAATGCCTGGCAAGAAATTTGCCAAGACAAATGGGTACTAACAATTCTATCCAGAGGCTATTACATACCATTGTCCTTTCCCCCTCTGGTAAACCAGTCCTTACCAGATGTTCCACCCAGTCAAAACAACTATGCAACATAAGAGATACTCTAGTTGCTAGAAAAAAAGAGTCATCCAAGAGGTCCCCGCAGACCAAATGGGATCCGGAACTTACTCAAGATTCTTTTTAGTTCCAAAAAAGACAGGGTTTTGGAGATCCATTCTAGATCTCAGCAAGCTAAACAAAGCAGTGAAGAAGTCAAAGTTCCGGATGGTAACTCTGCAGTCAATATTCCCATTTATTGGGAAAGACAATATATCTCCAGGATGTGTACCACCATTTAAAGATGGGACAGGTGATCCTAGAGACACTTACACTTTCTGCTGGGAGCCACTCATTACCAATTTGAAGCCCTGCCTTTTGGTCTCACTACAGCCCCTAGAGTGTTCACCAAATGCATGGCAGTGGTCACGGCTCACTTGAGACATCAGGGATTCTGTGTATTTCCATATGTAGACAACTGGCTCCTATCCACCACCACCAAGCATCTGCTACTACTAGCGAGAGAGGAAACAATGTCACTTTGCTCCAGACTAGGCATCACAGTAAACTTGAAAAAAAAAATCTGCCTTGTCGCCATCTCAGCATATTACCTTCTTAGGGGCAGAAATGGATTCAAGATATATGACTGCAAAACTTACCCCAGACAGAATACAGTCCCTTCATCAGCAAATCAGAATTTTGATGTCAAAGAAGAAAGTTTAGGCCAGATATGTGCTGCGAGTTCTGGGTACCATGGCAGCAGCTATTCTTCTAGTTCCCCTAGCATGACTACACGAGGGTTCTGCGGTGGTTGCTATTTGCTCAGTGGTCAATGCAATATCTTCCTCTTTCACATCAGATTATCATCATGGATTCTTGCAGAAAAGATCTCCTTTGGTGGTTGCAGATGGACCAGTTGTGCCAGGGCTGACCTCTTGTCCTTTCTCAACCCAATGCAGTACTGACCACAGATGCTTCTCAGATTGGGTGGGGGGGGCATTATCTGGAGATGACAGTCCAAGGCCTATGGCAAGAATACGAAAGCCACTTGCACATCAACGTTCTGGAGATGAGAGCGGTTCTCTATGCATTGCAGGCATTTCAGGACTCCCTACCGACAGGGATGGGTGCATTTCAGACAGACAACATGTCAGTAATGTGGTACATAAACAAGCAGGGAGGAACCATATCCTACCCACTATGTCGGGAGGCACAACGAGTTTGGCAATGGGTGATCACTTCTCAATGCTTTCTAATAGCAACGCACATCCTGGGGAATCCCAACGTAATAGCGGACAAACTTAGCAGAGCTATTCTGTTGCCTCATGAGTGGTCCCTGAAAACAGAGATTGTGGAAGAGATCTTCCAAAAATGGGGCCAGCCTTGCTGCGGCCTTTTCACCACTGCCATGAATGCCAAATGCAGCAACTACTTTGCCCTCATTCCTCCTCCAGGGAAGTCGTCAAGGGATGCACTGGTTCAGAATTGGCCTCCGGGACTACTCTATGCCTTTCTCCCATTCCCCTTAATACCCAGTGTACTTCAGAAAGCCAGCACGTTGAAAAGCAAGATGATTCTCATTGCACCTTACTGGCCTCGACAAGTTTGATTTCCCTTTCTCTGGACGCCTTTGTTGGAGGAACCGTGGATTCTGTACCCAGTTCCAGACCTTTTGATCCACTCATCGGGAGTATTCCATCCATCCATACAAACCCTGAAGTTGACAGCATGGCTGCCCCAATTCCAAGCTTAGTCAGGTGTTACTCTTTTTCCCCTGCAGCGAGTCATATTCTTACCTCTTCCCATAAACTGTCCACGAGGAGATTGTATTCCAGTAAGTGGAAAAGATTTTCATACTGGGCTGCGGGAAAGAACATAGAAGCTTTTACAGCTCCTATTACTGCTACCCTGGAATTTCTCTCCAAACTCTCTTTGACAAAAGAGCTGCAGCGACTACTATCAGAGTTTGATTGGAAGCCATTTCTAATTTCCATACTAGGAAAATGGGAGCTCCCATTATGTCTCATAGGTTATGTAAAGCTTTCCTTAAAGGCACTTTTTTACTCAGATCCTGATCAAAGAGCCCCCAGCCCCTTGGGGCCTAAGTCTTGTTCTAAACTCATTGATTTCACTACCCTTTGAACCCGCATCATCTTGTGATTTGAAGTTTTTGTTGTGGAAGACTCCCTTTTTAGTAGCCATAACCTCTGCCAGACAGGTATTAGACTTACAAGCTCCTTCTATTCATTTCCCTTGTATCATTTTCCATAAGGATAGGGTATCCTTGAGAAACTAATCCATCGTTCCTTCCAAAAGTCTGTTCAGAGAATAATATAAACCAATCCATAGAATTGCACATGTTTTTTCCAAACTACAGCGACAAGGCAGAATATAGATTGCACCAGTTGGATGTATATAGGCAGCTATACTTTTATATGCATAGATCAAAAGGCCTCAGGAAATCCGACCAGCTTTTTGTGTCCTTTTCTGACAAAAAGAAAGTGTTACCAGTTTCCAAAGTAACTTTGTCAAAATGGCTGACTGATGTTTATTATTCTTACTGTAAGAGAAAGAAATACAAACTGCCTGGGAAGATAAAGGGACATTCCACAAGAGCAAGTCTCTACATCCTTGGCCTTTCAGGACAAACTTCCTATAGACTCTATTTATGCAGCTGCCACATGGGTATGACCTCATACCTTTATCACTCATTACAAATTAGATGTGGCTTCCTGGAACAGGTCTTCCTTTGGATACACTGTATTAAAGAGTATTTTCTCCTGAGCCACCCTGAGATTAAGGTGCTAGGAATGCTGTCCCAACCTGCAAGAATTACAGCGAGATAGGACAACAACATTAAGAAGTTATGTACTTACCATAACATTCTATGTTTGTTGTCTATCTCGCCTACATTCTTGCATCCCACCCTCCTACCCCCATCCTGCGTTCATGGAGGAAAGGGTGGACAAGTCTCTTATGTACATAGTTATGATGATTTGGAGTCTCAGGGCTTTTGTGTCATACCAAATATCTGTACTTGGATATAAATATATTTTCTGCTCTGTTTTTTTTTTTGGGGGGGGGGTTAGTTTAAATCTTTTGCTTGCAAACAAGATCTGGGGATGTGGCCCAGAGGATCGTGGGTAAGGGGTTAGCCTCGAGCCATTGGAAGCTCTCGAGCTTTAGTATTTGGCTGAATCGGAGCTTTAAATGGCTCCGAACCCAACCTGCACGAATGTAGGAGATGGACAACAGACATAAAATGTTATGGTAAGTACATAACTTCTTATTTTGCTTTTGTTCTCAAAAGCTTCCTGAAAATATTAAGACTGATATTATAAATTATCCCAGCTAAGATGATAAAGAAATGTGATGAAAGAGGCAAGCTGATTCAGTAATTACTCAAGAGTTTTCAACCTTGTTTTTTTTAGAGCTGTTAGACATTTTCCATCCCCCTCAACTTCTTTTTTGCAATAAGCAATTTTTAGAGCAAGGAGCTGACCAACAGTTTTTTTTTCAAACAGGCAGGAACAGTCTTTTTACTCAGCATGACTGTCTGTTTTTCAGGCTCTGCCCCCCTTCCACACTGGCAACCTGTTCATCTCTGAGGCTTCTTCTTCCTTGTGGAACCAGGTTAGTACAGATGAGTGGTTTTAATTGTAATTTAGCTGGAGCACCCTTGGCAATGGGAATTTTTCCATTCCTTCCCAGTGAAGCAAGTCTCTCTCTCTTATCTGTTACCAGATGTTGGCACAGGGAGTGATAGAACCGGTGCCTTACTGCCACTTGGTCAAAGGCCTTTATCCAAGATTTTTTAGTACCAAGATGATAAGGATCCTAGAGGCTTGTAGTGGATATCTCCTTTTGGTCCTTTGTGCTCCCTCACATAGCTTTTGTGATAAAGCTAGATTTAAAGGACACCTGTCCTTCCCAGCGCTGAGCAGTTCAGGCATTTAGGATTGGCTGTGTGTGGTTTACCCTGTCAGTTTTCTAGCTTATCCTTGGTGCAGAGAAATGCAAAGGATATTTACGAAGTATTGAGCTTTTGTCATAGCTTATTGCTGACTTACAGGCATTCACATCTTTCCATACCAGCTGACTCTCTTATCATTGCAGACTGTTTTTTCATCTATCAGAAGTATTTAGTAGCTGTTAGGAGTCTACTACTCAGTTCAGGTTTTCAAATCAACTTCAGAAATCTTCTTTGATCCTTTCTCACAGAAGTGTATCCTATGATGTTTGTTGGATTCTACCCTGAGAAAAGCTCTTCTTCCTCCAGAATAGGTACAAATGCTTCTGTAGTTGTTCCTGAGATTCTCCAATCAAACCCATGCATCTCTTCAGAATTACTCTGGATTTTGGGGTGCATTGCATTGAGAATTTTATGCTTCCTCAGGCCAAACTTTACATGAGGAGAATACAGTGGTACCATAGATAAGTCTGGATTCAGCATCTACAGTCTTTGTCCTTTCTCATTTCAATTATAGGATTTGCAAAGAGGGAGATTCTGTGGTGAGTAGACCAGTTATTTTGCAGTCCACATCCTTCATTCTTCCTTTCACCCCCCCCCCCCCCCCACACACACACACACACACACACACTCACAGACACACAGTCTGCCACCACAACTGCATCACACCTGGCGTAGGGTGCATTTTCATAAGGTGTAAATGTGCAAGCTCTGTCGAATCCTCAAGACTGATAGCAGCACTTTAATGTCACAGAGATGTTGGCAGTGATCATTTTTGGAAAGCGTTAAATCATCACTGGTCCCCAAGACCTCTGTAAGTTTACACAAACAGCACTACGGTGAAGTGGTTCATAAACTAACAAGGAGATATCAGATCTTGCCCTCATTTCAGGCCTGTTATCATAGCTTGGGAGATAGCAACTCAGCTGATTTGACTCTTCAAAGTTCATGCTTTCCATCAGAGAAAACTTGATTGAGGACAGGCTCAGCTGGATCAGGCCAGACCCCCATGAATGAAATCCTGACCCTGGTGTCTTCCAGAAGTTGATCCAGTTCTGTGGATCACTTTAAGTAGATCTGTTGCCTCCTTTCAGAACAGACATATAAACAAGTTCTGTTCCAGGACTTCTTGTTAAGAGCCTTGGAAGACAGATGTTTTTCTCATCCCATGGATGGGTATGTTCTTTGTATCCTTCACCATTTGCAGTGATATTCAGGGTTCTTCTGAAAATCCAGAAAGGTTCCATAAAAAAAATATAGGAATGATTCTCTTTTTGACCCAGGCAGCTGCGGTTCTTCTTTCTTTTCAGTTAGGCCAAAGACGGTGACCACAAGTTTTCCTTGCACACTGGATATACTCACACAAGGTTGGAGTTGTTTAATATACTCCAACCTGAAAACTCTTCAACTACCTACCTAGATGATAAAAATTTTGAAGTCTATCAGGCACCTTTTTCTGTGGGCATGCAACAGGTATTAAGGGAGAGAAAAAAATGCTACTAGAACATCATATGTGCAAGTGCAAAAAATGTTATTTTATGGGTAGTGCCAGTACAAGAACAAAGACCATGTTCAGGTCCAGTTATTCTTTTTTGTGATTATTTGTGTGTTTTACTTTTCTCTGACCTTTCTTAGCAAGGTGCATTTTTAAAACACCTTTATTAAATTATCGCCTAAGACATAGGCACACATGCATTAATAAAAAGAAAACAAACCATATTAATGTTTTTTTTCCTTGCAGTATACCTTAAATATGTTTTCTTTGTTTATATTAGCTGTTATTCACTCCATCTTTACCTAAATTGCTCAAGTCCTGCTTTCTCTTAAATATCACTCCTTTTCATGGGCATTGATCTGCATCTCCTGTTCCCACAAATTCTATTTGTTTTTTTAAATAATTTGCTCCTTCTCTTTTCTAAAGATCTCCCTTCCAGTTCTTTTATTTTTTTAATATTTTCTAGTATTATAATTACAGTTGGTTTAGATTTTGATTTCTTTTTTCCAATAAATGTTTTTTGGCAGCCAGTGGCATTAAACTTAATATGGCCTAACTATGTCTAGACAAATCTGATCTCTGTCCCAACTCAAAAGAATAATTTCCTTAGTTATAGCCATTTACTCCCTAAATATTTCTGACAGAGTACTTGGTAGGGAAGTTATCAAATATGTAAACTTATTACACCCCCAAAAAACTTGTTCCCAGTTATCTCTCTTTGACATCATACCTTCAGCATTTGCTGTTTACATGAAGAAAAAAGTCTTTGAAGTATTTGTAATATAAAAATACCTATACAAACACTTCCCAAGCTAATTTTCTGAACATTGTCCCATAGGTGAGAGACCTACGCATACCCTTCCATTTTTCCTTTGAAATTTGCTTCTTCAGTCTCTCTTCCCATTCTTTTCTAACCTCCACTAATTGATTCTTATATTTGTTGTGCAATATTTTATGTGCCCCACTACTTAATCAGTTTTTAACAGCAGCTTCTATTGTAGACTTGAGTAAAAACTCTGCCAGAGCTGATCCTTCACTTAGAAGTCTTCTATCCCTTTCTCTTTGAGTATATTCTGCTTTCCCTACCAGGGATTAATATTAAGCTGTAGCCTGCAGTCCAAACTGCTGCTTGGCCTTATCCCACTTTGCTGTCATTTGCTCTGTAGTTATTTGCTTCCAGTACATTGGCTCCTTAGACAGTTTTCCCAATTTTTATTGTTGATATCTCACTATCCTTATCCAAAAACAAGAACTTCCAGTTTCTCAGTTTTTATATTATCTTTTATTTGTTTTCTTACCACATATCCAGAGCTGCCGTAAGATAATCCTTTTTCATCCATACACCTAAATGTTTGCCTCCTCTTCACAAAACCACAGATCTGATGTCAATTTTCATTCATTCCCTAACAGTTGGGTTTGGATCTGACCCTTGGATCAGACTTGGGTGTTAAGTACAGCTCGTGCCCACGAGAAAAGTCTCAAGCTCCTCGCTTACCCATAATGGTCTATCCCCTAACATACCTCAGATCTTGTTTGCCGCTATTGCATTCAAATGTAGTCACTGTGAGCTCTCAAGCTTAGTGTTCAAAGTCGGTGGTAAATGACTATCTTATTATGTTATTACCTTTTCCTGTAGCTTATATATTTGTTCCCTTACCTACACACTAGTGTGATTCCTTCTTACCATTGTTTGTAAACTTTCCCTTCTTTCCCCTTTTACACAGTTAGTGTATGCTTTGATACCATTGGTGGTATCTCCTTTCCTTTTCTATCTTTAAAAAAAAAAATAAAAAAAAAGTTTGTTTTCCTCTCTAAAAATCTGTTTGTTAAAATATCTGGAAAAACATCTGGTTTTAAAAAGTGCCAGAAGTGCGGTCTTAAGTTGCCTCTTTCTGAAGCACACACCTTGTGCATTTATTATCTAAGCCCTGAGGAGCATCTTCAGAAAGATTATGACCTCTGTAAGTCTTTTAATCCTCGGGCCATTATGGACCATAAGAACAAGCTTATTTTAAAAGGTTTGCTTCCTTCTACATTTTCGGAGTCCTTTTTTGGGGCTTTGACAAGGGAACTCTATAGAAAGCCTTCGGATACTTCAGGCTCCTCCCCCCTTTTTTCTGATTCGATGGTAGAACCTCCAAGAAAGAAACACAAAAAGTCAGATCCAAAGACTGCTTCTTTACTAAAGGTGGTATCATATACTAAATTGGTTTCCTCAGATCCTGTATTATTGGATCCGAAGCATTTACCTCAGATGAGATGTTCGCTCTCCATAGATCCGGTACCCTCTTGGGTCCCATCGCCATATTTATAGTCTTGCCGGCATTCCAGGTCCCCCTCTTTGGCCTCATCATAGGTTCATAGGTAGGTACTAGGCTATCGGCCCAGGGGCCTATGCAAGCCCAGCCAAAAAGGTACCCTGGCTTTTGCCACCCAAGAAAATTATTTTCCTGTGCCACTGTTGAGCAGAGCCACAGAGGTGATCCCCGGGGTAATTTCCTGTTTCCCATCCAATCATCAAGATTTTTCTTGAGTGCTAATGAGGAGCTTTGTATGCTATAGATAGGTAGTTTATTCCAGAGTATGGGAAGTCTCTGGGACAGGAATCTATCCCTCCGGCATGTTCTGTTTATTGTGGTGACAAGGTTTAGGTCCCTAGAGCATGTAGCTCTAAGGGTCTAGGATTTCTTTAAGTGGAGCATGTCCAACAGCTCTGGGTTTGACATAGCTTTGTATGTTAGGCAGAGATCACCTCTGAGTAGGCGATATGTGACAGAGTAAAGCTGGAGTTTTTTGAGACGGTCTGCGTAGAGCATCTGGTTGAAGCCAGTAATCCTCTTTGTGAGGTATTTCTGCGCCTTTCCAGTTGTTGTAGATGTCTTGTGAGGTACATACCAAAAGGGGTGTTGTACTCTATAATGGGTTTAATGAGTGATGAGTAGAGGGGAACAATGACCTCTTTTTTTCTGGGTGAGAAACCTTTTGTGATGAGGTGTGCCACGTAGATGGATTTCCTGACTACTGTGGCGATGTGATTATCAAAGGAGAGACTACTGTCCACCTGTGTCCTAAGGTCTCTTATCACACTTTCAGTGTTAAGTATACTACCGCCTATGTTGTAGTTCATGGGTACAGAGTTTTTACCAAAGGAGATGACATTGCACTTTTTGGCACTGAGCTTGAGGCCATGGCTTTGACACCAGGCATCTGTCTCAGTGAGGCCCTTTTTTAGGATGTCCACATTGTTAGGAGTTTCGATTATGGCTCCTAGTTTTCAGTCATCTGCGAACTAAGTTAGCCAAAGACCTTCTGTGTTAGCCTGTACTTCAGAGAAGTAGATACAAACAAGAGAGGACCCAGGACTGAACCCTGTCGTACTCCACTTGTCACTGGTCTGAAGTCGGATTTGGAGTCTGCTACTTTCACAGTGTGGGTTCTGTCAGTGAGCCAGTTGGTAACCCATCTTGTGACATAGGGATTTATAACTAGTTTGGTGAGTTTATCTATAATTCCAGAGTGGGGGTGGTGTTGAAAGCCTTGGCAAGATCTAGATAGGCTGTGTGAACCACCTTATCCTTGTCTATGGCTTTGTTGACTGCTTCAAAGAAGTCTATCAGGTTTAGGAGACATGATCTGCCTTTTACAAACCCAAACTGAGTGGGGTCCAGAGATTGGAGATTACCAATGTCTTTGTTTATAAGTTCCAGGATGATACGTTCCATGGCCTTGCAGACCAGGCTCATCAGGCTAATGGGGCGGTAGTTCCCAGGGTCCGTGGTGGCTCCCCCCTTGTGGAGTAGGATAACCGTCGCTGTGCGCCATTCAACTGGCACAAATCCTGAGGTGAGGCTACGATTGAACATGGTGCTTATGTGGGGTGCCAGTTCGTTCTGTATTTCATGTAGAATGCAGCCTGGGATGTTGTCTGGTCCTATGGATGCTGTGTTATTGGCTTAGGAGAGTGTGGTTTTTACCTGTGCAGCTGTGATTACAGGAACTTTGCATTCTTCCGGTATAGAGATGGGCTCTTTAGGGGGTGAGAGGGAGGTAAAGTTAGCACTGAACCTATCTGCCAGGATGTTGGCAGTATCAGTTGGGTCTGTATATTTAGTGCCATTGTGCTGTAACTCAGAGCAGATCTGAGTGTTGCCATTGAGATTCTTGACATAGCTATAGAATGCTTTGTAGTTGTCTTTAGAATCAGTGGCGATTTTGTTTTCATAACTAGCTTTGGAGGATTTTATCAGGCATTGCAGCTTTTTACTGAGGCTGACCAGGGAGCTCCTCCACTCATGGGATTTTACTGTCTTTTGCAACAGTTTCTTCCTTCTGTTGTACAGTTTGTTTATGGCAGAGGACCACCAGATTGGCTTGCTTTTTTTGGAGGATAGCATCTTGGTTCTGTTTGGGATAGCACGATCCATGCACTCATTTAAGTGCTTATAAAGTCCAATTGTGTAGGATTCAGTAGTCGTAACTGTATTGTCCATCTGCATGGGTGTCATGAAGTTCACCACTTCTGTCCTAAGAAGCATGAAGTTGGCTTTGGAGAAATTTTTTACCATGGTTTCCTTAATGGGGAGTGGGGGCAGGATGTGGATATCTAGGGTAATTGGCTCATGGTCGGATCGGTCCAATGAGGCATTGACTTCAGGTGTGGAACACCGGTCACTCATGTTGGTAATGACTAGATCTTGGATATTGTTGCCCCTGGTGGAGTTGTGGATAAGTTGATCCAGGGCATTGGAGTTTATGAATTCCAGAAAGCGTTGAGGGAAGGAGTTGGAGCATGAGTAGTTTTCCCAGTTAATGGTGGGCTAGTTGAAATCAGCCATTATTAGGGTGTTTGGTTGAACCCTAATATTTTCCAGTACATCAAAAAAAAGGAGTGGGAATCCTGGGACATGGTGGGTAATCTGTAGCAAGCTACAACTTGGATTGCAGTTTTGTCCAGAGTTAGTTGCACTTAGATAACCTCGGCTGCGTTATGCTGAGCAACTAGCCTGTAGGTGTGGATATCCTTAATGAATATAGACACACCTCCGCCTTCGGTGTTCCAGTCCAGGTTACATGGCCGAAAAGTGTGGTATGAGTTTTAGCCTGGTAGTGCAGAGGTGCTCTCTGGAGCCTTGAACCAGGTCTCAGTCGCCGCACAGATATCAATGTTCTCCATTTTAAGGAGTGCCTCGAGTGAGTGCATTTTGAGATTTAGACTTCTAGCACTGAGTAGCATCTCCCTCAGTTTTTGCTTGCCTGTTCCTGTTACGGTGGTGAATTTGTCATTTGAACCTTGTCTAAAAAAGTTTGACAAAAGCCAATGTGGATAGAATAAGGAAATTTCTGTTGGCACAGATTCAGATGGGGGTCCTTTTGGCTCCTACCCCTTTGGGTCAAGGAGCCCTCAGCAGCACTGCAACACTGATCTCAGCTACTTCTCTGATATAACTCATACTTTTGGAGCCCTTGGGTCTGAGTTTTCTGGGACCAACTGGGTGGGTTCTGAAGATCATAGTCTCTTCGGCTCTTGAGTCCTTCTTTGAGTGCACTGGCTCTGAGTGCTTTGGAGCAAGTTGACTCTGAGCCGAAGCATCCCTTTCAGATCTGAGGTGTTGAAGTCAAATCCAAAGTTGTTGTAGCCATCCCTGCTTCTTGGAGCTTCAGCATTGGATAGCTCAGCTCTGACCTCTGCTCCAGGTGAACTGCCTTTGCGGTAGGGGGAAGCTGATGGGGTAGAAGCGTGGCTTCTCAGCTTCATCTACTTCTCCTCAGAGTGTTTCACTTTTGAGGTAGTGGAGAGAGTGTTTACTGCTTCTGTAGGATGGACCATCCACCCCCCCCCCAGATTTCCCTTCTGGGTCCCGTACATCTCTGTGCCTTGAGCCTCATCACTCTATTCCACAGGGACAGCCAGCCTAGAGTCTCCAAGTTATCCAGGAGGATATTACCATTTCTTACGATATTTCTCCGGAACACCCCACCCTAGGAAGAGGAAGTGCAGGAAGAGGCACTTGGACTGTCCTCAGGAGGTGGTCACTGAAGATACTGATTTTAATGAGGGGAAGAGTACCCAAGATCATTACCTGATGCCATCTCATTTAGAGACATCCTAGAGATCCTTGAGGGTGATTGGTCTACTAATAACCCTTCCCAAGAGGAATTGGGTCTGGCCCATCTACCTCCTGGGTGACTCCACCTGCTGACAGTCTCTTTAACTTGATCTCTAGGTGGACATGGAAGGAACCAAACCAAGAACCGATCTCCAAGAGACCAGACCAGATTTTGGCATCACCTAAAGGAAAGGAATTTTGGAGCAAGAAAGTACCGGTGGATGCCATGATTGTGGCTGCAGCCACCAAGAAGGAAGTTGCAGAACAGAGTTCTTCTGTCCATCCCCCTAACATTGAGTCACGGACGTTGGACAGATTTGTGAAGAGTGTTTGCTTCAGTGACATTTGCACTCAGGTTGCTGAATTATTTGGCACACTTCACTAGGTTGTAGAGGGTTTTGATTAAGGAAACTTCCAAATCTCTGTAGGACCAGTACTTCTGAGGCTCAGACTTCACTGGCCTCACAGTTGGTTACACTACAATCAATCACTAATTCGTCCATAAGGCTTATTTCACATGTACCTCAAGGGCGGCAGGTTCAGGCATTTCCATTAGGAGACATGCCTGAACCCGCAGAAAGGAAATTCACCCCAGGGATCACGTCAGTTGCCCTGCTAGACAGGGGTCCAGGAAAGTAAATAATGTGGGAAGAAATAGCCAGGGAATTGTTATGGCTAGGCTTGTATAGGCCCTAGGGCTGATAGCCTAGTACCAACCTATGAACCTATGAACCTTAGTTGCGCTTGTGTGACTTTGTGGAGCCCAAGTCCTCTTTCATCAATGCACCTTTTGATGAAAGCTATGTTTGACCCTAAAGTAAAGGGGACACACACCAAGTGTGAGCAAGATGAAAAGACACTCTCTGCAGTGGTAGTATGTTTTTCAATCCTTCAAAGGACCTTTTCTAGGAATCAGAGGAGGTTGAAAAATGTGGTTCAGAAAGTCCCAGGGTCCTTTCCAAGATCCACGTGGAGATAGTTCCCGTAGGGGCAGAGGGGGAAGCTCAAATGGAAGACACCTCCCACGCAGTAGAGGAGGCCTGCAGAACCAAGGGTCTAGAGATTCCTTCTCTGACAAGACCCTACCAGCACTCCTGAAAGGAGGCCTGAATGTACACCTCTGGAGGCAGTCGGGTGTCATTTATCCCTGCACAAGAGAGCCTGGTTAGACCTTTCAAATGATAAGTGGGTGCAGAGGATTATTTATAGAGGTTATATAATTCCCTTTTCCCTACCACCTCCAATTGTATGCAAAATTCCTGATGTTCCACCCAGTCAGAGGAAAGCAGCAGCACTAGAAGTAGAAAAGCTGCTAGAAAAAGAGTAATCCAAGAGGTCCCACCAGACCAGATAAAATCTGTAACTTAATCAAGATTGTTTTTAGTGCCAAAGAAAACAAGGGACTGGAGACCCATTTTGGATCTCAGCAGTCTGAACAGATCACTTCAACACAGCAAGTTCTGGATGGTCGTTGTTCAGTTCATTCTGCCCTTTTTGTGCAAGGATGACTGGATGTGCTCAATAGACCTTCAGGATGAGTACCATCACAGAACAATGAACAGACAGTCCAGAAGGTAGTTATGCTTCTGGCTGAAATTCAGTCATTACCAGTTCAGAGCACTGCCCTTTGGCCTCACCACAGCCACCAAGGGTGTTCACCAAATGCATGGGAGTGGTAGCAGCTCACTTGAGACTGCAGGGATTCTGAGTGTTTCTGTACTTGGACAACTGGCTCACAACTGCTCCAAGCAGGTATCTGCTGATAAGAGCTGGAGATCAGGTACTCCAGACTTGCTCCATTCTGGGATTACCATAAATTACAACAAATCTCAGTTAGAACTGTCTCAGACATTGGAATTCATAGGAGCAGTTTTCAACACTGTATCCGTGACGGCCTCTCTTCCTATCTCAAGAGTACAGGCTGTCTGATTCCAGGTTAGAAAGATAATTCAAAATTCTTCACTTTTAGTCTGATTGATTCTACAAGCCTTGGGGGGGGGGGGGTGTCAGTGTCTGTGGTGATAGTTCTAGTTCCCCCTAGCAAAATTTCATATGAGTATTCCTCAGTGGATGTTAGCAATTCAGTGGTCTATTCTTCATCAGCTTATGTCCACTCAGATAAGAATTACCCAAGCATGCAAAAGATACCTTTGGTGGAGGATCCGCTCAGATCAGGTTCTACAAGGCCATCCCTTTATTTTTTCCTCAACTCAAGGTCATAGTGACCGTAGACGCATCCCATATTGGGTTGGGGGGGCACTTCTTGGGAAAAACTGTCCAAGCCAAATGGTCCCCTGAAGAGGCCAATATATGCATATCAGTCTCCTGGAAATGAGAGCAGTGCTGTTAGTGTTGCAGGCTATCCAAGACGCTCTCCCTTTTGGGACAGTTGCGATTCAGACAGGCAATATGAACATGGTTTAGTACATAAACAGGGAGGAACCAGATCTTGGCCCTTATGTCGAGAAGCTCTCAGAGTTTGGCGATGGGCAGTCTCTTCCAACTGATAGCAATGTACATTCCAGGGAAATCCAATGTGATAGTGGACAAGTTAAGCGGGTCCATTCTACTACCTTACGATGGGGTTTCAACAAGGAAGTGGTGGAAATTATTTTTCACCAGTGGGACTAGCCATGCTGCGACCTGTTTGCATCTCCCCTAAACAACAAGTGCAACAGGTTATTTGCTCTAATTCCCCCACAGAGGGAATTACAAGAGAGTTGTTCTACTACACAGTTAGTCCCCCTGGTCTCATGTGTGCATATTCTCCCAACCCCCTTAATTCCCAGATTTCTAGTTGAAGAGCAAAGTCATAGTAATTGCCCCTTACTTGGCTTGGATAATTTGGTTCCCCCCTTTTTTGGCCTCATCCAGTCTACCATCCTTGGATTCTGGTCCATTTCCAGACCTTCTGTCTCACCAGACAGACATGATTCACCGAATATTTCACACCTAAAACTGCATGATTTCTCCAGTTCCATTGATAGCCAGGAAGCATGTACTCTCTTCCCTGTTCATCATATACTTTTGTCTTCTGACAAAGCTTCCACAAGGAGACTTTACAGCATTAAATGGAAAATATTTGTTTTTTGGGTGCAGCAGAAACATATTGACCCTTTTTCAGCATGAGTGCATAGTGTCCTTGAATCTTTAACAACAGTTTCCAACAAAGGAGCCACCTCCTCTGCTATTAGAGTACAGCTAGCTACAATCTCTAATTTTCATATAGAGATTAAACACACTTCCTTGGCTTCATCAAAGCTTTGTAAGGGTGTTTTGAAAAGTACTCTTTGATACTTCCTTTTTGAGGATCCAACTCCGCCATGGGGCTAAAATGTAGTATTACCAGGCCTTAATTCATTCCCCTTTCAAACCAGCAGCAAAATGTGAACTTAAGATTTTGACCTAGAAAACTATGTTTTTGGTAACTATCACTTCTGCTAGAAGATACTCAGTTTTTCAAGCATTGTCCTCTAAACCATTTTCATTCTTCAGCTCCCCTTCAACCAGCCCCCTACCTCTGAACTAAGGACTTCTGGAAGAGAAACACCTTATAAGGGAACCGCTGATGTTCATCGTGTTTCACTGTTGCAGTCATTTCACTTGGGTTATCCTGCTGGCAGGCTACCCGCAGTCGGCCTGAATTCCAAAGTCCTGGTCCAGCTTCGGTTGCTGTCACCTTTTCCCTGACGTCAGTGCACCAGGGGTATATTTTTTTTATTTTATTTTACATTTGTTTACCGGGAAAGTCCGACTGGACACGGATCCCTTTTCAGCGGAGGTCCGGGGAGAAAAGCTCCACAAATATTACATTATATTGGTTAACATTACCATTTATACAAAACATTAGTTAACATTATCATGATATAAGACAGTATTCATGCAGACAGTTACACAATTAGTTGCATTACATCAGTAATATTCGCAAGATGCAGGATATTTCGACTCGGAGTACAATATGTTGGTTGAATGCAGATGAAAACAATAGTTTGATAGAGTTTTATTAGAGTATCTGCTAAAATTTGAGCAAAAGGGGTAAGACAGTAGAGAATAATTTGATTTACACCTTGGTGTCACTAAACTATTAGTGGTTGAGAACAATGGTGTTTATTTGTGTATTAATAGTAGTGAATTAATTTAGATATATAAGATGCAGCCGACGCCATTTTCTTCAGTCTTTCTTGCCACGCGGTGCCCGAAGCAAAAGCAGTTCGCAAGTGCCGGTCGGCCGACTCCAGAGATTTTCGAAATTGAATTTCAGATCTGAAGTCTTAAATAAAGCTAAGTAGCCCATTGGGGAAACTTTTTCTTGCTCCAGGCCGATGTCAGTAAAAGGTAACAATTGTATTTCTTGTGGGAAGCAAACACCTCATAAGGATTTTCACTCTTACTGTATTCCTTGCCTAGGCCCTGACCACGACGTTGCTAGTTGTCGGTTTTGTGCTAGATTGAACCAACGAACTATTAAGCGTCGGTTCGATTTTGCTTTACATTACTTTGGCCGAAGGTTTAACTATATAATGCCGTCGGAACAAACGATGACCGGAGTCCATAAAAAGCGCAAGGAAAAAGAAAGACAGGCATCCGAGGTCCAAAACCGATGAAGCCTCTTCTAGGCCAGTCGCCGGTTTGCCGGTTTTCAGTGAGGCGCTTTCGCAGCCCCTGACACCTGCTACCTCAGAGCCACAGGCGGTCTCCGACTCCCACGTGGAGACAGCTAAGCCTCTGGAAACTCAAGGTATTGGGCCTACGGAAACAATTCCCTCAGATGGGTCTGGAGCCGCTGAGCAGGCATCGGCTTCTGAGGGTGTTTTCAGACCTACACAGCTTACTGTCAAGACCACTTCAGCAGCCAAGGCAAAGTCTAAAACACCTTTAAAGACAAAGAAACAAGTACAGCATTCTCCTGGACAGTCATCCATGCCAAAGAAACAGATGCTCAAAATGGCCGAGGACCTAATTACTTTGATCAGGGGTTCCCATCCCCCTTCTGATAAAAGGCCTAGGCAAGACGCTGACTATGACTCCTCTGACCAGGTTTCTATTTCTTCTGAATTCTCTTCAGAACAGGGATATTCTCTTCCTCCCTATGAGGACTCTGATGCTGAAGAATCTATCGCTTCAGCCTCCCCTGCTGAGGACTATTCTTTTGGGGAAACCCTGCACACCATGAGGGAACATTTCCATTGGGAGAGCCAGGATTATTCGGAATCCAAGAAAAGGCTCAGAGACTTTCTTTTATTGCCTCAGCACAGGTCTCTTGCTATCCCCCCTGTACTAGATATTGTTGATGATGTATTTTCTGAATCCAGTTTGACTCCTGATTCTTTACCCCTTGCATCTGTTAAACCAGATAGGTGCTACAAGGTTTCAGATTCTCATAAATTTCTTTATACAATCCCTGCTGCTGTTCCAGAAACTATTTCTCAGGGTCCCAAAGGGGTCAAGGCTTCCACTGCAAAAAACCCCTTTCCCTCTGATAGGGATTCTAGAGCACGGGACAGATTGGGGGAAAAAGTTTACACCTCTGCTACTTTAGCTGTAAGGGCTTTAAACTGCCAGTTCCACATGCTTAAATATCAACAATACCTAATGTATTTGCTAAAACAGAAAATGCTTACAAGCTCTGAATATCCTGAGAACAAGGAAATGCAGGATTTATTGCATGCGGCTGAACAAGTGGGAAAGCATACTTTGCAGTGTGGTTTTGATTCATTAGAGGCATCTTGCAGAGCCACAGTTACAGGTTCTGTCATTCAAAGGCATGCTTGGTTAAAAGAACAGAGTTTACCTGATCATGTTAAAGCAAAATTATTGGATGCTCCATTACAGCATGATACTTTGTTTGGTGTTAAGGCAGAAGACGTGTTAAAGAAAATGGAGGATAAAGCAAAATCATTGCAGACAGTAAAGGGTTTCTTATAGGTTCAGCCATCTAGATTTAGCAGGAACTGGACTTCTAAAAATTGTTCCTTTCCAGTGTCAGACAGGCCACAAAGAGGCAGACCTCAGCCCCAAGGCTCATACAGACCTAAACAATGGGGTGCTTCAGCCCCCAAAGGCGAAGACGACAAATCACAACCTTATAGGAAACAGTCCCAATGACTTTCCTCTACAAATACCAAGCACTTACCTTTTGGCAGGACCCCTTGGGGGGGAAACTAGCACTTTTCTCACAAAATTGGCACATGATCACCCAGGACAAATGGGTACTGAATATTGTTTCTCAGGGTTACAGGTTCCACTTTCACACCCTACCAATGTCAAAAGGTATGCCAGACCTGCCACACAATCAATGGGCAGAGGCACAAAAACAAATTTCTGCTCTCATGGACATGAGGGCTATTCAGAAAGTACCACAGCAGGAACAGGGGCAAGGATTTTGCTCAAGACTTTTCTTGGTACCCAGAAAGGACAAAGCTTGGAGACCCATACTGGACCTGTCTATTCTAAATACTTTCCTGGACGTTCCAAAATTCAAAATGTTAACACTGTAGCAACTTCTATAAGCAATAAAAAACCAAGAGTGCACCAATGGCTGAAATAAATCCAAAGACTGTGATGAATTTACCGTTTATTGTTAAGAATAACGACAGGATCCAGGGAATAAGCGCTTTCACGTCCTATGATGCTTCATCAGACTTCCATAAAATGCTTGTAAAATGCCAACTCCTTAAATACATCTTAATTAATAAGCATTCACAAACTAAATGAATTAATTACAATCAATTAAAATAGTAGATGCAGATGGAGCTAATAAAAGTGAATAGCATTGTTATAAAAATATACTCGTAAAACACCATGTATTGAGTTCAACAGAATCTAAAAACATATATAAATGTTAATTTCATAATACAAGGCATATAAATATGTACAGATGCAAACTAAAATCAGTGTTTGAGTGGTCGTGCTGCTAAAAATGGCTTTAATGTAACCTTATCATTTAAACCATATTTATATGCCTGCAGCCTAACTATCCACTTATTCTCTATCTCTTCAAGTTTATTTTTAAAATTACCTAATCTATGAGTCCTCTTTACTATCTCTAGTACTCTAAAATTAAAAGAATGTCTAAGACCATGGTCAAGGACATGTTGTGCTAGAGCATTGGTGGTGTTCTCTTTATGTATTGCATAAATGTGCTCCCTTATACCCTCCCTTAATGTCCTATTAGTTTTACCAACATAAAACTTTGAGCATGCTTGACATTGCGCTAAATAGACTACATCTGTAGTTCTGCAGTCAGCATATCCTCTGAATGTATAAACATGTCCAGTGTGAGGATGTTTGAATGCCTGATCTTCCCCTATATACTTGCATTGATTACAAGTGCGGCAGGCAAAAGTGCCTGCCCTCTGTGACGTAATAGATCTGTCATTAAATTCTTCATAACATAACAGCCTGTTCAAAGATTTCATATTTTTATAGGCTATATTAGGCTTGTCACTCACTAACTGTCTAATTTTGTCATCACTCGTTAACAACTTCCAATTGTTGTTAATAATCTGCTTGATGTAACTATTCCTATTAGTGAAAGGAATTGTGAGTCTATTTTTTACCATTGTGTTGCTGACACCTTGTGTGTCCGTAAAGTGGGATGTAGAATTCTCTCTCCTGTTGAAAAACGGGGTCCCTTTCCCTGTTCTATGCCTATCACCTGTCCTTATGGCTTCATGCACCTCTGCTCTTTTATAACCTCTAGATACAAAGTTATCTGTCAAACTGGCTTGTTGCTGTCTAAAGACTGTTTCCTGTGTTGTTAGCCTGGATACTCTGAGGACTTGATTTTCAACTATATTAGAATGTACATGTCGGGGGTGCATACTGTTGCGGTGTAATAAATTGTTCCTCCAGCATGATTTTCTAAATAATTCAGTGTCTATGCCCTTTCTACCTTTGGTTAACCTAACATCAAGAAATTCAATCATTTTCTGTGAATGTGAACATTCAAAGGCCAGAAAGTCAGTTGTGCCATTAATGTATTGAACAAACTCATATAGTTGTTCTTCAGTTCCCCCCCATACAATAAACACATCATCTACAAATCGACTATAATGTTTAAGGTGGTTCATAAACTCCATATTTTTCAAGACATATGCTCCTTCCCAGAACGCCAACACCAAGTTGGCATAGGAGTTGGCGCAGGGGGTCCCCATTGCCACCCCCTTTCTCTTTAGATAATATGCCTTTTCATATGACAGAACATTGTTCTCAAGGACAATTTCTAATAACAGCATCCATCTAATAACTAGGTCGTTGGTAATGTGATTCTCAAGTAAAAAAAGCCTCACGTACTCAACACCTACATTGTTAGGTATAGACGTGAATAATGATTTAACGTCTAAAGTTACAAAAAACTTCTACCCATACTGGTCAAGAAGGCTTGGCTAGTTACTTCGGACCTCAAAGAAGCATACCTACATGTCCCAATCAGACAGTCTTGCAGAAGATACCTCAGATTCATAGCTGGCTCAATGCATTACCAATTCTCTGCATTGCCCTTTGGCTTATCTACTGTGCCCAGGGTCTTCACAAAATGCCTGGCTCCAGTAATTGCATTTTGCAGACAAAAAGGAATTCAAATATATCCCTACTTGGAAGACTGCCTTATTCAAGCAGAGAGCAAGGACATTCTACTAAAGCATCTGGCGTTTGTAAAAAGATTACTAATTTGCCTAGGGTACACAGTAAACGAAAAGAAATCAAAACTAGTGCCCTCTCAAGAGATAATATTCCTGGGTGCAAGCTTAAATACAACTGCCCAGATGGCTTATCTCACGCCAGACAAGCAAAGGCAGCTGACTCATTACTTTCAAATGATGGCAACAAAGACCTAGCTACCTGCAGGAAAAATTCTGCAGGCTTTGAGCTTTATGGCATCCTGCATCCTGCTAATTCCATATGTAAGACTGCATATGAGGAAGCTACAATGGTATCTAAAAAGTGTGTGGACTCAACATTGCCACAGCCTGGAAACAATAACTCTTATTCCCTGCCTGCAGCAGGAGTTTCGATGGTGGGCACTGGCCTGTCACCCCAACAAGGGACAGCCTTTCACTTTACCCACAGCCAGGCAGACACTATCAACAGATGCATTAGATTATGCCTGGGGGGCACACATGGCAGGAAAATGTATTCAGGGCACGTGGCCCACGGACCAAATGCATCTTCATATCAATTAAAAAGAGAGGCTACCTGTACAGAATGCCCTGATAGCCTTCAAGGATCTACTACATCCAGGGCAACTATTGCTAAAGACAGTTATGTGGTACATAAACAAGCAAGGAGGCACAGATTCCTACCCCTTCTGCAGGCAAGCCATGACTTTGTGGAACACCACACTGACCTATCAAGTACATCTGCAGGCACAATTCCTGCCAGGAAAGAAAAATAGTCTGGCAGACAAACTAAGCAGAAACCTCATGTACCCTCACAAGTGGAAACTAGATCCACAGGTCTTCAGCATGATAACAAGGAAATGGGGATGCCCAGACATAGATCTTTTTGCCTCCCCTCACAACTGCCAACTACAGAGATTCTGCACAAGGACTTACCACTCACAAGCATGGAAAGTGGATGCTCTGTCATTCAGCTGGAAAACCCTAACAGTTTATTCCTTTCCACCACTGCCTCTCCTCCCCAAGGTACTCCTAAAAGTCAGACAAGAGAAGCCAAAAATGATTCTGATTGCCCCAGACTGGCCACGCCAGCTCTGGTACCTAATCCTAAAGAGCTTGTCTCGAGACCCAGCCTGGACTTTACCTCAAATTCCTCATCTTCTGACTCAACAAAACAATCAGATCCTGCACAGCCAACTCAGAACCTTAAATCTGGCTGCATAGCAAATAATATAGCCACTCAGAACACACCTCTCTCTAAAGCTGTTATGGATGTCATTTTGGAAGCCAGGAAGCCCAGCACCAGGAAATCTTATGCAGAAAAATGGAAGAGATTCTGTGCTTGGAACCAGGCACAACGACTTGAACCACTTGTTCCAAATATTCCTCAGATTTTACAATACCTAACTGAGATGCTGGACAAAGGCCTATCCTTCTCATCAATTAAGATCCATGCCTCTGCCATTTCAGCTCATTACAATACGGAACCTCCTATTTTCTCACATCCACTGCTAAGACAGTACCTCAGAGGGGCAAAAAACATAAGATCCCCAAGGAGAGCACCGATACCTACATGGGACCTCAACTTTGTCTTGGAAAAGCTCACACTACCTCCTTTTGAGACAGCCAATGCAGCAGAGATAAAATTCTTATCATGGAAAACTGCTCTGCTCCTAGCAATAACTTCAGCAAGAAGAGTCTCAGAGTTACAGGCATTAATGGCAGTGGAACCTTTTATCATTATTCATCAGGACAGGGTTTCTGTAAGGACAAACCCAACATTTATGCCAAAGGTAGTATCCAGTGTGGCTCTTAACGAAACCATTAATTTGCCAACATTTTATCCAAATACCCAGAATAAAGGCAAGAGACTTCTGCACTCTTTGGACATACACAGGCAGCTACGCTTCTACTTGGACAAAACAAAAGCTTTCAGAAAAATTGAGCAACTGTTTGTAGCATATGCTGCAGGATCACAAGGAAAGGCTATTTCAAAGCAGACTATTTCAAAATGGATAGGACACTTCATTCGTTTCTGCTATGCACAGCATGGTAAATCAGTGCCTAAGAATATGAGGCCACATTCTACCAGGGCAGCAGCCACTTCAGCAGCCTTTCTCAGAGGAGTACCAACCAAGGAAATTTTGGAGGCTGCAACTTGGAGTTCAGTGCACACTTTTACCAAGCATTATCACTTACCTCTTTACTCTAAATCCAGAGCAGGCTTTGCCACTGTAGTTCTGCAGGGCCTCATAGCCACTCCTGATCCTATTTAGACCCACCCACCCTACCTCAGCTTTGGGATTCAACCCAAGTGTAATGACTGCAACAGTGAAACACGATGAACATAGTACAGTTGTGTACCTACCATAAATGTAGGTGTTTGAGTGTATTCACTGTTGCAGTCTAGGTTACCCATCCTCCATCCCCCTTTCTTTGCTGGGACTTATCTATACTTCTCTATCCTATACAACCTATGTGGTGTATTTGCTTGTAGATGAAGGTATCGTTTATTTTAGTGTATGTTTTTATAAGCAATATGTATTGCCTACCTTCTTGAGGGCACCTGACATCTGGGGCAGGAAAAACTGAAGAAAATGGCGTTGGCTCATCTTATATACCCTTGGCGCACTGACGTCAGGGAAGAGGCGACAGCAACCAACGCCGGACCAGGACTTTGGAATTCAGGCCGACTGCGGGTAACCTGCCAGCAGGATAACCCAAGTGTAATGACTGCAACAGTGAATACACTCGAACATCTACATTTATGGTAGGTACACAACTGTACTTTCTTTATATTAAGCTCCAGATATGGGTTTCTATTACCAGGGTAATAATATTTATTTGATACTGTCAGCCAGCAAACAAGATCTGAGGTGTTTTAGGGGATGGAGCATTATGGGTAAGGGAGGAGCTCGAGAGTTTTATAGTGGCTACGAGCTGTAAATAATGGCTGCGTCAGATCTGAGAGTTTGATCTGAACCCAATTATTGAGGAAGAATGAAAATGGACAACACAGATGGAACTTTATGCTGAGTACATAACTTCTTTTTTGGCAACACCTTTGCCTTCTCTTAGTATAGATATACATACACGCTTTTTAATCATGGTCTGAAATTGAAATGGATCTATGTGAAGCTGGATCTGACAGTTTTTTATCCACTTTGGGTGCATTTATGCCTTCTCTTGTTCCGTGAGATTCCCCTTATTCTGCAATACTTGAACCTTTGACAGTCCCTCTAAATAATTGTTAATTCTTAACCATATATATTTTTTTAATTTCTACTTTATTTTTAAAATCCACTTTCAGTTTCATTTTATCCCCCTCCTTAACTATATCTTCTGAAGAAATTTCTATCTTTGCTTAAAAACTCCTGAAAAATGTTCACTATACATTCCTTAAATTCCTCTCTTTTTAACAGATAGGTAGGGGAGCACCATTGTCTCATTTTTACTTCATCACCCTGCATTTTTATTTTATTTTTTATTAGCACATGATCTGAAATGGATATTGGATGTGTATCAACACTTTCAATTAAATACACATGTTCCTGTGAAATATAATTTCTGTCTAGCCTAGCCCAGTTGTACCTTGGAGAATATGTAAATTGTCTCGGATTTCATTCTACTGAATTCACATTTTCTATACCAAACATTTTCTTAAATTTCTTCAAATATCTACCCTCTTTTATCTTTTCGCTTCTAGGACCCCAGGTGCATCCTCACTATTGCAAATCAAATTCCTTTCCCCACCATAAGTAATATTCTCCTTTGAAAGTTGATTATTTCTCCCAGAATTTTCTTAAGCCCCATTGTAGCAGTTTTAGGTGGAATGTAAGTATATGCCAGTGCAGTCCTCCTCCCTTTCCAGTAGCCTCTTACCACATATCTGCCATTATTATCTTTTTTCCTGTTATGTCACTATTGGTGTTCCTCTCGCAATTCATGTAAGTGCTCCGTTTTTCCTGCGTCTGAAATATTCTGCTGAATAACTGTCCTGAAATCCTTTCTTTAGCAAATTCACATGCTCAGTTCTTTCCAGATGTGTCTGCTGTTGTATAGCCATTTGTAATCTGTATTTTTAAATGTAGTTTACTAATGTCTTTTTTGAATGTACCTGTGAGACCATTCACATTGCAAGATAATATGGAAAGTGTTGCCATTATGATAACTTATTGTTCCCACCTGTTATGTATAACATCTTTTTTTTTTTAATGTCTGTTTTCAACTTTTGTGTTGCATGCATGCAGTAATGTTTGGGAGGATGATCTTTTATACAGCTGTTTCTTGTCATGTCCATTTGAACCTATGTCACATCTTACAAGAATTTTTGTTTTAATAAAAAACGTCAAAAAACACCTCAGGATACCCCTATAATCTGTTAACTTAATACAAATGCACAACACTATGTTCATCTTCAGATAATGAAGTTTAACCCTCCTAATAGGAAAAATTGTTCCAGAATGGCAGCTACACTCATAGGCTTTAGTCAACCTAGAATTAATTATGTGGGCTAAGATGCATGGTACAGCCTGTGTGCCCCTGCTTACTCTAAGAAGTGCTGTCTGTTTTTATCTTATCCTTATTCCTCTCCCAGACGTAGAAAGCATCTTGAATGCTTTAAAAAAACATTAACTTTTAGCCTTAAAAATATTGTCCTCATGTCTCTTTAGAAACATTAGAACCAGATACATAGTTGCCTTCAGCTACAATCTTCTCATGTTACACTATAAACATTTATTTGCTAAAGGAATTATTTTCATTAGATTCAGTCTTCATTTATTTAATTTGTTCCACTTAAAACTTGTTATCCAGTCATTCCCCTATACAAAAGTAAAAAAAAAACATGTCAGCTCTACTTGTAGCATGATCTGTATAATTTTATACCCCATCCCCAACAACCCAAGATTGCTGCCAGTTATGCTAAACATGTTTTTTTCAGGCTCTCTACTCTTTTTACATTGCAGTGCCTACATATCTTAAAACTAGAAATGAATGAAATAAAGAAAAATGGGGCACCTGTTTACTTTAGTATTCCTGTAATGCACAAAAATAACTGAAAATGCTTTACTGTATAGTATGAAGTCTATGCCATGAAATGCTTCACAAAAATACGAAGAAGAAACAATTGTTTTACTTAGTTATATCTTTTCCTCTTTTACCTTTCCTTTAATGTACTTCCAAATATTAAAGAACTGTAGTAGGGCAAATGCTTTGGAGTCCCGTGTAACTTTACCAAAGTCAAAATAGTCCAATATTTCAATTTTTTTTGTTAAGCCATATTTCACAAATGTGATTTATGCTTTGTAATTCCACATTTATTCCTTAATTTCTGAGTTGCAGGCTTCCTTCTTGTTGATCTTCATGTCCCAGTTCCAGTCTCTGGTTCATTTCTAATATATCTCCCACTTCATCTAGTCAACTTCTGTGCTTTCCTCTGTTTTTCAAGCATTTTCCTTTGGAATATTGGAAAAGGTTTCACTGGCAAAATCTGTGTATGAGCTTTATCATCAGAATAGTAAGAAGCAGAGTCCCCATCTGTTTGATAGCTCACTTTTTGTTGGACAAACTTTTGTATTTCCTTCTAAGCCTGGTCTGGATCAAAACATTATTTTGATCCTCCACGAAAATATTCTGAAGATAGTTAGATACAGCATCTTGAATCTCACATCTGCCTTTTGACATTCCTTGACTGCTGGGATAAATTTGCTCTTCTGCCTGGTGCACCATGAGTAATCATTTTCCACAAACACTCTGCTGTCTCCAACTTTTAGTAGTTTGTCCTTATTTATTTATTTATTTATTGGCATTTGTTTACTGGGATAGTCCACTGGGACAAAAGAGCCCGTTTTCCGTAGAGGCCCGGGGAGAAAAGCTGCATAATATGACAATACATAAAATGTAGAATAAAATAGTTTGGATATACAAGCAATATCACAAAACAGACAGTAGTATGTCAAGGGTGAAAGTGTGCAAATACATATGTACAAATGTTTAGTGGTTAAGGGTCTCAAACTAGTAAAGAGATTAAATTATTGTACTCTATAAAGGTAGTGTAATGGAGTAAAGATACTTCGGCAATATACTGAAGGTGTTTTGGTTTTATAGGTAACAGATTGTAGAGAAAGGTGTGTTTAACTGGAAATTGTGAGGGTGGATAGAAAAAACCGCGATACATTAGAAGTACTGACTAGAGAAAAAGATAGTTTGTAGGAGTAAAGATGTAAATTAGAGCAGGAACAAATTTCGAATGCAGATACGTTATGGATGGATTACATTGCCATAGGGTAGAGAGGTGATGCCATAGAGATGTTTTTGAAGAAAGAGATGCTACTGGAGGTTCTGATAACTAATGGGAGACCGTTCCAATGCTTGGCAATAGAGAGGGAATAAAGCAATTTTCCAGCAGGAAGTTTAGGTATGTCCCTTTGCAAAAGAAATTGATTTTCAGATCTAAGTGGTCTATTTGGGTGGTAGTGAGTGAGGATGGAAGAGAGGGCAGGGCAGTCTAAGGGTTTGGAAAAGATTTTGTGAGCTGTGATGAGCTGTAGGTAGGTTAGCTGATGTGGGAGTACTAGATAGGTAAGTGATTTTAAGGCATTGCAGTGATGGGAAGAATGTTTAGCATTGGTGGCAAACTTGGCTACCTTGTTGTAACCAGATTCAAGCTTGGTTTTTAGGGTGAAGTGGATGTTGGTGAAGAGAGGAGTACCATAGAGGAGTGAAGGTAAGAGAAAGGTTAAGGCAAGTGTTCGCTTTGTACAGCTGTTAAGATAATATTTTTGTTGGTAGAGGGTGCCTAGCTTTGTTTTTTGGGGTTTTTTTTTTTATGTTATCGTGGATGTGGAGGTCAAACATCAGCTTTTCATCGAGGATGACTCATAACTTGGTGTGGGTGACAACCTCTATGGTAGAGTTGATTTGGGAGTGAATCGTGAAATCTGTCTTGCTGACAGAGAGGTTTTACTTAGGGGTGAATAGTAGCAATTTAATTTTGTTTGGGTTTAGGGCTAGGTGATTATTAGCCATCCAGCTTTCAGTGGTGGTGAAGGCATTCTGGCTCATTTGCAAGAGTTCTACTGTTGACTCAGCAGAGCAAATATTGGTTGAATCGTTTGCATATTGTACAACATTTCCATGTTTAAGGTTGGTATGGAAGTCATTTATAAAAAACAAGTAATGTCAGTGGTATCCATGAAGTCTCAGAACAACTCACTAAAGTGTAGTGGGTCCAAAAACAAAACCGTGTAAGAAACTTGTTTGTGTGGAAGATTTTCAGTCCATATATTTCTAGTTAATCACTGTATATTAATCAGATCAGATAATAGTAGTAGAAGTAGCGAACGTAAACTCGTCTTAAGTCAGAACAAAACAAAAAGTAATAATAGAAAATATATAATTGTACAGCATTACTAAGTATTCAAATGTAATCACAAGCAAGGCAGGCAGTCTGTTTCCAGTCGAAAATCCTTAAGTACAAGACAAGCGATCCAAGTAAAACAAAAATAGAGTAATAATTTCCTCACAAGCTTTCTAAACATATATGTATACTTTGTATCAGGCATGGGGAGTGGTTTATTGTGCTGTAAAACAGTGTTATTGGTGCACATGTTAAATTCACATCCCTTCCCCCATCAGTGTAACATTCGAGCTGGTCCTGCCCTACTTAGTAGCTGTCGTAATAATATATAACCCTTATGTACTTTAAATAAAATTATATAATGGAGTGGTACCTCTTATTTAACCAAATTAAGTAGATTATTAAGTCTGTGATGTTATCCAAGACAATATACTACATGGCTGGAAATATATTAACCTTAGTTCATTTGGCAATCAGAAAATATTTATAAATATATACCTATACATTTTGCATGTAAAAATCAATTTCTATTTTCATAACCTATTGTTAACAAAGATCGTTTTCGTCCTTCTAGACTTCTTCATGTCTGTGTACAAGAACCCTAAAAACCTATTTATTTATAAAAATACTGAATAGTAGTGGTCCTAAAATGGAGCCTTGGGGAATACCTGTAGGGGAGTGAAGAAATGGGGAGAAAGATTTTAGCCATTTAGTTGTGTCTATCTTCTAGATAGCTTGTGAACCAGTTTAGAGTTAGAGATGAAATAAGAATGTTGGTGAGTTTGTTGAGGAATAGGGGGTGGGAGACCGTATTAAATGCTTTTGAAAGGTCAAGAAAGATAGAGAATACAAATTTACCATTGTTTCTGGCTTGTTTGATGGTGTCCATAAAGGAAATAAGGGCAGTAGTAGTGCTGTGGCCAGGTCTAAACCCATGCTGGGTTGGGGAGAGGAGTTTGTTTGGTAGTAGGTATTCTAGTAGTTGGTGATGAATACATTAGACAGGGGAGAGAATAGCAATGGGTCTGAAGTTAGATATATCTGTATTGTTACCGCCTTTATGGAGTGGGAGAATGAATGCTTTTTTCCATATTGTAGGGACATAAGCCTCTTGGAGAGACCTATTGAGAAGTATGCTGATGGGATAGGCGATGGATCTTGATGACATTTGGAGATATTCTGGAGGTTAGTTATCAGGGTCACATGAGCCAGGTTTCAGTTTGAGGAGAAGTTTAGTTATGGTGGTGATGGGAATGGGAGAGAGAGAGAAAAGGCGCCAAGTGTACTTTTCAGATAGGAATGTGATAGTGTTGGTGTTAGTGCTGGAAAAAGTACTGGTGAGTTTGCCTATGCTGTCAATGAAGTGAGAGATTAAAAGGGTAGTTGTTTCACTGACAGTTTTCTCGGGGAATGGGCATGGGTTATTATTGGTACCAGGGTTAATTAGAGATGAAATAGAGTTCCAGAATTTCTTAGTATTTTGCTTATGATTTTTTTGAAGATTTATGGTGCAGCGGTTAGCGTTGTCGCCTCACAACAAGAGGTTCTCCCATTCGATTCTCTGCTGGGAACACCTTCTGTGTGGAGTCTGCATATCCTCCCTGCGGTTGAATGGCGTTAAAGACATGCAGGTAGGTGCGTGCGTGAATGGGTGTGCCTTCTTTGAAGATTGGGCATCGGGCTGGCAACTCAGCACCATAAAAATCCACTGCCAATCATTAGCAGACCGGAGTTCCGCTGTGGCAACCCCTAACCAGGAAAAGCCGAAAGACAGTTATAGATAGTATTTCTTTTTGTCATTAATAATTAGGTGCTTTGGTTACAGAGCTGTCTGAATTGTAAGAGACTGGTGATGAATGTGTGGCAGTTACAGACGTGTGTAAGGAGTGTTGATGTTTTGAGTAGGAAGTCTGGTGAGATAGACACACTGAAAGGGTTAGTGGGCAGAGTAGAAAGATAGTGTGAGTAGGTGACATGGTGGTATGGCTAAGAAGTGTTGAAAGCTGTTAATTGTTATAGATAGCTTGGATGTAATTAGTGGATGATGTATATCAGAAGTGATGGAGGTGAACTAGAAAAGGGGTGCTTGATGGGTGTGAAGGTGAGTAGATTGGGTAAGTGTATTAGAATTGTGGAATACTGAGATGAGGGTGGTGGATGTAATTGTCAGATAGCCTGGGAGGGGGGTCCCTTGCTATTGGATGCAGGATATGAGGGAGGGGCTAAGGAAAGAATAAATGTAATTGAAGTGGGGTTGGGTAGGGGAGCAGAGTGAGCCTGAGTGAAGCGAGTTGACCCAGGTTGAGCAGAAATCACTCTAGAAACATCAATGATGCAAGTGAGTAATTTAACAGTGTGAGTAAAGGAGATAGATTAGAAAAGAGGGCAGTGATATATGGATAGCAGAAGTTGTTGTGAGGGAAAGAAGTGCAGGAGTGTCCTACTAAAAAGGAGTGGGTTTGGTTGGAGAAGTTAGAGAGTACAAGGGCAGCAAGAGCAGTTAGACAGAATTAAGGGAGCCTCTGTGATACTTAGTTCCTTAGGTGGGGTAGTAGGAGGCACAAAGTACAAGGGAGTGATCTAGAGGGCAAGTGTTGGCAGGGAAAGAAGAAACTAGAGGCAGAGTGGGAAAAAAAGGGATAACACAAGTTATATGGTGATGCATGAGGAGCCATGGGCAAGACACAGTTAGTACATTATGTATTAAGGTCAGTTAATACATACAGTGTAAGGGATTAAGCAGTCCCAGTGTGTAGCTTGTGGACGTAGCTGCAATGAGGTATATGGTACCCTTAAGATACAGATAGCAGCTTCCTTCTTTGCTGTTCGGCAAGATGTCTGTAATGATTGGCTGGCAAGGGAGAGACAAATAAGGTTCTTGATTAAAAAAAGAGAGGAGAAGGTAAGTTTAGAGTGATATGGTAGAAGGCTAAAGAGGTATAAAATGGGGGGAGAGAGAGAGAAATGTAATAGGGAGGGAAGGATAGAAGGGGTAGCAGTGCAAAGGAGAGTAAAAATAGGCTAGGAGAAGGGGGATAAGAGATGGCACTATAGGCAGTAGGACTGGCTGTTTACTCTAGTTATCTACATAAACAGTACATTGTGCTATTATACAGTTAAGGGTTAGTAACTTCCACTACTTAACAACCAAAACAGTAAAGTTTGCTTTTAGGTAATTAAGGCATAGGTGCAGACAAAATTTAGCAAAACAAAGACTAGAAACGGACACTTGTTTGAGATATTGAGAAACCTTATTAATTGTTCTGTCTATGCGACTGCATCTCAGATTACAGACGGACTCTCATACATAGTATCAATGCTTGAGTTGCTATGATACAGTAGCAGCTGAAGACAAGGAGATAATTGCAATTGTAAGTAGTAACAAGTCTTGGTTTGCTGGAATATACATAGTTTTGCAATGGTTAGGTTGTATTTTCTTTTTGCAGTTTATTGTGCGATGTGCTGTGATAGCTAGGATCGTGTATGGGATAAAGAATGTATGACTGGCTTACAGTGATAGGCTTGTAGACCAGAATGAAGTAACTAAGACCCTGTGAGCTCAGGGTATGGCTATATTGTCTACACAAACAAACATGAACCACTTGGTGAAACAAAACATGGGTCTATGATAAATAGAGAGGGGTCAGAGTCCCACAAGTAAGGTAAGTTGTGCTGGAGACTGTGGAGCCTACAAACCCAACAAATACTGCCACTCCAGTGCAAACTATATGTACGTTACTAGGGTAGACATAACCAGTAACTACAGTGCCCAAAAAGGTGCATGTTCGAAACAAAAACAAATTGGTTACACAATGCATGCAAATGGCATGGATGGCTTTGTTTTACAATTCCGTATGCAACATTTGCTGTGCTGTAACATTCACAGGCTAGTTTCTATAAAATAAAAATAGACCAGTATACATATATTATACTCCGGTGCAGCACAAACAGACCAGCTAGGGTAACTTTGCTAAACAAGTCTGCCACAGTTTTGTCAGAATCAAGTCTTTCTGCTGGTAGGAGTTCATCTTTACTAACACAGGACTTTGCTGCTTTCACATGGCCAGGTTTACAGCAATAGGTCCAGTGTACCCTTTCAATTAACAGCTCCTGTGGAATGCCAGTGCAGTTGCTTAGTTGAGCTTTTGTTTTTTTTAACAGGAAGCATCTTTATCGAATTATCACTTGTGACACAGGTAATCATACATTTGTATAAATTAAAAGAAACCACATTGATATTTTTTTCAGTTACAAATGTTATCCATCTCTTATAATCTTCTATACAGTCATTGTCAATCAGTTGTTAAATAGCTCATTCAATTCCTGTACTCCCTTGACTCTTACTCCTCCTCCAAAACATTATTCTGCATGCATTCTTCCCACAATTCCCATTTTTTTTTGTCTACTTTGCTCTTAAAGATCCCACTTCCAGTTCTTTTATCTCTTAGTGTATTCACTACTTCTAGTATGGTTGGTTTAGACTTTGATTTCCATTTTCTAATACATTTTTTTTGGCAGCCACCAGAATTAAACACGGTCATACTATGTCTAGGTAAATCTGATGTAGTATCACAGTTCAAAAAATAATTTTGTTAGTTACATCAATTTCCTCACTCAGAATATATTTGGCATTTAAATCGTCTAGACTTTGTTGCAATTTTGAGAGTCATACATGTATCCACCCATTGTATCTTTGTGAATTGCTTATCCAGTCTGTCTTCCCAATCCTTTCTAACCACCTCCAAATGATTTCTATAGTTATCATACAATATTTTATATATCCTACTAATTAGCCTTGTTTTAATAGCAGCTTCTGTTCTAGATTCTACTAAAAATTCTACCACTTAGGATCACCCTATTACTTTCTGCTTGCCTGTACTCTGATCATTTGAAAGGTCACTGTCTCATCCTGTTCCTCCAAGGCATTGCCCAAGGCCTCTGGAAGTCTCCTCTCAAAATTCAGGCACTCAGAGAAATGCCCCAAGGAGAAGATTGCTAAACTGATGGCAGTTTGTCTGATCCCGGGGTTTTGTCTTGGTGTACCAAAACTGATATTGGTGATGCATTAGTTTAGCTTCTGTTCTCCAAGCTGTTTTTTAGCTAAGACCTCTGACAATGAATCCTTTGCATGCTGCCACTTCATTGTTGTTAAATATTTCTTGTTGGACTGAAGCTGCTGCACTATGTCATCTATTAGCTGAGTGGCCTGTATTAGGGCTCCCTGCAGTTGCCGTCGAAAGGGGAGGACAGTATCCCTTCACTGCTCTTTCAAGAGGTAAAGTGAAAGTCTCAGAAAGTGAGTTGAAATGTTAGCTGCCCACCGAAGCCATAAAGTCTTTAAGGCAGACCACATTGTAAAACCAAGGCATAAAGCTCTGAAGTAAAAACTGGTGCCCTCATGCTTACCTAGGTTGAACATTTCCTCAGCTCAACCCACAATCCAGACTTCATCCTAAGGCCTTTTACAGTTAGCCCCAGATTTCTTGAGCTTTTTTAAATCCATGTAGTAGACACCAGAAGTTCTAGATGGTGTCAGGGGATGCCTTCCAAGAAGAAAAGAGAAAGAACCTACACTACACTGGTGGGGGATTATGATGCCCCACATTGTGATGCAGATGGAATTGGTGTATATAGGTCAAATGTCATTTCACTCTTGGAATGAATCTAACACAGAAGACACCATGTCTTCTGCTTCTTTACCAGAGGATCAGTCTTTTGGAGATGCCCTTCACTAGATGAAGTAAGTCTTCCATTGGGATGCGCAAAAAAGTACTCACAGGATTGTTGTGTTGGACATTTCAGGGCCTGCATGAGCCTAAGTCTGTTGGGAAATGAGGTTATTAATGCAATAGTGGAACCGGACTCCCTGTTACTAGGAATCCTGACCCTTTCTATAGGGTTCGAAATTCCCATATGTTTTTATACAAGAACCCTCTGGTTGATTTGGCTATGGTGTTCCTGGATTTTAACAAAAGACCTTTTTTGGCTTTGCCCAGGAACTCATTTCCATTGACAGGGAGAAGAGAAATATTGACTGCTTTGGAAAAAAAAAGATGTATACTTCTGCTTCCTTTGACTTTTGTGGCCAGAAACTGCCTAGCTCACGTTTAAATGTCAAGAACATGTCCTTGACAAGCTGAAGTTTAAGGCAGAGGAAATTAAGCACAAGCACCTGAAATTGGAGATGCACCCTTCTTTACCCACTTGTCAAAGCATCCTAGAAATATTGCTGTGACGCACTAGCTGAATAATGCAAGAACCAACTTACACACACATTGATTCATAGACATGCTGCCTGGGGACACACCCGCTGCTATACCATGTGAAGTCAAGAGCTTTTTACTTCCCCTTGAATAATGACCCCCCCTATTCAGACTCCTGCTGACAAAATTGCAAGAGACTGGAGGGACCTGCACAACAGGTCAAACTGTATTTTTCATTCCTAGAAAAAAAGGTAGGGGTAAGCAGCATAATGGGAATAAGCCACGATACAAAAAGCAGTGATTTACAGTGAAAGTATGAGCTTGGAGGGTCTCTCTGCACCAAGACCAATGAGGAAATAACTGTGATTCGGTTAAGTTTCTCCCTTTCCCCAGAAATCTCACTCAAAGTAAATTCAAACCCCCATCCCATCCACACCCTTCTCAAAAATAGAGGAGGGGGATGTCGGATCTGTTTGTGGAGAAGTTGAAGAAAATAGCTTAGGATCAGTGGTTCTTCAACATTCTGATATAAGGTTACAAGCTTCAGTTAAGGAGCAAACACAGATTTTCAGGGTTTCCCTCCTTTCCTTAAGGCTCAAATTCTCCTGGTTCCCCTTCTTTTGAAGCACCTCCAAAACCAAACAACTATAGAAAGGGACAAAAGAGGAAGAAAATGCAGGATTCTACATGCAGTTTTTTTGTAGCAAGAAAAGAATGGACTTGGTGGCCTGCTGTAGACTTTTCAAGGTTAAACAAGATTTTCATCATCATCATCCTGCTACGGTAGCCTAAGCTGTATGGTTTACATCCTCCATACAATATCATAGCCAGCCAGCTTCCAGAGCTTCAGGGCACCTTCCACATGTCCCAAATCATTAATAAGCTGGAGCTGAGCTGACTAAAAGTCAGGTTTGGATAGCGTTCCCATCAGATCTTTCCTGACCCAAAGAGAACACTGCTCTGTGGGTTTTTGAGGATTGGCAATCGCTAATGCTGCTCCCTTGTTGGGCCGATAAGTTCCCTTCAGAGAAAAAAATACTTCCGTTTTACTTTTTATCACAGAAAGCGGAGTTTTTTTCCTGAAATATGTACTTTTAAGCTAGGAAAAAGTGTTTTTGTTGTCTGTCTCATGACTTATGTGCTTTTAAATGGGAAACCACTTTTTTTACTTCTGTGGTAAAAAAAATGTTTAAAACTATTTTCTGTGGGGAAACTTTTTTTTTTTGAGGAGAGGCTGGGGTAAGTGTATAAAATACCTTTTAGTATGTTTTGTTTCCTAGGTTTTTTTTTTTTTTGCTACTTACCTGCTTTACTGATTATTGCTGCTGAGTTTCCCAAGGAAATGGACACCATTTTTGTTTGACCATGGAACAACATACCAGTTCCTTGGTTGGACCTTCTTCCAGCCATAAAAAGAAGCAGATTGTTAAGCAGTCTTTGACACCGCAGCAAGCTGGAAATTTGCCTCAAATACAGGGTAGGGGGGTGGGATTGACTCTGCTGTGGCCAAGGTTGGTTCTTCAGACCACTCTTCTTTTTCTTTGGATCTCTGTGGTTCATAGGTAGGTACTAGGCTTTCTGCCCGAGGGCATTTATAAGCCTAGCCAGAGTGTGTTGACTTTTGCCGCCCCATTGATTAATTAACTGATCCTCTGTCTAGCAGAGCCAATGAAGTGATCCCAGGGGTGTATTTTCTGTTACCCATCCACTCGTCAAGGTTTCTCTTGAAGAGTGTTAGTGAGGGGCTCTGCCTGATGTCATTTGGAATTTTGTTCCAAAGCATGGGGAGTCTCTGTGACAGGAATCTATCCTTCCAGCATGTTCTATTTATTGTTGTGGCGAGGTTTAGCTCACTAGAGCTCGTGGCTCGCAGTGACTTGTATTTCTTTAGGTGGAGCATGCCCATCAATTCTGAGTTGGACATGGCTTTGTAAGTCAGGCAGAGATCACCTCTGAGTAAGTAGTGTCTGGTGTAGTCCCTACAGCTACCATGGTCCAAGGGTGAAACATGTCTTCAGAGGTTAGAGTCACCTTAGCAGGAAGGGAGAGCCATTCTTGGTAGAAGGGACAGGAAAAGTATCTCTGCTTGGGCAAAATGTTGTGACCATCTCTTGGGACCTTGCTGCTGGCAGTTATGGGTCTGTTTCTTTTTGACAGGAATCTCTGAAGAAACAGAAAACTAAATGTTTTATCTTCTCCTGTATCATTTACTCTGGGCAAGAGTAATTTATTAGGCTTTGCTCAGGATCTTCTGCAAGCTGTTGACCCTTTTTATAAAGCTGTTTTATGGTAAGAGAAAAAAGGGATTCCTCTTTCCCTGAAGGATTCAGATTGTGAGGAGGGTGTAGTATCTGATTCTTCCTTTGACGAATTTTCTTTCTCTGAGACCATTTCCAGGGAGAATCATTTTTTTTCCTGTGGGGAAAATAATGAGGTTTCTCAGTCTCTCAGAATATGTAGTTACAACTGGAATTTCCAGAATGTTCACCCATCCCTTCGGTTTTGTCTGCCTATGAAGGTGTTTTTGTCACTGCTTGCAGTTTGTAACAGTAGTTAGCCTGCTACCTGTAACCAAGCAGATTATATAAAGTTCTTAAGTCTTTTAAGTTTTTATGTACTGGTTCCAGACACAACTTTCCAGCTATTATTTTAATGAATCCAACTGTTGCTAAACATTTTGTTAATGCTAATCCTTGTCCTTGTTTGGGGGAAAAATAGTATACATCCTGCAACTTTAATTTTTAGAGCTCTTAGTTGTCAGGCTCATATATTAAAGTTTATTCCTGGCTATTTGTGAAAGTAAGAGGAACATTTTAGCATTGGTTTTCTCTTCTGAGGAGAAAACTGCTTTATGTAATTTGGTTTCTTCTGCTTCCCAAGTAACAACTCATTGTTTAAAATGTGTTGGTGACTTGTGTGTGTTTACTACCTTCAAGGCTGCTGCCACTGTAACTGTTTTGAGGAGATTTGCCTGGCTGCATTCTGAGAACCACCCAGATGATGTAAAAGTAACATTTTGATTTCTCCCTTGGTTAGAGATTGTTTTCTGATCATCTTTTGCAGAAGTCATCAAAAAGTATGATGAAAGGGTAAAACTGATTCATGGAATTTGTCAAATTTCTCAGCCACCTCCTTTAGGTTTTCCAGTGTATTCCCAGCCCCCCTCATCTAACTTTAGCAAAAAGCAGACATAACAGTCTAAGCAGAATGCTGGTAAGCAGCCATTTGAAAAACAGTGACTGGGTGGTCCCAGAAAGAAAGCAGGACCCCTCCATAACAAAGGGCAGTCAAATAAGTCAGAATTGCTGCATGAGGGACCTTGTCCTCCCTCCCAAACTGGCAGTCCTTTAATCCTCCCAAAAAGTCTGAATATCCATTTTCCCTTTGGCAGCAGAGTATTTCAGACAAATGGGTCCTGAATGTGATGCATATAAGTTACTGATGGCAATAGGAAGCACTTCCTCCTTCCCTGGGGAGTCGTCCTCATCTGCCAGACAAAAGTCTTCTCTTTTTTCCTGTCTTGCAACCCATGCTGTCTCAGAGGGTAATTGAAGCTGTTTATCCATCTCTGTTAGGAGAAAAATTTTATTTAATAATGTTTTTGGTGCCAAAGAAAGAAGATACTTGAAGACCAGTTTTGGATCTTTCCTTACTGAACCAATTTGTGATAGTGTCCAAGTCTAAAATGCTTTCAGTTCACAACCTTTTGTCCCTTCTTCCTGTTTTGAGTTTCTTAGTGACCTTAGATTTAAAAATATGCATATTATCACATTCCTATTCATGCCGATTTCAGCCTTTTTTTAAGATTTTGTATGCGTGGATCACATTATCGGTTTTCTGTCTTACCCTTTGGGGTATTCACAGCTCCAGGAGTGTTTGTGTCTAGCTCCATGATAGCCCACTGCAGACTGCATTGTATCAATGTTTCCATATTTAGATGACTTGCATATCGTTGCAGTCTTTTTCAAAATGTCAGGAATTTATGTCTTGGGTATGTAATCTCCTGCATAGAAAGGGATTCCAAGAGAACATTCAAAAGTTTCTCAGGATTGTTTTTCTGGGGTGCCTGCTGGATGCCTCAGTACAAAGAGCTTTTCTTTCTCAAGAAAAAAAAAAAAGATGTGTATTTAGATCCATTTCTGCATTTTCCACTCAGACCTCAGTCTCATTGAAGGAATACCTCAGGATTCTGTGTCTCATGGCATCCATGATTCTCATGATATCTCTTGTGGAAAGGCTGTATGGTCTCAGCATCAATAGTTATTGATTTTTCACATTCCTGTTGTGGGATTTGTAAAAAGGAAGATCACCCAGTAGATATGTTAAGTTTCAGATAATCTAGATTTCCCATTTTCCCCATGTACTCTACAATAATCATCCACAGTGCCTCAGACATTACTTGGAGGACAGTATTAATGGGTATAAAAGTATAGGTTCTTCAGAAGCAAAAGGAGAGACCAAAGCACACAAACATAAAAAGGGATGCTAGCTATAATCCAGCTGTGAATCATCTGTGGTCCCAGGGATCTCTAAGTGTTTGTAAACAAAACCGCAGTGATGTGGTATATAAATAAGCAATGGGAGAACCAGAGCTTTCCCCTTTGCAATCTAGCCATGTTGGTATGGGATGTAGCTTTATAGCCCAATTTTGCTCTACAGACTTTATGCCAGAGCTCAGTTGTTTGGCAGACAAGTAGAGCAGTACCAGCCAGACCTTCTTGAATGTACTCTGAATTGGGTGGTGGGGGCTTCCAAGATTTGATCCATCTCTGGGGAACATCTCAAGTAGCTGTTTTGGCTTCCTCTGTAAACCATCAACTGGCAAAACTCTGTTCCAGGACTGTACATGAAAAGAAGACCTACAAGACAGATGCCTTTTCTTTTCCTTTGAGAGGAATGTCCATGTATGCCTTTGCACCTTTTCCAGTCTTTCCGCTGATTCCCAGGGTACTTCTGAAGATTAAGAAAGACTCCCCAAATATCACTGTGGTGACTCTTCTGGCGCAGGCAGCAGTGGTGTTCTTTTGTTTAGAATTGGCCATGGGTAATTACCATACGTTTCCTCATAGACTGAATTTGCTTCCACAAAAACAAGGGAGTTTGATACATCCAAACACCAAACAACTGTAGTTGACTGTCTTGGATGATAGGGCACTTATATTCTGAGGATGTGGAACAGGTATTAATGGAGGCAAGAAATCTTGCTTCTAGAAAATCATGTATTAGCAAATGGAAAAGGTTTCCTAGTGATCCTAACAAAAGAATCAGAATCTGTTCAGGGCTAGTGTTTTCTGCTTATACAATATTTGTGTGACTTACTATACTGTGGCCTATTTCACTGCACTGTTTGAATTCATGTGTCGGCATTTCAGCACGTCTGCCCTTGGATCCTCTTCTTTCAATGCAATCTCATGTCAAAATGTTTTTGAAAGGGTTTCTGCTTAAAACGCCTTCTAGAAAACATGTGGCTCCTCTTTGGGATCTTAATTTTGTTAGAAAAGCTCTGTTTTGCTCCATTTGAACCAGTTCATCAGGCTGGCTTGAAGTTCTTGATACGGAAAATAGTTTTACTCATTGCTCTGATCTCTGCAAGAAGAGTATCTTGAGTTTCAAGCACTTACGGTGGGTGAACATTACCTCATTTTTCACAAATATAAAATTTTCTTGAGAATGAATCATCCTTTTGTGCGTAAAGTGGAATCTGGGTGTTCATTAAACCAATCTATCCCATTTCTCTTGTCTTCTTTCCAGAGCTTAAAAACAAGGAAGAAAGGATATTTCATACTTTGGATGTCCACAGACAATTTCGCTACTATCTTGACAGAACAGAATCTTTCAGAACTTCTGATATTTTTTTTTTCTTATGAAGGTAAGAGGAAAGGATACCCTGTGTCAAAGCAGATTATTTCCAAATGGTTGTGTCAGGATAGTACCTTTTGGTATTCTCATTTCAACAACACTATTCCAAGCAGGGTCGTGCCTCATTCTACCAGTGCATCAGCTTAATTTGTGGCTTTTTGGAAAAGATTGAATGCTCCCAAAAAAAACAGCACATGGTGGGAGACACAGCCATCATGGGGAGTGATTAGGTCATATGTGGAAGGGGCAATTTAGGTGACTTGATAAACTGGCTATTTCCCTGGTTCCCAAGTTTCACTTTTTGGTAATGAATGGGTTGATGAATATGTTTTCTACAGCAAAGAATGACTAATCCATAGGCTATTGCTCTGCCTGGAGAATGAATGGTCCTTGCTGTTATGGAGGAAGAAATAGGCCATTTTTGCAGCAGGTCAGAGAGGCTCTAGAAGGGGTCATGACGCACAAAAAAGTCAATTGCCTTACTTTCCTCAGAGTTGAGGTAAACGTCTTGTAGCACTGTAGCTTCCCACAGTCTTGGAGAGGACTAAAAACTTGAGACTCTGATCATGTCCATTTCAGGTTTTCAGAGCATGTTAGACTCTTGTTGATAATGAATTTTAAATTGGATTGCTGGTTGTTTCAGATTTTGCAATGCTTTGAAGGGCAGGAATCTTCAGAGCTCATTCCGCAAGATATGTCACAACAACCTTCTTTTCAAAGTGTGTCATTGACAGGTGTTTATGAAGCGGTGAGATAAGGTAGTTTATTTCCAAGGCTAGAAGAAACAGCAGTCATCCTTTGGCTGTTGGCTGGAGTCTCCACATGACTTTCATATTCATAGCTTGGTATTCTACCTAGAAGATAATGGATTATTATAAAGACGTGAATAGATAAATGGTACCGTAGTACAGCTCTGTGAAGCAGAGGCATTGCTAGAGTTGGGTGAAGGGGGCAGCCGCCATGAGGTCAAAGTTTTGAGGTGTGCTCTAGTTACCACTTGTGAATGAAGTTAATGGCAGAGGAGGCGTGTGAAGCATTGTACTATTTTTGGTTCCTGGGTAAGGGTTTATATCATTTCTGTTTTGCTATAACCTTTTTCATTTTTTTCCGGGCTTGTGTTAGAGTTGATTATTTCTACTTAGGCTGGCTGATCTTTCTGCGATTGGTGGAGAATGACTGAATACACATCCAGGTTGTCATTTGGGGGAAGAGTATCTGTTGGTATGCAACACTGCAACAGAGGACCAACCCCATTTAAAGGGGAAGTAGAAGATGAAGGGTTACTGTCAAAGCATGAATGGATGCAATAATATGCTATGATACTTCACAGAAATATGTTATCTTGATTACTGACTCTTTGCCCATTAGTTGACAAATAGTTTTGAGGGCTTTAACGTAAGTATGCATTTTAAAGTATTTTTTTTTTATTTGATATACTTGTCTGTTGTATGACATCATGACGTGCTATTAACTTCAATGATGAAAGGATCTTTAAGCATTTATGCAACAGGTATAATGCATTGCTAACAGGTAAGAAAAATGTACGGTCAAGAATAACCAGCTAAAGTAGGCTTCTTGCCACCCCTATAGTGCCTTTTTTAGGCAAGGTTCAAATGACAAATTCACCACCGTAACAGAAACAGGCAAGCAAAAAACTGAGGGTAAATGATACTCCATGCTAGAAGTCTAAATCTCAAAATGTACTCACTCGAGGCACTCCTTAAAATGGAGAACATTGATATCTGTGCAGTGACTGAGACCTGGTTCAAGGCTCCAGTGAGCACCCCTGCATTACCAGACTATAACTCATACCACACTTTTCGGCCATCTAACCTGGACCGGAACACCAAAAGTGGAGGTTTGTCCATATTCATTAAGGATATCCACACCTCCAGGCTAGTTGCTCAGTATAATGCATCCTAGGTTATCCAAGTGCAACTAACTCTAGGCAAAACTGCAATACAAATTGTAGCTTGCTACAGATCCCCCACCATGCCCTAGGATTCCCACTCCTCTTTTCTTGATATACTGGAAAATATTAGGGTTCAACCAAACACCCTAATATTAGGTGATTTCAACTACCCCACCATTAACTGGGAAAACTACTCATGTACCAAATCCTTTGCTCAACGCTTTCTGGAATTCATAAATTTCAATGCCCTGGATCAACTTATGCACACCGCCACCAGGGGCAACAGTATCCTAGACCTAGTCATTACCAACATGAGTGACTGGTGTTCCACACCTGAAGTCAACTCCTCGTTGGTCAGATCTGACCATAAGCTAATCACCCTAGATATCCACATCACGCCCCCACCCCTATTAAGGAAACCATGGTAAAAAGTTTCTCCAAAGCCAACTTCATGCTTCTTAAGACAGAAGTGGCAAACTCCATGACACCCATTCAGATGGACAGTACAGTTACGACTGCTGAATCCTACACAGATGCACTCTATAAGCACTTACAGGAGGGCATGGATTGTGCTATCCCAAAGAGAATCAAGACGCTATCCTCCAAAAAAAGGAAGTCAATCTGGTGGTCCCCTGCCATAAACAAACTCTACAACAGAAGGAAGAAACTGTTGCAAAAGAGAGTAAGAATCCCATGAGTGGAGGAGCTCCCTGGTCAGCCTCAGTAAGAAGCTGAGATCCCTTATAAGATCCTCCAAAGCTAGCTATGGAAACAAAATCGCCACCAAATCTAAGGACAACCACAAAGCATTCTATAGCTATGTCAAGAATCTCAATGGCAACACCCATATCTGCTCTGAGTTACAGCACAATGGCACAAAAATTACAGAACCAACTGATATTGCCAACATCCTGGCAGATAGGTTCAGTGCTAACTTTACCCCCCCTCACCCCCTAAAGGACCCATATCTATACAGGAAGAATGCAGAGTCCCAGTAATTACAACTACACAGGTAAAAGCAGCACTCTCTAAAGCCAAAAGCACAGCATCCATAGAACCGGACAACATTCCAGGCTGCATTTTACATGAACTTCAGCACGAACTGGCTCCCCACCTAAGCACCATGTTTAATCATAGCCTCACATCAGGCTTTGTGCCCACTGAATGACGCACAGCAACAGTTATCCCACTCCACAAAGGGGGAGCCACCACTGATCCTGGGAAATATCACCCTATTAGCCTGATAAGCCTGGTCTGCAAGGCCATGGAGCGTATCATCATGGAATTCATAAACAAAGACATTGGTAACCTCCAAACTCGGGACCCCACCCAGTTAGGGTTTGTGAAAGGCAGATCATGCCTCCTGAATCTGGTCAACTTCTTTGAGACAGTCACCAAAGCTGTAAATAAAATAAGGGTAAGGTGGTTCACACAGCCTATCTTGACCTCGCCAAGGCTTTCAACACCATCCCCCATTCTGGAATTATAGCTAAACTCACTAAACTAGGTATAAATCCCTATGTCTCAAGATGGGTTGCCAACTGTCTCACTGACAGAATCCACACTGTAAAAGTTGCAGACTCCAAATCTGACTTCAAAGCAGTGACAAGTGGAGTACCACAGGGTTCAGTCTTGGGACCTCTCCTGTTTGGTATCTACTTCTCTGAAGTACAGGCTAACGAAGTTCGCAGATAACTGTAAACTAGGAGCTATAGTCAAGTCCCCAAATGATGTGGACATCCTACAGAAGGGCCTCACAGAGACAGATGCCTGGTGTCAAAGCCATGGCCTCAAGCTCAATGCCAAAAAGTGCATTGTTATCCCCTTTGGTAAAAACTCTGTACCCATGAACTACCACATAGGCGGCAGTCTTCTTTAATGCTGAATGTGTGTTGAGACCTTGGGGCCCAGGTGGACAGTAGTCTCTCCTTTGATAATCACATTGCCACAGTAGTCAGGAAATACTTCTACGTGGCACACCTCAGCACAAAAGGTTTCTCATCCAGGAAAAAAAGAGGTCATTGTTCCCATCTACTCCACACTCATTAGACCCATTATATAGTACAATGCCCCTTTTGGAATGTACCTAACAAGACATCTGCAGCAGCTGGAAAGACCACAGAAGTACCTCACAAAGAGGATTACTGGCCTCCAACAAATGCCCTTCACTGACCATCTCAGAAAACTCCAGCTTTACTCTGTAGCATATCGCCTACTCCGAGGTGATCTCTGCCTAACATATAAAGCTATGTCAAACCCAGAGCTGTTGGTCATGCTACACCTAAAGAAATCCCAATCCCTGTGAGCTACACACTCTAGGGACCTAAACCTTGTCACCACAATAAACAGGACATGCTGGAGGGATAAATTCCTGTCCCATAGACTTCCCATACTCTGGAACAAGCTACCCATCTATGTCAAGCAAAGTTCCTCATTAACAGTCTTCAAGAAAAATCTTGATGAGTGGATGGGAAATATGAAATACACCCCGGGGATCACTTCTGTGGCTCTGCTCGACAGGGGCACAGGAAATTAACTTTCTTGGGTTGGCGTAAGCCAGGGAACCTTGTTTGCTAGGCTTACTTAGGCCCTTGGGCCGATAGCCTAGCACCTACCTATGAACGTATGAAATTGGGATTGCCTGATGTATTTGCTGTGTGATTTTTTTCATAACTGATTCTGTTTTTACACTGACCCTCAAGCTTCACTATGCCACTATAGTGATGCATTCATTACAAAATCCATAGACTCCACAGTTCTTTTCTTGGGCTGAGAGTCAAGTGAACCAGAAGTGGAAGCCATCATACCTGTTAGGGATTGGGGTTTTCTTCTCAAGTTCCAGCATTCCCTGTAGATGCGTGTAGCATCTAAAGGGTTGGTATGCAGTGGGCCATCATGCCATATGTATTTGTCTCCACACATTCACAAATGGTCCTGACTCCACTTCTTGTAGACAGCATTTCTGTGTAATTCCTGGTCTGCACCATGTTGTTGTTTGTCTTTCGGCTTTTCCCAGTTAGGGGTCGCCACAGCGGAACTTCGGTCCGCTAATTATTGCACCATGTATTTAGCCAAAGTGTGTGCACTCAGGCTTATGCTGCCTTCCCTTCATTCCTCTTACGCTAGGTGTGACCAGGTTCTCAAGCTGTTAATTGAACTTGGATTTCCTGGACAGTCATGGCTTTATACCTTTATGGCATTGAGTGGTTCTATGTTTTTTATTTTAATGGTTTATGATTGAACATTTAATTGGGTTATGAGCAATTCTGTGGTGAAAGGACTTTGTATGCAATGGTGCAGCAGTTAACTTTGTCATTTCACAGTAAGAGGTTCTCCAATTTGAATCTCGGCTGGGGTGCCTTTTGTGCAGAGTCTGCATGTCCTCCCTGCATTTGCTTGGGTATCATCCAGGTGCTGTGTTTTCCTCCCACAATCCAAAGACATGGGTCTGGAGAATTTCTCCCCAGGCCTTGTCTGAAAATGGGCTCTGTCCCAGTCTGAATTTCCTGGTAAACAAATGTAAAAGTAAAATAAATAAATATGCAGCATTGTACTTAAGTGGAATGCACTTATTTATTTAGTCTGCCCAGACTTCTGCTGCCTCTGACTTTGGCTGTTTATAGGCAATTTCCAGGCATCATGAGCTGCTGTTAACTTTACTATTAGGTCCAGTGAGAATCCATGGTCAGAATGGTCCAAGTTCCATTGTCTGTCAGCTATATAATGATGGAAATGTCATTTCATTTTCAGACAGAACCCATTCCTTGCACAGTTCTGTTTCCTGATTTGTACCTGTTGGTACCCTTTTATATCTTAATAAATAAAGCAGTTTCCTGGCTACCAAGTTCAGTTGGCTATCGCATTGTGTATTTTTTTCTAGCATTGGACCTCTGTTGCCATGTTGTTCTATTTTTTCTTTTTCAAGGTGGGCTTCACTACGTGGTGCCACATCTATAGCTCTTTTTGACACCTAATTCAGACCACCATGAATCCCATTCCTGGTTCCTGATCACAGGCGTGGGAGCAATGCCGATTTTTGTGGGCCAGCAGGTAGTCTGCATCCCTGTCTCATTGCTTTTAAATGCTCGAACAGTTGATTATATTTCAAACATGTAATTTGTTACTCTGTAATACAATTCCTTGATGTTCATCGTGCATACAGCTGCAGTCATAACAGATGGGTTCTCCTGCCGTCAGGCGGGTTCTCGGTCGGCTGAATTCCAAAGTCTAGGTCCGGCGTCGGTTGTCGTCGCTTCTTCCCTGACGTCAGTGCGACAGGGGTATAAAAGAACCAGCTGACACCATTTTCTCCAGTCTTTCTTGCCGCGCGGTGCCCGAAGCAGAAGCAGTTCGCAAGTCCCGGTCGGCCAGCTCCTGAAATTACGAAAATTTTGCAACCGAAGTCTTCATGAAAGCTAAGTACCCCGTTGGGGAAACTTTTCTTGCTCAGACCGATGTCAGACAAAGTTAATAATTGTATTTCATGTGGGAAGCAAATACCACATAAGGATTTTCATTCCCTCTGTATTCCTTGCTTAGGCCCAGACCACGACGTCTCGGTCTGTCGTTTTTGTGCTATATTCAATAAACGCACCATTAAGCGTCGGGCGTAGTTCGCCCAGCATTATTTTGGCAAAAAAATTAACTATATTATGTCGTCGGATACTCCGACTCCAGTTTTGTCTAAAAAACGCAAAGATAAGGCCTGACACACGAGGTCCGCGGCCTCTACTGACACTACGCCAAAGCCGACTACAGGTGGTCCGGTTCTCAGCGAGGCGCCTACGCAGCCCCTGACTACCGACGACACTTGTTTGGTGGTGTCTTCTGTGCCCGAGGTCGCTGGCTCCTCGGCCCACACCCCGACTACAGATACCGAAGCCACTCTTGGTGGTGAATCTCAAAATGTAGACAGGTCTGCCTCCTCTCAAGGTGTCTTCAGACCTTCCTCTTCTTTTTCCATCTAGGCTTTCACTAAGTCTAAAGCAGCCATGCATTCTAAGAGACAAGCTACACAGGGCCTTTCTTCAGGCCCCATGCCTAAAAAACAGATGCTCAAAATGGCTGAGGACTTAATTACTCTTATCAGGGGTTCTCAACCCCCTCCCCCAGACAAAAGGCCCAGAGTGGAGGAAGAATCCCCCTCCTCTGACCAGGCCTCCATTATATCAGAGCATTCTGATGAACAGGAACGTGCTTACTCCCCTTTTGAAGATTCTGATGCAGAGGAGTCCATTCCCTCTGTCTCCCCCCCAGAGGATTACTCATTTGGGGGCACCTTGCATACCTTAAGGGAGCACTTCCACTGGGAAGGCCAAGAGTACTCTGATTCCAAGAAAAGACTTAGGGATTTTCTCTTGCTACCTCAGCACAGGCCTCTGGCTATACCTCCTGTCTCAGACATACTAGATGATGTACTTGGAGGCCTGCCTTAACCCGGATTCTTTACCTCCAGCCCCTGTCAAGCCTGACAGGTACTACTGGGTTCCTGACTCTCACCAATTTTTATACAAAAAGCCATGCGGCTGACCCAGAAACTATCTCACAGGGCCCAAAAGGAATTAAGGCCTCCACTGCTAAAAATCCATTGCCTTCCGAGAGAGATTCCAGATCCTTAGAAAGGTGGGGGAAAAAGGTATATACCTCGGCCACCTTAACCATGAGGGCATTAAACTGCCAGTTCCATATGCTAAAGTACCAGCAGTTTCTGTTATCACAATTGAGAAGTAAAATGTCACAACCTGAACAACCAGACTTGAAGGAGTTGCAGGATTTGATGCATAGTGCAGAACAAGTGGGTAAACATACCTTGCAATGTGGTTTTGATGCTCTAGAGGCCTCATGTAGAGCTGCGGTTACAGGATCAGTGATACGTAGACATGCCTGGCTCAAGGAACAAGCCTTACCAGATCATGTCAAAGCTAAATTGCTAGATGCCCCTCTTCAAAAGGATGTATTATTTGGTGTTAAAGCCGAAGAGGTATTAAAGAAAATGGAGGAAAAAGCTAAATCGATGCAAACAGTGAAGGATTTTCTACAGGTACAACCTCCACGTTTCAGTAGAAATTGGCCTTCCAAAAATTGGTCCTTTCCAGCCATGGACAGACCACAAAGAGGTAGATACAGGCGCCCGAGGGGCAGAGGGCAATCTCAAGGATCATATAGAGGCAGACAATGGCAAGCTCCTACACAAAGAGGTGGTGAGGATAGTTCGCAGCCATTCAGAAAGCAAGCCCAATGACTTTCCCCTTTGCATGCCAAGCAAGGCTCAAATGGCAGCACCCTTAGGCGGAAAACTGGCATTATTTTCAAAAAATTGGCATATTGTCACAAAAGACAAATGGATCCTGGACATTATAAACAGAGGCTACAGATTCCATTTTCACACCCTTCCAAAAATGAGAGTCATGCCAAACCTGCCACACAATCAAAGGGCAGAGGCACAAAAACAGATTTCAGATCTCATGGTCATGAAAGCTATTCAAGAGGTACCTACTCACGAACAAGGTCAAGGCTTTTATTCCAGACTATTCCTGGTACCAAGGAAGGGAAAAGATTGGAGACCTATTTTGGACCTATCCATCCTAAACACATTTTTACTCGTACCAAAATTCAAGATGCTCACTTTACAGCAGCTTCTTCCCATGCTGGGCAAGGAGTATTGGCTGGTAACATTGGACCTCAAGGAGGCATACCTGCATGTCCCAATCAGACAAAATTGCAGAAGATACCTCAGATTTTTTGCAGGTTCAACCCATTATCAATTCTCTGCATTGCCCTTTGGCTTATCTACTGTGCCCAGAGTATTCACAAAATACCTGGCATCAGTAATTGCCTACTGCAGACTTCAAGGGATACAAATATACCCATATTTGGACGACTGCCTGATCCGAGCGGACAGCAAGCACATTCTTCTGAAACATCTGGCTTGTGTAATAATGTTGTTGAATTCTCTGGGATACACGGTCAACAAAAAGAAATCAAGGCTAATACCCTCTCAGAAAATAATTTTCCTGGGTGCCAACTTGGACACAAACACCCAGATGGCCTAGCTCACGCCAGAGAAGCAGGGGCAACTAACTCAATACTTCAGAACACTAGCAGATTTTACCAGGCTGACTGCAAGGAAAATCCTGCAGGCTCTGGGATTCATGGCATCTTGCATCCTACTAATCCCATGTGCAAAGCTGCATATGAGGAAACTTCAGTGGTACCTGAAAAACCTATGGTCTCAACACAGCCACAGTTTGGAAACAATAATACCACTAATTCCATGTCTTCAAAAGGAATTTCTGTGGTGGGCTCAAGCATGCCAAGCAAACACAGGTCTCCCATTCTGCAAGCCTCAAGCAAATCAAGTCATCACAACAGACACCTCGAACTATGCCTGGGGGCACACATGACAGATCGGTGCATTCAGGGCAAATGGTCCCAAAAAGAAAAGCACCTTCACATCAATCAAAAGGAAATGCTAGCAGTAATAAATGCTGTTATAGCTTTCAAAGACCTTCTGCATCCAGGTCAACTATTGATAAGGACGGACAACACGACAGTAATATGGTACATAAACAAATAGGGAGGAACCCATTCATACCCCCTTTGCAGACTGTCCATGTCACTCTGGAACATGGCTCTGGAATTACAAATCGAGCTTCAAGCACAGTACTTGCCAGGCAAGGAAAACGTGCTGGCAGACAACCTAAGCAGAAATGTGACAGATCCACATGAATGGAAGTTGCATCCTCAAGTTTTTACAGAAATAATTCAAGCATGGGGAAGGCCAGACATAGATCTCTTTGCCTCCCACAAAAATCACCAATTGACAAAATTCTGCTCAAGGACTTTTCATCCAAAGGCCTGGAGAGTGGACGCCCTCTCTTTCAGTTGGACAACAATGACAGTTTATGCCTTTCCACCTCTTCCTCTGCTGCCCAAAGTTCTATTAAAAACCAGAGCAGACAGACCAAAGATGATTCTCATTGCTCCAGACTGGCCAAGACAATACTGGTACCCACTCCTGAGGAGCCTGACGCATTCCCCACCATGGACCCTACCTCTAATGCCTCTTCTTCTGACTCAGCACAGCTTCAAAACTCTTCACAGTCAGCTGAAAACACTCAATCTGGTCGCATGGAAGATTCCTTAACATCACAACAGACCCTACTCTCCAAGGAGGTGCAGGAAGTCATTTTGGAGGCCAGAAGGCCATCTACTAGAAAAGCCTATGGCGCAAAATGGAAGCGGTTTTGTGCCTGGAATGAGAAAAAGGGCCAGAATCCTGGAAAACTGAATTTACCTCAAATATTACAGTATCTGGCTGAACTGCTAAGCAGTGGACTTTTATTCTCCTCCATCAAAATCCATGCCTCAGCCATTTCTGCAGAATACAACACTGATCCACCTTTATTCTCTCACCCCCTCTTAAGACAGTTCCTCAGAGGGGCTAAGAATATAAAACCCCCAAGGAAACAACCAATACCTGCTTGGGACCTCAATTTTATATTAGAAAAGCTGACCTTGCCTCCTTTTGAGCCAGCTGCCTCAACAGATTTGCAATATTTGTCATGGAAAACAGCTTTCCTTCTGGCTATTACTTCAGCTCGTAAGGTTTCAGAACTACAAGCCCTCATGGCTGTGCAGCCTTTTATCATCTTCCATCAGGACAGAGTTTCCTTACGAACCAACCCGTCCTTTATGCCAAAAGTGGTATCCAGGGTAGCTTTGAATCAGGCAATACACTTACCTGCCTTTTATCCTAATCCTCAAAACAAAGGGGAGAGATTATTACATTCCTTGGACATCCACAGACAACTGCGTTATTATTTGGACAGAACAAAGCCTTTCAGAAAATCAGAACAGCTCTTTGTGTCCTATGCTATAGGAGCTCAAGGGAAGCCTATTTCCAAACAGACAATCTCAAAATGGATAGCCCACTGCATACGCTTTTGTTATTCTTTTCATGGCATAAACTGTACCTGCAGGCATCAGTTCTTAGGGCCACATCTACCTCTGCAGCTTTCCTCAGAGGAGTTCCTACCAAAGATATTTTGGAAGCAGCCACTTGGAGTTCTGTGCATACCTTCTCCAAGCACTACCACCTACCATTATACTCCAAAACTAGAGCAGGCTCTGCCACTGCAGTCTTGCAGGGCATCCTGGCTCCTCCTAGTTCCAACTAGTGCCTACCACCCCTTTCTTAGCTTTGGGATTCTACCCATCTGTTATGACTGCAGCAGTATGCATGATGAACATAGTACAGTTTTGTACCTACCATAAATGTAGATGTTCGAGTGCTAATACAGCTGCAGTCCAGTTTCCCTCCTTCCCTTCTTGGGACAGGCCTATTGGCTAACATCTCCTCATACTACCTGATTGGGGTATTCTTTTATGGTGTATTTGCTTGCAACTAATGTATTTTGATTATATGACATTGTTTTTTTACACAAATTTATGTATTGCCTTCCTTCTGGGGGCACCTGACATCTGGGGCAAGAAAAACTGAAGAAAATGGCGTCGGCTGGTTCTTTTATACCCCTGTCGCACTGACGTCAGGGAAGAAGCGACGACAACCGACGCTGGACCTAGACTTTGGAATTCGGCCGACCGAGGACCCGCCTGACGGCAGGAGAACCCATCTGTTATGACTGCAGCTGTATTAGCACTCGAACATCTACATTTATGGTAGGTACAAAACTGTACTTTCTGAGTATATCAGTGTCTGCTTTTCCCTTGAGCTTACATGACTTTTCTCTTGTTTTTAGTGTCTTGCAAGTCCTTTCTTTAAAGAAGGCCCAAGCCATCAGCGTTCATCAAGTGCTAAAAGTAATACGTCTTCATTTGGAGACTCTGGGACAACCTCATCTACTTCAGGCTCCTTGTGTGGTGTTTCTGTTGGAGCTCCTGACTTGTCAGAAAGACTTTACAAAGTAGGCAATCTATATTTCATATCTTATATTTGCTTGGGGTTTTACCATTTTCAACAAATATTTTAAGTGATAATTTAAATGTAGTTTGACATTTGTTTTGTTCAGTGGTGTGCATTTTGGTATGCAAGTTGCTCTGTAATCTTGGGAGTAGGTTATCATAGTGTTGAAATCCACAAATAGTGGCAAAACACTCATCTCTGCATATGAAGTTGTTGAATTTCTACTCTTGCCATACTGAGCACCTTTTACTACAGTTTAGAAACTGTGAGGGGCAACTGATTGCGTGGATGAAATGGGTGCATTTTTAGAAGTGCTAGTGTTAGAGCTGAGATATCCCCAGCTTTTGTTGTGCAGCATTCAGTAAAACATAAACTAATTTGTTCACAATAGCATAACTCACTGCACATTTTGCTTCTTCTAGCTGTCCTTGTATGCTCACTAACAGAATAAAGAAGTCTGAAGATGTTGAGAAAAGAAATGCAATGCAGGATTATTTGTATAATACCTTAACTCTTGGCACACACAATTTGTGGTGAAGTAGAGCCTTTCCATTGTAAATGTTTTTAATCTGCCAATTGAAAAGTCGCGCACTGTATAGTTTAGCCATTATTTAACCAGGAGCATAGCTCTGTCCTTATTATTGAGCTGCTTTGTGGTGTACAGATTATCTTTCATTTAATGAGATGCACATATAAACACGTGCATATGTATTTTTGTGGGCATTTTTTTTTAATGCTAGTAGTAGGAACATTAGAGTACTGATATCCATCTAAGTTGTCCTCCATCATGTGTTAACGTGTAATAGCACGGTCAGTGCTGTGACATACAAATAGTTGAGCATTTTCTAGAAATAAAGCTATCCAAGATCTCTATATTAGGTCTTAAAAAGTTTTGCTGTTTATGGATGTCAGCATTTGCTTGTAGAGAAAATTGTTCCTGCAAAATGCAGTTAACTACATTCTCAGGTCAGTAAATGACAGTGAGGCCATGCCATATTTAGACTATTGTTTTTTTTTATCCAAATGAAGATGAAAATACTTGCCTATTCATTTATTTATTATTTTATTTTACATTTGTTGACCGGGCTAGTCCAACTGGATACATGTCCATTTTCAGTGGAGGCCCGGGGAGAAAAGCTCCAGTAACGTCATACTAAATAAAATCTGGCCTGTAGTAATTTGAAATCCTTTGATCAAACTATTAAACTTCCACGAAGGCCTTTGAGGTAGTATAAAGACATATTGGCTGCAGAGAGAGGATCTACTGATTGGCAGACTAATAAATTCACTGGCTGTAACAGTTATGTGAATGGCATTTTTTTTATTATTTCTTTTAGTCGGTAAGCACGTCTGGTATGGAAAAATATTTGTTGGATTACAGTTTTGATCAGGGGTCACTGTTCTGTTTACCACTGGTTTAAGAACAGATGGGTTTATGATAATGGTGCCATCTCCCAACTGAAGTTGCGAGCTACATATATATGTTTTTTTCTTTTGAAAGTGAAATAGAAGGTATGAAGTGTAACAGCAGTAATGGGTTGAGTGCTGGATACTATGATAAATGTTATATTGTCAAATGAGTGTTGCTAGGATGGGTGAAAAATGAAATGAGATGAATAACTTGTGATCTGAAGTAGGAACTTCATTTGTCAGCAACCTGTGGGATACGGATCCGATCTCCGATCCGAGCCGGCAACTTCTAACATAGCATAGATCCGAGCTCCTAGCTCCTCCCCCTTACCCATAATCCCCTACCTGCCCTAACTGACCTCAGATCTAGTTTGCCACTCTTCAAGCAGCAGCTAGGATGTCCTTCAAGGATGCATCTGCAGTCCTTACATATGGGTTGTCCTGCCTCAGGCAGCCCTTCGGTCGGCTGGATTCCAAAGTCTGGGTCCGGCATCGGCTGATGTCGCCCTTTCCCCGACGTCAGAGCGCCTGGGGTATAAAAGCGTCAGCCGATGCCATCTTCCCCAGTCTTTCTTGCCGCGTGGTGCCCGAAGCAGAAGCAGTTCGCAAGTGCCGGTCGGCCAGCTCCTGTAACTTCAGCTACCGAAGACTTCAAAAGCTAAGTACCCCGTTGGGGACTCTTTCTTGCCTCAGCCGATGTCAGATCAAACGCTTAAAGTTAATAATTGCTTAACTTGTGGGAAACAAATACCTCATAAGGATTTCCATTCTTACTGCCTCCCCTGCCTAGGCCCAGACCACAACGTCTCGGCCTGTACAGCCTGTGCCTCCTTCAATCGACGCACTCTTAGGCGTCGGGCGGAGTTTGCATTGGAATTTTTTGGGGCTAGTTACTGTTACAATATGCTGTCGGAGACTCCGACTTCTCATTTAACCAAAAAACGGAAGGACAAGGACCGACACACACGGACCGTGGTTTCGGCTGAAACCACGCCTAGGCCTACCGCGAGTGTCTCGGTCTAGGCTGAAACAGAGTCCTTGGTACTTCCGACCGTCGAAACCGCACAACCGACAACCTCGGCCCCGGAGGCCTCTTCTGAGTCGGTTATAGAATTTCCCTCAGAAACCGGTGTTCCGGAAACATCCGACACCATTTCCCTAGACAAAACTACGCCAGCACGTGGAGCAGCCAGGCCTCCTGCATCCATGTCCATAAAGGCATTCACAAGGGCTATAGCTGCTAAACAGCCAAAATCTCTGCCTCCCAAGGCTATTCCTCAGGGATCCACTACAGGCTCACAGATTTTAAGTTTAGCTGAGGACCTTATTTCCTTAATTAGGGGCTCTCAACCTCCTCTAGACAAAAGGCCCAGGGTTGAGCCCACTGATCCCCAGTCCTCTGATGAGGCCTCAGATGGCTCTGCTCTTTCAGACTACCAGGAGGAGGCCTTTACGGCCTACGAGGATTCTGATGCAGAGGAATCTATTCCCTCGGCCTCCCCTCCTGAAGAGCTGTCCTTTGGGGAGACCCTTCACTCCATGAGAGAGCATTTCAAATGGCAGGGCCAGGAATTCTCTGATTCCAGGAAGAGATTAAGGACTTTTTTGCATTTAACTCAGCATAGACCTTTGGCTATTCCTCCTGTTTTGAATGTCATTGATTATGTGTACTCTGAGTCTAGCATTACCCCTGACTCCCTTCCTCCGGCTCCTGTCAAACCCGATAGGTACTATAGGGTCCCGGACTCGCATCATTTCCTTTACAAGGCCCACTCGGCTGACCCAGAAACTATTTCCCAGGACCCTAAAGGGGTTGCATCTGCCACTACTAAAAATCCACTCCCCTCTGAAAGGGAGTCCAGGGCTTTAGAGAAATGGGGTAAAAAAGTGTATACTTCTTCCACTCTTTCTATGAGGGCATTAAATTGTCAGTTCCATATGATACAGTACCAAGAGTATTTGTTAGATGAATTGCATAAAAAACTGTCTTCACCTGAACCCCTAGATCGCAAGTCACTTCAGGATCTGGTACATGACTCCCAACAGGTTAGCAACCTAGCAACCATTTCTTGCAGTGTGGTTATGATGCATTGGAAGCTACATGTAGGTCAGCAATGACAGGTGCAGTCATACATAGGCATGCTTGGCTGAAGGAACAAACTCTGCCAGATCATGTTAAAGCAAAGCATCTGGATGCGCCACTGGAAAAACAAAAGTTATTTGGCTCCACTGCTCAGGAGGTCTTAAAGAAATTTGAGGAAAAGGCTAAATCTGTACAAACAGTCAAAGATTTTCTCCAGGTCCAACCACCAAGATTCAGCAGAAATTGGCCCTCTAAGAATTGGTCCTTTCCAGACACAGAGAGATTTCAAAGAGGCAAGAACAGGCGTGCTAGAGGTAGAGGGCAAGCTAGAGGCTCCTACAGAGGATGTCAATGGCAGCCTCCTAACCAGAGAGGTAGTGCAGGACGTACAACTGCTGCACAAGGACAGACTCAATGACTTTAACTTGACCCCGCCAACCAGGGCTCAATTGGAAGCACCTTTGGGCAGAAAGCTATCTTTATTCTCAAAAAATTGGCACAGTATTACAAGGGACAAATGGACACTGCAAATAATAGACAAAGGATACAGGTTCCATTTTCATACATTACCAAAAAGAAAAGGCATGCCAAACCTGCCACCGAATCAAAGGGCAGAGGCTTTAAAACAAATTTCCAACCTATTGCAAATGAAAGCTATAGAAAAGGTTCCTCTCACAGAACAAGGCCAAGGATTTTATTCCAGACTATTCCTTGTCCCAAGAAAAGAAAAACAACGGAGGCCTATTCTCGACTTGTCCGCACTGAATACTTATCTCATTGTGCCAAAATTCAAAATGCTGACCCTACAGCAACTCCTTCCCATGCTGGGCAAGGGGTCTTGGCTGGTAACTGTAGACCTCATGGAGGCATACCTGCATGTCCCTATCAGACAAAGTTGCAGAAGACACCTCAGATTTCTTGCAGGTTCAGAGCATTATCAATTCTCAGCATTGCCCTTTGGCTTATCTACTGCGCCCAGAGTATTCACAAAATGCCTGGCATCAGTAATTGCACACTGCAGACTTCAGGGGATTCAAATATACCCATATCTGGACGACTGCCTTATACAAGCGGACAGCCAACAAACTTTGGTAAAACACTTGAATTATGCCATCCGCCTACTTCAGGCTTTGGGATATACAGTCGACATTCACAAATCAAGACTTGTTCCATCCCAAAGGATAATTTTTCTGGGTGCAAAACTAGATACAACCACCCAAGTGGCTTTTCTCACAGAAGAAAAACAAAGACAACTACCGGATTATTTCGAAAATCTGACAAAACAAACTCAGCTGACTGCAAGGAAAATCCTGCAGGCCCTGGGTTACATGGCATCTTGCATTCGTCTGATTCCACAAGCAAGGCTGCATATGAGGAAACTACAATGGTACCTAAGGAGTTTATGGTCTCAGCACAGTCACAGCCTAGAAGCTTTGATACCACTCATTCCATGCCTTCAAAAGGAATTTCTGTGGTGGGCTCAAGCAAGCCAGTCAAGCAGGGGTCTGCCCTTCAGCAAACCAATAATCAGCCAAACCATTACAACGGACGCTTCAGACCATGGATGGGGAGCACACATGGAGGGCAGATGCATTCAAGGACTATGGTCACAGAAAGAATTGCGCATGCACATAAACCAAAAGGAAATGCTGGCGGCGATACATGCAATCGAGGCCTTCAAACACTTACTGCATCAAGGCCACCTGCTAATAAGGACAGACAATACCACAGTTATGTGGTACATAAACAAGCAAGGAGGTACCCATTCCTACCCTCTTTGCAGGCTGGCAATGAATCTTTGGGAACTTTCCCTAAAAATCAATATAGAGCTGCAATCCCAGTGCCAGGAAAAGACAATATACTGGCGGACAGCCTAAGCAGAAATATCATGGATCCACATGAATGGATGCTGCACCCAGACATCTTCCTTCAGATAACACAATCATGGGGGAGGCCGGACATAGATCTTTTTGCCTCCCACCACAACCATCAACTGAAGAAATTCTGCTCAAGGACATACCACCCACAAGCATGGAAAGTGGACGCCCTCTCTTTCAGCTGGAATACTCTAACAGTGTATGCATTTCCACCTCTTCCATTAATGACCGAGGTCTTACTGAAGATCAGGACAGAGCAGCCAAAAGTGATTCTGATAGCTCCGGACTGGCCAAGACAGCACTGGTACCCACTGTTAAGGAGCATGTCACGCACGAAACCGTGGCCTCTATCACAATGGCCACTTCTTCTGACACAGCACAATTACAAAACTCTGCACTCCAGCCTGAAAACCTTGCAGCTGACAGCCTGGAGAATACCTTGACTCCTCACCAGGATAAGCTATCCAAGAGAGTGAAGGATATCATCATGGAAGCTTCATGCCTTCCACAAGAAAGGCATATTCAGCAAAATGGAAAAGATTTCGCACTTGGAGCACCACAAAGGGCCTAGATGCAACAGTGATGAACATGGCACATATCCTGGAATACTTGGCAGAAATGCTCCACAATGGCCTTTCTTACTCTTCCATAAAAATTAATGCTTCAGCAATTTCAGCAGAATACAATACTGATCCACCTGTCTTCTCTCATCCTCTCCTAAGGCAGTTTCTAAGGGGAATTAAAAACATCAATCCTCCAAGGAAACCACCAGTGCCTACATGGGACCTTAACTTCATGTTGGAAAAATTAACTCTACCTCCCTTTGAACCAGCAGCATCTTCAGAACTACAGTTCCTGTCTTGGAAGACTGCCTTCCTTCTGGCCATAACCTCAGCAAGAAGAGTATCTGAGTTGCAGGCCCTCATGGCAGTACAACCATTTCTTATTTTTCATCAGGACAGAGTCTCATTGAGAACCAATCCTTCATTCATGCCAAAGGTGGTATCCAGGGTCTCACTGAACCAAGCTATTCACCTGCCTACCTTCTTTCCAAATCCACAAAACAAAGGGGAGAAACTTCTGCATACCTTGGACATTCACAGACAGTTGCGCTACTACTTGGACAGAACTAAGACTTACAGAAAAACTGACCAGCTGTTTGTAGCATATGCTGCTGGTGTACAAGGAAAAGCAATTTCTAAACAGACAATTTCAAAATGGATAGGGAATTGCATTCAATTCTGTTACTCTTTTCATGGCAAAACTGTGCCAGCTAACATTAGACCTCATTCCACCAGAGCCACAGCCACCTCCACAGCCTTCTTAAGAGGGGTGGCTACCAAGGACATTTTAGAAGCTGCTACATGGAGCTCCGTGCATACATTTTCCAAGCATTACAACTTACCCTTATACTCCAGATCCAGAGCAGGCTTTGCTACGGCAGTCCTGCAGGGCTTTTTAGCTACACCATCCTTTGGTATTCTACCCATATGTAAGGACTGCAGATGCATCTTTGAAGGACATAGTACAGTTTTGTACCTACCATAAATGTAGATGTCCGATGGGTATGCATCTGCAGTCAGGTTTACCCTCCCTCCTTCCCCTCTGTGGTATTTCCTGGGTACTTATCCCTCTTATAGCTAGCTTGGGTTATCTATTATGGTGCATTTGTTTTATATTACTGTGCATGTTTGGAATTTTTTGCATCTCTCCAAATTTAGCCTTCCTTAGAGGGCACCTGGCATCTGGGGCAAGAAAAACTGAGGAAGATGGCATCGGCTGATGCTTTTATACCCCAGGCACTCTGACGTCGGGGAAAGGGCGACATCAGCCGACACCGGACCCAGACTTTGGAATACGGCCGAACGAAGGGCTGCCTGAGGCAGGACAACCCATATGTAAGGACTGCAGATGCATACCTATCGGACATCTACATTTATGGTAGGTACAAAACTGTACTTTCAGAGCTCTTGGCGTTTTGTGAGAAAAAAGTTTTTATATTTTTTCTTCTGAGTGACTGGTTGTGTGTGTGATAGGTTTACCCTTTCTCCTTTTACATTTATAACTTACTTGTTTTATTTTAAGTATAATTCTCCCTCCCCCGCTGGTCGTAGCATGTGTGTGTGACTGGATTAGGGGCCTAGTGAGTGTGCTTACTTCAGTATGTCGGAGGCCCCTAAGGCAATTTTTTCAAAATGCACCGAGTGTGGTCACAAGCTTTCACTGGCTGATGGCCACACTCGGTGCGTTAGGTGCCTTGGGGTTGAACACCTCTCATCGGGTTGCGCGATTTGCGCGGCGTGCAACCCCAGGGCACTTGAGGATCAAAGGTCAAAGCTAGTTCTGGCGGGTCTTCTACACCCAGACTCTGCTTCGGCCTCCGGTGCCCGCTACCCCCCCCCCCGGTAGCAGTCACCCCTGCCTCCCTTCCTCCGACTGGGACTCAACCTCCCGCTTCGGCTCCAGAGGATAGGGAGGCCAGGAAAGAGAAACGGTGGGAGAAGCACCTTAAGCGGCGGGCCGAGGACTCTTCGCCGGCCCCGCCCGCCAAGAGGGCTTCCCCATCCAAGTCTTCTCGATCTCCTCCTCCTCGGATCTGATCCCCTTGTTTCTCCCCGGGTCTCGAGGAGGAGGTGATCCGGTCCCCGTCGAGGTCATCGAGGCGACACTCCAGGTCTGCCTCGGTGGCCTCGTCGAGGTCCACTTTTAGCATGTCTGATGCGGATATGGACCGGATAATGAGGAGATTCATCCAGGCCCAGATGCAGATGGGAGTGCTCTTGCCCGACCCCTTTTTCCGCTCCTATAGCTCCTTCTCCGACCCGCATTCCGGGCTCGGAGCCGAGCCACGTTGGATCAGGGGGTAGGTCGGAGCTGACCGTGCTGGGCACGTCGGCTCCGACTATTCCCTCGAGTCTGTTGGATCCGACCTGTCTGAGCCGTGGGCCGAGCTTCAGATCCGAGGGATTCGGTGTGCTTTCGGCTCCGTCCCGGTCGGAGCACACTGGTCCTTCGGATCCGACGTTCTCGGCGCCGTGTCCGATCCCCGCTTCGGATCCGAGTGTGAGTCGGATCTCGGATCCTTGTGAGAGCGGTTCCCCCTCGGCTTTCGCTGCGGTGGAGAGGGCACTGTCGAGTGCTTCCAGGCCTCCGGTCCTGGCTTCGGCTCCCTCCTGCACTCCTTCTCATCTGATCCTGGCTCCCCTCATCCGGACCTCTGGGCAGCCTGCCTCAGCGCCTTTAGGAGTTCCAGTGGAACAGGTTACAGCCCATGAGGACTCCTTGGACAGCCCCCCTGAGGAGATTCCCCTCAAGGCAAAGTGCAAAAGGAGGCACATAGACTCCCCTGAGAGTCTCACAGAAGGTACGGACTTGGATGAAGGGGAAGGCTCCCCGAGATCACCCCCTGAGGATGTCTCCTTTGGAGACATGGAAATGCTGAAAATCAGAGGTGAGTGGTCTGCCCCCAAGGCTTCCTCTGACGAGTCCGTATTCCTTGAGGCGTTCGAGGCAGGACCAGCTACCTCTTAGGTGTCCCCTCCACCCGACCCCCTGGTGGTTCTCATATCCTCTAGGGCTTGGAAAGAACCGGACACCGTAGAGCCGATCCCCAGATGCCCAGACAAAATTTTGAGCCCCCCTGCAGAGAGATCACATTGGAGCAGAGGTCCCCCTGTGGATGCCATGTTGGTGGCTGCAGCCACTAAGAAAGACTTGGCTCAGGAGAGCCCCACGGTTCATCCCCCGAGCAAGGAGTCTCGCGCGATGGACCATCTTGGGAAGCGGGCCTTCAGTTCAGCGACCTTCTCTATGAGGGCCTTGAACTATATGGCACACGTTATTAGGATGTAGCGGGACCTAATTAAGGAATACGCTGCTTCTCCCCTGGGGTCCATGTCGGAGGGAGACAAGGATTTGTCCTCTTCCCAAATGGCCACCCTCCGCTCTATTTCTAATACCTCTATGCGGCTATTGTCTCATGCTACAGAGGGAGCCGCTAGAGCAGGCGGAGTCGGGCTTGTCATGAGGAGACAGGCCTGGCTCCATCACTGTGATTTCTCGGAACCCTTTAAGGCGTCATTTGCGAATGCCCCTTTTGATGGTTCTGCACTGTTCGGCAAAACCGTTCGCGACACTCTTGTCCAGAGCGAGAAAGATGGGAAGACCTTGTCTGCCATCGGAGTCCGCTTCTCTGCGCCCCAGAGGTCCTTTTCCAAGAACCAAAAAGGTCAGAAGAAGATGTGGTTCCGAAAATTGCATCAATCTCAGTGTGCCCAATATAACCAGTCCTCTCGTGGCAGAGGAGGACAGGGAGGACGCCGCCCCAGAGACAGAGGGTGTCCGAGGAATTTTGGGTCCAGAGAACCTTGCTCTGAGAGGCCCACGCAGAACCCCTGAGGGGTTTCCCCGACTGCTCCACTCTGGAGGCAGTCGGGCGTTCAAGCACCTGGCAAAATGGGAGTCCATAACAACAGATCGCTGGGTGCTTCGCATTATATCCAGAGGTTACCTAATTCCCTTCATAGCCAACCCCAGAATCAGAAGCCTTCCCGACATCCCACCCAGTCAAAAGAAGGCGTCCGCTGCAGAAATCCAGCAGCTTCTACAAAAAAGAGCCATCCAGCCCCGTCTCCCCAGATCAAGTCGGATCAGGGATTTACTCCAGGTTTTTTCTGGTGCCAAAAAAGACGGGGGACTTGAGGTCCATCCTCGACCTCTCTTTCCTAAACCTGGTGGTACCCAAACGAAAGTTCCGAATGGTCACGTTGCAATCCATCCTCCCCTTATTGCGGGAGGACGACTGGATGTGCTCTGTAGACTTCAAGGATGCGTACTATCACATTCTAGTAGACAGGCCTTCCAGGAGGTTCCTCCACTTCCGGCTGGGAGCCAGTCACTTTCAATTCAGGGTCCTCCCCTTCGGTCTCACCTCAGCCCCCCAGGGTGTTCACCAAGGTCCTAGCGGTAGTAGCGGCCCACCTGAGCCTCCAGGGAATTCAGGTCTTTCCATACCTGGACGACTGGCTCCTCACAGCCCCAACAAGGCTTCTACTTTGCTCAGGCAGGGACTATTTTCTCGGTCTGGCTCCTCTATTAGGATTAACCATCGACATGACCAAATCCTCTCTCATCCCTACACAGATGCTAGATTTTATAGGGGCAAGACTGGATTCCAGACAGATGCTTGCGTTCTTGACTCCAGATCGACTTCAGAGCCTGATGTTACACGTGCAGGCCATTCTTCATCTGCAAACTCCTTCGGCAGAATTGATTCTGAGGGCCCTAGGATCTATGGCGGCTGCAATCCCTCTGCTACCATTGGCCCGGTTGAACATGAGGATTCTACAGTGGACCCTCCAGGTACAATGGTCCCTGTCTTGCTATTCTCTGTCTCACCCCGTTTCCTTAAGCAAGGTTTGCAGAGAATCGCTCCTGTGGTGGTTCCAGTCTCCCAACTTCCACACGGGCCGTCCCTTCTCACTACCTCCGCCAGTCAACACAGTGACCATGGACGCTTCTCGCCTGGGGTGGGGGGGGCATTTTTCTGGCAGAACAGTCCAAGGCACTTGGAACAACGTAGAGACCTCTTTGCATATCAACGTCCTAGAGACGAGAGCGGTGCTTTTGACGTTGCAAGCACTACACAACTCTCTTCCGGTAGGGACAATTGCGGTACAGACAGACAACATGTCGGTAGTCTGGTACATCAACAAACAAGGGGGAACCGGGTCTTACCCCCTTTGCTGCGAGGCGTGTGGGAATGGGCGATTTCCACCAACCGCTTTCTCATAGCAACGCACATTCCGGGACGGTCCAACATTTTAGCGGACAGGCTCAGTCGTACTATCCTGACTCCTTACGAGTGGTCTCTCAACCACCGAGTGGCAGAGCAGGTATTTGCCCGATGGGGGCGACCTTGATGCGATCTTTTTGCCTCTCCTTCAAACACAAATGCAACGATTACTTCGCTCTGATCCCCCCTCCAGGGAAGTCCCCGAGAGACTCTCTAGTTCATGCTTGGCCTCCCGGTCTGCTTTATGCTTACCCTCCTCTACCCCTGATGTTGAAATTGTTACAGAAAGCCAGGCAGCTGGGGAGCAGAATGATCCTCATTGCCCCATTCTGGCCTCGTCAGACGTGGTTCCCCTACCTATGGTCTCACCTAGTGTATCCACCATGGATTCTGGATCCCATTCCGGATCTCATCTCTCATCCTCTCGGTCTTCCAACTCTGAACCTGGTCAACCTCAAGCTGACGGCTTGGTTGCTCCAGTTCCACTCCTCATAAGGACTCCCGGGATCTCATCACCGGTTAAAGCCATTCTTGTAGCAGCTCACAAGCCTTCCACCAGGAAGGTTTATCGGAGTAAGTGGAAACGCTTCACCATTTGGGCAAAACACTGTCGTTTAGACCCGTTTACAGCCCCGATATCGTCGGTTCTAGATTTTCTAACCTCTCTCTTTCATCAGGGGGCTAGTTCTTCCACAGTCAAGGTACAACTGGCAGCAATCTCATACTATCACGTGGGGCAAGAGTCTGGCCCTCTTATCACTTCCAAACTGTGCAAGACCTTCCTGAAGGGTACCTTCCTCCTTAGGCCTCCAGTTAAAGAGGTGGTACCTCCATGGGATTTATCCTTAGTCTTGCAGGCCTTGACTGGTCCCCCATTCGAACCGGCTGCCACGGTTGATCTCAAATTTCTCTCTTGGAAGACGGCCTTTTTGGTGGCCATAACTTCAGCCAAAAGGGTATCGGAATTGCAAGCCCTTTGCGTCAAACCACCATATTTGGTTTTCACCCGGATAGGGTTTACCTCAGAATCAACCCGTCCTTTCTACCTAAGGTATCTTCAGAAGCAAACATCAATCAATCCATCAATCTCACAGTGTTTTTCCCCAACTTTCATAACAAAGGAGAGTACAAGCTTCATTCCTTGGACGTACACAGACAATTACGTTTTTATATCCACAGAACTGCTGGTCATAGGCAATCTGATCAGTTGTTTATCTCCTTTGTCAAAAGTAATTTCGGAAAATCAGTTTCTAAGGTTTCTCTCTCTAGATAGATCTTGAGTTGTATTCTGTTAGCATATCAGAGTTCGAGAAGGCCTGCACCTCAAGGAGTCCGTGCTCATTCTACTAGGGCCGTTGCCACTTCTGCAGCCTTTCAGGCTAGGGTTCCACTGGATGACATTTGTTCCGCAGCCATTTGGGCTTCATCTCACACCTTTATCAGCCATTATAAAATAGATGTTATTTCCCGAGGTAGAGCGTCCTTTGGCTCTGCGGTGCTCGGAATATCCTTCCATGAAGGCCACCCAAGACTTAGGTAGCTGGGGACTCTGTCCCACAGGTTGCTGACAAATGAAGTTCCTACTTCAGATTAAGAAGTTATGTACTCACCATAACATTCCATCTGAGTAGGTATCTTCATTTGTCTGCAACCATCCCCCCCTCCTTCCCCCTGACCGATTGGATCGCTGTTGTGTTATTAGCATATGTTCCCATTGGGACCCCTGTTATCTATTGTGCTATGGGGCAAACTTGATCTGAGGTCAGTTAGGGCAGGTAGGGGATTATGGGTAAGGGGGAGGAGCTATGAGCTCGGATCTATGCTATGTTAGAAGTTGCCAGCTCGGATCCGAGATCAGATCCGTATCCCACAGGTTGCAGACAAATGAAGATAACCTACTCAGATGGAACGTTGTGGTGAGTACATAACTTCTTATTCCTGTTACACCTTCATAGCTATTAATGGTTATCTTTCCATGCACTGGATATCCTGTGAGGAGAGCATTCATTTTTGGACTCTCAGAATAGGTTAGTTGTACACCATTTAGTTTATTAATTTTCTCACAAAGAACTTGGAAGGGAGGGCTGCTGAAGTAACAGTTGCAAGGGCAGTGAAGTACCATTATGATCCAGTGGTCCAATGCACTGCATGCACTGATGCTGCATGTTAGATATTCATTGTGTCTGCTAACTGAAAAGTATAAATGTTAAACATTCTTTGTATTTTGTATTGCCACACACAATGTATGGGATTATTGAGTCTCAAACGTGGGAAATTTAGGGGTGAAGAGACACACCAAGTTATGCAACTAGATGAAGCATATGAAGCTGAAATAGAAGTACACCTGGTATAAAATAATGGTAAGTGAGAAATTAAGTACCATCATAAAGAGTGATGAAACAGTCAGGTGAAGAGTAACAGATGAATGCAAGAGGAGTGTCAGTGTATCAACGGAGTTATTTCCATTTTTCTTTCTCTTTTACCCTGGTTGTATAGATCTGCAGATCTGTTTATGGTATGTTAGAGAAGGATATGTATCTTGTTGGGCAGGAAGATAAGAAATGTGTAGATGTTTTGTGAGTTCGGAAATTAATTTGCTATCAAAGATTGATAAGAATAATAAAAGTTAAGATCCTGTATCACTAGATTGTTGAGTTTTGTCAAATGTGAAAAAAGAGGATGTGACTCTGTCAGGGATATGTCACTGGAAATGGTTTTACATTGCATAAATATATTCCTTTGTCAAAAAATAAATTATTAAACTGGTTCTGATTAATCCACATTGTTACACAAAAAAGTACTCTGTACTGTCCACACAAGTGCTAAGGTGTGTCACTTCAAAGAAGGCTGAACTTCTTTCACTGATATCATACCTTTCGATGTCCATGTGGAGAAATCGGGGACAAAGACTTTCAAAATTCAGGCCACCTAGTTAGCATAGTACTTATATAGCCAACAGTTTATGGCTCCTTCCAATTCTAGTAGGTTTGAGGACTAGTAGACATTAGCTAGACTACGTTATATTTACAAAGGTAGACAAAAACAGTGATTGTCCAGTAGCCCTGGGGGGTTTAAAATACTGTACAGCTCTTCTCAGCTGTGAGCTTTTCTTGTGTTTGTTAATATTCCTGATAAATCTCAAAATGACACACAGAATTGTTGCTTCTGTTTCCATGCTTAAATCCTCCCACTTTTTCATTCCTTTCATTCCTTCCAGTTTTTGCTGTAACTACCCACCTTGAAATTCCCTGTCTTTTTGAAATTATTTCCTTCTGTTTTTAGCAGTTCCCTTCTCCTGCAGTTATTTCAGAGTAACCTTGATTGCATTCCACAGAAAAGAGAGCTCTTTGTTATTACTGTAAAGTGGTGGTCCGCTAAGAAAGATGGCTGTAGCCTGTAACAAAGAGATTGTTTTCCTTTGGGATAGTTTTGCAGTCATAAAAGTGTCAATAAGAAAACCGGTGATTACAAAGTCTTGCCAGGGTATTTGATGCACAGAAATATAGTCTTGCATTTCAGCACCAAGGTCACTATGTGGACACTTTTAAGATTTTTCCTAAATAATGTGATGAGCTGTATGCCCCTTATTCCTGCTTCGAGTTTCTTCTGGCAACTCTGTGTCTTTTCATACACTGGTTGCATGCAACTACATTGAGATCTGTGTAAATCCTGTTGCATTCAACAACCATTTTTCCCTTTACTACCTGCCCAAAAGTATTCTAGAATGACTTAAACAAGGCAGGTTGTAGAGTTGCACATTAGTACTGACCGAACAGATAGCACAACATTCCTTTAATGATTTTACCTTTGTCTACAACTCCCCTCTTTGTTTTTTTGTCAGCACATGTAATGCTGTTCTCTGTTTATGCTTCCTTACTAGTACACCATGGCGTTTCGTAAAAAAATCTACTGCCAATAGCGGACCGGAGTTCCGCTGTGGCAACCCCTTACCAGGAAAAAGCCGAAAGACAAACAACAACTAGTACATATTCATATTCAAGAATGTTTGTTACTTTCTGGACTAATAAAAGGGAAGACGTTGCAACAATCGAAACGTAGACCTAACAGAATGCAGAAACTGCAACACCGTGCTGGTCTATATCGTACTTGGTCTGACTGCAGTAAATTTTGAAGGGAAAAAAACAGAAAAAGACTGATACAGAAGTCGTGCAGTGACATTGTTGCAACTGACTCTCTAAATTTGGCTGCCATCAGTGAACTGGAGTTTGCAAAAAAAAATGTTTTAACTAATACAAACTTTGGGCTTGTTCTCACAGCCAACACTGGTTTGAATCATTCTCACAACTTTTGCAGCTTGCATGATATGGCTTATGGATTTAGAGAAATCTGAAGATAATAGTGAGAGAATAGTAGAAGCACTGACACAAAAAGAAGCAGAAGTTGGCAAAAAATTAGAGCCACTCACTTAAGTTAAGTAATGGAGCATCTTGGATGGTCTTCTCCTTTCCCCATGCTTCTGAATATTGGCTAAAACTTTAACCACCCCTTAGAGCCTATTTTAGACATTGCCAAATTGACAGAACTACCAACACAGCAAATAAAACCCAAAGAAACCTAAACATGTTGGTGCTCAATGCTAGGAGCCTAAACAAGAAACTCCACACCCTACCAGCTCTTCTCACTGTGGAAAATGTAGACATCTGTACCTTTAGTTAGACTTGGTTTAAATGTACATAAGAACTCTGACAGTTCTAGGCTTCAGTGCCTTCCACACATTTAGAACATCAGCTGCACAGAAAAGGAAAAAAGGTGGAGGCGTCTTGATGTACATTAGCAAAGAATAAACCACTAGTTTGGTTAAATAGGACAATGCCTTGGAGTTTATCCACTTGCAAATCGCCATAGATAAAGCCACATACCACATCCTTGTAAGCTATAGGTCACCCTGTATGTCCGAAGAATCCCATAGCTCATACCTTGACCTACTGGAGATGCTCACCATCAAACCAAATACCATATTATTGGGAGACTTTAACTACTCTTGTATAGACCAGGAAACGTACACTCCCTCAAACTCACAGGCACAACGTTTCCTAGACTTTATTAACACAAATACCCTTGACCAAATAGTGTGCACTCCCACCAGAGGGTCAAACATAAAGGACCAGGAACCCACTAATACGAGGGAGAGCTGCACACCCTCCAGAGTTATGTCCTCACTGCTGAGGTCGGACCACAAATCTATTTCCTTCGAAGTAGAAATCAACTTGGTAACCCTAGAAAATCCCATAACAGTTAGGAACTATGACAAACAAACTACCTCCCACTAAGTGGTAGTTTGTCAAGATTCATTGCCCTCCTAACACTGAGTTCACAGCAACTTATGTGGAATATTTCCGAGAGACCCTGTACAGCTATGTAGTGGCTGCTGTATATACTAGAAATAAGCCCCAAACAAGTTCCAAAAACAAACCATAGTGTTGGAATCATAACCTTAACAAAGTATATAACAAAAAAAAGCATGGCTAAATTCAGGAAGAGCAACTCCCATAATGAGATCTGTCTAGTTAAACTAAACAGGAAAATAAGAGAACTTAAGACCAACAAGAACAATTTTGAGTTCAAGATAGTATTGCAGTCTAAAGACCACCACAAAACCTTTTACAGCTATGTCTTTAACCTCAAAGGCAGCACAAAGCAGTGTACCAAACTGGTGGTTATTGGTTCCACCTTCACAGAGCAAAATGACATAGAGAATCTGTTGGTTGACAAAATCAACTCGAACCTCTCCCTCTATTTCCCCCTGCCTCCCTCCACTAACTATGTAGTAGCATAACCCACTCCCACCCAACTATCAGCAGGGAGAGCAGGTCCTGGCAGAGCTTGCTAAAGCAAAAAACACAGCCTCAGTGGGCCCTGACAGTGTCCAGGGATGCTTCCTAAATGGCTTGAAACATGATCTGTCACAGTCACTTGAGTCAGTTTTCAACTATAGCCTCAAACAGGCTTTGTACAACAAGTATAGAGGACTACAACCATTATCCCACTTTACAAGGCTGGACCATCATTCGACCCTGAAAACTACAGACACATTAGTCTAACTAGTCTAATATGCAAAGTCATGGAATGGATTGTCATGGAAGTCATCAACAAAGACATAGGCAACCTTCATTCACTGGATCCAATGCAATTTGGCTTTGTCAAGGGAAGGTTATACCTACTAAACCTGATGAACTTCTTTGAGAAAGTCATCAAGGCAATGAATGAGGGGAAAACAGTACATATTGCTTACCTGGCTTTGGCTAAAATGTTCAACGCAGTATCCCACTTGGGTATAGTTCAACTCACTGAACATGGGCATAAATCCTTTCATAACTCACTGGTTTGCCAGCTGGCAAACAGACAGGACCCAGGATGTTAGGATTGGTGAGACCACCTCTACTGAGAGACCAGTCACCAGCAGGGTACTTCAGGGCTCTGTGCTGGGACTGCTCCTATTTTTCATCTACTTCTTGGAGGTGAAGGCTAATGTCACGGGCCTTTGGCTGACCAAGTTCACAGATGACTGCAAATTGGAAGCTATCATTCCCCCCCAAGACACAACCATTTTACAAGGAGGACTAATACAGACAAATGACTGGTGGCAAAGTCACAGATTAAAACTCCGTGCCGAGAAGTGCATTATAATGCTTTTTGGGAAAACTGCCATCCAGACTAATTGTTCTATTGATAAAAGATGATCTGGTAGTCTGGCATCTGGGAATGTATGTAGGCAATAATCTAGCCTTTGACCAACATGTGGCCAAGTTAGTAAGAAGATTATACTGTGGGATCCAGGTTCAAGGAAGTCATAGCACTTCTTTATTCAGTTTTTATTAGACCCACCACTCAGTATAATGCCCCCTTGTGCATGTACCTGGCTAGACATATGCAGCAATTGGAACACCCATAAAGGTTCCATACTAAGAGAATCCAGGGTATAAACTCATTGTCTTATATGGATCACCTTAAAAAACATATTTCTATACTCCTGTCTCTTACAGGTTACTGGGAGGTGATCTATGCCTGGCATACTGGCATCCTTGAAAACAGCTTTGATGGACCTTCTGCACTTCTGCAAAACAAACAGCATCAGAGCCACTAGATTCAAAGATTTACATTTTGCTTGCTGTATAAATAGGACTTGTTGGCAAGACAGATGTGTCTCAGAGGATCCCCATGCTCTGGAACTGGCTTCTCATTCATGTGAAGCAGACTCCATTTCTAACCCTGTTTAAGCTTAACCTTGACCAATGGATGGGAGATTGGAAATTCACCCTGGGGGTGGACCCCATTTCCATGATGGAAAGAGGCAGACAGTAATTATGCCCAAACTAACATACCCCCACCCTCCCCAATACACGCAACCTTTAGAAAATTCCTAACATACCCCTGCCCCCAATAAACGACCATGATAAATAGGGACACAGTTGGGTTGGATTGTGCAGCTAGGCTTATAAAGGCCTTGGTAGTAGTTAACGTAGTATATACCAATAGGCCTTGAACTTTTTTTCCAGGTTTTGGAGTTCCATTATTTGCTGCATCCTGTGTGTGTGAGAGAGCGAGAAGGGGAAGGGAGCAAAGGCTATATTTGAATGTATTCCACACTGGCCAGTATATTTAGGTAAACAAATCTGTATCAGTGTGCACAGTGAGTCAAAAGTTGGACAGCTGCAACAAGACTAGGAAAATGAGTAAACAAGTATTACCTAAAAAAAGCAACATCCCAAAAATAGAGCACTTGAGACGTAAGACTAGTATTAACAGCTTCATTAGATATAATTTAGAACACAGCATGTCTCTCTGGTCTTCCTGCAGAGCTCAATGTATCAGGCATGTAGAACAGAGCCAGATGAAAGTAAATGATAAAGGTTTACAAAATATGTCATGCGTGGATAAGCTTGATTAGGCAAACCACTGAGGTGATAAAAGACCTACATGTTAAAAAAAAAAGTGCAGAATTTCTGGAAAGTAAAAAAATTGTATGTGCGTGTGTGGAAAAAGATATTTCTGATTTGGATTGTTGATTTTGGTAAGCATAAAAATTTGTAAAGAAAACTACTTGTGCTTCGTTTTTTTATCTCCTATGTGTTTAGTACTGCAGGGCTTCTTGTATTTTTGTGCATGTGAATCTGTTGATCATAATCACATATTCAAAGTACTGTATCATTTCAAATGTTAGCATTGTGACTTTGCAATGAATTATTTACAGCACTCCTAGAATGTTACATGTCAAGTTTTCATTTGCTTGGCATTCATTAGTATCTGAAGGTAAGTGGTGCAACCCTGATTTAGTGATCTGTTTTGCCATACTCCTTAATTTTGGATCATTATGCACTCCACTTTAGGTTATTTTGAGTAAACTTGCTGTTGTGACTTGGTGGGTGAATGTATGTACATACATACATGTGGAGCACACTGTTTGAACTGACATAAGTGTCAGTGGTGTAACAGGTAACACATTCGCCTTTGGTGCTGAAGGCTGTGGCCTGTATTCCTACACCATGTAGATGGATTACTGACACTGCAGTGCAGCATACAGGAATGCTGCACTTCTGAGTGTACCATCCTTTGGATGAGACTTTAAACCGAGATCCCATCTGCTTGAGTTAGTGGTAGTGCAGGCGAATGTAAAATATCCCACGGCATATTGAAAAGAGTAGGGGAAGATGTCCTTCCATATCATTGTGGCAGTATTCTTTACATAAGGGATCTCCTTCCAAGGATAGCTTAACATCTGGACAGTTTATCAAAGCTTTTAGGTCTTATGGACATCGTCCATCACGCGTATGCTCCCCTTGTAGGGCATAGGGCAGAAAGGTTATGTACAGACATAAACACTCAGAACTTCTTTGCTACCAGTCCAGATGCCATTATTGAGTGTTAGTCTGAACACTCTTCTGCTGTGTCTGTTACCGAGCCACTTTCAGATAAGTACCCTGATGGCTTTCTCTGTCCTCTCTCATAGCCAACAATTTCTCAGGATGTTCTGGGATTTATGGCCTCCACTATCCTTATGCTCCTTCTAACTAGGTTCTATATGAAGAAATTTCATTTGTATCTCCAGTCAGTGTCAACATTACCACCCCTGGAGTTGTTTGACGTTCATCGTGCATACAGCTGCAGTCATAACAGATGGGTTCTCCTGCCGTCAGGCGAGTCCTCGGTCGGCCGAATTCCAAAGTCTAGGTCCGGCGTCAGTTGTTGTCGCTTCTTCCCTGACGTCAGTGTGCCAGGGGTATAAAAGAACCAGCCAACGCCATTTTCTTCTGTCTTTCTTGCCGCGCGGTGCCCGAAGCTGAAGCAATTCGCAAGTGCCCGTCGGCCAGCTCCTGAAATTATGAATATTTTTCAACCGAAGACTTCTTGAAAGCTAAGTACCCCGTTGGGGAAACTTTTCTTGCCTCAGACCGATGTCAGACAAAGTTAATAATTGCATTTCATGTGGGAAGCAAATACCGCATAAGGATTTCCATTCCCTCTGTATACCTTGCTTAGGCCCAGACCAAGACTTCTCGGCCTGTCGTTTTTGTGCTACATTCAACAGACGCACTATTAAGCGTCGGGTGGAGTTCGCCCAACACTATTTTGGCAAAAAGTTTAATTACATGTCGTCGGATACTCCGACTCCAATTTTGAGTAAACGACGTAAAGATAAGGACCGACATACGAGGTCCACGACTTCTACCGACACCACGCTAAAGCTGACTACATGTGCTGCGGTTCTCAGCGAGGCACCTACGCAGCCCCTGACTACCGATGACACTTCGTTAGCAGTGTCTTCTGTGCCTGAGGTCGCAAGTTCTTCGGCCCTCACCCCGACTACAGATGCAGAAGTCACTCTTGGCAGGGAAACTCAGAGTTCAGACAGGCCTGCCACCTCTCAAGGTGTCTTCAGGCCTTCTTCTTCTTTTTCCATTAAGGCTTACACTAAATCTAAAGCAGCCATGCATTCTAAAAGACAAGCTCCACAAGGCCCCTCTCAAGGCCCCATGCCTAAAAAGCCGATGCTCAAAATGGCTGAGGATTTGATTACTCTTATCAGGGGTTCTCAACCCCCCCAGGACAAAAGGCCCAGAGTGGAGGAAGAATACCCTTCCTCGGACCAGGCCTCCATTACTTAAGAACATTCTGAGGACCAGGAACATTCTTACTCCCCTTTCGAAGATTCTGATGCAGAGGAGTCAATTCCCTCTGTCTCCCCCCCTGAGGATTACTCTTTTGGGGAAACCTTGCATACCTTGAGGGAACACTTCCACTGGGAAGGCCAAGAGTACTCAGACTCCAAGAAAGGCTCAGGGATTTTCTTTTGCTCCCTCAGCACAGGCCTCTGGCTATACCTCCTGTCTTAGACATACCAGATGATGTGTATTCAGAGGCCAGCCTTAACCCAGATTCTTTACCTCCAGCTCCAGTCAAGCCTGACAGGTATTACCGGGTTCCTGATTCACACCAATTCCTATACAAAAGCCATGCGGCTGACCCAGAAACAATTTCACAGGATCCCAAGGGAATTAAGGCCTCCACTGCCAAAAATCCATTACCTTCAGAGAGAGATTCCAACGCTTTAGAAAGGTGGGGGGAAAAGGTATACACCTCGTCCACTTTAACCATGAGGGCTTTAAACTGTCAGTTCCATATGTTAAAGTATCAACAGTTTTTGTTATCTCAGTTGAAAAGCAAAATGTCACAACCTGAACAACCAGACTTGAAGGAGTTGCAGGATTTGTTGCATAGTGCAGAGCAAGTGGGTAAACATACCTTGCAATGTGGTTTTGATGCTTTAGAGGCCTCTTGTAGAGCTGCTGTTACAGGATCAGTCATACGTAGACATGCTTGGCTCAAAGAGCAAACCTTACCAGATCATGTCAAAGCTAAATTACTAGATGCACCTCTTCAAAAAGATGTATTGTTTGGTGTTAAAGCTGAGGAGGTATTAAAGAAAATGGAGAAAAAGGCTAAATCAATGCAAACAGTGAAAGATTTCCTACAGGTACAACCGCCACGTTTCAGTAGAAATTGGCATTCAAAAAATTGGTCCTTTCCAGTCACGGACAGACCTCAAAGAGGTAGATACAGGCGGCCGAGAGGTAGAGGGCAATCTCAAGGATCATTTAGAGGCAGACAATGGCAAACACCTACACCAAGAGGGGGTGAGGATAGTGCACAGCCATTCAGAAAGCAGACCCAATGACTTCCTACTTTGCATGCCAAGCAAGGCTCAAATGGCAGCACCTTTAGGCGGAAAACTGGCATTATTTTCGAAAAATTGGCATATTGTCACAAAAGACAAATGGATCCTGGACATTATAGACAGAGGCTACAGATTCCACTTTCACACCCTTCCAAAAATGAGAGGCATGCCAAACCTGCCACACAATCAAAGGGCAGAGGCACAAAAACAAATTTCAGATCTCATGGACATGAAAGCTATTCAAGAGGTACCTGCACAAGAACAGGGTCAAGGTTTTTATTCCAGACTATTCCTGGTACCAAGGAAGGGCAAAGATTGGAGACCTATTTTGGACCTATCCATCCTAAACACATATTTACTCATACCAAAGTTCAAGATGCTCACATTACAGCAGCTTCTTCCCATGCTGGGCAAGGAGTCTTGACTGGTAACATTGGACATCAAGGAGGCATACCTGCATGTCCCAATCAGACAAGATTGCAGAAGATACCTCAGATTTCTTGCAGGTTCATCCCATTATCAATGCTCTGCATTGCCCTTTGGCTTATCTACTGCGCCCATAGTGTTCACGAAATGCCTGGCATCAGTAATTGCCTTCTGCAGACTTCTAGGGATACAAATATACCCATGTCTGGATGACTGACTGATCCAAGTGGACAGCAAACACACTCTTCTGAAACACCTGGCGTTTGTAATAATGTTGTTGAAATCTCTGGGATACACGGTCAACAAAAAGAAGTCAAGACTAATACCCTCTCAAACAATAATTTTCCTGGGTGCCAGCTTGGATACAAACACCCAGATGGCTTACCTCACGCCAGAGAAACAAGGGCAATTAACTCAATATTTCAGAAAACTGGCAACCTTCAAAAGACTGACTGCAAGGAAAATCCTGCAGGCTCTGGGATTCATGGCATCTTGCATCCTGCTAATCCCATGTGCAAAGCTGCATATGAGGAAACTTCAATGGTACCTAAAAAACTTATGGTCTCAACACAGCCACAGTTTGGAAGCAATCATACCACTGATTCCATGTCTTCAAAAGGAATTTCTGTGGTGGGCTCAAGCATGCCAAAGAAACCTAGGTCTCCCATTCTGCGAGCCTCAAGCAAATCGAGTCATCACAACAGACGCCTCGGACTACGCCTGGGGGGCGTACATGACAGATCGGTGCATTCAGGGCAAATGGTCACAAAAAGAAAAGCACCTACACATCAATCAAAAGGAAATGCTAGCAGTAATAAATGCTATTATGGCTTTCAAAGACCTACTGCATCCAGGACAGCTATTGATAAGAACAGACAACACCACAGTGATGTGGTACATAAACAAACCGGGTGGAACTCATTCATATCCCCTGTGCAGACTAGCCATGTCCCTTTGGAACACGGCTCTGGAATTGCAAATCCAACTTCAAGCACAATTCCTGCCAGGGAAGGAAAACACACTGGCAGACAACCTGAGCAGAAATATGACCGATCCACACAAATGGAAGTTGCATCCTCAAGTTTTTACAATGATAATTCAAGCATGGGGAAGGCCAGACATAGATCTCTTTGCCACCCACAGAAATTACCAATTGACAAAATTTTGCTTAAGGACCTTTCATCCACAGGCCTGGAAAGTGGACGCGCTCTCTTTCAGTTGGACAACAATGACAGTCTATGCCTTTCCACCTCTTCCACTACTGGCCAAAGTTCTATTAAAAGCCAGAGCAGACAGACCAAAGATGATTCTCATTGCTCCAGACTGGCCAAGACAACACTGGTACCCACTCCTGAGGAGCCTGACACATTCCCCACCATGGATCCTGCCTATAATGCCTCTTCTACTGACTCAGCATAACTTCAAAACTCTTCACAGTCAGCTGAAAACACTCAATCTAGCCGCATGGAGGATTCCTTAAATTCACAGCAGACCCTACTCTCCAAGGAGGTGCAGGATGTAATTTTCGAGGCCAGAAGGCCTTCTACTAGAAAAGCCTACTCCGCAAAATGGAAATGGTTTTGTGTCTGGAATCAGAAAAAGGGTCAGAATCCTGGAATACTGAATTTACCTCAAATACTACAGTACCTAGCCGAGCTGCTAGGCAGTGGACTTTCATTCTCCTCCATCAAAATCCATGCCTCAGCCATTTCTGCAGAGTACAACACTGATCCTCCTTTATTCTCTCACCCTCTCTTAAGACAGTTCCTCAGAGGGGCTAAGAATATAAAACCCCCAAGGAAGCAACCAGTACCTGCTTGGGACCTCAATTTCATTCTAGAAAAACTAACCCTGCCTCCTTTTGAGCCAGCTGCTTAAACAGATCTGCAATATTTGTCATGGAAAACAGCCTTCCTTCCAGCTATCACCTCAGCATGCAGGGTTTCGGAATTACATGCCCTCATGGCTGTGCAGCCTTTCATCATTTTCCATCAGGACAGAGTTTCCTTATGAACCAATCCTTCATTTATGCCAAAGGTAGTATCCAGGGTAGCCTTGAATCAGGCTATCCACTTACCTACCTTTTACCCTAATCCACAAAACAAAGGGGAGAGGCTACTACATTCCTTGGACATTCACAGACAGCTCTGTTGTTATTTGGACAGAACAAAGCCTTTCAGAAAATCAGAGCAACTCTTTGTGTCCTACGCTACAGGTGCTCAAGGGAAGCCTGTTTCCAAAAAGACAATCTCAAAATGGATAGCCCACTGCATACGCTTTTGTTACTCTTTTCATGGTAAAACTGTACCTACAGGCATCAGATCTCACTCCACAAGGGCCACAGTTACCTCTGCAGCTTTCCTCAGGGGGGGGTTCCTACCAAAGATATTTTGGAAGCAGCCACTTGGAGTTCTGTACATACTTTCTCCAAGCACTATCACCTACCATTATACTCCAAAACTAGAGTTTGCCACTGCAGTCTTGCAGGGCATCCTGGCTCCACCTAGTTCCACTTAGTGCCTACCACCCCTGTATTAGCTTTGGATTCTACCCATCTGTTATGACTGCAGCTGTATGCACGATGAACATAGTACAGTTTTGTACCTACCATAAATGTAGGTGTTCGAGTGCTAATACAGCTGCAGTCCAGGTTTCCCTCCCTCCTTCCCCTCTTGGGACAGGCCTTATGGCTAACACCTCCTCATACAACCTCATTGGGTTATTCTTTTATGGTGTATTTGCTTGCAACTACTGTTTTTTGATTATATTGCATTTGCTTTATTACATAAATTTATGTTTTGCCTTCCTTCTGGGGGCACCTGGCATCTGGGGCTAGAAAAAACTGAAGAAAATGGCGTCAGCTGGTTCTTTTATACCCCTGTCGCACTGACGTCAGGAAAGAAGTGACGACAACCGACGCCGGACCTAGACTTTGGAATTCGGCCGACCGAGGACCCGCCTGACGGCAGGAGAACCCATCTGTTATGACTGCAGCTGTATTAGCACTCAAACATGTACATTTATGGTAGGTACAAAACTGTACTTTCCTTTCTTCCTTGTCTCAAACTTGAGCTTCAGTGGTGGATTCATCAACTTTCTCTCAATCCACGGTTTCCCATACAAGCTCTGATTCCTTTGTAGGAACTGTTCATGAACTGCTCAGACTTGGGGTGGGGAGCTTCCCGTGGCCCTCTAAAGGTCCAAGGTCTCTGGCTTCCTCATCAAGGATCAGACTATTTCAACATAAAAGAGATGAGAGCTCTAATTCTGGCCCCACAAGCTCTTCATTCCCTTTTACATCTTGGACCCCTCAAAGTTTTCACAGACATTACCACTGTGATGTGGACATCAACAAGCAGTAGGGTATCGGGTATTCTCTCTTTTGCAAACTCACTCTTCAGATCTGGGATCTAGCTATCAAATGACTCTTCAAGTGGTTTGCATTCCTTCAGAGCACAATCCAGTGGTGGACTCCTTGAGTGGTCCAGAACGCAGGCTTATGAATGGATGCTTCTTAATCTGTTTTTTTTCCAGACTATCCAGAAGTCAAACTGATTGTCTGGTAGTCTGGAAAACACTGTACAAACTCCGGTATTCTGTTTAAAAAAAAAAGAAACAGATTATCAGAGTTTGTTAAATTAGATTTACTTTGCTTTTTTACAGAAAAGCATAGTAAATCGGCAGAAAGAAGGGATCACAAACAGAAAAAAGAGGTCGTTCCTCTTCATCTGATGTGACAGTGACATCATAAAGTGGGTGGAAAGTGGGCAGGAGAGGGCCGTAGATGTGCGGGGTTATGGGGTGCAAGGGGTGTGGCCTTGGTCTGGTTATAGCCACAACGAAAGGGGCAACAATATGCTTCAAACAGATGTGTTCCTGGTCATAGTCCGTTGGTGGGGTATGCCTCAGGTAGGTCTTTTTGCCTGCTCTCTAAGCGGACATCTTCCTCTCTTTTGTTTCAGAGTCGTAAGTCCTCTGACTTTGAAGGTGGATGGCCCTGCCTTTACGTCAAAAAGAATGTTTCTGTATACTACCCTGCCTCTGTTGCCATGAGTTCTGCACAAGATCAGGCAGGGACTATCTCTCCTTTCTTTCTGACTTGGCTGGGGCAATCACCACAATTTACCTTACCAGGTAGATGATCTTACACAAGTCGAGGGATCTTTTATCCATCCTCACCTGTCCACTCTACAAATGCTGTTGTGGGTGACAGTGTTTTGATTCCTTTTAGGCATTTCTTTTCTGATGACATGCTGCATGTGCTGTAGGAGGCCAGGAATCTCACTGCCAGAAAATCATGTATGTAGAAATGGGAAAAAAATTGTGTGTGGTGCCTCTCTCGCATTCAGGATTCCCTCTGTGTGGAGACGCCTATGGTTCTCTCTTGCGTGATCTGGTCCATGCTGGGTTGGCATAGTCTTCAGTTAAAATTCACTGACCAGCGATTTCTGCTCAGCTTCCCTTGAATCGTCTTCTGGGCTCTCTGTTTGAGGTCAAGCAAATTCTTAAAGGTGTCCTTCATATCTGACCTCCCAGAAAGCCTGTTTGCCTTCTTGGGACCTCCGTTCTGTTCTTAAAAATTGACTCAGGTACTCCTTTTGAGCATGCTTTTTCAGCTTCCTTGCAACATTGTACTTGGAGTACTGTTATTAATTTGGCTCTTTCTTCAGCAGAAAGACTGTCTGACATTCAGGCTCATGGCTCTTCCTCCTTTTTTAGTTTTTCACTTCTTTTATGCCCAAGGTGGTCAGTGAGTTGACCCTTAATCAGTCTGTTCATCTGTCTACCTTTTTTCCTTCTCTGCAGTCTGCCAGTGAGAAGGTTCTTCACACCTCTGATCTGCATAGACAGCTCAGATATTTAGATTAAACAAAGGCAAGTCTCAAGTCTGAGCACCTTTTTGTTTCTTTTCATCCCAGGGCTTTGGGGTTGCTGTTTCTAAGCAAACCATCTTATCCTGGATTTCTAAGGCCATTTCCTTTTGTTGTTCTTTTTATGGCAAATATCTTTCTTCATCTGTAAAGGCACATTCTCCTAGGCGGTTGCCTCCTCTGGTGCATTTTAAAAGGGTTTAAACACCAACTCCATCCTTGAGGCCTCTACTTGGTCCTCTGTTCATACTTTCACTAAAGATTATAAATTGTATGCAATTTCCAGGGCCAAGGCAGGTTTTGCTAAGGCTATTCTGCATGGGTTTGCAGAGGGCTCTTCTGTGCCTTCCTCCTCCCTGGCTTATTTGAAGAGTACTGCAACAGTAATACGGAAGAACATAGTACAGCTATGTAAAATCTTATAACAGTAGATGTCCTTTTTTCACTGTTGCAGTATTCAGTCCCTCCCTCTTTCCCCCCTTTTCTATCTCTTGCCCTGTATTTTTGTGCCCTCTTGACCCAAGGGGCCCTTATTTCTTTTCCTTCTGCCCTTTTTTGCTTCTGGATGTACACATTCTGTTTTGTCCCTGAGGGGATTCTGTTCCTGTTGGGTTATTTCAGTTCTGAGCATTTGCGTCCATATGTCAGCATTATGCTTTACACATTACCGCGAGGATCATACGTATTACATAAGGTGCCTATAACACCTAAAAGCTTTGTTGTAAAACGACAAGAAAACAGCCAGATAATCCCAAAAGCTCTTTATTAAGCCATAAAATTCTCCTAGCACCTCGGCAAACAGCCTTTACAGAGTAAAAGAGTAACACACAGAAATCTTCCTTATATAATCACATCAGTTAAGTTAATTGCATCAGTTATCTCTTAAGTAAGTAATTAACACATCAAAACGTATTCATTAAATAAAAACCTTCCAACTACACTCTAAATTTAAACCCCTGGGAACCAGGGTATCATATTTCAATATAAAAACAGTTTCCTTGTACAATAACTCCTTTTTAATGCTCTGTTTCAAATGAACCACAGTAAACTTGATCTAGTACTGTGGCTAAAAGACCACTTTCATCTCCTTGATGGGTAATCATAAAAATGAGCAGCAACTGGACTTTCCATCCTAGCCTTTCTGATATCTCTGAGATGCTCCTGTAATTGTGTCTTAACGGCCCTTTTACTCTCCCCTATGTAAAATTGTCCACAGGGACACAATGGCATAAATTATTCCAATCGAATTACAGTTAAAGCTATGTTTAGCCTCATATTTCCTACCATTAATATCTCCAAAACTTGATACCACATATTTATAACTGCAACATTTCCCACAGGGACTAATACCTCTAATGGGGAAATTAATATTAACAGTCCCACTGGTGGAATAAACCTCCCATGGACAAGTATATCATCTATATTGCTTCCCCTTTTAAATGCAATACCTTCATAGGTTCATAGGTTCATAGGTTAGTACTAGGCTATCAGCCCTAGGGCCTATACAAGCCTAGCCATAACAATTCCCTGAATATTTCTTCCCACATTATTTACTTTCCTGGACCCCTGTCTAGCAGGGAGATTGACGTGATCCCTGGGGTGAATTTCCTTTCTCCCATCCAATCGTCAAGGTTCCTCTTGAAGAGGTCCAAAGAGGCACTCTGCTTGACATGTATGGGCAATCTATTCCAGAGTCTGGGGAGTCTCTGGGTCAGGAACCTATCCCTCCAACATGTTTTGTTTATTGTGATGACAAGGTTTAGATCCCTGGAGCGTGTAGCTCTGAGGGATTGGGATTTCTTTAAGTGTAGCATGTCCAACAGCTCTGGGTTTGACATGGCCTTGTATGTTAAGCAGAGATCGCCTCTGAGTAGGCGATATGCGACAGAGTATAGCTGGAGTTTTTAAGGCGGTCAGCATAGGGCATCTGCTTTAGGCCTGTGATTCTTTTAGTGAGGTATTTCTGAGGCCTTTCCAGTTGTTGCAGATGTCTTGAGAGGTACATACCAAATGGGGCATTGTATTCTATAATGGGTCTAATGAGGGATGAGTACAGTGGGACAATGACCTCCTTTTTCTGGATGAAAAGCCCTTCGTGATGAGGTGTGCCACATAGAAGGATTTCCTGACTGTTGTGGCGATGTGGTTATCGAAGGTGAGACCACTGTCCACCTGTGTCCCTAAGTCTCTTATCACACTTTCTGTGTTTAGTGTACTGCCACCTATATGGTAATTCATGGATACATGTTTTTCCCAAAGGGATAACAATACATTTCTTGGCATTGAGCTTGAGCCCATGGCTCTAGCACCAAGCATCTGTTTCTGTAAGGCCCTTTTGTAGAGTATCCACATCATTTGGGGATTCAATAATGGCTCCCAGTTTGCAGTCATCTGCAAACTTTGTTAGCCAGAGTCCCTTAGTGTTGACCTGTACTTCAGAGAAGTAGATGCCAAACAAGAGCGGCCCCAGGACTGAACCCTGAGGTACTCCACTTGTCACTTGTCTGGAGCTGGATTTGGAGTCGGCTACTTTTACAGTGTGGGTTCTATCAGTAAGCCATTTAGCAACCCATTGGGTGACATAGGGATTAATGCCCAACTTAGTAAGTTTATCTATGATTCCAGAGTGGGGATGGTGTCAAAGGCCTTGGCAAGGTCTAGATAGGCTGTGTGGACCACCTTACCCTTGTCCATGGCTCTGGAGACTGATTCAAAGAAGTCAATCAGGTTCAGGAGACAAGATCGGCCCTTCACAAACCCAAACTGGGTGGGGTCCAGTGTTTGAAGGTTGCCAATGTCTTTGTTTATAAGTTCCATGATAATACGCTCCATGGCCTTGCAGATAAGGCTTGTCAGACTGATGGGACGGTAGTTTCCGGGATCCAAGGTGGATCCCCTTGTGGATTGGGATAACTATAGCTCTGCGCCACTCAGTGGGCACAAAACCTGAGGTGAGGCTATGATTAAACATGACACTTAGGTGAGGTGCCAGTTCATATTGTAGTTCATGTAGTACACAGCCGGGATGTCATCTGGTCCCATGGATGCTGTATTCTTGGCTTTAGAGAGTGCGTTTTGTACCTGTGTGGCCATTATTACTGGAATTTGGCAATCTTCCGGTATTGAGATGGGCCATTTAGGGGGTGAGAGTGGGGTGAAGTTGGCACTGAATCGATCTGCCAGGATATTGGCAATATCCTTTGGATCAGTATATTTAATGCCATTCTGTTTTAGCTCAGAGCAGATCTGAGCATTGCCATTTAGATTCTTGACATAATTATAGAATGCTTTGTGGTTGTCTTTGGAATCTTTGGCAATTTTATTTTCATAACTAGCTTTGGAGGATTTTATGAGGCATCTCAGTTTCTTACTGAGGCTAGTAAGGGAGTTTTTTGCATCCTGGGATTTTCCTCTTTTCTGCAAAAGTTTCTTCCTTTTGTTGTAAAGTTTGTTTATGGCAGGGACCACCAGATTGGCTTCCTTTTTTTGGATGAGAGCATTTTGGTTCTATTTGGGATGGCACGATTCATGCATGAGTGGATGTGCTCATACAGTGCCGTAGTGTAGGATTCAGCAGTTGAACTTTCAGTTCCCGTCTGCATGGGTGTCATGAAGTTTGTCACTTCTGACTTGAGTAGCATGAAGTTGGCTTTAGCAAAGTTTTTTATGGTGGTTTCTTTACTGGGGGGTGGGGGTGGGATGTGGATGTTAAGGGTGATTAGCTTATGGTCAGACCTGACTAACGAGGGGGTGACCATAGGTATGGAGCATTGATTTCCCATGTTGGTAATGACCAGGTCTAGGATATTGGAGCCCTGGTGGGACTATGGATTAGTTGATCCAGGGCGTTGGAATTTATGAATTCCAAGAACCGTTGCCCAAAGGTGTTGGGACATGAGTAGTTTTCCCAGTTAATGGCAGGGTAGTTAAAATCACCCAGTATTAGGGTGTTTGGTTCTATCTTAATATTTTCCAGTATGTTTAGAAAGGTGTAGTGAGAATCTTGGGGTATGGTGGGGGATCTGTAGCAAGCTACAATTTGGATTGCAGTCTTACCTAGTGTTAGTTGCACTTGGAGAATTTCAGACACATTGTGTTGGCCAACTAGCCTGGTGGTGTGAATATCCTTGGTGAATATTGACACTCCTCCACCTTTAGTGTTTCGGTCCTGGTTTGGTGGCCGAAAAGTGTGGTAAGAGTTGTAGCCTGGTATTGCAGGGGTGCTCTCTGGAGCCTTGAACCAGGTCTCAGTTACTGCACAGATATCGATGTTCTCCATTTTTAGGAGTGCCTCGAGAGAGTGCATTTTGAGGTTTAGACCTAGGGTATTTTCCAATAAATTACAAAAGTCCTTATGTCTAACCAAAAAACCCCAGTAATATTAGTAATATTTCAACACCTTAACTTCAAATCTAAAAGAACTGCAATTAGTCACAACAAATATTTTTTTTTATTATTGTTATCACTATTTTCCAGCACTTTAAATTCCCCATTAGGTATATAAATGCGTTGTCCATCACATCTAGACTTCATAATATCTCAAATATTAACATTTAGTTTATTTACATCATAACCCCTACTAATAAATATGTTGTTTGTAAGTTTTACCTCCTGAAAAAATCCTTCTCATCATTACAGAGTCTCCTTAACCTGAGGAACTCTCAACATAGGGCTTTGGGTTTGCTGTTTCTCAGCATACTGTCTCATCTTGGATTTCTAAGGCCATTTCCTTTTCTTATTCTTTTTATGGCAAATATCTTTCTTCATCTTTAAGGCACATTCTCTTAGGGTGGCTACCTCCTGTAGTGCATTTTAAAAGGGTTTGGTCACCAACTCCATCCTTGAGGCATTTACTTGGTCCTCTTCATACTTTGACTAAACATTATAAATTGGATGCAATTTGCAGGGCTATGACAAGTTTTGCTAAGGCTATTCTGCATGGGTTTGCAAAGGGCTCTTCTGTGCCTTCCTCCTCCCTGGCTTATTCGGGTCCCTATTATTTTAGCAAATGCCATGAATTTCAAACTCTGTTTAGTCGAACATCTTTATGCGAAATGCCAAAATACCGAAAGTACGCAACAGCGATTTTTTTTTATAGGGGAAAAAATCACTGGGCCGTTTTTGGGACTTTATCATTTTCTCCCCTGTGGTGCAATCTGGGAGTTGGTATATTTAAGTAGTCGGGGGGGGGCAAAGCCCCCCACTTTATTTTGTGTTTTGTTTTTTTAATGGCTCTGCAATTTTTTTTCCCTGGGAAAAAAATCACTGATCTGTGTGTTCGACATTTTGGGTTTTTGGGGATTGTGGGTCAATTATATAGCGTTCGCTTATATAATATAGACCCGGTTATTCTTGGCTCTTATTAGAAGAATACTGGAACAGTGATACGGAAGAAAATAATACAGCTATGTAAAATTTTATAACAGTAGATGTCCTTTTCATTGTTGTAGTATTCAGTCCCTTCCTCTTTCCCCCTTTTTTCTAACTCTTGCCCTGTATTTTTCTGCCCTGTTGACAGAGGGTCCCTTATTTCTTTCGTATTTCTTTTCTTTCTGACTTTTTTTTTCTTCTGGATATACACATTCTGTTTTGTCTCTGAGGGGATTCTGTTTCTCTTGGGTTATTTCAGTTCTGAGCATTTGCATTCATACATCACCATTATGCCTTGCACCTTACCGCAGGGAGCATACCTATTACATAAGACCGAAAGGCGTTGTTATACTGGCCAGAAGTTGAGCTGTCCTTTGCAGGAGATCCCTTATGTAAAGAATACTGCCACAGTGAAAGGAAGGACATCTGTTATGGTAAGGTTTTATATCACTAAATACCACCTCAGTTCTCCCTTGAAAACAGGCTACTAGCCTAGTGGGGCTAACCTGATTAACAGAAGGATAAATAAGTATATGTATACATAAACATTGTAGTAGAAATTAAGTTTTGTTGTAGGGCTAGCTTAACTTTCATTTATATTGAGTGACCCGTAAATAATGAGGGCATGGTAGAGTTGAGATACAGGCATAGCTGTTACTGCTGCATTACTTCAGTTTTTATTTAAGTGCTCATATCAAAAACCTGGAGTTTTTTCTGTCCTTTTGTTCTTGTTGGTTTATTTGTGAAGTACAAACAACTTGTTGCTATGGGGGTGCAAAACCGTATGCATTGGGGAAAGTAAGTGTCACAGTAGTGAAGCAGACATTCTCATCTGAAAAAGTTAGTAGTTTTTCATACATTATGATCTCCTGTAGCTTGTTGCTCACACTGTTTCCCAGTGAGAGAGAGTTCATTTGCACTTGATTCCTCTTTTTTGTTGTTATTGTTGGTCATAATTTAAGAAGTGTGTGTAGAAATTCTTAATCTAGTATTTTAGTATTTTAAAAGTTTTTTCTTTATTTCCTCTCTTTCTCTAGTTATTTTGGACACCTGGAGGGTTGCGGCCCCCAGCTACATAAAGATATACGAGAGTCATATTACCAGCTTGTGCTGTTACTGGTTCATGCTGTACGAAGCTTTAATGACTTGGATGATAGGTGTGTTTTTAAATATTTTCATCATGCTTTTTTTGCTAATGTTGCTAAATCCAAGTGTCACGTTTATCTAATCTCACAAGAGGTAAGTACACTTGTTAGGAAATATACATTTTATTGATGTGCAGTCTATGGTGTAATAATGATAATGCTTTATATGAGGACTACTACAATGTGCAGAGTTCAGTGAATGGAAGCTGATGGCAGGTAATGCAAATATGATATGAATGGGCATATAAAATTACAATATAAAATTCTCATTTTTAAATCAAATTAAAATGTGGGAGCCCATATTTGGGTTAAGGTTAGAGGCAGTTTATAAGAATTTTTCAGCTTAATGAATGCATACCAGTGGAAGATAAAGAAGAGTTATCAGCAAGTGACCTTATTTTAGGAAGTCTAATTCAGAACTAGGCAAAAGGCAGACTTTGAGTATTTTTATGTTTCTTTTCAGTATGAATAATAAACTTGCTTAAATCCGTGCTACTATGCAAAGTGTGCATTATTGTAAATTTCATTTAGCAGTTTTTCTTCATCTGTTATGCCCTTTTAATAGTGGATAGAAATGAGCTATGTTTTATCATATTTACATTAGTGATTTATAATGGCTGACTTCACTTCCTGTCTATTCGGTAAGTATACTAACCAGCTTAGCAGACTTATCCTTTTTATGCCACATTTGCACATATACTTCCTGGCCTGGCTGCTTCAGTTCCAGGGTCGCTAACTAAATCCCAGGTGCTTGGGTTGTAGTAAGGACTCCAGCCCTTCTGCACCATGGAGCCAGGCTAGGTTATGCTGTTTTAAAACTCGCTCCTCTTTCATATGGAGGGAGCAAGAACAGCTGGAATGCAGTACAATAGTGCAAGGCAAAAAAAAAATAGTTCCACATAGAGAGCAGTAATAGTAGTTAAGCTGTGGATGAGTGGGTATTTCAACTAATAAATTTGCATAGTCAGTTTATACATGACAAAATATGTTAAAACATGGACATTTAAGCAGACTAACTATAAATCTGCCTTTGAAGCTTCTGAAATTACCATGAAGGGGACAGACTGTCAGGTTATCTCTTGCACATCCATAGTGCTACCTATGTGTATTCTCAATTGGCTTCCAAAGTACTTTTTTCTTTTAAAATGTCCTGCCACCATGCCTATGGCAATTCATTGTACTCTGTACCTTTGGGAGCTTTTGAAAAGTATACTTTAATTTATAGAAGCTTAAAAGCATAAAAGTTATTTACATGGTTAAGCTACTGTAAATGAAAGTGTAAAAAAGACATAGCCTTTATGTTTGAAATTCCTGTGAGAAACCCTGTTTTTCAGACGTTTTTCACAGACATATCAGAAGACATTCTGTTGATCAATGAAATGCATATCAGACTGAATGCATGCAAGCCAGAGTCCTAATTAGCTGCATGTCAACTAGAAAATTGAAAAACTGAAAAACTGAACATTATTATGTTAGCCAAGATTTTTCTACTTCTCAGCTAAAGCTAAAACTTACTAATGTGCCCATCTGCTAAACGAGATGTCTGATGTCAATGTTGTGCAGCAAATAGTGGCAACAGATATCTCTTCCTGTGTTACTGCCCTTGTTCAATCCCAGATGTAAAAGCAGGGCATTTTGGGCACTTTCTTCCTCTTCAAGAGGTAGGAACTGGCTTGAAGGAGTCACTGAGGAGGGAAAGGGGTGCGCCTATGGGGAGTGGGTAGACTGCTCCCAGGATCCAGCAGGCTTACTTGTTCCCTGTCTACTGACTATCACTGGGGAGTTGTGACATGAGGTTATGGGAAATTCCAGGCAGGAATGAAGGGGCCGTAACTCTCTTGCTTAGCCAAGGAATTTATAGCTCTCATTCTGTTGAAGTGACTGGGCCAGTTGTGCAAAAGTAGAGGAGCCAATGGACAACATGGGCGGCTATATAGCTTCTGATGTGAAGTTGTTAAATCTCGCCGTTTATTCTCACTGATGGGTTCAGTGCCAATCCTCGGCGCCGACACGGCCAATAGCAAAGCTCAAGGTTTGCCAGTAGCTCGAGACCAAGCCACTTATTCCATGATGCACTGCTGGAATTACCTCCGATCTAGTTTTCGGCGGCACAGATCTTGGTGTTCCAGATAGCTCAGACCAATTTTTATTGGATGGATTCGTCTGTTTGCCAGTTTTAAAAACTTTTTTCTTGACTTTCTTGTTAGGATAGTTTTATATATATATATATATATATATATATATATATATATATATATATATATATATATATAGATATATATATAGATATATATAGATATAGATATATACACACACACACACACACACACACACACACACACTATATAGATTTCGACTTAGATTTAGACAAGTGCCCTGTGTTGGCTTGTTTTTTTCTATAGAGTTGGCCTAGTAGTTGGTCTGGTATTTAACCAAATTCTTAGCAGTAGTTTGTTAGATAGTTTCTTGAGTGTGCTTTTTTTTTCTATTGTTTAAATTTGTCTAATCTTAAAAAAGAGATGTCTGATGAGAAATAGAAGCCACATCCTAAATCTGGCTTCATAAAAATGTCTGGATTGTGGACAAAAAAATGTCAGTCACTGAATGGCACGTTCAGTGTGTTTATTGTTTGGGGACTTTACACCTCCAAGACTCTTGTAGCATCTGTCACTCCTTCTCTTGCAGGGTACTTTTAGAGAGGAGGAAATTGGTGGATAGGGGTTTACTTCAGCACCCCTTCTCGGAAGCACTGGGTGACCAGGATGGTTCTAGTAAATCTTCAAAGTCATCCAAGTCTTCAGGTGACTCCAAAGTATCGAAAAAGGCTATATAAATGGAGGGTGCAGGGTCATCGGTTCCACTGCCCTCAGAACCGAGTGCCCCTTTTGTTCGGAGCCAGCTTACAGCTTTGGAGCCAGTTTCTGAGATTCCCTCATCTCCTCTACTCCAATCAGCACCCTCGGTGCACTCTTCAAAGTCTTCTGTCAGCCTCTCAGATCTGGATATGGACCGGTTGGTGCAGAAGCTTTTACGGGCACCAGGCCTTGCCAAATTGTTGTCGGCTCCAACGCTTTTGTCGGAACCGAAGACCATTAACCCGGACTTGACTGCTCCTCCTCCGAGCCGTACTGGACTTTCGGAGCCAGAGGAGCCCAACCTGATGGTTGTTGAGCCTGTGAAGCCGAGACCTGCTCAGGTGTTATCGGTTCCGTCTACTCGGACATCCTCGGCGCCGACCGGGGACTCTAGGAGCTGACACTCTCCTGTCAGGTCCAGAGAGGATAGTTGTTCCGATTTGTCGGTACCAACTCTTCCTCTCGGGGCTTTGGCTCGGATGAGCTCGGCTCCTACCTCGGGCTTGGAGCCCATGGCCTCGGTGGGGGAGGATTGGACGGTCCCTTTGGATCCGTCTACCCCATCTCATCGGAGCCATGGTGCGTCCGATGCCATGAGGAGAGTCCTGTCTCCAAAGACATCATCAGCATCAGGTCTGGCTTCTTCCTCCCCTCAAGTGCCTGTGTCTGCTACTGCTTCTACCGGTCAACCCAAGCGTAGAGACCCTGAGCCTCAAGTAGCCCCACAGGGCACCCCCTGCTGTTCTGAGACCTCCCCAGATGCCTCCACTGAGGAGGTACCCAGGAAGAGAATGTGCAAGAGGAGGCACTTGGACTCCTCACAGGAGTCTTTGACATCTGACACTGACTTGGATGAGTCAGAAGGGTCCTCTCAATCCCCCTCTGAGGATATCTCCTTTGCAGCGATATTAGAGATCCTTAATCAGAGGGGTGGTTGGCAGTCCAAAGCCCTACTGAAGATGAGTCAGTGCTCTTGAAGGCTTTCGGGTCTCAACCTTCCACCTCTTGGGTGTCTCCGCCTTATGATGAGCTCATGGAGCTGATCTCTCGTAAGGCATGGGAGTCTCCGGAGGCCATGGAACCTGTCCCTCGGAAGCCAAATAAGTTCATCTCTGCCCCAGTGGACAAAGCTTTTTTGACTAAGGGAGTGCCTGTTGATGCCATGATGGGTGGTGGCAGCCACCAAAAAGGAAACGTCCGACACGTCCTCATCTGTCCATCCTCCTAACAGAGATTCCAGGATCATGGATAGATATGGGAAGCGCATGTTAAGTTCAGTGACTTTTTCCCTTCGATCACTGAACTATTTAGCCCATTTTACAAGACTACAAAGAGATCTCCTGAAAGAGCTAGGAGGTACTCTCCAGGGTATGGTAGCTGCAGGGGTTGTCGACAAAGTTAACACCCAGCTCGCTACCCTAAACTCGATTGTGAACTCGTCCATGCGTCTCATATCTTACGCAGCTGATGGTTCGAGTAGAGCCGCTAGTTCAGGCATTGCCCTGCGTAGACAAGCCTGGATGCATCTCTGTTCCTTTGCGGCGCCTTTCAAGTCTTCCGTTATCAACATCCCATTTGATGGCTCATCCCTGTTTGAGCCCAAGGTAAAGGAAACTCTAACCAGCTGTGAGCAGGAAGGCAAGACTCTATCTGCCATTGGAGTCCGTTTTTCTACCCCTACTCGGCCCTATCCCAAGGGCCCTAAGGGTGGAAAGATGTGGTTCTGAAAAGCACAGGGAGACTTTCAGAACACACGTGGAGAAACCCCCTCTAGAGGCAGAGGAGGGGGTTATAATGGAAGACGCCGCCCGCGCAGCAGGGGGGTCCACAACAGCAGGGTCACAGAGGCCAGATGTTCATCGTGTTTCACTGTTGCAGTCATTACAATTGGGTTATCCTGCTGGCAGGCTACTCCCAGTCAGCCCGAGTTCCAAAGTCTAGGTCCGGCATCGGTTGCTGTCTCCTCCTCCCTGACATCAGTGCACCAGGGGTATAAAAGATGCAGCCGACGCCATTTTCTTCGGTCTTTCTTGCCGCGCGGTGCCCGAAGCAAAAGCAGTTTGCAAGTGCCGGTCGGCCGACTCCTGAGATTTTCAGATTCAAATTTCATATCCGAAGTCTTCATTAAAGCTAAGTACCCCATTGGGGAAACTTTTTTCTTGCTCCAGACCGATGTCAGAAAAAGTTAATAATTGTATTTCTTGTGGGAAGCAAATACCTCATAAGGATTTTCATTCTTACTGTATTCCTTGCCTAGGCCCTGACCTCGACGTTGCTAGTTGTCGGTTTTGTGCTAGATTTAACCAACGCACTATTAAGCGTTGGTATGATTTTGCATTTCATTACTTTGGACGAAGATTCAATTATATAATGCCGTCAGAACAGCCGACTACCGGAGTTTATAAAAAGCACAAAGAAAAAGAAAAGGACGGGCATCCGAGGTCCAAAACTGATGGCAAGGCTTCCGCTAGGCCTGTTGCCGGTTCTCAGTGAGGAGCTTTCGCAGCCCCTGATGCCCGCTACCTCAGAGCCACAAGCCGCTTCAGACTCCCACGTTGAGCCAACTAGGCCACTGGAAACTCAAGGTATTGGACACTCGGAAACTATGCCCTCAGATGGGTCCGGAGCCGCTGAGCAGGCATCCGCTTCTGAGGGTGTTTTCAGGCCTACACAGTTATATGTAAAGCCAACTTCAGCTTCAAAGGCAAAGACTAAAGCAGCTCTAAAGACAAAGAAACAAGTACAGCACTCTCCTGGACAGGCCTCCATACCTAAAAAACAGATGCTTAAAATGGCTCAAGACCTAATTACTTTGATCAGGGGTTCCAATCCCCCTCCTGATAAGAGGTCTAGGCAAGGGATAGAATATGAATCTTCAGATCAGGTTTCCATTTCCTCTGATTCCTCCTCTGAACATGAATATTCCCTTCCTCCCTATGAGGATTCTGATGCTGAAGAATCTGTCCCTTCAGCCTCTCCTGAGGATTATTCTTTTGGGAGACCCTGCATACTATGACTGAGCATTTCCATTGGGAGAGCCAAGATTACTCAGAATCCAAGAAAAGGCTCAGAGACTTCCTTTTATTACCCCAGCACAGGCCCCTTGCTATTCCTCCTGTTTTAGACATTGTAGATGATGTTTTTACAGAGTCTGGCCTATCCCCTGACTCTTTACCACCAGCTCCTGTTAAGCCAGATAGATACTACAGGGTTCCAGATTCACATAAATTTCTTTACAAAAACTCTGCTGCTAACCCAGAAACTTTTTCTCAGAGTCCCAAGGGAGTCCAGGCTTCCATTGCAAAAAACCCTATCCCCTCTGATAGGGATTCAAGGGCTCTGGACAGATGGGGGGAAATATTTATACTTCTGCTACCTTGGCTGTAAGAGCTTTAAATTGTCAATTTCGTATGCTTAAATATCAGCAGTATCTTATGTCACTGCTTAAACAGAAAATGTTGACAAATTCAGAATGTGCAGAAAACAAAGAAGTGCAGGATTTATTGCATGCAGCTGAACAAGTGGGAAAGCATACTTTGCAATGTGGTTTTGATTCTCTAGAGGCCTCTTGCAGGGCTGCTGTTACAGGTTCTGTCATCAGGAGGCATGCTTGGTTAAAAGAACAGAATCTGCCTGATCATGTTAAAGCAAAACTATTAGATGCTCCATTACAACATGATACCTTGTTTGGTGTTAAAGCAGAAGAAGTGTTGAAGAAAATGGAGGACAAAGCTAAATCTATGCAAACGGTGAAGGATTTCTTACAGGTACAGCCTCCCAGATTTAGCAGGAACTGGCCTACAAAGAATTGGTCCTTTCCAGTGACAGACAGGCCACAAAGAGGCAGATCACAGCCCCAAGGCTCATACAGGCCTAAGCAATGGGGTGCTTCTATCTCCAAAAGTGGAGAGGAAAAATCACAGCCATACAGGAAACAGTCTCAATGACTTTCCCTTGCCAACACCAAGCACTTAACTTCTGTCAGCTCCTTTGGGGGGAAAACTAGCACTTTTTTCACAAAATTGGCACATGATCACCCAAGACAAATGGGTCTTAAATATTGTATCTCAAGGTTACAGGTTCCACTTTCACACCCTACCAAGGCCAAACGGTATGCCAAACCTGCCACGCAATCAATGGGCAGAGGCACAAAAACAAGTTTCATCCCTCATGGACATGAGAGCCGTTCAACAAGTACCACAGTAAGAGCAGGGACAAGGATTTTACTCAAGGCTGTTCCTGGTACCCAGAAAGGACAAAGCCTGGAGACCAATACTGGACCTGTCTATCCTAAACACATTCCTGGATAATCCAAAATTCAAAATGTTAACTCTGCAGCAGCTTCTGCCCATGCTGGGCAAGAAGGCTTGGCTTGTGACTTTAGACCTAAAAGAGGCATATCTGCATGTCCCAATCAGACAGTCATGCAGAAGACCCAGGTTGGGAGGGTGGTCTAATGGTTAAGGTGTTTGCCTTACAAACACAAGGTGCAGGGTTTGAGTCTCACAAGGGATAATTGGATAAGCTTAAAATGGCTCACAAGGGCAGTTAGCTTAGTACTAATCTATGAACCTATGAAGATACCTCAGATTTATAAGCTGGCTCAATGCACTACCAATTCTCTGCACTGCCCTTTGGCTTATCTACTGCGCCCAGGGTCTTCACAAAATGCCTGGCACCAGTGATTGCATTTTGCAGACAAAGAGGAATACAAATATATCCTTACTTGGACGACTGCTTTATTCAAGCAGAGAACAAGGACACTCTACTACAGCATCTGGCGTTTGTAAAAAGGTTACTAACAGGTCTAGGGTACACAGTAAACGAAAAGAAATCAAAAGTCGTACCCTCTCAGGAGATAATATTCCTGGGTGCAAGCTTAAATACAACTGCCCAGATGGCTTATCTCACGCCAGACAAACCCAGACAACTGACTACTTATTTCAAAATGTTGGCAACAAAGACCCAGTTATCTGCAAGAAAAATTCTGCAGGCTTTGGGCTTCATGGCATCCTGCATTCTACTAATTCCATATGCAAGACTGCATATGAGGAAACTTCAGTGGTATCTAAAAAGTGTTTGGACTCAACATTGCAACAGCCTAGAAACAATAATTACCCTCATTCCTTGCCTGCAACAGGAGTTTCGATGGTGGGCAAAAGATTGTCATCTCAACATGGGACAGCCATTCACCATACCCACAGCCAGGCAGACATTGACAACAGATGCATCAGATTATGCCTGGGGGGCCCATATGGCAGGAAGATGTATTCAGGGCACATGGTCCACAAGTCAAATGCATCTACATATCAATCAAAAAGAGATGCTAGCTGTACAGAATGCCCTGACAGCCTTCAAGGATCTACTTCATCCAGGACAACAACTGATAAAGACGGACAATACTACAGTCATGTGGTAAATAAACAAGCAGGGGGGCAAACATTCCTACCACCCCCTCTGCAGACTAGCCATGAACTTTTGGGACACAGCATTGACTTACCAAGTACATCTGCAAGCACAGTTCCTGCCAGGAAGGATAAATACTCTGGCAGACGAACTAAGCAGAAACCTAATGGATCCCCACGAGTGGAAATTGGATCCACAAGTATTCAGCATGATAACAAAGAACTGGGGATGCCCGGATATAGACCTATTTGCCTCCCCTCACAACTGCCAACTACAGAGATTGTGCACAAGGACTTATCACAAGCAAGCATGGAAAGTGGATGCTCTATCTTTCAGCTGGAAAAACCTAACAGTATATGCCTCTCCTCCTCTGCCTCTCCTCCCCAAGGTACTCCTCAAGGTCAGACAAGAGAAGCCAAAAATGATACCGATTGCCCCAGACTGGCCCCACCAGCACAGGTACCCAATCCTAAAGAGCTTGTCTCACTGCCCAGCTTGGACATTACCTCAAATTCCTCACTTATTGACCCAGCAAGACAGTCAGATACTGCACAGCCAACTCAGGACCTTAAACCTGGCAGCATGGCGGATAATGTAGCCATTCAAGACTCATCTCTCTCTAAAGCAGTGATGGATGTTATATTGGAGGCCAGGAGGCCTAGCACCAGAAAATCTTATGCAGAAAAATGGAAGAGATTCTGTGCTTGGAACCAGGTACAAGGTATCGACACGATTGTTCCAAATATTCCTCAGATTTTGCAATACTTAACTGAGATATTGGATAAAGGCCTTTCCTTTTCATCAATTAAAATTCATGCCTCTGCCATTTCAGCTCATTACAATACAGAACCACTTATATTTTCACATCCATTACTAAGGCAGTACCTCAGAGGGGCCCAAAACATAAGACCTCCAAGGAGAGCCCCAATACCTGCATGGGACCTCAACTATGTCTTGGAAAAACTCACACTGCCTCCATTTGAGCCAGCCTCTGCAGCTGATATAACATTCTTATCCTGGAAAACAGCTCTGCTCCTAGCAATAACCTCTGCTAGACGAGTCTCAGAGTTACAGGCACTCATGGCTATGGAACCTTTTATCATTTTCCATCATGACCGGATTTCTCTGAGGACAAACCCTACATTTATGCCTAAGGTCGTGTCCAGTATGGCCATTAATCAAGCAATTCATTTGCCTACCTTTTAACCAAACCCACAGAATGAAGGTGAGAGACTTCTGCATTCTTTAGACATTCACAGGCAGCTGCGCTTCTACTTGGACAGAACCAAAGCTTTCAGAAAGACTGAACACCTTCTAGTGGTATATGCTGCAGGATCACAAGGAAAGCCTATCTCAAAACAGACTATTTCAAAGTGGATACGCTACTGCATTTGTTTCTGCTATTCACAGCATGGCAAATCAGTGCCTAAGGGTATTAGGCTACATTCAACCAGAGCAGCAGCCACTTCAGCAGCCTTCCTCAGAGGAGTACCAACCAAAGACATCTTGGAGGCTGCAACTTGGAGTTCAGTGCATACTTTTACAAAGCACTATCACTTACCTATCTACTCTAAATCCAGGGCAGGCTTTGCCACTGCAGTTCTGCAGGACCTGATAGCCTCTCTTAATCCTATTTAGCACCAGCGTCCCAACCTTAGCTTTGGGATTCAACCCAATTGTAATGACTGCAACAGTGAAACACGATGAACATAGTACAGTTGTGTACCTACCATAAATGTAGATGTTTGAGTGTATTCACTGTTGCAGTCCAGGTTACCCTCCCACCATTCCCGTTTCTTTGCTGGGACTTTTCTGTAATTCATTATTCTATACAACCTATGTGGTGTATTTGCTTGTAGATGAAGGAAAAGTTGATTTTTCTGTATGCATGCTTTTTGGCATAATTTAGCCTACCATTTTAGGGGCACCTGACATCTGGGGCAAGAAAAACTGAAGAAAATGGCGTCGGCCGTATCTTTTATACCCCTGGTGCACTGATGTCAGGGAGGAGGCGACGGCAACCGACGCCGGACCTAGACTTTGGAACTCGGGCCGACTGCAGGTAGCCTGCCAGCAGCATAACCCAATTGTAATGACTGCAACAGTGAATACACTCGAACATCTACATTTATGGTAGATACACAACTGTACTGTCTCTGGTCAGCCCTACCAGCGATCCTGAAAGGAGACCCAGCTGTCCGGCTCTGGAGGCAGTCGGTGGTTGCTTATCTTTGTACCCAGATGCCTGGCTAAGCATAACATCTGATACCTGGGTACAAAGCATCATTTCCAGAGGGTATTTCATACCGATGTCCTTCAAGGATGCATCTGCAGTCCTAACAAATGGGTTGTCCTGGCCTCAGGCAGCCCTTCGGTCGGCCGGATTCCAAAGTCTGGGTCTGGCCTCGGCTGGTGTCGCACTTCACCCGACGTCATAGCTGCAGTTCTTCGGGTATAAAGGCATCAGCCGACGCCATTTTCCCCAGTCTTTCTTGCCGCATGGCGCCCGAAGCAGAAGCTGTTCGCAAGTGCTGGTCGGTCAGATCCAGAGATTACTACTACCGAAGACTTCTAAAAAGCTAAGTACCCCGTTGGGGACTCTTTCTTGCCTCAGCCGATGTCAGAAAAAGTGAATAACTGTTTAACTTGTGGGAAACAAATACCTCATAAAGACTTCCACTCTTACTGCCTACCTTGTTTAGGCCCAGACCACGACGTAGCAGCTTGTTTAGCCTGTGCTTCCTTCAACCGACGGACGCTTAGACGTCTGTTGGAGTTTGCAGAGGAGTTTTTCGGCTCCGCTTTTGCTTATATCATGCCGTCGGAGACTCCGACTTCTCATTTAGCTAAAAAGCGTAAGGAAAAGGACAGACACTCGCGGTCCGCGGTTTCGGCCGAAACCACGGTTAAGCCAACCGCGAGTGTCTCTGTTTCGGCTGAAACCGAGTCTGCGGTTCTTCCTTCGGCCGAAAGCATGCCTCCTACTACCGAGGCCTCTTCCAGCATGGCTGAATCTGCTACTGAAATTCCACCTGCTCTTACAGTTTCTCAGGATTTATCAGATACTATTCCCCTAGATGTATCTACTCCTGCACGTGGAGCTGCTAGGCCCCCTGCATCCATGTCAATTAAGGCCTTTGCCAGGGCTAAAGCAGCTAAATCTTCCAAGGCCGTGCTTACTAAAGCCCCCTCTCACAGGCCTAGCTCCAGTACTCAAATGCTTAGTCTAGCAGAGGATCTTATTTCTTTGATCAGGGGATCCCAGTCTCACCCTGATATAGGGCCTCTCAACCCCCTCCAGAGAAGAGACCTAGAGCAGAACCCCATGAGCCAGTTTCTACTGATTACTCCTCAGATGAATCAGAAAATACAAACCCCCCTGAGGGCCCTTATTCTCCATATGAGGACTCTGATGCAGAGGACTCCATTCCTTCTGCCTCTCCTCCTGAGGAATTTTCTTTTGGGGAAACCTTGCATGCTATGAGGGAACAGTTTCAATGGCAGGGCCAGGATTTCTCAGACTCTAGGAAAAGGCTTAGGACTTTTTTGCATTTGCCACAGCATAGGCCTTTAGCCATTCCTCCAGTACTTACAGTTGTAGATGATGCATTTAATGATGCTTGTACTGCTCCTGATTCACTCCCTCCGGCCCCTGCTAAGCCCGACAGATACTACAGGGTTCCGGACACACATAATCACTTGTATAAGGCTCCTTTTGCAGATCCTGAAACTATTTCACAGGGCCCCAAGGCTGTAGCAGCTACCTCTGCCAAAAACCCTCTCCCCTCTGAAAGGGAATCTAGGGCCTTGGAGAGATGGGGTAAAAAAGTTTATACTTCTGCTACTCTTTCGGCTAGGGCCTTAAACTGTCAATTCCACATGATTCAGTATCAGGAATTTGTTAGATCAGTTATCTAAAAAGCTGTCCTCACCTGAACCTTTAGACAGAAAGTCACTTCAGGAAATGGTACACAACATACAGCAGGTGAGTAATCATTCTTTAAAATGCGGCTATGATGCACTGGAAGCCTCCTTTTGATCAGCTATGACTGGTACAGTGATCAGAAGTCGGGGTGGCGTAAGCCACAAAACTATGGGCTAGGCTTGTAAATGCCCTCGGGCAGATAGCCTAGTATGAACCTATGAACCTATAAGAAGGCATGCATGGTTAAAAGAGCAGTCCTTACCAGACCATGTTAAATCAAAGCTCCTAGATGCTCCCATGGATAAACACAATTTGTTTGGCTCTCCTGCACAGCAAGTGCTGAAGAAGGTGGAAGAGAAAGCAAAATCTGTCCAGACAGTCAAGGATTTCTTACAGGTCCAGCCTCCAAGGTTTAGTAGGAACTGGCCTTCCAAGAATTGGTACTTTCCAGACACCAACAGAGCACAGAGAGGCAGGAATAGGCGCACAAGAGGCAGAGGTCAATCCAGAGGTGCCTACAGAGGACGTCAGTGGCAGCCTAACAACCAGCGAAGTACTGCTGCAGACCCAGCCACTACCACTTCCACAGGACAATCACAGTGACTTGGCTCTAAAGCCGCCTACCAGGGAACAACTAGAAGCACCCTTAGGCGGAAAGCTAGCCTTATTTTCAGTAAACTGGCATTGCATTACAGGAGACAAATGGATTTTACAGACAATAGACAAAGGTTACAGGTTTCACTTCCATACTCTACCAAGGAAGAGAGGAATGCCAAACCTACCTCCAAATCAAAAGGCAAACGCTCTAGAACAAATAGACAACTTAAAAAGGATGAGAGCTATAGAAAAGGTACCATCTATGGAACAAGGACAAGGATTTTACTCCAGACTTTTCCTGGTGCCAAGGAAGGAAAATCAATGGAGACCTATTCTAGACCTGTCCGCTCTGAACACATACCTCATTGTCCCAAAATTCAAAATGCTGACTCTACAGCAGCTTCTTCCCATGCTGGGCAAGGAGTCTTGGCTGGTAACTCTAGATCTCAAGGAGGCATACCTGCACGTCCCCATACGACTAAATTGCAGAAGATACCTCAGATTTCTTGCAGGATCAGAGCATTATCAATTCTCAGCATTGCCTTTTGGCTTATCTACTGTGCCCAGAGTATTCACGAAATGCCTGGCATCAGTAATTGCTCATTGCAGGCTTCAGGGAATTCAAATTTACCCTTACCTGGACGATTGCCTGTTACAAGCGGACAACAAAAACAAATTAACAAAAGACTTGAAAAGGGTCATTCATCTACTGCAAGCCTTGGGATACACAGTCAATATAAAAAAGTCAAGGCTGTTGCCATCCCAAAGGATAACCTTCTTGGGTGCAGAACTGGACACATCAAATCAAATGGCATCCCTCACAGCAGAAAAACAAAATCATCTTCCACTCTACTTCATGGCATTAGCAACGCAGAACCAGCTTACAGCAAGGAAAGTCTTGCAAGCCCTGGGTTACATGGCATCCTGCATAATATTGATCCCACATGCCAGACTGCATATGAGGAAGTTGCAATGGTACCTCAGGAATTTATGGTCTCAGCACAAGCACAGCCTAGAAACCCAAATTCCAATAATTCCATGCCTGAAACAAGAATTCCGATGGTGGGCTCAGGCCTGTCAATTGAACAAAGGACTGCCCTTCCACAGCCCTCAACCAAGCCAGACTATCACCACAGATGCCTCAGACCTCGGTTGGGGCGCACACATGCTGGACAAGTGCATACAAGGCTTATGGACTCAAGACCAGCTAAACCTACACATAAACCAAAAAGAGATGCTGGCAGTAAAACTGGCAATTCAAGCATTCAGACCGTTTCTCCAACAGGGGCAATTGCTGATAAGGACGGACAGCACCTCAGTTATGTGGTATATCAACAAACAGGGAGGCACACATTCATATCCTCTATGCCGGATGGCAATGGATCTCTGGAATGTGGCCCTAAGCCTAAACATACAGCTCAAGGCAATATTTGTGCCAGGAAAAGAAAACATACTAGCAGACATCTTAAGCAGGACTACCACGGATGCCCACGAATGGATGCTGCATCCAGACATCTTCAAATCCATCACAAGGAAATGGGGACTACCAGAAATAGACTTATTCGCATCCCCACACAATCACCAATTGAAACAATTCTGCACAAGGACATACCACCCACTTGCTTGGAAGGTGGACTCCCTATCTTTCAGTTGGAAAAACCTGACAGCATATGCATTTCTACCTCTTCCTTTGATGCACAAGGTGCTATTGAAGATCAAAGAAGACCACCCAAGGATCATCCTGATAGCTCCAGACTGGCCGAGACAGCACTGGTACCCACTACTGAGGAGTATGTCTCGGGAACTCACATGGCCTCTACCCCTGGTTCCTTTACTGCTAACACAGAACAACTTCAAAACCCTGCATCCGAACCTGAAAACATTGCAGCTAGCTGCTTGGAGCATTGCATAAGACAAAATAACCCAGATTTATCTCAAAGGGTTAAAGACATTATCTTGGAAGCTCGCAGACCCTCAACAAGAAAAACTTACTCAGCAAAATGGAAAAGATTTCTCTTTTGGAGTGCAGCAAAAGGGCAAAATGTAGCACTGGTAAACATACCTAACATCCTGGAATACTTAGCAGAGCTTTTCCACAATGGCCTCTCTTACTCTTCCATTAAGATTCATGCGTCAGCTATTTCAGCAGAATACAACATGGATCCTCCAGTCTTCTCTCATCCTCTACTCAGGCAGTTTCTGAGAGGAATCAAAAATGTAAAGCCACCAAGAAAGCCACCATTGCCTACATGGGACTTGAACTTTGTGCTAGAAAAGTTGACACTTCCCCCTTTTGAACCAGCAGCAACAGCAGAATTACAGTACTTATCATGGAAAACTGCTTTCCTGCTTGCAATCACTTCAGCAAGAAGGGTTTCTGAACTACAGGCATTAATGGCAGTGCAACCCTTCCTTATCTTCCATCAGGATAGAGTGTCCATGAGAACTAATCCTACCTTTATGCCAAAGGTGGTCTCCAGGGTATCTTTAAACCAAGCAATCCACCTACCTACATTCTTCCCCAACCCACAGAACAGGGAGAAAGACTGCTGCATACCTTGGATGTGCATAGGCAATTGCGCTACTACCTGGACAGAACCAAGAACAATAGAAAAACTGACCAGCTTCTGGTAGCATATGCCACGGGAATGGAAGGAAAAGCAATTTCAAAACAGACAATCTCTAAATGGATAGGAAATTGCATTAGATTTTGTTATTCTTATCATGGAAAGGCAACTCCAGAAAATATCAGACCTCACTCCACAAGGGCTACAGCTACTACTACAGCTTTTTTACGAGGAGTGGCTACAAATGACATTTTGGAGGCTGCTACTTGGAGCTCCGTGCATACATTTGCCAAGCATTATAATCTACCCGTATACTCCAGATCCCGAGCAGGTTTTGCCACTGCTGTGTTGCAAGGGATCTTAACTACACCATAATCTTGTTAGGACCTCCTCCCCCAGTTTGGCTATGGTATTCTACCCATTTGTTAGGACTGCAGATGCATCCTTGAAGGACATAGTACAGTTTTGTACCTGCCATAAATGTAGATGTCCGAGAGGTATGCATCTGCAGTCAGGATTACCCACCCTCCTTCCCCTCTGTGGTATTCCTAGGGTATTTGCCCATCTTGTAGTTAGCTGGGGGAATCTATTATGGTGTATTTGTTTGTATATATGTACATACATGTTTATTTCTATTTGCTCTCTGTTGTTTGGAAACATTTGCATTTATCCAAATTTAGCCTTCCTAGAGGGCATCTGGCATCTGGGGCAAGAAACACTGAGGAAAATGGCGTCGGCTGATGCCTTTATACCCGAAGAACTGCAGCTATGACGTCGGGTGAAGTGCGACACCAGCCGAGGCCAGACCCAGACTTTGGAATCCGGCCGACCGAAGGGCTGCCTGAGGCCAGGACAACCCATTTGTTAGGACTGCAGATGCATACCTCTCGGACATCTACATTTATGGTAGGTACAAAACTGTACTTTCTCTTCCCCTCCCACTCCTGTCAACAGAATCCTGGATGTTCCACCCAGTCTCAGGGAACAAGCAACTATAGAGGTCCACAAGTTGCTAGACAAAAGAGTCATCCAGCCAGTCCAAGCAGACCAAACAGGATTTGGAACTTGCTCAAGATTCTTTTTGGTTCCAAAGAAAACAGGGGACTGGAGACCTATCTTGGACCTGAGCAGACTCAACCAATTTGTAAAAAAAAGAGAAGTTCCGAATGGTCACGCTTCAAGCCATTCTTCCCTTTGTAGGGAAAGGTGATTGGATGTGCTCCATCAATCTCAAGGACGCATACTACCACATAAAGATGGACAGACACACCAGAGATCACCTGCGTTTCCGGCTGGGAGCCAATCACTACCAATTTCAAGCCCTGCCCTTTGGTCTCACTACAGCTCCCAGAGTGTTCCCCAAATGCATGGCAGTGGTCACGGCTCACCTGAGGCATCTAGGATTCCAGGTGTTTCCATATCTAGACGATTGGCTCCTCGCCGCCACCACCAGGCATCAGTTGATTCAGGCAACACAATCTACTCTGACACTCTGCTACCACTTAGGCATTGCAGTCAACTTTGAAAAGTCTGCCTTGTTGCCATCGCAGCATACCATCTTTATAGGAGCAGAGTTAGATACGTCAACCACCACTGTGTCTTCCAGTCGAAAGGATCTCACTTCTTCGCCATCACATCAACTCATTGGTGTCGAAGAACAGAGCTACAGCCGCAGAGGTCTTGAAGGTACTAGGTTTGATGGCGGCAGCAATTCTAGCCATTCCACTCGCAAGGATGCATATGCAAATTCAATGGCTCCTGTTCGCTCAATGGTTTTACCAGAAATTACCAGGGAACCATATGATTCTCATCACAAACTCTTGCAAGAGGGACCTTCGGTGGTGGTTGACGTCTCTTCATGTCACAATCGGAAGACCCTTTGTGCCCCCCCCCCAGTAGCCACTGTGACCACGGATGCTTCCCTGATAGGCTGGGGGGGGGCATTTTCAAGGAAAGACTGCCCAAGGCACATGGACGGATCAAGAGTCGCATCTGCATATCAGTGTTCTGGAGTTGAGAGCAGTACTTTTGGCGTTGCAGTACTTTCAGGACTCTCTTCCTCTAGGGACAATTGCCGTTCAGACAGACAACATGTCAGTGGTCTGGTACTTGAACAAACAGGGTGGAACCAAGTCTTATCCCCTTTGTCGAGAAGCCCGCAGGGCATGGCAGTGGGCTGTGTCATCCCAGCATTTTCTGTTAGCAACGCACATCCCGGGAAAATCCAACGTGATAGCAGACAAACTGAGCAGGGCAATCCTGTTGCCTCACGAGTGGTCTCTCAACCAACACGTTGCGGACATGATTTTCCGCAAATGGGGCCAGCCTTGCTGTGACCTCTTTGCCAGTCACATCAATACCAAATGCAGAAGCTACTTTGCCCTAATACCACCTCCGGGACATCCCCCGAGAGACGCACTCGTACACGATTGGCCTCCGGGTCTCCTATATGCATTCCCTCCAATTCCATTGATACCCAGGTTTTTACAGAAAGCAAAGTCGCTGGGAAGGACTGTTATCCTTATACCCCCCATTGGCCTTGACAGATTTGGTTCCCTTTTCTTCACCATCATCTTCTGGAGGATCCATGGATCCTGGACCCATTTCCAGACCTCCTGACACACCCATCAGGGGACCTCCATCCTTCATTGCAGTCTCTAAAGCTGACTTGGCTGATCCACTTCCCCAAATAGCCAGGCTTCATTCACTCTCAGATGACACAAGACAAATTCTGTTGTCTTTTCATAAGCCATCCACCAGTAAAGTGTATCGCAGTAAGTGGAAAAGATTCTCCATTTGGGCCAGTATACAAAAAATTGACCCTTTCCGAGCTCCTTTGTCATCCATTTTAGAGTTTTTGACAATGATTTTTAAGGAAGGAGCAGCAGCTGCTGCAGTTTGGGTTCAGCTAGCCGCCATATCTAATTTCCACCTTGGATTGGATGTGTTGAATATTATGACCCATAAGTTATCTAAGGTTTTTCTCAAAGATGTTTTTCACGAGGCCTCTTGTCAAAACCCCTTATTCTCCCTGGAATTTGAATTTTATGCTATCTCAGGTAATTCTTCCCCCCTTCGAACCAGCATCATCTTGTGATCTCATATTTTTGTCCTGGAAAACTATTTTTCTAGTGGCCATTACGTCTGCCTGCAGAGTGTCAGAACTTCAAGCATTATCTATCAGACCTCCTTATATGATTTTCCGTGCTGATAGAGTATCTCTCAGAACAAACCCCTCCTTTTTGCCTAAAGTCTGTTCTGAGTCTAATATCAATCAGGTCATTGAGTTGCCAGTCTTTTTCCCCAACCATTCCAACAAATTAGAATACATGCTGCACAAACTTGACGTGCACAGACAGCGCAGATTTTATATTGATAGAACTAAGCATATTAGAAAATCAGATCAACTTTTTGTATCCTTTTCGGAGGCCAGTAAAGGTAGACCAGTGACTAAACAACCCTTTCAAAATGGTTATCTGATTGTATCTCATTTGTTCATGCAACTGCTAACATACCTTTGCCACACAAAGTAAGGCTAATTCAACCAGAGCCGTTTCTACGTGTTCTGCTTTTCAAGCTAAATTGCCCCTTGATAACATTTGTGCTGCAGTCACTTGGTCTAAGCCTCATACTTTTATCACTCATTACAAAATGGATAAGGCTTCCAGGGACAGGTCTTCTTTTGGTTCTACGGTCCTGAAAAATATACTCCCGTGAGCCACCCAGGATTGAGGGTGCTAGGGACGCTACCCATCAGTGAGAATAAATGGCGAGATTTAGCAACTTCACATAAAGAAGTTATGTACTCACCATAACGTTCCATGTAAGTTGTTTATCTCGCCTTTATTCTCATGTCCCTCCCTCCATCGCCCTCCTGGCTGACAATTGACCTAGAGGCTAGTATCATCCTGATACTACTTCTTCCTTCTTGGGGAGTGCATCTCTTACAGGGGTATGTATACACGCAGCAAACAAGATCTGAGGTAATTCCAGCAGTGCATCATGGGATAAGGGGCTTGGTCTCGAGCTACTGGCAAACCTTGAGCTTTGTTATAGGCCGTGTCGGAGCTGAGGATCGGCTCCGAACCCATCAGTGAGAATAAATGTGAGATAAACAACTCACATGGGATGGTTTGGTGAGTACATAACTTCTCTTTTTCCATGAAAGGAGTTCCCTGTTGTCTCATTGGGCATGGGAATTTTGTGTTTGCATGTATGCAGACGTTTGCACTTAAAAGCAGGATGTAGAAGTGTGTGCACAATTACAGCATTTTTAGTCTCTGCTTTACTGCGTTGATAGAGAGAAAATAAGATTCTTGTTTTACAACAGAGGGAATATCTTATGACAGTTATGTTGCTGATATTTAAAGCATCTAGTGGAATTGCCCAGCTTGTCTGAAAAGTATATCTAAACTCTTTTGTGCTCTGGATGAATTGCCTTGGAAATGGTTTTCTAGTGCTTTCAAATAAAAATTGTTTTTCACTATCCAGTATTCATTTTATCTTCAGTTAAAACATCTCTGTCTGCTGGTATAGTCCCTCTTCCCTTCTTTTCCACCTACCATGCAGGTCTCCAAGGCAGCCCTTCATTTCTGTCAGGAATTTGGTTAATTCTGTCTCTTTACCATAGCATATATTTTCAAGTCAGTGTACCAATTCCGTTTCCTGTTTTCACATCATCTTATAGCATCCGTCTCTACAGCTGCCTCTGTGTCCTTGTATTCTGTTATTTTTGTCTCCCAACCATTTCTCAAAATATTTTTCTTTACTAAAATGCGATGGAAATCTCCAGTGCCTAGATGTCTTTCCATTTGACAATAATCTTAATAGCAAAGGAACATGGTCTGAGAGAATTATTGGCTGAACCTGTCATGCTTGAATTCTCTTTTTCGTTTTGCAGGTATGTAAATCCTGTCAATTATAGAATAATGTTTTACTTTAGAGAACAGATACAGAATGAGCCCTCATTTCGAACTCCAGTGCATAGGTCACAAAAAAAAAAAAAAAAAGGGCAGACCAAAGTAGCATTGTTGCTTCGAATTGCTACACCTAGCGCTTATGGTGTTTCAAATACAGAGACAAAGTCATAAAATGTCAGAATTTGCTGGCAGAAATGAGAGCAGTCTGGAAGAAAGATACTCAGACAGTTTTAATAGTAGTAGGAGCAATGAGTCTTCCTCTGGGGAACTGCTGTCTTTATATGCCAGTTAGTGTGCACTGGAAATTGTCCTCCTTGGCAGTTTTGCCCTGACATTTCTTTTGTCATTTTGTTCACTTTCCACTTCTTGTCATTCTGGTGAAACTTCACAGGAGTTTGCACATAATCTGGTCTGCTCTGCTCTTCACTTTTTCCCACTATTTTTTTTTTCAATGCGACACCCACGGAGCAAGCAGTTTTCAATTGTACTGTTTCACCATTGATAGTGCTCAACCTTCCATTTCCAGCATGTGGTAAATTGCCTCTCATAATGTGGAACACTTACTAACAGCTTAGTAACACATTTGACTAAGAAGCTCACAGGATGGTTAAAGTCTATTACTTTATACTTATAAAGCATTCTTCTGATGAATTAAAATGATTCACTGTTGTTTTCCATGGCAGTTAAAACAATTCTTAACCATGAATGTTAGATGGACCCTTTCAGTGTGGAACTGTGAGGAACTTGAGCTCTAAGACTCTCAATGAGGAATGTTCCTCATAATGGGGTACACTTGAAAGGTATGCCACCATCACCCAAGTCTCCTCTATTCACACTGTTTTAAGGCTGCAGAACTAGAGGCACACTTTTTAAATTGTCTCAGAAAATTTAGATGTTACGTGCTTTGATTGTTGAACTAGGATCATTTCCCAGCTGCACAGCAGATCTTAATTGCAGATATGTTGTAAGCGTTGGACCTCTCTAACTCTTCTCCCACCCTATATTACAACACCAAAAATAAAATGATGTTTTTAAACAGTTTCAGTATTTGAAAGACGTACGTGATCTTTAATTGTATAATTTCTAGTCCTTTTTTTTTTTTTTTTTTTGCAGCTGTACTTTAATGAGGCAGCCTTGATTTTTTTTTATTTTGCATTGCCATTTTAAGTTGCTAGAGTCCTCTATTGCAGTGACTGGTAATATTTTCTTGCTTATACAGTGCCAAAGGTTAATTGTGTCAGTTGGTTCCATTTGTGGAAGCCTGATGATATATGAAGCTTTCTTCAGATTTAACAAATCAGAATGCTTATTTTTGTCTGCCAGCTCCATCCCTGGGTTTCGGTTACATTTTTTCTCAGTTAAGATTTGAGCCCTCCAGTGGCCTGTTCAGCTCAGTCTGGCTGCTGTTTCCTCCCTTGGGCCCCTTGGCTCCAAGGTTCATAGAGGCAGAGGCCTTGCCACCACTGGGAGCAGGTCTGACAGCTTGGCCAGTTTAGGCACCGACCTTACTTTGGCCTTCTCAACTTTGAGAGCTTAGGAGCTTGGGTTGGAGCCAGGGTTTCAGGGCAAGGTTTCTTCCCCTTGGAGCCTCTGCATCCAACAGTTTGAGTCTTATCTCAGCATTGTGGCAGACCGATTTACCTCTGAAGTCTAGCATATCCTTAAAGTCTTCAGATTCAAGGAATGTTAGCTCTGGCCAACCACTTTCTTTGCCTGCCTTTGATGTCATGGAAGGAATGTTCTCCAGACTGGAGATGGAGTGGTTGGTGTCAGCCGACATTCTACCCCTTCTTCATCTGGATTTGTGGACTGCATTAGGAAGCTCCAGGACAGCCCATACCTGTCTCTGAAATGTGAAGGATTGATTAGACAATGCAGGCTATGGAGACACAGTTGTCAGCCTTGCAGTCTATCTGTAACATGCCCATGCACCTGCTTTCTATTCTCGGGCAGCTGGCAGCAGGATTGCTGTCATTTCTGAATGAGTTTGTGTAATGTTTTGGACTGCTTTAAGCCATCTTTTAATGTCTCATTTGATGGTTTCTCTGTTTTTGGACCAAAGATTAAACAGACATTAACCAAGAGCAAGCAAGACAGGAAGACACTTTCTGCCATCTGCGTACATTTTACCACCCCTCAATGGACCTTTCTAGGAATCAGAAAGGGGATAACTGACTTTTTTTTTCTGGAAAGTGCAGCAGTCTTTTCAGGATGCTCTTGCAGAGAATTTCCCTCACAGCAAGGGGGGGTGGGGTAACCAGCATAGACATTGCCTGCATGACAGAGATGGTCCACAGAACCAGAGCTTCTGTGTAGCTTTTTCAGGGAGGCCCTTTTATCATTCCTGAAGGGTTGCTTGGTTGCTTGGCTGTCCTGTTCTGGGGGCATTCTGGGGGTCACTTACCTATCAACCCAAAAGCTTGGGAGGCCATCATCTCAGATGCATGGGCGTTGAGAGTCAAATTCAGAGGTTGCACAATTCCATTTATTATTTCCTTCAAAAAAATGTCTGATACCTTCAAGACCTTCCACCCCATCAAGTTAGAGATGCAGGTGTCGAGATTCAGAAGCTGCTAGAAAATCAAGTCATCCAAGTGGCCCCACCAGACCAGTGAGGATCCAGAGTCTATTCCAGGTTCTTTTTGGTACCAAAGAAAATCAAGGACCTCTGGCCAATTTTGGATCTAAGCAAGCTGAACTGGTTTGTGAAGCAGACCAAGTTCAAGATGGCTACAGTGCAGTCCATTCTACATCTGTTGAGCAAGGGTGACTGTATGTGCTTGATCAGTCTCAAGGATATCTACCATCATGTAAAGATAGCAAGACGGTCCCACAGATGTCTGTGCTTCTGGCTGGGAGTCCATTACCAATTCAAGATGCTGTGCTTTGCTCTCAAAACCCCACCCGGGTGTTTACAAAGTGCATGACAGTCTTGGTAGCTTGGCTCAGGCTGCAGGGATTCCAGATTTTTCCTTATCTGGACAAATGGCTCCTCATCACTTCCACAAGGCCATCTTTGGTCAGGGGCTGGGATTTCTTACTCCAGTTGTGGTTTTCCATGGGACTCACTGATTGCTACCAGAAAGTCAGCCTTCAACCAGTTTAGGTGTTGTAGTTCATAGGCTCAGATAGCAAGGCTTCCAGCGCACAGGATTATTTTTCCTTTGCACACAGGCCAGTGTTTTTTCTCTTTGAAAACCCCCCTGTCTCCTTGGTTATGAAGCTTCTGGTCATATGGCTGCAGCGATTTGCCTGGTCTCCCTGACGAGGTACCACATTATGAGACTACAGTGGACATTACCAACTGAGTGGTATTATTTAACCCATCCCATGGATTTTCTGATTGTTCTGATAGACATTTGTCAGCAAGAAGAGATGGCAGCTGGAATTTCCATTGGTTCTAGCAGGGAGGTCATTTGTTCTTCCCCTTCTACAGGGTATGGTCACTACGGACACCTCCTTTCTGAGGTTGGAGGAGGGGTAATTTCAAAGGGAATGCAGTCCAAGGGATTTGGTCCTTGTTCGATGCCAGTCTTCACATCAGTGTCTTGGAGATGAGAATGGCCCTTCTAGTGTTGCAGGTCTTTCAGGGCCTTCTCCTCAAGGGTGTGATCTCTGTGCAAATGGATCATATGTCTGTGGTTATTTTATATACAAACAGGGATCTCAGCCCTACTGTCTTTGGAAGACACGAAGATGTGGCAGTGGGTGATTTCATCTCAGCAGTTTCTGGTAGGAATGCACATCCTGGTGAAGTCCAACATATTTTAATGGACAGTCTGAGCAAGAATGTCCTCCTTCCTCATGGGTGATCCTGGAACCAGAGGGCAGCAGCTTGGATCTTCTGGCATTGAGGCACTCCATGCTGTGAGCTGTTTGCCATTCCATCCAGCACAAAGTGCATCAGTTTTTATGCCCTAGTTCTTTCACAGGGGCAGTCACGCAGGGATACTGTCTTTTATGCTTGACCCCTGGATGATCTCTGTGCTTACCCTCCTACTCATCTTATAGTAAAGTTTCTTCAGAAATCTGCCCATTGCAGAGCGACTGTGATCCTCATTGCTCCCTTTTGGTCTCAACAGGTATGGTTCAGTTTCCTGTGGTCTCTTCTTTGATATCCTTCCTGGGTGCTGGATACCATACTGGATCTCACATGTTATCCTCCTCTCAGAAACCATCTACAGGCAAGGTCTAGGCTAGTAAATGGAAAAGTTTTGCTGTACAGGCATCTCTTTCAGCTCCTATGGATGCCATTCTTTATTTCCTTGCTGACTTGTTCAACTTTGGGTCTAGCTGCCCTACTATTAAAATTCAGCTAGCTGCTATTTCCAACTTTCATGTTGGCAGAGATAATGCACCAGTAGGTGTTTTGAAGGTTTCTAAGGCTTTTCTTAAGTGAGTGGTGTTACTGCGGCCTCCTAGTCATTATCTCATTCCTCCTCAGGATTTTTCCCTTCATGTTCTCGCTGACAACTTTTGAACCTTAAGCCACATTCTCCTTGAAATTGTTGTCTTGATGGCTGGAGCCTCAGTCAGATGTGTGTCAGAGCTACAGATGTTATCCTTGTTACCTCCGTATCTGTTTTTTCACAAGGACAGGGTTTTTCTTTGAAGTGATTCAACCCTTTTGCCTAATGTGGCTTCTGAGACTACTTTTAAACAGGCCATTCATTTGCTTGTGTTTTTCAATCCAACTTTACTAATAAAACAAAGTACTTGCTGCATTGTCTTGACATCTACAGACAGCAGGGATTCTCTTTGGACAGGACCAAGACATTTAGTAAGTGTAACCTACTTTTTCTTTCCTTTTCTAAGACCTAGCTGGGCAAACTAGTGTCAGTCAAATTTATCTAAACGGCTCTGACTGCATTCCCTTTGGTTGTCATTTGGGAGGAAACTCTTTACCTCATAGGCTGAAAGGTCATTCTTCAAGAGAAATGGCTACTTCTACATCTTTTTTTCTCAAGAGTTTCTATTGATAATTTCTGCTGCAGCTACTTGATTGGGCACACACACACACACTCTTGTGTCTTTTGCAAGCTGGATGTTGTTTAATGTTCTTTCTCAGGACCTCTTTGGGGTGATACATGGCTGGGGACTCAGTCCCACAGGTTGAAGCTGAACAGAAAAGATGTCTGATATGAAAGTTATGTATTTACTATAACAGTAGTTCCATGTTATCTGTTTTCGTCTTGTTTAACCATCCCGCCCTCCCTCCTATTCCCCCTCCTATGAATTTCTTTTTTGTCCGGGGCATTGAACAGCCGGGTTGTTTGTGTCTTTCCATCCATTTTGGGACTTTGATTATGGACCTGTCCGGTTCGATTCTCAGCAAGAGCGTCTTCTGTGTGGAGACATGCGTGAATGAGCGTACCTTCGTTGAAGGTTGTGCGTCAGGGCTGGTAACTCGGCACATAAAAATCAACTACCAATCATTAGTGGACCGGAGTTCTGCTGTGGCGATCCCTAACCGGGAAAAGCCAGGAAAAGCCGAAAAGACACAAACAAGTGTTTAGAACTTGGTGATTAAGTATAGTAGGAGGGGCAAACTCAATCATAAGAGAAGAGAAGAGAGATACCAGGCTGTTATGGGTAGAGGAGTTGGAGCTCTGGGGCTGAAGTCCTTGGAATTGGCCTGGCTCTGTTCTGACTTGGACCTGATAACCCCACAGGATGAACCAGACAAATCAGACAACACAAATCTATCGGATGGTAAGTACATAACTTTTGTTTTATAGTCTGTGAGGGTAATTTTAAGAGAACATCGGTATCAGATAGACATTTTTAATGGATGAGCCATCCTGTATTACTTTTTGCTATGGTTATGTTTGTGACTTCTTCAAGAGCAAGAAACTTTAGATGTTCCTAGAAGAACAACTTTATCTCTCCATACCTTTATTTAACACCTCAAATAAGTTTCTTTCTTGTGATGTTGTCCTATCTCGCCTTCATTCTTTACCGATGGGTTCAGAACCGATCCTCAGTTCCAACTTGGATGCTTTCAAAAGCTGGAGGTCCCCAACTAGCTTGTTGCTTACTCCCTATCCCATGATGCTCTGTGGAATTCCCCAGATCTCATTTGCCGCTAAAACATATTGCACATTTCCTCAACTGGCTCTGGCTAAGTTTGATCCTTTTTTCTTCAGATATATAACTATTTAGCTTTGTTTCTTAAAAAACTTGTGTGCAATTATTGTATCAGTGCTTTAGCTAAGTTGTTCACAGTCTAGACTGTGTCCGCTGCTTACTGTTGATCTCTTGGGCCGTCATTTTTGTTTTAAGTTCTACAGTCCACCCCATACTGGATTTCAGCAGGTTGAACAAATCTGTTACATACACAAAGTTATGGATTGTAACACTGCAGTCGATAATTCCCTTTTTGGGAAAAAGACAATTGGATGTGCTCTATAGACCTCCAGGTTGCGTACTACCACATAAACATGGGCAGGCCATCCAGGAGTCATTTACACTTTCAGCTGGGAGCCAGTCATTACCAATTTCGTGCTCTGCCCTTTGGTCTCACTACAGCCCCCATAGTGTTCACCAAATGTATGGCAGTAGTTATGGCTCACCTAAGGCATCTAGGATTCTGAGTTTTTCCGTATCTAGATGACTGGCTTCTAACTGCCACCACCAAGCATCTACTGTCAGTAGCACGAGACACCACCCTGACGCTTTGCTCCCGATTGGAGATCGCAATAAACTACGAAAAATCTGCCTTATTGCCATCTCAAAATATTGTTTTTATAGGTGCACATGTAGATACAACAACGGTGGTAAAGTTGCCTTGGAAAAAGTTCAGACCTTGCGGCTTCAGGTCTCGCTCCTTCTTCTGAAAAGGAAAGTTCCAGCAAGGAGAGTTCTAAAGGTACTGGCACCATGGCAGCAACGATGAATATAATTCCATTAGCATGGCTGCACATGAGAATCTTACAGTGGCTACTGTTCACTCAGTGGTCCATGCAGGAACTACCAATGTCGCATCAGATTGTATTAACAGAATCTTGCAAGAGAGACCTCCAGTGGTGACTATACTCTAATCAAGTCACCTTAGATCGACCCTTTGTTCTTCCACAACCATTAGCCACAGTGACCACAGATGCTTCCCAGATAGGGGGGGGGGGGGGGGCATTATCAGGGAAAGACAGTTCAAGGCACTTAGCAAGATCACGAGGCCCACTTGCACATCAATATCCTGGAGATCAGAACGGTGCTTCTTGCATTGCAAGCATTCCAGGACTCTTTCCCGATAGGGAGTGATTGCTATCCAGACAGACAACATGTTGATTCTATGGTATGTAAACAAACAAGGAGGAACCAGATCTTACCCCCCATTGTCGAGAGGCACAGTGTGTGTGGCAGTGAGCAACCTGTTCCCAATGTTTTCAGATAGCAATGCACATCCTGGGGAAATCCAACGTGATAGCAGAAAAACTCAGCAGGGTGTCCTAATGCCCTACGAGTGGTCCCTGAAACAAGACGTAGCAGAAATGATTTTCCAGAAATGGGGCCACCCTTGCTGTGACCTTTTTGCCACATCTATGAATGCCAAATGCAGCAGCTACTTTGCCCTAAACCCCCCCCCCGGGTGTCTCCAAGAGATGCACTTGTGCATGATTGGCCCTAGTGTCTCCTATACACTTTTCCTCCCCTTTCCTTGATACCAAAAGTTCTTCAGAAAGCCAGTGAGTTGGGAAGCACCGTATTACTTCTTGCCTCTTACCAGCCTCGTCAAATCCGGTTCCTCTTTTTTATGGCCTTATCTTCAGGAGGAGCCCTGAATTTTGGACCCAGTTCCAGATCCTCTGACACACACGTCTGGTATGCTCCATCCATCTCTGCAAGCCCTCATGTTGGCACCATGGCTGCTCCAGTTCCACCCATAGCCAGGCTTCCCAGACCTTTCCCCTTCAGTAAAACATATCTTGATTTCTTCTCACAAAGCTTCTACGAGACGATTGTACCTCAGCAAATGGAAAAGATTTTCTTCCTGGGTTTCAGAAAATAATCATGACCCTTTTTCGCACCCTTACCTTCCATTTTGGAGTTTTTAGTAAAGCTATTTCAGGAAGGGGCAGCTGCAGCTACCATTCGAGTGCAACTAGCCAGAATTTCTAATTTCAGTGTTGGAGACGGAGGTCCAAATATCATGTCCCACAAACTTTGTAGAGCCTTCTTGAGAGGTGCAAATATGTTAAAACCACCCATTAAAAACCATCTCTATCTCCATGGAATCTAGATTTTGTCATATCTCGCATAATCCTTTCCCCCTTTGAGCCTGCTTCATCATGTGATCTGAAGTTTTTAACATGGAAAACAGCTCTCTTAGTAGCGATCATTTTGGCCAGAAGTGTTTCAGAGCTACAAACATTATCTATCAAACTCCCCTATATGCTGTTCCATAAGGAAAGAGTCTCTCTCCGTATGAACCCGTCCATTCTACCAAAGGTATGCTGTGAATCAAATGTAAACCAATCTACAGACTTAACAGTTTTCTTTCCCAATTATGGCAATAAGGCAGAATATATGTTACACCGACTGGATACACACAGGCAATTGTGTTTTTACTTGCACAAAACAAAGGAGCTCAGAAAGACTGACCAACTATTTGTATCATTTTCAAACTCTAAAAAAGGGGCTCCAGTAGCAAAATCTACTATATCCAGATTATTGTCATATTGCATTATGTTCACCTCCCATTCTGTTAACAAACAACTTCCAGGCAAAACAAGAGCTCATTTTACTAGGGCTGTTTGTACCTCTTCCGCCTTTCATGCAAAACTGCCAATTGATGCAATCTGTGCTGCACCAATATGGTCAACACCTCATATCTTTATCACTCATTACAAAGTCGATTTGGTCTCCAGGGACAAGGCCTCCTTTGGGTCCATGGTTCTGAAGAATGTTCTCTCATGAACCACCCAAGAAAGATGGTGCTAGGGACACTGTCCCATCAGTAAAGAATGAAGGCGTGATAAGACAACACATAAAGAAGTTATGCACTCAATATAACATTCCATGTGAGTTGTCCATCTCGCCTTCATTCTTACGTCCCACCCTCCTGCTCCGAGCCTTTGACTCCTGGAGAATCGAGGGATTACTATTTGGCATCTGTTACTCTCTGAACCTCTTCTTGATTCTTTGTGATAGATAAAAAGTCATCCTTTATATACAATATTTAGTATACCAGCAAACAAGATCTGGGGAATTCCACAGAGCGTCATGGGATAGGGAATGAGCCACGAGTTGGGGACCTTGAAATTTTGAAAGCAGCTGAGTCGGAACAGAGGATCAGTTCCAAACCCATCAGTAAAGAATGAAGGTGAGATGGACAACTCACATAGAACGTTATGAGGAGTACATAACTTCTGTTTAGGTCCACAGCAAGGTTTGCTAGGAATATTCTCTGGGGCCCCTACTCTCTCAACTTTCTTTCCCACCCCCCTCCTCCCTTTCTCTTAACCCCCTGGTATTTGTCTTGTATAGCTTATGATGAACATAGTACAGCCATGTCAGTTAACGTAACATGACAAATTAATAGATCACTGTTAAAGTAGTTGCATACTTCCTGCATTCTCCTCGTCTTGTTTGTTTTTTTGTTTTGCTTTGTGTCAGGGTGTAGATGTATGTGTTGTCACTTTTTCCTGGTATAGATCTCGCTGTAAGGGCTCTAACCCCCTGCTCTTAGGCAAGAAAGCTCTGATGTTTTGTTGCAAGCTGAAGATTCTGTTTGAGGTGTTGCTTCATAATGTGAGAGTGTTCAGTCTCGCCGTTTGTTCTTACACATGGGTTCGAAGCCGATCCTCGGCTCCGAGTCGGCCGCATCGCAAAGCTCTGCATCTCAGAGAAGCTCGAGACCAGACTGTATCCCACAATCCTCCCTGCCATTACTCAGATCTAGTTTGCCGCTGCAACAGATCGGATCGAGGAGAGCTCGGACCAGAGAATTTGCTAATTTTTTGCTTTTTTCAGATAAGCTACTTCTTTTTTTTTGTAAAAAAAAAAAGTTTCTAATAGTTATAGTATAGAAGTGTGTGTGTGTGTTATTATTATAATATTGTAAATATTATTTTTAAGGCACCTTTTGTGGCCTACCCTTTTTTCTCTTGGTGTGGTTTTTTGAGTGTTATAGATATTCACTTTACATATATATAGAAGTTAGTTAATTAGTTATTGGTAGTTTTTTCTTGTCAATTAAACCTAGTAAAGTGTCATTACTTCTACAGTCATGTCGGAGAAAGCAAAATCCGGCTTTAAAAGATGTCAGTGTGGGCAGAAAATGTCTATCACTGACAACCACGCGTCCTGCGTTTACTGTCTTGGCCCTCTCCACCTGCAAGAGGATTGCTCTATATGTCATTCCTTTAGTGGGAGGGTCATGACAGATAGACGCAGGAAGCTTATAGATAGAGGGTTTCTTAAGCCTGCCTTTCAAGAGGATTTAGACAAATGGGATCAGGCTTCTAAGTCCTCGAAGGGGTCGAAGATGTCGGAGCCTATGTCATCAGCTCCGAGTTCATCTTCGAAGGTTTGTTCGCCGGTTCCACACACCTCGGGGCCGAGTGCCGAACTTTTATCTTTCACTGAGCCCCAGATCTTGGAACCGGTGTCGGAGCTGCCGCCACCGTCCATTCTTCGGTCGGTGCCATCTTCGGCTCCTTCGACCCGTTCTTCCAGACTGTTATCTGAGACAGATGTGGATCGTGTCGTGCAGAAACTCATGGAAAACATGGCCCTTTCCAAGTTGATTGCAGTTTCCTCCCAATTGGTGTCGAAACTAGAAGGCCTCCCCATGTCTCCAACAGGTCCTCCTTCGAGACCCATCCAGTTCTCGGAGCCAGGAGAGGATGAGCTGATGATAGTGAAGCCCTCTGTGCCAAAACCGTCCATTGCACGATCTACGCCATTGACTTCGACTCCATCGGAACCGGTAGGTGAGATGCAGAGCCGACGGTCTCTCCTCGGTTCCGGGACCGAGAGTCGTACTGACTCTCCCTCTCGGGGCCTCGGCACAGATTGGCTCGGCTCCGTCCTTGGGGTCGGAGCCCACGGCCCCCGTGTCTGGGATGCTCCCGTGTTCTTCGGAACCGGGGGAGTCCTCGGCCCGGTGTTCAGGGGCTTTTGACCTTATGAGGAAGTTATTGTCTGCACAGACAACAACTTCATCAGAGACGTCTTCTCCTTCCCCTAAAGGGCCGCTTTCTGTTTCTGCCCCCACGACCCATCCAAAGCTTAGAGCCCCATTACCTCAGCCACCCCCAGAGGGGTCCCCCTGTTCCTTGGAGGCCTCACCAGAAGCCCCCTCTGATGAGGTCCCAAGGAAAAGGTTGTGCAAGAGGAGGCACATAGATTCCCTGCAGGAATCTCTAATGTCTGACACTGACTTGGATGAGGCAGAGGGGTCCCCAAAATCCCCCTCTGAAGATGTGTCATTTGCGGACATCCTGGAGATCTTGAAACAGAGGGGTGATTGGCAGTCCCTAGCCCTCACTGAGGACGAGTCGGTGCTGCTGGAGGCTTTTGGGGCTCAACCTTCTACCTCCTGGGTGACTCCGCCCTTCAATGAATTAATGGAATTTATTGCTCGAAGGGCGCATGGGAGACACCTGACACAGTGGAACCAGTTCCTCGAAAACCAAACAAATTTATCACTGCCTCCCAGGACAAGACTTATCTCACCAAGGGAGTTCCGGTCGACGCTATGGTGGTGACGGCAGCCATGAAAAAGGAGATTCTGAGTCTTCATCTGTTCATCCTCCTAATAAGGATTCTAGGACTATGGACAGATACGGGAAGCGTGTTTTTAGTTCAGTGACTTTTTCCATGCGTTCGCTAAACTATTTGACACATTTCACATGTCTGCAGGGGGATCTCATCAAGGAGCTGACAGATACACTCCAGGGTAACACAGATGCTGCTGTTTCAGATAAGGTAACAGCACAACTTAACACCCTTACCTCCATAGTAAACTCATCCATGAGGCTCATCTCGTATGCGGCCGAAGGACCGAGTAGAGCTGCAGCTTCAGCGATTGCTCTACGAAGACAATCCTGGATGCGGCTGTGCTCCTTTGCAGAAGCCTTCAAGTCTTCCTTTGCCAATGCCCCCTTTGATGGTGCCACACTCTTCGGGCCCAAGGTGAAGGAGACTTTGACTCGGTGTGAGCAAGAGGGAAAGACCCTGTCTGCTGTCGGGGTCCATTTTTCCGCTCCAACTAGACCATACCCCAAAGGGCAATGAGGCGGGAAAATGTGGTTCCGTAAGACTCAGGGATCTTTCCAAGCCACACAGAGTGATGCCCCCTCCAGAGGCAGAGGGGGGGGTAGAAATGGAAGACGCCACCCCGGCGGCAGAGGGGGTCCGCATAACCAAGGTGACAGGGATACCGTCCCTGGGAAGCCTTTCCAGCAGTCCTGAATGGAGGCCCGGCTGTCCTGCTCTGGAGGCAGTCGGGGGTCGCTTGGCTTTATACCCACAGGCCTGGCTAAATATTACCTTGGATTCCTGGGTAAAAAGCATTGTAACCAGAGGATACAAAATCCCCTTCATATCAACTCCACCTCAACAAAGAAGGTTTCCAGATGTGCCACCCCATCTGAGAAGCCCAGCAGCAATAGAAATTTCAAAGCTGCTCAAAAACAGAGTCATCCAACCAGTCCTGGCGGACCATAGAGTATCCGTAACTTACTCAAGGTTCTTTTTAGTTCCAAAAAAGACAAGGGGACTGGAGACCGATTTTAGATCTCAGCAATCTCAACACCTTCGTGAAGAAGGAAAAGTTCTGGATGGTCACACTTCAATCGATCCTTCCATTTTTACAGAAGGATGATTGGATGTGCTCGATAGATCTCAAAGACGTGTACTACCACATCAAAATGGCCAGACCGTCCAAAGATCACCTGCGCTTCCGGCTGGGAACCAGTCACTTTCAGTTTCGAGTTCTGCCCTTTGGACTCACCTCAGCCCCCAGGGTATTCACCAAATGCATGGCAGTAGTAGCGTCTCATTTGAGACGACAAGGATTCCAGGTGTTTCCCTATCTGGACGACTGGCTCCTCACCGCCACCACCGAGTGTCGCCTTATACAAGTCAGAGACTACACAGTCGACCTTTGTTCTCATCTAGGGATTTAGATAAACTTCGAAAAGTCTGCCTTATCGCCCTCACAGCATATTTCATTTATCAGAGCAGACCTAGATACACGATTAACACTGGTAAAGCTCCCTCCAATAAGGGCGTCAGCCCTCAAACAACAGGTTCTTCTTCTACTACAGAGCAGGAAAGCCCCGGCCAAACTGGTGTTGAAAGTTTTGGGACTAATGGCATCGTCCCTAATTGCAGTTCCTATGGGGAGATTACACATGAGGATGCTCCAATGGCTGCTTTTCATGCAGTGGTCGTTCCAGCAGTTACCCCTAGTGCATGAGATTCTGATAACAGGCTCTTGCAGACAAGACCTCTCATGGTGGGTGTACAGTCAGGATCTCACTATGGGTTGTCCGTTTGTTCTTCCCAGTCCGACGGCCACAATAACCACGGTCCAATAAGAACAGTCCAAGGGGAATGGTCCAACATGAAGTACAGCCTGCACATAAATGTTCTGGAGCTGAGGGCGGTGTTCCTTGCGTTGCAACACTTCCAAGCCCTCTTACCTCTAGGAACAGTGGCAGTTCAGACGGACAACATGTCTGGTCTGGTACATAAACAAGCAAGGGGGAACCAGGTCTTACCCGTTATGCAGAGAGGCCATGAGAATTTGGCAATGGGCAGAGTCCACGGGTCGCTTTCTGATAGCAACGCACATCCTGGGGTCTTCCAACGTCATTGTGGACAGGTTGAGCAGAGCCATCCTGTTACCTCACGAGTGGTCTCTCAATCCACAGATGGCGGAAAAGATCTTCCGCAGATGGGGCCAGCCTTGCTGCGATCTGTTTGCTTCCCCGTTGAATGCAAAATGCAGAAGCTACTTTGCCCTTCTACCCCCTCCGGGGGATGTCCCCAGGGACGCACTGATACATGATTGGCCCCCGGGTCTCCTGTATGCATTCCCACCTACTCCCTTGATTCCCAGATTTCTACAGAAAGCCAGGAACCTGGAAAGGACAATAATACTCATAGCCCCATTCTGGCCTCGGCAGATATGGTTCCCCTTTCTTCGAGCCCATCAAACAGAGGAACCGTGGATTCTGGACCCAGTACCAGATCTACTGACCCATCTGCCGGGAGTTCCTCACCCGTCTCTTCAGTCCCTCAAACTAGCAGCTTGGCTGCTCCGCTTCCCTGCCTAGCCAGGTCTGATCTACTTTCTCCGGCAGTTCAACACATTCTGGTTGCTTCTTATAAAGCTTCCACTACAAAACTCTACAGGAGTAAATGGAAACGCTTTGTACACTGGGCGTCTAGCCAACACTTAGACCCCCTTGTAGCTCCTTTACATAAAGTATTGGAATTTTTATCTATCCTCTTTCACGAAGGAGCCTCTACTTCCACACTAAGAGTACAGTTGGCGGCCATATCAAACTTCCATATTGGTGAGGACGATTCTTCCATTATGTCTCACAAACTTTGTAAGGCTTTTATGAAAGGAACCTTCCATCTTCGGCCGCCCGTCAGGAAGCCTTTCTTTCCATGGAGCTTAAATTTGTTTCTGTCACAACTCATGTTGCCACCCTTCGAACCTGCTTCGTCCTGCCTCCTAAAGTTCTTATCGTGGAAGACACTTTTTCTCGTAGCTGTTACTTCAGCTTGAAGAGTATCAGAGCTGCAAGCATTATCGGTCAGACCACCTTACTTGATTTTCCATCCAGATAGTCTGTTTACGTACAAATCCATCTTTCCTTCCAAAGGTATGTTCCGTCACAAATATTAACCAATCCATAGAACTCCCTACCTTCTTCAAGAACCATACTAACAAGTTGGAGTATATGTTGCACAAGTTGGATGTTCACAGGCAGTTAAGATTTTATTTGGATAGGACTAAAAGTTACAGGAAGACAGATCAGCTCTTTGTCGCGTTTGCAGACAATAAAAAGGGCATGGCAATTACAAAACGTACATTATCTAAATGGCTTGCTGATTGTATAGCCTTTGTATACTCTAAGTCAAATCAGCCCTTACCTACCAAACCTAAGGCCCATTCTACCAGATTCCGTTTCCACTTCCTTGGCTTATGCAGCTCGTTTGCCTTTGGACACGATTTGTGCAGCAGCCACGTGGTCTAAGCCACATACTTTCATCTCTCATTATAGAGTTGACAAAGCCTCCAAAGACAGGACATCTTTTGGTTCCACTGTGCTTAGGAACGTTCTCCCATGAGCCATTCGGGGTGACGGAGCTAGGGACGCTACCCGTGTGTAAGAAAAAATGGCGAGATTGAACACTCTCACATAAAGAAGTTATGTCCTTACCATAACGTTCCATGTGGAGTGTTCATCTCGCCTTTGTTCTTACACCCCCCCCCCCACGTGTTTTGGAAGAACGGGTAGGACTAGACTCTGATTGAAATGTCTTAACCCCTTCCGGGGTATATGGTCCTGTGTCTCATGGGGTATATGCTACTACCCTTAGTTATTTTGCTATGGTGAGAGAGTGTCTCTGGATGCCTGAGAAAGTGTGTAGTTCTTGCACCTGAGGTATTGGGTTATCGGTCTGGTTTGTTTGCAAACTAGATCTGAGTAATGTCTGGGAGGATTGTGGGATATAGTATGGTCTCTAGCTTCTCTGAGATGCAGAGCTTTGCAATGCGGCCGACTCGGAGCCGAGGATCGGCTCCGAACCCGTGTGTAAGAACAAAGGCGAGATGAACACTCCACATGGAACGTTATGGTAAGGACATAACTTCTTTTTTCCTTCCAGAAGTCATGTCTTTTCTCAGATTTTAATTAAAATGAAAGAGGCATTTCAGGTAGACATTGGACACCAAATGAAATTCCTACTTCCCATTAAAATAATTGAGTTATTACAGTTGAGTATTCCATTGTCTGTAGCTATACCTCCTTTTATCTGCTTTTGAAGATGTTTTTGTGATAGTTTGCAGTTTGACAGTCAATCCCCTGTTCCTAGAAAATCTGATGGGTTTTACAGGGTAACTCAGATTAACACATATCTGAGTTTTAACCACAAAACAGACCCTGCAGTGATTTCTTTATAAAACTGATTCTGTTAAATTACTAATGCTAACTCCACTACTTCTGAGAAGGATGGGAAAGCTTTTGACAGATTTGGGAAGAAAGTGTTTATTTCTTCTGCTTTAACATTCATGATTTTAAACTACAAAAGTCACATGTTAAAGGTTTTATTTCTGTCTTTTGAGAACATGAGAAAGTTAACTTTTAAAACTTCCTTCTTCTGCAGTAAACAATTTCTTAAATGCCTCTACGTATCAAGCAGTTTTTGAAAGTGGTTTTACATACTTGTCCACCTAAATAAACAGGTGGCTCTTCATTGGATTGTAACATTGTGTTTGAAAAGCTTTTTCATTTGAACCATTTCATCAGGCAGATTTGAGGTCCTTAACATTGAAGACAGTATTACTCATTGTTCTGATTTCTGCAAGAAGAGTATCCGAGTTGTCATAGCCTTCCAACCCCCCCTTGTTTTTTTTTTCTTTCATATTGCCATTGTGCATATATACGTACTCTTGTGTATATGTTTACATCAGTCAATGTTGACATTCTTTTGTAGGTTCATAGGTGTATGCTAGGCATACTAATCACTAGGGCCTTTCTAAGCGTACCTGTGCAACCCAAATGTGTTCCATAAGTTGTGTTTTAAATATTTGTATGTGGAGTAATTGTTGGTTATGACATGATTTACTGACTGACTGTCCTTCAGAGGCATAAGGTGCCAGACAAGGGGGTGAATTTTCAACTTCCCATCCAATGGTCCAAGTTATGCTTAAGTAGGGTTAGGGAGGGACTTTGTTTCATATGGATGGGAAGCTTATTGCAAAGATTGGGAATTCTCAGAAATGTATATCTGTCTGTCCAACATGTGCTGTTTATGTTGCAATCAACATTTAGGTTTGGAGATCTAATATTGCTGATGCTGCTTGTTTTGCAGATGTGCAAAAGGTTTGTCAGAGTGGAGTCCAGGGATGCCTTGTATGCTGTGTATAGCTTGCCTCTCAGTAGTCTGTAGAAGGTCTAGTATAAAGATTGGGCTTTGAGGAGATCTGCATATGATGATGTGTTTATGCCCCGTATTCTTTTTGTAAGGTACCTGTGCAGACGTTCCAGTTGTTGCATGTGTCTGTTTAGGTACATACCGAGGGGAGGCATTGTACTCCGTGATGGGTCTGATTGAGGGTCGAGTATAGTGGTGCCATGACTTCCCTGGCCATAGATAACCATGTCCTTACTTATAAGCTGAGAAACATAGAAGGATTTCTGTACTACATTGAACACATGTTGGCCAGGTTACTGTCTACATGTGTTCCCAGATCGCTGACTAATAGGTGTACTGTTAGGTTGTTTTATCACTCACATAGTCTCCTGGGGTGGCAGACTTCCCAAAAGGTACTACAATGCATTTCTTGGCAATGAATTTTAAGAAGTGGCTTTGTCACCAGTCATTTGTCTGTTAGACTCTCTTGTAAGATGTTTGCATCTTGGGGGATTCTATGACTATTCCCAGTTTGCAGTCATCTGCAAACCTGGTCAGCCAGAGGCCTTTGTGGAAGTGGTCTCACCAACATTAACTTCCTGGATCCTGTCTGTGAGCTAGTTGGTTATCTTGCACGTTATGTAGGGGTTTACACCTAATTGTATAAGTCTGTTAATCCCCGAGTGGAATATTGTTCCAAATGCCTTAGCCAGGTCAAGGTAGGCAGTATGTGTTTAACTGTCAACCATTTCCTCTGTGATCTTCTCAAAGAAGCCCACTAGGTTCAGTAGGCCGAACAGTATTTGAAGGTCTCCTATGTTTTTGTTGATCATTTATTTATTTATTTTTGTTTACCGAGTTGGTCCGACTGGGCAAGAGCCCATTTTTAGCACAGGCCCAGGGAGAAAAGTTCCAGAGAAAATTACAAAAAAAAAATTTTCATAAGCACAAGAAACAAGATATGCACATCATATGTTAACAGTCACGGAGATTAAAGTGGTTACAGAGTTTTACAGGTTGTACATAAAAGTAATTTAGTATCACAATAAGAACACAATCTATAAGGTACCTATAAGAACACAATACATGATTTAGTCTGCAGAGGTGTAAGTAATATAAGTACAGTGATTGCCATTGTAGGGAGGATAGCTGGGGAGAAGAGGTGGGAGAAAGAGTTAGTAGAGGAATAGGAAAAAGGAGGATAAAAGAATATTAGGAGAGAGGTAGAGAAGTGGAGCAATTGTAGGTAAAGAGGTGAAGGGACAGAGGGGGTTAGTATATACTAGCTAGAGTGTAGTAACTGAAGAGAAGTTCGAAGGATAATATGCGATGAATTGAGGTGAAAGGGGGGGGTGTAGATCATTGTGTGTATTGTACCTAGTCAGCCATTGTAGCTAGATAGCACGTGCATACAAGTTACTGAGCACATGCAAGATCGGTGCCATTTTGTTGAATGCAGGCATGACTAGAGATGCACATTCGAGTGTGTTTGAAATAATGAGTCAGTCATTTCACTTAAATATATGATGTTCTTCGTGTTTCACTGTTGCAGTCATCACATTTGGGTTATCTGTCTGCAGGTAGCTCTCACTCGGCCCGAATACCAGAGACTTAGTATTTCTGCATCGGTTGCTGTTGCTCCAGGACTGACGTCAGGTCGTCCGGGGTAGCAAAACAGGCAGTCTATGCCATTACATCAGTCTTTCTTGCCGAGGAGCCCAAAGCAGAAGCAGTTCGCACGAGTGTCGATCGGCCACTACCTGAGCTTTCGTTTCCGAATCGAATCATCCTGAAGTCTTCTAAAGCTAAGTATCCTGTTGGGGATCCTTTTTTCTTGCTCTAACCGATGTCAGAAAAAGTTAACAATTGTCTCACTTGTGGAAAGCAAATACCACACTGAGATTTCCATTCTTACTGCGTCACCTGTTTAGGCCCAGACCACGACGTACCTCACTGTAGGTTTTTTGCCTTGTTCAATGTCCAAACTATTCGTCGTCAGGCCCTTTTTGTCACTAAATACTTTTGTTCTCGATCTCCGTATTCCGAAATGGCTTCGGTAAGCCATCTGACTACCGATCTTCCAAAAAAAGTAAGGATAAAAACCGAGACAGACCTCACAGGTCTAAAACTGCCAACGATGCTTCCGGTAAGCTAGTCGCCAGTTCGCCGGTACTCAGTGAGGCATTTTCACAGCTCCTGATGCCCGCTTCACTGGATTCGCAGGCCTCTGCTGAGACCCGTTCGGAGTCCGGTATGCCGTGAGACTCTTCGACTGCGGAACCTGCGGATGTCTCTACCTTGGAAGGGTCCAGAGCTACTGAGCAGGCACCAGCTTATAGGTTCATACGTAGGTACTAGGCTATCGGCCCTGGGACCTATAAAAGCCCAGCCAAAAAGGTACCCTGGCTTTTGCCACCCAAGAAAATTATTATGAGGAAGTTCTTCACACTGCCGATATTCAACACAGACCGACAACTTCTTTCACGTCTTCAGTTCTGTCTAAAACTACTGAGTTTTTAAGGCCAAGAGTACAAGCTTTGCCAAAAAAACGATCCGATGACTCTGAGGTATCTGATTATGAAGACATGCCTTTATCTGTTTATGAGGATTCAGATGCAGAGGAATCCATTCCTTTTGCTTCTCCTCCAGAGGAGTTTTCTTTTGGTGAAACCTTACATACTGAGAGCATTTCCACTGGGAATGCCAAGACTGTCCTCAGTCCAAAAAGAGACTCAGAGAATTTCTAGATTTGCCATAACATAGGTCTTTAGCAATACCCCCAGTCCTGGATGTTGTGGATGATGTCTTTATGGAATCCAGTCTAACTCCTGATGCTTTACCTCCTAGGAAACCAGACAGGTACTACAGTGTCCCTCACTCTCTCAAATTCCTTTTCAAAAATCCTACTGCTGACCCAGAGGTGGTCTCTCAGGGGCCTAAAGGTATAAAAGTAACTACAGCTAAGAATCCCACCCCTTCAGACAGGGATTCCAGAGCTTTAGACAGATGGAGTAAGAAAGTATACACCTCTGCAACTCTCGCCATTAGGGCTTTGAATTGCCAGTTTCACATGCTGAAGTACCAACAACATATTATGGAACTTATTAAGCAAAAATTAACTACCTTTACAGACTGCAGAAAATAAGGAATTACAAGAGCTTATGCATTCTGAAAGCCAAGTCAGCAAGCATACTTTGCAGTGTGGATTTGATGCCCTAGAAGCATCTTGCAGGGCACTAGACGCTCATTTGAACAAGAACAATCTGTTTGGCACCAAAGTAGAAGAGGTTCTTAAAAAGATGGAAGAAAAAGCTAAATCTGTGCAGACAGTCAAATATTTCTTGCAAGTGCAGCCTCCTAGATTCAGTAGGCATTGCCCCTCGAAGCATTGGTCCTTTCCAGCCCCCTCAAGGCCGTCTCAAACTAGACCCAGGGGAAACAACCCCCAGACTACAGTCTCAGGGTATGCAGAGATCTAAACAATGGAGTGCCTCCACTTCAAAAACAGGGAGTGCTAAGCCACCCCCTTACGGAAAGAATTCACAATGACTTCTCAACTCCACTCCCCACCTCTGCCCAACTGCTCGTGCCCCTAGGAGGAAAACTTGCCCATCATGCAAAAAACTGGACTTCCATCACCAAAGACCAATGGGTCCTCAACATTGTATCCCAGGGGTACAAATTTTACTTCCACTCACTGCCAACCCCAAAAATGTTCCCAGACCTTCTCCAAGCCAGTGGGCAGCGGCACAAAACCAAGTTCAATCCCTGCTCTCCATAAGGGCAATTCAACCTGTTCCTGCGGAACAGATAGGTCAAGGGTTCTATTCCAGACTTTTCCTAGTACCCAGAAAAGAGGGCACTTGGCACCCAATCCTATATCTTTCCATTCTAAACACCTTCCTGGTGGTACCAAAATTCAAAATGCTCATCCTTCAGCAGCTTCTTCATTTGCTGGCCAAAGATGCCTGGTTAGCCACCCTAGACCTAAAAGAAGCCTATCTGCACATCCCAATCAGGTACTCATGCAGGAAATACCTGTGCTTCAGGGCAGGATCTATGTGTTATCGGTTCTCTGCACTTCCCTTTGGCTTATCCACTGCTCCCAGAGTATTCATAAAATGCCTGTCTTCAGCCATTGCCTACTGCAGACAGAGAAAAATTCAAATGTACCCATACTTGGACGACTGCTTGATTCAGGCAGACAGTCAGGAAATGCTGTTGCAGCACCTGACATTTGTAAAGAACCTTCTAACCTCTATGGGGTACACTATCAACGAAAAAAAAATCAAAACTAGTCCCCAGTTAGAAGATTGTATTCCTGGAGCCAAGCTTGGACACAGCATCCCAGATGGCATTCCTTGCTCCAGAAAAACAGGCCTATCTGACAGGCTACTTCACTGAAATGGCCACCAGAACCCAGCTATCTGCAAGGAAAATCTTGCAGGCCCTAGGGTTCATGGCTTTTTGCATCCTACTAATTCCATATGCCATACTGCATATAAGGAAACTTCAGTGGTACTTTAAAAGTCTCTGGTACCAACACTCTCAGGACCTGGAAACTGTCATTCCTATCGTACCTTGTCTAAGGACAGAGTTTCTTTGGTGGGCAGCAGCATGCAGCCACAACAAGGGACTTCCCTTTACTCAACCCCATGCCGCCCAGACCCTAACCACAGACACATCAGACTGTGCCTGGGGGACACACCAGGACGACAAGTGCATTCAGGGCCACTGGAGCCTAAGTCATATTCATCTCCACATCAACCAAAAAGAGGTGCTAGCTGTTCTGCAGGCTACCCATGGCCCTGTGGAACACAGCCTTGGACATGCAGGTCCAGCTGCAAGCTCAATTCCTGCCAGGCAAACAAAACTCACTGGCAGGCGGCTTAAGCAGAAGTCTCCTAGACCCACATGAGTGGCAATTAGAGCCCTTTCCTTCTGCCTTCTGATCCGGAAATGGAGGACCCCAGAGGTGGATCTCTTTGCCTCCCCCTGTAATCACCAGCTCATCAAATTCTGCACCAGGACACCTCACAGCAGAGCCTGGAAAGTGGATGCCCTATCCTTTCAGTGGGTAAACCTCTCAATCTGTTTCCCCCTCTGCCCCTTCTTTCAAGAATATTGCTCAAGATAAGACAGGACAGACCAAGGACAATTCTGATTGCCCTGGACTGGCCACGCAAGCACTAGTACCCACTACTGCGCAGCCTGTCACCAGTGCCACCTTGGCACCTACCCCAGAGCCCGACCCTCCTCATTCAGCAGGGGGGACAGATCTTGCATCCCCACCTGCAAACCCTGTGTCTTGCAGCCTGGCTTATTCCTTGAATTCTCCCCCAGTGACCAGCCTAAACAAGCAGGTGCTGGACGTCATTCTTGAAGCCAGAAGATGCAGTACAAGGAAATCCTGTGCTGATAAGTGGAAAAGGTATTGCTCCTGGATTCAATCTAAAGGGGAGTTCACAGCTCTGCCTTCCCTACCTCTAATCCTGGATTACTTAGCAGATCTACTCCACTGAGGCCTATCCTTCTCCTCCAATAAGATCCATGCCTCTGCCATCTCGGCTCATTATGACACTAAGCCACACCCCTCTTCTCTCACTCTCTCATCGAACAGTTCCTGAGAGGAGCAAACAACTTAAGGCCACCAACGGAGCACCCATCCCTGCTTGGGACCTTAACGTTGTACTGGAAAAGCTCACACTACCCCCTTTTGAGCCTGCAGCATCAGCATAGTTAAAATTCCTCTCTTGGAAAACAGCGTTGATTCTGGCCATCACTTCAGAGTGTCTGAGCTACAAGCAATTATGGCTGTGAAACCCTTCATTATTTTTCATGCAGACAGGGTCTCCCTCAGGAATAATCCTTCCTTTATGCCTAAAGTGTTGTCCAGTGTGGCTCTCAACCAATCTATCCATTTGACAACCTTCTTCTCTAATCCTCAAAATAAAGGGGAAAGGATCCTGCACTCCTTGGATGTGCACAGACAGCTCAGATTGTACCTGGATAAGGAATAAGCCCTTCAGGAAATCTGACCAGTAACTACTCAGTTTTGCATCAGGGGCAGTGGGCAAGGCCATTTCAAAACAGACAATTTCCAAATGGATAGCACACTGTATCCATTTCTGCTACAAACACCATGGGAAACCAACCCCTCAGGGGGTCAGAACACATTTCACTAGGGCAACTTCTACCTCTACAGCATTCCTAAGGGGAGTCCCTACCAGGGACATTCTGGAGGCTGCGTCCTGTAGTTCTGTGCATACATTAACTAAGCATTACCACCTGCCTATATTTTGCAAATCCAAGGCAGGTTTTGCATCTGCAGTCCTGCAGGGCTTACTAGCCAGCCCAAACTCTTCTTGACTGCCTCCACTCTTTTTTCAACTTTGGGAATCAACCCAACTGTGATGACTGCAACAGTGAAATACGAAGAACATAGTACAGTTGTGTACACTTACCATAAATGTAGATGTTCGAGTGTATTCACTGTTGCAGTCCTGGTTTCTCTCCCTTCTGCCCCCTTCTCTCTTATCTCCTCTCTGTGTATATTACTCACCCCTTGCAGGGGAATTGGTATTTGATTTTTACTGGTGGTGATTTTCCCACCATAGCTTGGCTCCCTATTGGGGGGCACCTGACATTTGGGGCAAGAAAAACTGATGTAGTGGCGTCGGCTGCCTGTTTTTATACCCCTGACGACCTGGCATCAGTCCTGGAGCGACAGCAGCTGACGCAGAAATACTAAGTCTCTGGTATTTGGGCAGACTGAGGGCTACCTGCAGGCAGTTAACCCAAGTGTGATGACTGCAACAGTGAATACACTAACATCTACATTTATGGCAAGTGTACACAACTGTAGTACCACAAACCAAGAAAACGCAAATGCACCAGACAAAACGGCCACACAATAAAGCCTGAGGGGTGCTCTCTTTATTCATCTTCCTTAATGCGCCAAAATGAATGCAGCGTTTTCATCTTAATCTCAAAGACTTCATCAGATATGTAAAACAAAGTGAGCAATTCTCTTTAAATACCCCTCCCCCTAATAAAATCATCTAATAAACACTTTAATTCAATGATTAAATCAACTCCAAGGACTGAATAAAAATGTTTCATCTCTTATAAAAAATGCTCTAAAGTCATTCTCAGAAATCCTATTGTTATACATGTATTATAATAAAACATAATACATATATGAATTGAAATAAAACCACTGGTGGTGATTGTAATTTTTGTTAAACAAATGTTGAAAAAACTCTTTATTTAAAAGGTGCTAATAAACACGTATAATGAGGTGTAATAAATAGTAAATAGTAGTAAACAAATGTAGGCTATTTTTATATGCTGTAACACATCCTGTTCACCCCTCTGTTGTCTACCAAGACCTATAGTTTGGCTGCCCTCAGTTTCAATACTGGTGCCAAAGAGAGATGGTCATTCAAACCTGAATCGTTATTGGCTTCCAATTTCAGTTGCCAAAACAATTCTCGAAACTCAATAGTAGTCTCCCAAGGCCCTCCCCATGGGTCCACTTCTATTTTCTGTATAACATAAAAACCATATTTCGCTGATGGGCAGATGGTATAATGTCTAAAAAAGGCATTGGTCTCGTCCTTTCTTAATATCATTCAGATGTTCGTAAATGCTTCTTTTTAACTTCCTGGTGGTCTTCCCTATGTAAAATGCCCCACAGATGTTACAAGTAGCGATATAGACCATCCTCATAGTATCACAGTTAGCAAACCCATTGGTTTTGAGTTCTGTTCCTCTTTTGGTTAAGACAACTGTTTCTCCTTGTAGGATTTGTGGGCACTGTGAACATCTCCCACATCTGTATGTTCCTTTTTTCCTAATACTTGGTTTTGTCCTTTTAGTCTGTAATATCTCTTTCATGTTCCTCCCCTTCCTATAAGTGAATTTAAGGGGATCCAAAAAAAATCTTCTCCAAATCTGAGTACTTACTAAACCTGTTCCAATTGCTGGTAACTGTTTTTGATTTTCCCAGTATCCCTACTGTAATTTAATACAAAATTACTATTCCAATTAGTGTTGTTCTGTTGATGTTCATTCCATTCTTTCACTCATTTGGAACTCATTTCTCCTAGAATAGGGGCAGATTTCTTCCTTCTTTCCTGCCTGACCTCGACCATAATTTCTTCAATGAGTTTCATGGATATTCTCTTTCCAAAAACATTTTTTTTCAGTTTTTGACTTTCTTTTTCATAATCCCCGTCGTCTGATATCATTCTACAACTCCTTATGAATTGCCCCCTCATAATGCCCCTCTTTTGAGAGAAGGGGTGAGCATTCGTAAAGAACAAATATGAATTGGAAAAAGTGTTTTTTCTAAATACAGTGGATTTAAAATACCTAGACTTAATGTTTTTTTCCAGAGCCACATCCAAATATTCCAACTTATCCCTAGAAGTGTGATGTGTAAACTTCAAAAATTCAGTAATGCCATTAATATACTTTATGAAGTTATACAACTCTTCTTCTGGTTCTACCCAAAACTGGGAGCAAAAAATTACAAACATATCACAAGTGGTTTTATTTACATTCATATATGTATTATGTTTTATTATAGTACAAGTACAACAATAGGATTTCTGAGAATGATTTTAGAGCAATTTTTATAAAGGATGAAAATTTTTTATTCAGTCCTTGGAGTTGATTTAATCATTGAATTAAAGTGTTTATTGGATGATTTTACTAGGGGGGAGGGGTATTTAAAGAGGATTGCTCACTTTGTTTTACATATCTGATGAAGTGTTTGGGATTAAGACGAAAATGTTGTATTCATTTTGGTGCGTTAAGAAAGTTGAATAAAGAGAGCACCCCTCGGGCTTTATTGTGTAGCTGTTTTGTCTGGTATCGGACAAGTGTGCATTTGTGTTTTCTTGGTTTGTGGTACTACTGTTTGGCAAACTTCTCTGTTGTTTTTATTGTACACAACTGTACTTTCCAGTTACAACTCGTGATGTGTTTATGTACAGTAACATCTTGAACCCATCACAATGCCTCTTTGTCTCATTTGAATACATGAGACAAGCAACATGGTGTCAGAATGGGATCTGAAGCTGCTTCAACTCGTAAACCACAAGGCATGAAGTTGGAATTATTTATTTGTTTATTTACATTCGGTGACTGGGAAAGTAAGAATGGGTCAGAAACATTCTAAAAGTGCTTTTGCCACCAGTGAATCATGAAATTGAAGAGACATTTTTCTGTTCATGATAGTCTGCACAAAGTGATATCTGACAACAGTGCACAGTTTACAAGTCAGCACTTTAAGAATTTTGCTGAGTCTTGGGACTTTGTCCATGTTACTAGTAGTCCTGAGTATCTACAGTCCATTGGATTAGCTAAGAGTGCAGTTCAAAGTGTGAAATGTTGCAGATATTTTTCTTAACCTGCTTAATCTCAGAAACATTCCTAGAGATAATATGCTTGGTTCACCTGCTCAAAGATTGATGTCCAGACAGACTAGAAAACTATTCGATCATATTGATTCCAAATGCAAAGAACAACAGAATGGTTAAGACTCAACTTTTGAAAAACCGCCAGTTGCAAAGGTTGTACTGTACGATAAATCCAACAAACCTCTTAGACCATTAAGACGAGGAGAGATCATGAGAATGCAAGCATCTAAAGGATATGACTCAGTGGGAATTGTCAAAGATATTTGTGAAGAACTGAGATCTTACATCGTACAATCTGATAATGGATTTCAGAAGGAATAGAAGACTTGTATTGCCAGTCTCTGAACCAGTGACGCAGCAGATTGCCTGTGCCAGACACACTATTTTTCAGAGCGACTACACTTTTTCAAATTCCAGAGGACAGTGCATCTTCAAGTAATCCTCAAAGTTCCAATTGTAAAATACTCCCCAGAGACTGTCCCTATTGCTAAACCCAGTCAAAGTTTTTGTGACCAGATCGTGTAGAATTTCCACACCCATTTTGGAATACACAGCGACTTGGAGAATTCATTTGTTGTTAAATGTTGATATGCTATCTAGCTTGCAAGATATTTTGTTGTTCTATTGCATGTCAAACAAATCAAAGAGGGAGGATGTAGATCATTGTGTATATTGTACCTAGGCAGCCACTGTAGCTAGATAGCACATGCATGTAAGTTACTGAGCACGTGCAAGATCAGTGCCATTTTGTATAATCAGTCAGAGTGAATGTAGGCATTAATGGAGTTGCACATGCGAGTGTGTTTGAAGTAATGAGTCAGTCAGCTTACATATATGTTCCAGTTACAGTTCCTGATGTGTTTATGTGCAATAAATATCTTGAATTCATTACGCTTTGTCTCTTTTGAATACATGAGACAAGCGACAGGAGGTAAGAGTAATAAGGACATAAGTTTGGAAATAGATATGAAGAACATTGATGGGTGTGAAGTAAGTAGAGTTGATGGGCAATGGAAAGGGATTAGCTGGGAGTGAGCAGTGTGCAGTTCCAATTGTTACTGAGGATGTCTGTTAGGAGTTTTTTGAAACTAGACAGGTAGGCAGTGGTTATGATGTGCTGATGGATACTATTTCATATTTTGGAGACAGTTTGAGTAGAGAGAGTCGCCAGCTGTATTGTTGCTTTTGGAGACCAAAAGTAGTGATTTATGAGGTGATTGGAGTAGTTGAGTTTTAGTGTAAGGTTGAAGCATTAGTTAAAGGGCGGGGTTTTTTATCAGGTTGATGTAGTAGTCTGTGAGCAGAGGTGAGTTGAGTGAGAGTTAAGTGATGAGGTAGTTCTGACCAGTTGAGATGATATAAGGCAGAGCATTGGTAAGACCTATTTAGAGAGGTGGTAGTGAATTTTGCTGTTTTACTGTAGTCTGTTTCAAGCTTAGCTAGATCAGTTTTACTTAGGTTTGTGAAAATAGGAGAGGCATATTATAGCATGAAGAGAAGATGATTTCTGGCTACATTCTGTCTGGTGGTAGTAAGGAAAGGCTCAATTCTATACAGTGAACCCACTTTAGTACGAGTCTTCTTGACGTATTGTGATAGGAGTAAATTGAATTTTGAATTATTGATTAGTACACCTAATAATTTTGTTTGGGTTATGGTAGATATTGTGGTGTTTTTGCAGGAGTGCATTTGGAACGTAGTGATCACATGATTTGGAGGGATGAAAGAGCATCAGTTTAGTCTTGGAAGAGTTTAGAAATAGTTGTGAATCAGGTAGCCAAAATTGGACTGTTGGGAAGGACTTTTGTGGTTACAAGTTGTTTTAGGGAAGGTGTAGCACAAGTGAGTGTTGAGTCATCTGCATATTGAATGAAGGAGGCTATGGGAGTAGATGTGTGTAGTCAGTTGGTGAAAATATTAGAGTAGAGGACCTAGAATATAATCTTGAGGCACCCTTATGTTGACAGGTGGTAGGGATGAGAGTTTCTGCTGCCATTTGACAGCTTGCTGTCGACAGTTAAGTAGCTATGGAACCAGGCTAGAGAAAAGTGGCTAATATATAGAGTGGAAAGTTCATCAAGTAATTTCTGATGGGAGACTGTATCATAAGCTTTGGAGAGATCCAAGAAGATGGAAGAAATGCGTTTCCCATTGTTTCTGTGTTGGTTAATGGTGTTAGTAAAACTTAGGGCAGTTGTGGTGCTATGGTGTGGATGGAATCCATGGTGTGTTATATAGGAGGTTATTAGATGGTAGTTTAAAAACTGCACATGGATACATTTTTCTAATATTTTGAAAAGGGGTGGTAAGATGGCTATGGGTCAGTAGTTGGAGAATTCAGTAGAGTTGCCTCCTTTGTGCAGGGGCTTAATATAAGATATATTCCAACTTAAGGGAATCTAGTGTTCCAAGTCAGAGTGCTTGATTAGAATAGTAGTGGCATAGGCAATAGTCTTTGCTGCTATTTGTAGAATTCTGGAGGTAGGTTATCTGCTGCCAGGGTTGTGAGTTTGAGTTTGGAGAGTAGTTTTTTTATGGTGAGAGTTTTGAACAGGTTTGAAAGAAGAGGTGTTGCTGGGTTCGCTGGATGGAGTTGGGATATTTGGAGGACTATTGATGAGAGATAAGTGAGTGAATGGAATTTGTAAAGAAAGTGTTGAATTGTGCAGCAATACTGCCAATTTGGAAGAAGTTAAGGGGATCGGAGTGGATGCATTTCCATGTTGTATAAGCTTTTTAAAAGTAAAACAGAATGTCTTGGGATTGTTCTGGGGTGGTTGCTGTGCAACAGAATAGTATGTCTTTTTGTCAGATTTGATTTGGGACTTGGCTTTGTATCAAAGTTTGTATAGATCCAGGTTTGGTTGATTTTTATTGGTATGCAAGAGTGTCTAGGCTTTGTCTCTTTACTTGAGTAATTTTTTAGTGTCATTTGTTAGCCATAGAGCATTATGAGATTTTATTCTAGCAGTTCAACAGAGGACTAGGCTGTGTAGGATATCAAGGAAAGTTTCTTAAAAAAATGAACAGCAGTGTTAAGTGGAAGAGTTTTCAGAGGTGTCCAGTTGCACAGTTGCAAGAGAGAAAGAAATGTTTGGGCATTGAATTTGTTTTTATTATGAATTAGATGGAAAGAGGTTTGTCTGGGGGGGGTTATGAAGATGCCTGAGCAGATAAGTGGGAAGATGAGCACCAATACTATCCAGGAGGCAACCTTATTGGAAGGTTAGTGACAGTTTGTTGGTGAGGGTCCAATCTAGTATAGATTGCATTTTTGTGGTTTTGTCTGTTCTAGTTGCTATTTGTATAACTTTTGAGAGGCCATGTAGGTTTATGAAACTGGTGGGATTGGCAAAGTTATAAGTGACCCAGTCAGTGTTGAGGTTGCTTAATGGTTTCTTGGGAGAAAGGTAGGGATATTTGGTGAAGTACATCCTCAACTGTGATGGGATTGTTGCTGGGTGGAATGTAAATGGCAATTATTAGTAGATGTTTGTTGCAGTTATTTTTCAGTTTGGTAAATAATATTTCAGCATTGCTAAATTCGGGGTTGTTTGTATCAGTAAGTTCTAGTTCTAAATTTTATTTCTACATTATGGCTATTCCACCTCCACTGTTTGTGTGATCACATCTGTGTAGGTTATAACCTGGAGGGGAAAATTTCATTATTCTTCTGAATTTCTGCTTTGAGCCAGGTTTTGGTAAGTATGGCTGTGTCTGGAGAGTATAGGGAAAGTATGGTGTGAAGATCATGGACCTTGTTGACTGTACTCCTTAGGTCCATGTTAAGTTGTTGGAAGTTGGACCCTTTGGGGGTAGGAATGCCTACGAAAGGGAGTGAGGTAGAAGGGCAAGGCTATTGAGCATGTTTGGGGCCAGGGTTAGGGTGGATGTCACTGCTGAGCTTTAGTTGTCAGGTAAAGTATATTACAGTTGTGATTTTAATTAGTAGTTTGTTGTACCCAAGAATTGTTTGAGAATTTGAGTGGACTTGGAAGCATTTGTATGGGAAGAAGACAATATAAGTTTTGTTGTAGAGGTTAGAGGTGATTTTGAGGTTAGTTTGTGGTGTTTGTTGGGGCTAGGGATTAGCTGTGGTGTGGGAGGTGTAGTAGTTATGTAGTGAGTAGTGATAGGATGTCAGATGGTTGAGTGGAGTGATAATTTTTAGGTGAGTGATTTGGGGAGAAGTAGACATTGTGTTGGAAGAGAGTAGAGAAATGTGTTTGTTAAGAGATAGAAGTGATAAAGTGTTATAGGACAGGTGAGTATATAGGTTAGTGTGACAGAAGTAGGGTGCAGTAGTTATAATGTGTGTTTGTGGTGAAGAAAGTGTGAGAAGTTAGGTATTAGAAGGTTATGAGCGGTTGTAAGCAGTTAGAGGTAGAGGGAATAGGAAGTAGTGTGATATGGTTGATAAGAGTGTAGGGTTGGTCAGGAGGTGAGATGAGAGATTTTGAGAGTAGGACTCTCTTAGTGGGGAAAGTATTATGGGGAAAAGAGATTAGTAATAGATTGGTTGTGGGGAGAAAGAGGGATATAGAGGTAGGTATATTTAATGTGGTAAGGGTAATAATGAGTTGGAGTAGAGGGTGTGGTGGATCTATGGCGGTATGTGATTGTTTAAGGGGTTTGACAGGGTGTGGTTAGGTAGAGCTAAATCTAGGGGTAGTGGGGGTGGGTGGGATCTTGGGGTAGAGTAGGGGGAGCAGAGTGAGCCCAAGCATAGCGAGAGTGGATGTAGCTGGCTGGACCAGGTTGTGGTCATGGCAGACTATAGAAAACAATCAATCAGTGTAGCTGTAAGTAGTACAGAGAGACACTATAGCTTTCATTTTGACTTATAGTAAATAAACTAGTTAAAGATGGCAAATACTCCTATCTATGAGAAAGGGGAAGCATTAAAAAAGACCAGGGGATAGAAGAAATGGTGGGCTACAACAGCAGCAGTGAGCAGACTGTAGTACATAGAAAAGGGGTGGGAGAACAGCAAGAGTTCAGTTTCTATGGTGTGCTTGCAGCCATTAATACTCTGAGAATTGCAGAAATAAGTCAGAATTTAACATACATTAATAAGGTTGAATTCTTGCAGCGACATTTTAGTTGTGTAGTGGAGACATATTGCGTGTCGGACTGAGCAGAGTTGTGTTCCACACTACTGAGTTAACTGGAAGGGGCAACCTAAAAAAGGGAAGAGTGAGAGGAAGTTATGAGAGAGAAGAAAATGGAGGACTTTAAAGAGAATGGTGTGTAGAAAGTAGGAGTTAATAGGTTAACTGGAAAGGTATACAATAAACATAACTGTAATGGATTCAAAGCAGCAACACACGACTTCAAATATTGCAATGCAGTGGTCCAGTAACAGAGTAATCCAACGCACAGCAAAATAACATCAGTTATGACCAGCACAGATGTGAGCAATATATGGCTAAAGGCAGATACTGTATGATTAGAGTACAAACACTGTTCTAATCTAGTAAGCAAGCAAATAACAGGACCAAATACCAGTTTGAACCAAGATTATAAAAGAGCGGAGCTGAGAGGATTAGTTGTTAGCAAGTTTGACTGTACAGCAGATATCAATGTACTGGTCACCTCTAAAATTAAAACTAGCAAGTTGTACAGCATTAAATAGTATAAGGGGACCTCAGAGTTAATACTGTTTAGCAAACACAGTAGTAGTAACAGTATCCTGTAGTAGTACAGTAAAAGGCGCACTCAAGCTACTGAGAGCTAGTCACATGGAACGCCTTAACATGCATACAGTGCCTAACACTATTAAGTGACTGGAAACAAGAGATATTTAAAAATATTCAAAAACAAAGATTTTGAGTACATTTTTTTTCTCTCAACCACTAAATCCAGTTAAGAAAATTTACTTTAAGTTTCTTGTAAATGCAGCTATAGCACACCACTTGGAATGATATGGGTAAGGAGATTGCAAATTAGATAAAAAATAAATAAATAAAATGGCGCTAAATGCCAGCAGAGAATTTTAAAGGCCACAAGGCATGATGGGAAAGAAGATGGAATCATAAACATAAAACATGCATGCAGGAAGTGTTACTGGAGGTTTTACATCCCTGTTTGCTGGACCAGGTTGCGGTCACAGCAGACTGCAGAAAACAATCAATCATGATTTCTATGATAATGCATTCTAAGGCTGTACATACAAGACTAGTCAGACTAATGAGCCTGTAGTTTCCCAGATCTGTTGATGGTCCGCCCTTATGAAGAGGGATGACCATTCTAGTCCTCCTTTCTCCATAACATGATAATCCAAGCGTTATAAGTACACCATAAAACAAGCAAAAAGGCGAACGCTGACACCACACTATGTAGCTTGAGAAACTGAAAACAATGAAGCAAACTCGTGCAAACCAGCAGGACTAAATAAAAACACTTTTGATGACAGTTGAGCGTTTTCACCTGTTACAATACTGGCTTCCTCAGAACAAAAAAACATTCTGAATTACAGCCCTTAAATAGATGTTTTGGCTCCAAAAATTTTAAAGCAACATACTCTACTAAAACTTTCTGCATAAACAATAAACAAAAACATTCCAAAATGAATAGGTAACAGAAATAAACAATTATATTATAAATACATATATATCCTATAAAATGTAATACACAAATTCCTCTGAAATACATATTTGTTAAAAACATAAAACATATGTTTCTATAAAAACATTGACTCAACTTATTTATAAACAATTTAATACTAACGTATTTTGTATAGCAGAGGTTTAATAGACAGTGATTCATTCAAACCTGGGGATGAGGCAGCATCAGTAAAAATTTGCCACCACATTTCTCTATAAGACAACCAACACTTATAGTCTCCCCCCTAGGGTCTATTTGAATAAGGTCAATAATACTAAAGTGAATTTGTGTTCAGAACCCTCTTGTTTTATGTGCTTATATAGGGCATTCTTCTCATCTCTCTTTCTAATAGAGTAAAAATGACCGCATATTCTTTTGTTCAGCTGTCTCTCAGTCTTCCCAATGTAGAAAGCGGGACAAGCTGAACATAATGCGATATATATGACAAGTTTAGTAGTACAATAACCTGCCTTGAATCTAATAGAGGTGTTGGTAGTGTTGCTTAACCTAGTGCCTTGACTGTTGTTAATAGCAAAGCACCAGTTGCATCTACCACACTTCTGTGTAGGTTTAGAAGTATTAGTAGTCAGGAACATCGTATTTTCTAACAACCTTTTCAAGTTCATACCCATTTTATTTACAAAGTGGGGTTTATCACCTAAAATGTTGGATATAGAAGCATCCGCCATAATAATAAACCGACTTTTATTAACCAATTGCCTCATCTTATAACTACAAGGACCATATTCAATTACACAAGCTTTGTTTAAATCACTACGACTAACTCTAGCAAGGGAAACAACATTATTACCTTGAGAATTCACTCCTAACAAAGGTGTATACCTAGAACCCCAGCCTTGGATAACCTGCTTACTTACATTTTGCATCATACCAAGGTCATAACCTCTATCACTGAACATAGCCGTAATATACTCAACTTCAGCTATCATATCTATGTAGTCTGAAGTCATTCTAACTGCTCTAATCAACTGTCCCTTATAGATGTTCCTTAAAAGACTTTTTGGGTTATTACTAGAATATTCAAGATAGTTGTTAGAAAAAGTGAGTTTCCTGTATATTCTAGATTTAAACCCAAAATTAGCTGGAGAGACGAGGGTGTCAAGGTATGCCAGACCATCATGACTGAATGCGTGTGTAAATTTCAGATAAGAACTACTGGTGTTAATAAATTCTATAAATTCAGTCAATGTCTCAGTGTCACCATCCCATAATATATATATATATATCGTCAAGGCAGCGAGTATAATATTTGATGTGGAGATAGAAGTCATAGAAGTCACTGGTGAACACTACAGACTCCTCCCAGTCGAGCATGACCATATTAGCAAAAATGGGAGCACACGCAGCACCCATAGCTACACCCTTAGTTTGTTTAAAAATCTCTCCTTCAAAAAAGATGAAATTGTTGTCCAATACCATACTCATCATATCTGTAATCAACCATATCTTATCCCAATCCAACCCTGCATATTTAGTAATACTACGATTAAATGCTTCTAACCCCTCACTTTTGGGGATGCAGGAGAAAAGGTCTATGACATCAATAGTTACGTATAACAAATCTTTTTTATATAAATGTGTAGGAAAATAAGCTAAAAAATACCAAGAATCCTTGGCAAGATGAAATACCTTTTTGTACACATGTTTCAAAGTATGGTCGATGACCACACCCAAAGGGAATGTTTTAGATCTGCTGCCAGAAACAATTGGTCTAAAAGGTGGGTCAGACACATTCTTATGAACTTTGGGGATGCCAACTAGCTTGGCTAACACAGGAAATTCCACTTTGACAAAGTTGTAAGTATCCAAATGAATTTGCCTGTCAATAAGAAAGTCCTCAAGGTGACAATCAATTTTTCTATAGGCTATATTAAGTTCATTAACAGATATGATCTCATAACTGTCAGTAGAATGTAAAATATCATGAAGTTTAGAGGTATATGTAAGTTGATCAAAAAGAACTAAACCCCCACCCTTGTCAGGTTTCATCACCCTTATTGATCTATTCTTCCTCAACATTTGTAGGGTGTCCTGTTCTTCTCTAGATAAATTATGTTCCATTCTCCTAAACTTATTTTTGTTGTTAAGCTCATAAATTTGCTTAACAATACATTTTTCAAATAAACCAATCGTTGGATGGCATGGGGGTATAAAGGTACTTTTCTTTTTCAGGATTTTACAGTCATTATTAGAGCCAGTAACATTATTAATGGGATTATTGAACATTACTGCCAAGTTTAATTTCCGAGTATACAATTTAACTTGACAAATATTATCAACCACATCAAATTTAGTAGTTGGCATGTATTTCAAGCCCTTAGAAAGTAAATTAAAATAAGACATATCGAGCTCAACATCTGTATAGTTAAAAATGTTAAAGCTCTTGTACCTGTAAATCACACCATCTGTGGAAGAAGTCTCACAGTACTTTGTGGTGTTATGTACGTCATGTATAGTAGCAGTTTGCTGTGTAGTCTGCAAATCTACATTAGTAACTAACTCTAGATTCATATTATTTATATTGGCTATTGTTGATGATGGGGTTTCTTCCAACCCCCCCCCCCCCCATTTTCAATCCCTTCTTCTGTCTTGACCTCTGTCCTTGAAAAAATGGGAATTACTTTGAGCCTGAGAATTATAATCATAGAGGGGACCTGCTGTCGATTGTGTAAATTGTCGACAGCTTTAAACTGTCCTTCTTTCCACCCATATATAGCCCCTCTCTCATACTGCTGAATATCCCTAGTAAGTTTAGAATTTTTCCTTTCTAGAGATTTTTTATATTTAAATCAGCTGTAACAAATTGTTTATTATATAACCTTTCCCATTGTTCAAATAATAAATCACTTAAAATGTTTTCATTCAGTTTTTCTGTTTCATCCATTAGTCTAACTAATTTCTCATCATTACATTTAATTAACAGCTTCATGAACTCAATGCCACATTTATCAAAAAACAAGTTAAATTCTTTTTTTGTATTGTCATTCACATCTATGCCCATAGGAAATTTAAAAAATCTCAAGCCTTTAGGAATGACATTAATGTTCAAACACTTAGATAAATAAGCATTTTCTAACTTCAATGTATTAATATTATTCAGTTTTTTACCAAATAAATAAATCATGTCTTTAAGTAAACAGTTAGAAATAACAGGATCTTTACTTTTTACACTAAAAGCATCATCTAAAAAAACAATTAGTATTCATAAACATTTTAAATTTGTCAATTTTGTTAGAAGTTGAGTCAGTTTTTGAAAACAGCTCAGTACCTTTTCTTGCAGGTTCTCTGCCTGCGTGTGCATAAGTTTTATTTGGTAACTTCCTTTTAGGGATGGCCCCTGTCCGTTTACCATCTTCCTGTACATCCACTAAAGAGAAGTCAAATGTGTAGTCAAAAAAAACAATTCTACTACTGTTGTTTAATTCAACACTATTTTTAAGTTCATTATGTCCTTGCTCCAAAGGCAAATCAATACAGTTAGAGAGTGTACGACCCACTCCCTGTCCATTAGGAATGTAAGTGGAGTTGAATGATAAAGGTGGGGAAACACAAGGATGTTAAATTGTCAATCTCGCCTTCATTCTTGCTTGATGGGTTCGGAGCCGATCCTCGGCTCCGACTCGGCACTTTGCTAAGTTCGAGAGTCACTTTTACCAGCTCGAGGCAGCCCCATATCCCATGATGCAAGGCGGTAAGTACCCAGATCTCGTTTGCCGCTTCGCTGATGAGGTCCTCCTTTTACCAGCTCCTGGTAAGTGTTTTATATAATACTATTTTAGCCCCTTTTTCACTTTAAACTTTATATTTAACGTTTTTAGTTTATATTAAGCCCTTTTCTGACTAAAATTTCCCTTACTCCTTAATTTTTTTAGTCAGGCCTTCTCCTCTCCCATCCCCTCCCCCCTTGTTAGGGTGTGTGTGTGTGTGTGTGTGTGAGAGGTTAGTTCTCAATATTTTTTTGGGGATAACTTGTTCTTTGGGACTGTGTTGTGTGTGTTTTCTGCAACTATGTCCAAAGAAAGGGTCTCAGGCTTTAAGAAGTGTGACTCGTGCTGTCAGAAGATGTCTCTGACAGACGGTCACACTTCTTGCTTATACTGCCTGGGACCTCTCCAACTGCAGGACTCCTGTGCGATTTGTCATTCCTTTAGCCAGAGAGTCCTGCAGGAGAGGAGAAATAAATTGATTTTAAGGGGTCTTCTTAAACCGGAGGGCTCTCCGGCTAAGTCGGCTCCGAGCAAGACTTCCAAGTCTTCCAAGGCCCAGGCTTCTGTGTCTAAGCCTGCGGCCTCGGTTCCGACTCTTTCTGAGTCGAGATCGGCTCCGGCTGGAGCAGATCCTGGTTTGCATAAACCTTCGGCACCGATGGCTATCGGTGCCGATACTGGTTCAGTCACATCGGTGTCGGCTCCGACTGGTTCCGACCACCATGTGGCTCAGGCTCCGACACCCTTACTTTTATGTCTGTATCGGCTCCGGCCGGAGCCGATGCATCGAGACCTTCTGTCGGTGCCGAAAAGTCCTCGGCCCGACTGCATCTATGGTTTCGCGGCTCGATGGTTCCTTCGAGGAAGAGGTCCAGGTCCCCTTCCTTGGAACCGATACTCTCGGCTCCGGCCTCACCTCTCCTCTCGGAACGGAGCCATCGGAGCCGATCATCTAGGTCATCCAGGCTTTCTGACCATGATTTAGAGAGGGTGGTCAGTAGATTATTGAAATCACAGGCACTGGCCCAGATGCTACATAGTCCGTCTCAACAGACGACTATTAGTCCACACCCTCTTGCAGTTCCTCCTTCGACTCTACCTCAGAGTTTGGAGCTGGAGTCTTCGGGAATAGTTTCTGCTATGGCTGAGGGGCAGATACCCCCCCCCCTTCTGCTCCCTCAGCATCTACTTTTATCTCCTCTTCAAGACCTTCCTTAGAGGGATTCGGTGGTCGGGCTTCCCTGGTCTCCTCCGAGGGGGTGAGTGGCATCGGACCCTTGTCCGACCCCACTCTTCCAGTTGGAGTCTCGGCCTTGGTGAGCTCGGCTCCGACATCTGCCTCGGAGCCTTCCCTTTCGGTGGGCCCTGGAGTTCCGCTTTCTTCGGAACGGGTTCTCTTGGACCTCCCTGGGAGGGGAGCCTTCGAGGTGATGAAGAGTGTGCTGGCCACTGGACTCAGCCAGCAGTCTGTTCCCTTAGCTCCTCCCTCTACGGTGCCTGTCGATATCTCTGCCATCTCTCTTGCTCCCGGACCCAGAGATCCTCCGCCTCAGGTTTCCCCACTGGGAAGAACCCCCTCTTCCGAGGATTCTCCTGATCAGTCAGGGGATCCTCCGCACAAGAGGACTTGTGAGAGGAAACACATAGACTCCCCTGAGTCTATCACTTCAGATACCGACTTAGATGAGTCGGAGGGATCCACAAGATCCCCCTCTGAGGATGTCTCCTTTTCAGACATCCTAGAACTCCTTAAACAGAGGGGAAACTGGCCCTCCAATAATCCCTCTGAGGATGAGTCGGTATACCTAGAGGCGTTTGGATCTCGACCCTCCACCTCCTGGGTGTCTCTGCCTTTCGACCCCCTTATGCAGGTTATTGCTCGAAAGGCTTGGGCTGCTCCTGACTCTGTAGAGCCAGTTCCTAGGAGGCCATCTAAATTTATTACTGCCCCTTCGGATAAGCAATTCCTTATGAAAGGTGTCCCTGCTGATGCCATGGTGGTGGCGGCTGCCACTAAGAAGGAACTTGCAGATCCTTCCGTACCTGTCCATCCTCCTAATAAGGACTCTAGGACCATGGATAGGTATGGTAAGCGGATGTTCTCTTCAGCGACCTTTGCTATGCGCTCGCTGAACTACTTATGTCACTTCACCAGACTCCAAAGTGACATCCTTAAGGAGCTAGGTGAAGTAGTACAGGATCCCACAGCTGCAGGGGCTCAAGAAAAAATTGCTTCGAAGCTAGGAACCCTTAATTCTGTTGCTAACTCCTCCATGAGACTGATATCATATGCAGCAGATGGAGCGAGTAGGGCCGCATGTACAGGTGTGGCTCTTAGACGCCAAGCCTGGATGCGGCTCTGTAATTTTGCAGATCCCTTTAAGGCATCCTTCACAAACTCTCCCTTTGATGGGTCAGCTTTGTTTGGCCCTCAAGTGAAGGATACATTGACCAGGTGTGAGCAGGACGGCAAGACTCTTTCTGCCGTAGGGGTCCATTTTTCCACCCCTTCTAGACCTTACCCTAAAGGACAGAAGGGTGGCAAAATGTGGTTCCGCAAATCCCAAGGAGTCACGCCGGATACACGTGGTCAGTTTACCCCTAGAGGCAGAGGGGTAACAATAACAGACGCCGCTCTAGAGGCAGAGGGGGTCCACAAAACCAGGGAAGCAGAGAGCCTCTCTCTGACAAGCCCTTTCAGCATCCCTGAGATGTTGCCCGACTGTCCATCCTTGGAGGCAGTCGGGGGAAGACTATCGCTGTACCCAGAAGCCTGGCGTTCCCTCACTCAAGACAGATGGGTACAGTCGATCATATCCGAGGGTTACAAAATTCCTTTCGAGGAAAGTCCTTTCTCTCACTCAAATTCCCTTCCAGATGTACCACCCGGTCTAAGGGAAATTGCAGAGTTAGAAGTATTAAAACTTCTACAAAAAAGAGCCATTCAGCCAGTTACAACAGACCATTCAGAGCCCGGAATCTACTCAAGGTTCTTTTGGTCCCTAAAAGACGGGAGACTGGAGACCAATATTGGATCTCAGCAGACTCAACAAGTCTGTGAGAAAGACAAGATTCGAATGGTCACACTTCAGTCAATTCTGCCCTTCCTAGAGAAGGACAACTGGATGTGCTCAATAGATCTTCAAGATGCACTATCACATAAAATTCACAAACGCTCCAGAAGGTTTCTCCGCTTCGGCTGGGGTCCAGTCATTTCCAGTTCAATGCCCTGCCCTTCGGTCTCACTACAGCCCCAGAGTGTTCACCAAATGTATGGCAGTGGTCATGGCTCACCTGAGACGTCAAGGATTCCAGGTGTTTCCGTATCTCGACGACTGGCTCCTTTCAGCCACCACCAGGCATCAACTTCTTCAAGCCAGGGATTACACAATAAATCTTTGCACTCAATTGGGAATTTCGATCAACTACGAAAAATCCTCCTTATTGCCCTGCCAGTCTATTACTTTCATAGGCGCAAACTTAAACACTGTTCGGATGTCAGCTACCCTCACAGACCAAAGAATCTCAGATATACAAAGTCACGTGAGGATCATCCTAGCCAGCAAGAAAGTACAAGCCAGAATGGTTCTAAAGGTGTTGGGCCTCATGGCTGTGGCCATTACCCTTCTTCCCCTGGCCCGCTTCTATATGCGCCTGCTTCAGTGGATGTTGTTCACTCAGTGGTCTTGCCAACAACTTCTGATGCGTCACCAAATACTGGTGACACAAATTTGCAGGAATCATCTTTCATGGTGGATTACTTCTCCCCAGATTCACCAAGGCAGACCCTTTGTACCCCCAACCCCGGTAGCCACTGTCACTACAGACGCCTCCCTGATCGGGTGGGGGGGTCATTATCAGGGCAGGATGGTTCATGGGACGTGGCAACCGTTCGAATACCACCTGCACATAAATGTCCTAGAGATGAGAGCAGTCCTTTTAACGTTGCAAGCCCTCAACGACTTTCTTCCCTTGGGGACAATTGCAGTCCACACAGACAACATGTCTGTAGTATGGTATATCAACAAACAGGGCGGAACCAAGTCCCCTACCCCTTGTGTCGAGAAGCTCTCAGACTTTGGCAATGGGTGATCTCCTCTCATCGGTTTCTGGTAGCAACGCATATCCCTGGGAAAACCAACATTTTAGCGGACAGATTGAGCAGAGCTATTCTCATGCCTCACGAGTGGTCTCTCAAACAATCTATAGTGGAGGAGATTTTTCTAGAATGGGGCCCATGTTGCGATCTTTTTGCTACTCCCCAAAACAGCAAATGCCCAGACTTCTTCTCTCTCTTCCCACTGCCAGGCCATCCCCCCAGAGACTCTCTAACCCAGGTTTGGCCCCAGGGACTTCTTTATGCCTTTCCTCCTTTTCCGCTGATTCCACAAGTACTCCAGAAAGCCACCGTTTTGAGAGCCAAAATGATTCTCATTGCTCCCTATTGGCCTCGACAGATTTGGTTTCCGTTCCTCCATCGTCACCTTTTGGTGCAGCCGTGGCATCTGGACCCAGTGCCAGACCTTCTGATTCACCAATCGGGTCAGCTGCACCGGTCTATCCCTTCTCTCAACCTCACAGCATGGTTGCTCCACTTCCTTCCTTAGCCAGGCTTCCTATGATCTCTAATCCTGTTAGAGACATCATAGTAGCTTCCTTAAAATCCTCTACTAGGAGGATTTATACTAGCAAATGGAAATGCTTTTCTTGTTGGGCAAAAGCTAAAAATATTGATCCCTTTACTGCTCCAGTACAAGCAGTTTTGGATTTCTTAGCGGAAATCTTTCACGCGGGCTCCTCTTCCTCCACGGTCAAAGTTCAGTTGGCTGCTATCTCGAACTTTCATGTCGGGTTCGCAGATCACAACATTATGTCCCACAGGCTTTGTAGAGCCTTCTTAAAAGGAATTTTTCTCCTGAAACCTCCAATCAGGAGTCCTCCTCCTCAATGGGACCTAAATTTAGTGCTGACATCTTTGATTCTTCCTCCCTTCGAGCCAGCTGTTTCATGTTCCCTGAAATTTCTTTCATGGAAAACTTTATTCCTGGTTGCTATTACTTCGGCTAGGAGGGTATCTGAACTTCATGCTCTCTCTGTTCGCCCCCCCTATTTAGTCTTCCACAAAGACAGAGTATCATTGAGAACTAATCCGACCTTTTTGCCTAAGGTCGCCTCAAAGAGTAATTTGAATCAGGCTATTGATCTTCCTGTATTTTTCCCAAACTACTCAAACTGATCGGAACAAAAGTTACATTATCTTGAAGTTCACCGCCAACTCAGATATTATTTGGACAGAACAAAACAATTCAGGAAATCAGATCAGCTCTTTGTTTCTTATGCTGATAACAAAAAAGGCCTTCCTGTCTCAAAAGTGACCTTATCTAGATGGCTTTCTTCTGTCATCTCTGAAATTTATCAGCTCAGGGGAAAACAGCTGTGCTCGAAACCTAAACCTCAACCAGAAGCTTAGCCACTTCCACAGCTTTTCAAGCTAGACTTCCATTAGACACTATTTGTGCAGCAGCCACTTGGGCCACTCCTCATACCTTTGTTTCTCATTACAAATTGGATTTGGCCTCCAGGGACAGAGCCAGTTTTGGCTCTACAGTTCTCAAGAGTCTGTTCCATTGAGCCACCCAGGATAGAGGTGCTAGGGACGCGGTCCCATCAAGCAAGAATGAAGGCGAGATTGACAACTTAACATTGAGAAGTTATGTACCTACCATAACGTTCCATGTTAGTTGTCTTCTCGCCTTCTTTCTTGCACCCTCCCTCCTTCTGCCTGGCCTGGACAGACCTTTTCTCTCTACATGGAAGAATGCTTCTTAAGACCATACAGTACTGGTCCTCCAAAACCATCCTTCAGGCTTTTTCTCTCCTTCTTTCTTCCTTTGGGAAGTTTTTTATGCTAGGTGTTATTGCCTATAGACAACAAACGAGATCTGGGTACTTACCGCCTTGCATCATGGGATATGGGGCTGCCTCGAGCTGGTAAAAGTGACTCTCGAGCTTAGCAGTGCAGTCGGAGCCGAGGATCGGCTCCGAACCCATCAAGCAAGAAAGAAGGCGAGAGAAGACAACTAACATGGAACGTTATGGTAGGTACATAACTTCTTATTCTCTCCCCACTACAGTACCGGAAACATTAGTTTTCTCTGCTCGGGCGTTTAAAGATGAAATCTCAGGAACTGCAGACGCTAATTTTGCTTCCTGCTGCTGCCCCATAAAGTTTAAAAGCAAAGCAGTAAGCTTGCTCACTTCTGCTTTCAAGTCCCACACTTCTGTTTGTAGTTGCTGTAAAGAAGTCAGCTCAGTATTATTGGGTGTGGCACATCCAGCTTCTCCATCAGCTTCCATAGTAAGACACAACAAGATAATCCAAGCGTTATAAGTACACCATAAAACAAGCAAAAAGGCGAATGCTGACACCACACTATGTAGCTTGAGAAACTGAAAACAATGAAGCAAACTCGTGCAAACCAGCAGGACTAAATGAAAACACTTTTGATAACAGTTGAGCGCTTTCACCTGTTACACAGGCTTCCTCAGAACAAAAAAACATTCTGAATTGCATCCCTAAATAGATGTTTTGGCTCCAAAAATTTTAAAGCAACATACTCCACTAAAACTAAGGAGATTGCAAATTAGATAAAAAATAAATAAATAAAATGGCGCTAAATGCCAGCAGAGAATTTTAAAGGCCACAAGGCATGATGGGAAAGAAGATGGAATCATAAACATAAAACATGCATGCACGAAGTGTTACTGGAGGTTTTACATCCCTGTTTGCTGGACCAGGTTGCGGTCACAGCAGACTGCAGAAAACAATCAATCATGATTTCTATGATAATGCATTCTAAGGCTGTACATATAAGACTAGTCAGACTAATGAGCCTGTAGTTTCCCGGATCTGTTGATGGTCCGCCCTTATGAAGAGGGATGACCATTCTAATCCTCCTTTCTCATAACATGAAGCTTGTTTTGAGACTGTAGTTAAATAGTAACTGTAGTGGCCCTGATAAGTCATAATCTGATGTCAATTTTCATTCATTCTTCAACCATTTGGTTCAGATCTGATCCTTGGGTCCAACTGGGCTGTTGTTATAGCTCGTGGCCACCAAAAAACTCATGAGCTCCTCCCTATCCATAATGCGCCAACCCCTAACATACGTCAGATCTCGTTTACCATTTTCACAAATAGATGAGGTCAGCCTGAACTCTAGAGCTATTTTCTCAATATAGTAAGTGCTCCTACTTAATTTTTCTCTATTAAAAAAAAACAAAACACTAGTATTAATCAATGAGGTGGTCAGAACATGTGGGTTCAAGAAGTCCCAGGGTCCTTTCCAAGATCCACGTGGAGATAGTTCCCCCAGGGACAGAGGAGGGAACTGAAATGGATGATGATTCCCACGCGGCTGAGGAGGACTGCAGAGTCAACGGTCTAGAGATTCTTTCTCTGATGAACCTTATCAGCACTCCTGAAAGGAGGCCCGATTGTTCCCCTCTAGAGGCGATCAGTGGTCGATTATCTCTGCACCAGAGAACCTGTCTAGACATAACAAAAGATACTTGGATGCAGAGAATTATTGCCAAAGGTTATATAATTCCCTACCAACTCCACCTGTATGAAAAGTTCCCAATGTTCCACCCAGTCAGAGAATTGCATCAGCACTAGAAATAACAAAGCTGCTAGAAAGAGTCATCCAGGAAGGTCCCACCAGGCCAGAAAGATTCTGTTTAGTGCAAAAGAAAGCAGGGGACTGGTGTCTTGAACAAATCAATTTGACACGCAAAGCTTTGGATAGTCATGGTTCAATCCATTCTATCCTTCTTGGTCAAGGATGACTAGATGTGCTTGATAGGCCTTCAGGATGTGTACTATCTCATGAAATTGAACAGACAAGGTATTTATGTTTCTGGTGGGGAGCCAGTCATTATCAGTTCAGAGCACTCCCCTTTGGCCTCAGTGCAGCGCCCAGTGTGTTTACCAAGTGAATGGCAGTGGTAGCAACTCACTTTAGACTGCAAGGATGCCTGGTGTTTCCATAGTTAGACGACTGGCTCATTACTGCCCTGAACAAGCATCTACTGATGCAGCAAGAGATCAGGTATGCCAGACATGTACTCATCTAGGAATAACCATAAATTAGAGGAAATCTTAGTTACAGTGGACTTAAACATTGGAATTCAAAAGGGCAGTGTTCAACACGGTATCAATGTCAGCACCTCTTCCTCTGTAAAGAGTGCAGACCATCAGATTCCAGGTCAGGAGAATAATTTGCATTACCAAAATTTCAGCTTGATTAATTCTGCAAGCCTTGTTGTCAGTGCCAGTGGCTATAATTTTAGTCCCCCTAGCAAGATGTCCTATGAGAATTATTCACTGGACGCTAGCAAGACAGTGGTTGATTCTTTCAGTGCATGCCAGAAAAAATAAGAATCACTCAGACATGCAAGAGATACCTTTGGTGGTGGATTCACTCAGATCAGCTTCTACAAGGCCATCCTTTTGTCCTTCCACAGCACAAGGCTTTAGTGACCATGGATGCTTCCCAGATTGGGTGGGGGGTACCTCCTGGGGAAGACAGTCCAATGCATTTGGTCCCACGAAGAGGTCAACATGCATATCTGTGTTCTGGAACTGAGATCAGTGATCCTAGTGTTGCAGACATTCCAAGGCACACACCCTTTCTGGACAGTTGTGATCCAGACAGACAACATGTTAGTAGTTTGGTACATCAACAAACAAGAGGGGAACCAAGTTTTACCCCTTGTGTCGAGAAACCCTCTGACTGTGGCAGTGGGCGATATCTTCCAACTGCTTTCTGATAGCAGTGCACATTCCTCTGATGTGCAGCGCGATAGCAGACAAACTGAGTAGATCCATTCTGCCACCTTACAAATGGTCTCTCAACAGGAAAGTGACAGATATGATTTTCCGTCAGTGGGGCCAGCTTTGCTGTGATCTTTTTGCATCTCCCCTAAACAATAAGTGCAGGAGTTGCTTTGCCCTGATCCTTCTACCAGGGGACACACTACTCCATGATTGGCCCCCCAGTTTGCTTTATGCCTACCCTCCAACTTCCCAAATTCCTACAGAAAGCTGCCTAGTTGTAGAGTAAGGTCATTCTCATTGCACTTTACTGGCCTCGACAGATTTGGTCTCGTCTACTTTCCACACCTTGGATTCTGGATCTGATCCCCAGACCTTCTGTCTTACCCAACAGACATGATTTATCTGGATATTTCAAATGTCAAGCTAACAGCAAGGTTTCTCCTATTTCTTTAACAACCAGACAACCAATGCTGTCTTCCCCTGCCCCATCACATTCTTTATCTTACAATAAGACTTCTGAAGGAAAACTATACAGAAGTAAATGGAATAGGTACATTTTTTGGGCAAAGCAGAAGCACATCGACCCCTTCTCAACTCCTGTATAAAGTGTTCTTAAATTTTTGGTAATTTTTAATGAGGGAGCTAGCTCCTCAACAATTAGAGTTCATTTAGCAGCAATCTGTAATTTTCATATTGCTTTTGAGAATTCCTCTTTGGCGTCATCTAAGCTTTGTGTAAAGCCTTTTTGAGAGGTACCTTCCTACTGAGACCTCCATATAAAGATTCTACTCTACCATGGGATTTTTTGGTGCTGCAGGCCTTGATTCATTCTCCCATTAAACCAGTGGCTAAATGTGATCTTAAATTCTTGACCTGGAAAACTATTTTTCAAATGGCCTTTACTTCTCCTAGAAGAATTTCAGAACTTCAAACATTGTCTTCTAAATTTCCTTAAATGTTTTTCATAAGAACAGAGCAGCATTACTTACCCGTGCTTTTTTCCTTCCTAAAGTGGTGTCAGAATCCAATATCAGCCAGTCCTAAAATGGTGTCACAATCCAATATCAACCAGTCCATCAGTTTTCCAGTTTTCTTTCCAAACTTTACAAAGGTGAGTATATGTTACATTTATTAGATGTTCACAGGCAGTTAATTTTTTTACTTGCACAGAGCAAAAGAAATTAGGAAAACAGATGAATTATTTGTGTCCCTTGCAGATTCTGAATTGGACAAATCAGTTGCAAAGGTGACTTTAGCCAGATGGCTGACGGACTGTATATCATTTGTCTGCAGCAAGTTGGGTCTAACATTACCAAAACCTTTAAGAGCCCATTCATTTAGGTTCATGACAGCTACTTCAGTGTTTCTATCAAGGGCTTCCATGGATGATATTGCAACCTAGACCAATCCCCAGTCTTTACAAACTGGATCTGGTCTTGAGGGGAAGAGCAGCCTTTGGTTCATCTGTGCTCAAGAATATCCTTCCACAGAGTCCACCCTGGATTTTAGGTAGCTGGGGATTCTGTCCCAATGGTTGAGGAATAAATGAAAATTGACATAATCAAATAAAGAAGTTATGTATTTAACCATAACATTCCATCTGTTTTGTCCATTTTCATTCTTCCTCAACTCCCCTCCCACCAACCTCCAACCTTTTTTCATAACGAACTTCTGGCAGAACAAAAGATTACAAGGACATCAATGTCCTTGATATTGAGTTCCGGATATGGCTTATTCTGTTAAAATATTTATGGTGATTCATTCAGTTTTATGCAAAACAGCAAGCAGGATCTGAGATATGTTAGGGGTTGGTGCATTATGGGTAGGGAAGAACTTGTGAAGTTTTTTTGGTGGCCATGAGCCATAGTAATAGCTGAGTCAGAGCCAAGGATCGGATCTGAACTCAGTGGTTGAGGAAGATTGAAAATGGACAACACAGATAGACCTTTATGGTAAGTACATAGCTTCTTTTTTTAGGCTATTCCAGAGGTATCCCAGGATATTAATGGGGTCCACTGAGGCTGTGTTATTGGCCTTAGCGATTCCAGCCAAGACATGTTCCTTATTTATAGTTGGAGGAGTTATGTTTAATGGTATTTCTTGTGGGGTGGTGAGTGGGGAGTAAAGTTGTAACTGAATTTGTCAGCCAGTAGATTTGCCATATTATCTGTCTCCGTGGATGTGGCATCATTAACCTCCAGTTCATCACACTGCTGTGTTTTGCCTTTGAGGTTTCTGAGCGCTACAGAAGGCTTTATGATTGTCTTTTGCATGGGAGACTAGCCTGACCTCAAAACTAGATTTGTTAGACTTAATTAGCCCTCTTAGTTGCCTGTTTAATTTGATGAGAGAGCTGTTATCTTTGTGGGAGTTAAACTTGCTGAGTTTAGCCAAGATTTTTTCCTTTTGTTGTATAATCTGTTTATTTTGGGAGACCACCCGGTTAGTTTGTTTTTGAAGTTAGTTTTGGGCTTCTGGTAGGTATAACAGCCTCTATGCAGTCATTGGGATGATTGTACAGGGCTTCTGTAACAGTTTTGCAAAGGCTGCTGTGTTCTCTGGGTTTAGAGGGGCATTGAGTTTTGACATACTATCACTTATTAAAAAGTAGTTTACCCTGGAATAGTTCCTAACTGTTATTGGGTGTACTGGGGTTACTAAGTTAATCTGATTCTGAAGGAGACAGCTTTATGATTAGACCTTTACTAAGGAGGACAAGACAGTTTCTGGGATGCAGTGCCCTTTAATATTTGTGAGCATTAGGTCCAGTATTTTGGAACCTGTAGTGGGCATATGCACTAACTGGTCAAGGGTGTTTGTATTTACAGAGTCCATGAATTTCTCTGCTACAGATTTGAGGCTCTGTAGGATTCACAGTCTATAGAGGGGTTGTTTTTATTTATTTGTTTTACATTTGTTTACCAGGATAGTCCGACTGGGTCAGCGGCCTCTTTTCAGAAGAGGCCCAGGGGGAAGGCCCAAAAACAAAAATTTAGTAACAGACTAAAAAGCTTAAAACAGTAATTACAATCAACAGATATTTCAATAAACAGATTAAACGGAATTTCCTAAAGGAGTTAGACGTTAAACATTATTAAACAGGATTGTTACCAATTTGATACAGTTACAGTGTATACAGATTTTTACTGTGCTACCAATTTTGGTAAATGCAAGCTGTAATCCTTCAGCAGAGTAAGTTTAAGATGCCAAAGTGGTCAGTGGAAAAAGAGATATAGTAGGGGGTTACTGTTAGGCAATGTGAAGAGTGGGGAGAGAGAAGGTTAAGAGAAGATTTGATAGGAGGTTTTAGTTAAGGCAAAGTGAAGAGTGAGGAGAGATAGTTATCTAGGGATGATAAAAGAGCAGAGACAATTCTTGTTTAGATGCTCTTCAAGAAGGAGTTTGAATTTGGAGGTGTTAAGTGTATTTAGTATATGTTGGAGAATGCACTTCCAAATTTTTGCAATTTGATTTGCTAATAAGGAGTCACCTGAAGTGATGCTGGATTTCTTAGGTTTTAGAAGTAGTTTGTTGCATGAACAGAGGGTTTAGGTTGTGTTGTAAGGTTGGACTAGGTTTATTAGTGCTGGACAGGCTTCTGGTTGATGTACAATGTTGTGAACAGTTTAGTTGGTTATAAGAGCAAGTAGGTTTGGTAGCTCCAGCCACTGTAGTTGTTTCAGGGCTGTACAGTAATGGGTTCTATTTTGGAGGCTGGCAGCAAAGCAAGCTATTTTATGGTAGCATATCTCTAGTTTGGACAGTTCACATTTTCAAAGATTAGTGAAGATGGGGGAGGCATACATTAGTGTGGACAGAAGGTGTGTTCTGGCTATGGCTTGTTTAGTCGAGGGGGTGAGGAATGTTTTTGTCCTATGCAGGCAGCTGAGCTTGATATGAATCTTTTTCATAGTTAGGGCTATGTGTCTTCTTAGGATTTAGTATGAGCTGTCTTTCTTTGAGGAACTGCTATATGTCTGAGAAGGCACTCTGGGTCTTCGATAGGTGTTCAGGGATGGAGGGGGCTGTACAGATAACAGTGGAATCGTCTGCATAGTGTATGATGGGTAGCGTGTGCGGATTCTGAGCTAAAATTCTTTGTAAAGATGAAGAAAAGTAGAGGCCCAAGAATAAACCCTTGTAGGACTCCTGCAGTAACAGATAGAAGAGGAGATATTTCATCTTTCCATATAACTGCTTGTTGTCAGTCTGATAGCTGTGAAACCAGGTAATGGATGATAGTGAGAGATGGCTAGATGATAAATCTCCAAGTAGTTTTTGATGGAATACAGTGTCAAATGCTTTTGACATTTCCAAGAAGTTGGCAGAGACGAGGTTGTTATATCTATGGTGGTTGATGGAGTCTCTGAAACTTTATAGGGCTTTGGTGGTATTATGTTTTGGTCTAAAGCCATGTTGGGATTTGGAGAGAAGGTTCTATTGTAGTAGACAGGTCAGTAGTTTAGATTGTATGGATTTTTCAAGTATTTTTCTACAGGGGAAATTATGGCAGTGGGTCTGTAGTTGGATAATTCTGTGGATTGAGCATCCTTATGCAGAGGGATGATGTGGGAGATTTTCCAGAGTACTGATACATATTGTTCAGTAATGGAGTGATTAATGAGTAAGGAAGACTAGGTATGAGATGGAGTCTGCTGTTAGTGTAAGAAATTCACTTGGGAGTTGATCTACTGCAAGTCTTGTGGGTTTCAGTTGAAAAAGGAGTTTTTTGATGCATGTGGTCTGAATGATCTGGAATGAGAAAGCTGCAGATGGGATGAACAGAGGTTGTGGGGATGGTTAGAGGGATATATGGGTACTGTTGTTTACTAAGGTCGGAATGTAGTTTATGGAATGTGAGTTGAATTGGGCTGCTATGCTTTTGTTGGAAATAAGGTTGGTTGGTGAGGGGGTAGTGGATTGATTAGGATTTGAGTTGTTTAATGGACTGCCAAAACTTCTGAGGTTTATTTGTGTTTTTGTTGGATCAGGGTGTAGTAAGATTTTTTTTTGTCTGCTCCAATTTGAATTTTGGCTAAGTTACATAGTTGGCGCTAGTTGTGAAGGGAAGCTTGAGTTCTAGAAGACTGATAGTTTAGCCATGCTGTGACTCTCTGTTTCATTATGGTTATGGTGTCTTTAGTTAGCCAATGAGCCAATGAGAATATATAGATTAGCAATGTATTTTTCTGACAGGGGCTATTGAGTTTAAGATGTTTAAGAAAGAGTTGTTGAAGTAGACAACTGCCTCATCGAGGGGAAGTTCTTTTAAGGGGGACCATTTATGATGTTTTAAGAGGGTGTTAAAGGTTTCTGTGGAGAAGTGTTTTTTGGTATGGATATACTTGTAGATAGAGGTTTTGGTTGAGTGTGATTTGTGTCTAAGCAGGTAGGTGGGGGGGAGTGATCACTAAGGGAGTCTGGGAGGCAGCCAGACTGTGAGCATAGGTTTGGGCGATTGGAGAGTATCCAGTCTAATATGGAATGTTTATTATTGTGTTTGTTGATTCTTGTTGGTGTGGAGATAAGTTGGGTGAAACCATAGAGGTTAATATGGTTTGTTGGACTTATGGAAGTGCATGTGATTAAGTCCAGATTGAAGTTGCCTAAGATTAGTATTTCCTGATTGTATATAGTGGAGGCCCAGCTAAGCAGGATGTTCTTCATTCCACATTGCTGCAGTCCTTACTGGTTCGGTTCCTTTAGAAGGGAGCCAGGGGAGTTTTAGGAGGCCAGGTTTTGCCAGCAGAGGTCATAGTTAGACTTTACTGGAGCACAGTGTGCCCAGGAGCCAGGTAGGCAGGGCTGGCTGGTAACAGAGGGTCCTTCTTCTTCTCTTCCCTGTTAGCCTAGAGCCTAGTTTCTGCCTTCAAACTTAAAGGAGAGGAGAGAGCTTCAGTTAGCTTCAGTGGGGCTTCTCCTAGCACGCCAGCTTCTAGCCTAAGAAATAAATGCTTAAAATGGCAGAAGATTTAATTACTTACTATGATTAGAGGCTCTGTGCCCTCCTGATAAGAGGCCTAGGGGTGGAACCTGAGTTTGAGAGTTTTGAACAGTGTTCAGAGCTTCTGAGTCTTCTCCTGTTCCCATAAGAGAGGCAAGCTTTGGATAGGATGGGTGAAAGAAAGTGTATACTTTCTTCCACTTTAGCCATGAGGCTTGAATTAACAAACAAAAGATCTTCCAGTTACCCTTCAACATCTATCATCTATCATCAACTACCTGCAAGGACAGTCCTTCAAGCCTTAGGGTTCATGGCATCTCTTGGCCCATGTACCTGCCAATGCCAAACTGCAATGCCAAACTGCATATGAGGAAAAACAAAAAAATACTCAACATGTTGGACACAGGACACTGTTAGGATCAAATAATGTCAAAAGAAAAATAAAATTTTTTTTGGTGGTGGGCTCTCATGAATCTAAACAGATCCTAACTCTCCCGGCAGTCAGAGAGGCAGAGGATTTTAACGACAGATGCCTCAGTGATTGCTTGGAGGGGAGCTCATCTAAATGGAATGTGGATACAAGACGGCCTGCCTGCCAGACTACAGCATCTACATATCAACATGAAGGGAGATGTTACAGTCCAGTTTGCATTAATGGCAAAGGGGGTTTTCTTTTCCTGCAGGTGGTGGTGTTTCTACAGAACAACAAACTGTCATGTGGGTACATCACACAACAAGGGGAACACATTCTTATCCTCTATGCAGGCAAGCAATGATTTTATAAATCTTCATTCAAAAAATTGAAAGTGTCATGGAACTCCAGACATAGATCTGTTAGCTCTTCTCCACTAAAACCACCCCTGCCAAAAGTTTTTTGCAAAGGATTTCATCACACAGCTTGAAGGATGATTTTAATAGCTCCATTGGCCTCTGCTCGCAGCTACTGATACTCCTGAGAGGACTCTGGTAAAAGCCTCCATGGCCCCTACCCCTTCCACACACCTGTTGTCTCAGAGACGGTCATCGTGTCATGTCAAGCTTCACTCTTCTACATCTAACAGCTATTTATTTTGTTTTTTTGAAAGACAGTAGGTCTCTCCCCAACAAGTTTTAAATGTGATTATGGAAGCCACAGCAAAAATTTGAGATTACTGAGCCAAATTTTGAGTGTGGCTCTTCAATATATCACTGAGTTACTGACAAAGGTTTTTTTTTTTTTTCCATTAAGATTCATGCTGCTTGCAACAGCTCAGCTCATGATGTGACCCCACCATTGTTTCAAGATCCTTTGTTCAAGCAATTTCTTAGAGGGCAGAATAAGACCTCCTTTGAGCCAAGACTACTGCTGACTTGGACTTGGCTGCGAAGACTGCTTTTTTTTGGCCATTACTTCTGCAAGAAGGGTTTGTTGCAGGCCCTTGGTGGCAGTGGAGCCTTTTTGATTTTTCATAAGGATAGGTATCTTTACGTACTAATCCTTCCTTTATGCCTAAGTGGTTTCTAGTGTGGCTTTAAACCAAACTATTCATTTGCCTTGAGCAGGACTAAGGATTAGGCAGTCTCAGCAGTTGTTTGTTTCTTTTTTTTTGCAGAGGTTCTAAGGGCAAGCCTGTGTCAAAACTACTAGGTGGAGTGGGGATTGTGTTGCATTGCATTTTGTTATTCCCATCATGGCAAGGAGATTCCAGCTGGGATTAGGCCTCATTCCACTAGGGCTACTGCCACTTCAGGCAGCTACTTTCAGTGCATACTTTCTTCTCTTATCACCTATCACTCTCTTCCTCTAAGTCTAGGGCTGGTTTTTCACAGCTATTTGCAAGGCAGGCATGTTGTCAGTTCCTGCTTCCTTTGGCTTGCCTGCCAGCCTCCTTCTTTTCGCTTTGGGATTCTACCCAGTAGGACTGCAGCAATGTGGAATGAAGAACATAGTACAGTTTATAGTACCACATAAATGTAGATGTGAGTATGTACATCTATCCACATTGTCCCTCCCTCCCCCCCTCTGTGTCCTGGGTGGTTGGTGGGTGGAGGTGTAGATATTCTATTTATTATTTTATATATATTATATATTTTTTTTGGCAGGGTTTTTGGGGGAGTTTTGTTTTTGGCCTTATCTTTCAGGGTCTTCTGACATCTGGGGCAAGAAATTTTCTATTATAAGACTTTTGTTTCCAGGGAGAGAAATACTGCTATGGTGATGATGGACTTCTTTATATTAAGTTGAAGATATGAGATTAGTATTTCAGAGTCTGTAGCTAGAGGTGTGGTAGAGTACAGGTGTTGCAGGTTAAGGTTGCTTTTATATATAGGTTCATAGGTTCATACTAGGCTATCTGCCCGAGGGCATTTACAAGCCTAGCCCATAGTTTTGTGGCTTACGCCACCCCTTTAGTATGGGGAACTGTACCCATTATTTTGCTGTGCCTCTGTCGAGCAGTGACACTGAGGTAATCCCTGGGGTATATCTGCAATCTCCCATCCATTGGTCAAGATTTCTCTTGAACAAGGCCAGCGAGGTGCTCTGCCTCACATATACCGGGATTTTATTCCACAGCATAGGGAGTCTTTGGGTGATGAATCTATCCCTCCAGCACGTCCTATTAATAGCCGTGTCGAGGTTTAAGTCTCCTGCCCTTGTGGCTCTGACGGATCTAGATTTTTTGAGGTGCAGCATATTCATGAAATCTGGGTTTGACATGGCCTTGTATGTTAGGCAAAGGTCACCTCTGAGCAAGCGGTAAGCGACTGAATAGAGCTGGAGTTCTTTCAGTCGGGCAGCATAGGACAGATGTTTGAGACCCTTTATCCTTTTGGTGAGGAACTTTGTGGCCTCTCCAGCTGCTGCAAGTGTCGGGTCAGATACATTCCGAATGGGGCATTGTACTCAATCATTGGTCTGATGAGTGATGAGTATAGGGAGACTATGACCTCCCTTGATCTAGATGAGAATCCCTTCATGATAAGGTGGGCAATGTAGAAGGTCTTCCTAACTACTTTAGCTACATGGGTGTCGAATGACAGACTACTATCAACCTGGGTCCCCAGGTCCCTGATAACTTCTTCTGTGCTCAGTGGATTGCCACCTATTTGGTAGCTAGGGGTAACCTTGTTTTTCCCGAAGGGTATGACTATGCATTTTTTGGCATTTAACTTTAGGCCATGGCTCTGGCACCAGTTATCCGTTTCTGTGAGACCCTTCTGAAGGATATCTGTGTCAGATGTGTTTTCTACTATGGCGCCCAGTTTGCAGTCATCTGCAAACTTTGTCAGCCATAACCCTCCTGTGTTTGCTTGTACTTCAGAAAAGTAGATGCCAAACAAGAGTGGGCCCAGGACTGAGCCCTGTTGCTACATGCTACACCACCACCACCATGTTTGTGTATTCTGTCAGCTGTATGGATATTATATCCTTGGGGCAAGAATTCATCTTTGTTGTGTTTTTTAAACAAGTTTCAGTAATTGTTACAATGTCTGGGGAGTATATTGACAGGGCAGCATGGAAGTCAAGTATTTTGCTTAGAAAACTTTTGAGGTTAATGTTTAGGATAAACAGGTCGGAGGAAGTGCACGTTAAGAGTGAGAGGATTGGCAAACCAGGGTTATGTTGTAGGTGAGGCATTTGAATGTATGCATTAGGGCCTGAGTTCAGATGAATGTCACCACTGAGGTAAAGTAGATAGGATTTGAGTAGGAAGGTGAGTGAGGGTTTAATAGCGAGTCAGTAGTATTTGCATATGATGTGTGGGGGATATGTGATTGGAAGGATATTTCAGTGTGAATAGCTGGATAGGTGTGTTATGAACAGTTGTGGTGATATGTTGATGTGGGTTAGCAGGTAAGATGCAAGAGGCTGGTGGGAGTAGTAGGTGTAATTGTATGCAAGACTTGAAGGTGGTGAAAGGAGGTAAGGTGATAAGTTGTGAGTAGAGTGAGAAGTAATACAGTGAGTAGTAGCATATTGAGGTTGGAGACTGGAGGTTGGAAAACTGAGATGTGTGGGGAATGCTAATTCAATCGTGTGCGTTAGAGGATAGTAGAGAGTGTAATGGTTGAGAAGAGAAGGATAGTGTGAGATGAGTGGGAGTGGTTTAGGAAGAATGAGGTTAGGTGAGTAGTAAAGAGATTGTTGGTTTAGTATGGTTGAGTGGTGGGAAGGATAGACTGGCTGTGGATGTGATTGGCTGACTAAACAGAGGGAGTGGTTATGTAAGTATAAAGCGGGGGAAAGTGGGGGTTGGGTAGAGGAGCAGAGTGAGCTTGAGCTGGTGCACCCCACAGCTGTAGCGTACAGAGGCAAAAAAATCATCAGATACCCAGTCAACAAGGTATGTACTCCGTATAGTGTAGTCCCAAAGTTTTGTATTGCCTTATATTCAACTATTGTTATTAATATATAGCCATATGCACAAAATAGCTAAGTTTAGTACAGTTAACTTGATAGTGTGGAGTGATTAGGGTTTAGGGTAATGGTCACATTTTATAAGGATGCAGTATTAAAACAGATTTGGATAAAGATCCCAATGAGTAAGGTGTTAAGTTGAATGTCTCCACTAGGTCTAAATATGTACTATGAGTTGTGTGGGACATAGAGGGTGACATTTAGCTTCCTAGGATACGACTTAGAATTTTATTTATAGTGACCTGCACACGGAGAAACTCCAGCATGTCATCCTGTTTAACCACCCTAGAGGTATGGTTGTTACTGATATCTGTTAACTCATTCCCTCAAGTATAGCCACCAACATGCAAATGTCTGATTGCTGGACAAGGTATATCCAATCAAGAACCCATCAAAGAAGGTTCTCTCATAGATCAGTTGATATTAAAAAAAATAGCATATCTGTTATGTTCTCAGTTACTCATGGAGAACAGTGTCTTGCAGGGGTCTTTAGTTGTGACCTTAACTTTTGTACTTGTGACTTGTTTCCAGTGATGTTCAGAATGAACATCTTATTACCATGCTGCAAAGTATTATTCGGAAAAAGTTTTTATTAAAGCCTCTTGTAAGTCAGATTGTACTGTTCATTAAAACATTATTCTCTAACATCTGCATTATGTTGCAAGTTAGTAAGATTACTGCATATTATCTATTGAGCATTGATTGAGTGGAATATTCTCTAAAGGTTTACCATCTTCATCCCACTTGATGGCTGCTGTATTACTGCAGCCAGTGAGGGAGCCACCTGCAGTTTACAGCCTTCTGGCAACTTAGTTTAGCATTGACATATGACTGATACTGTTATCTGTGCAGTCTGTAAGCACAGTTGTACATTCGTTCATATAGGGACAAACATCTGAATACATATATTGCTGAAACACAATTGCTGTCCCATTTCGCTGAGCTGGTTTTAACTTGCTGTATACACTTTCCTGCAAGGTGTGATGTAATCTTTTCTGAAGTAATATAAAAACAACAAATATAAAAACAATTGATAGAAGTCAGTACTCCGTTTTCACAGAATGAATGCATGCATTCATCATACAGATGACCTTTTAAGTGCATTAAATCACGTCCACCTCTTGTGAGTACGGCACTGCAGTATTGTTTGTGCAAAGTGGCATTATGTGCTGTGATAACTGCATTCCTCTGCAGCGGTTTAATGGCCAACTGTGATTTCACATACTATTATATATGCATGGTAACACTTGAAAGTAAAATATTGACCATTTTGTCTTTTGTAGCTTGTATGTAGTGCTGCACTTTTTTTGCATGAGCAAATGGGAAAACTGTAAATCGTGGACTAGCATATCAGTTCAAAACACCTGCTTTGCATATTCAGTTTGCCACCTGCAGGAAACATTTAATGCTGGTTGAAGTAGCACAGGTGCATGAATACATGATATGAATATGCAACATTTCAAGAACACATTGTACATTTTTTTTCTCAGAGAAACAAATACACCCTAGTAGTGCACAACTTACAGTGCAAATTGCAGGGGTGTTGTGCAGTTTGGGAACATTTATTTATTTCTGCTTCTTTTTTTTTCTGAGTGTTATAAATTACATTTAAAGTTTTTTATGTACAATTATAGTTCATTCAGTTTAAATGAAAAATGTATTTTGTTATGCATTTTTATTTTCACTTGTTTTTCTGTCTTATGTATTTTGGAGCTTTTCTCTCTGAGCCCCCACTGCAAAGAGGATCTTGTTAAGAGGTTCCTTGCTACCATCTGTCTTCAGTAAATTTACTAAGACACAAAAGCAGTTTAAAGCAAGACTTTTATAGTTCAGAATGGAGTGGCAACAAGCTAAGATTACATATAGTGTGAAGTTATATGAAATCTAAATCTGACTAACATGACAGACTTGAGTACATGAAACACGGTATAGCATAGTTTTATGTGATACCTTCTAGAAAATTCTTTCCAATCATAATTCATATCCTTAATTAGCAGTAGAATAGTACAATAGTTAAGAATCTGTCAGTGCTGTTACAGCTGTACAAATTGTCATGCACTGTTCTTTCCCATGATCTCATGTTTGCAGTAATTTTCTTTACACACATAAGGCTGCATTCAATACAAAACTTGTAACAAAGCAAGGACAAACAATATAAGCCATATTTATGTTTCTACTACTGTCAAGCAAGTAATGTTCCATAATATTCCTTTCTTTTATAACAACGTAGAACTGAGTTCCAAATAAACGTGAAACATAGTTATTGTACTCATACTTCACAGAATGCAAACATGTTTTTGATTTGACATGCAGAAATGCATTTTGACAGTTGTGATACCTGAAATATTTCTAGTAGAGGAAGTCCAATGTTGCACTTATATTTTTAATATTTCAATATATACTTGACATTCCCACTCAAGACTATCCATTTCTCTCATTGCCCATCTACTATACTGTAATATCCCTTTTAGTTTACAGTGTTTATTGGCTCTGTATTTTCTAGTATGCCATATGATTATCTTTTACAGTTATTTGCCTTTCATTTGTGAAATGTTCTTTCTTCCTGAGAATCCTTTTATCTGAATAGCATTGGATGTGCCTTGATTTTCTCATTTTTTGCTTGTGTTTTTTAGGTCTTTACTTCCTGCCCTATCTTGTGTGCAGACATGCCTGTTGCACCTGTTGGATATGAGTTGGGAGCCTTCAGATCTTGCATTCTTCATTGACATTAAACTAGCTGACCTCCTGCTGACCATGTCCCAGGAAAACATTAGCAGTCATGATAGTGCAATCTGGTAAGAAATGTGAATATTGTAATATATTATTGTTTTGTTCAATTTAGCATTTATTTTGCTAGGAATATGATTTCATATTTATTTGGAAGTGGTTTTGCATTGATTAGAGCATTACCTTTAAGATACACTTGCCATCTTACATGCTTTGAGAACTTAACCCCATCTTCGTAATCATTCTGCTGGTGGGGCTGTTGAGCTGTTGCTTCTTGTACTGGTCATTTAAGAACAATGAGGTACTAAAGGGTGACTACCAAAAATCAACAAATTGCTCAGTCTATGCAGGGATTTCTAACATAAGATGAACCGTTTCTGGTGCAGTGCCATTAGCTCCCCAAGTGATATCACTGAATTTTAGTACAAAAAAAGTGTTCTGCAGTGTATTCAACTTCCTGCTTTGCTTTGTAAATAGTGGATGTTGCTTAGCGCACAGGCAAGATCTGTACATTCACTGTACTGTTCTACATAACATGTAGCAGTTATGCCACAACAGGACACTTAATCATGCGGTGTGACTCACACAGGTTTTGGGATATCCTTTGCACATAGATGTGTAGATATAAAGAGGTAAGATGCCTACACTATTTCCACCCTGCCCAGGATTCCAGCTGTTTTCAGTGTTGAGATTATTATCTGCAAATTATCAGAAGTATGTACTTTATCATCAGGGTAATCTGTGGAGTTGCACTAAATACTCAGTTGAAAATTTTTTTTACTACCGTTGCAGAGTTTATTGCATTGTTACTATTTTCAAATAGGATCTTGGTTGACTGTGACTTGGAGGTTTTGAGATTATTTATTTTATTTATTTATTTTACCCGCGGTGGTGGTGCTGCGGTAGCGTTGTCGCCTCACAGTCAGACGCTGTCCGGTTCGATTCTCAGCTAGAGTGTCTTCTGCGTGGAGACATACGTGAATGGGCGTACCTTCGTTGAAGGTTGTGCGTCAGGGCTGGTAACTCGGCACGTAAAAATCAACTACCAATCATTAGCGGACCGGAGTTTCACTGTGGCAGCCCCTAACCGGGAAAAGCTGAAAGTCACAACAACATTTATTTATTTTACATTTGTTGACTGTGTTAGTCTGTCTGAGCTTGTGGCTCATTTTCAGCAGAGACCTGAGGAGAAAGGCTCCACAGTAGAGATGCAAACATTGTACATTGTAACAAAAACAGTTTACATATTAGGTAAATATATACAAGCTATTTACAAATAAGAAAATCAGTGCACTTTGGAATTGGCAGGAGTAATAAGATATTAATCAAGTAAGAAGTGGTTAATAATTAAGTTACATTCACAGTAGGATAATTGTACATACAGTAGTTGGTAACAAATGTAGGTCTTCTAGAATACTAGATTCAGGTTTGTAGGTCAATGATTATAGCATGGAAGAGAAAAAAATAAAATTATGATGTGTCTGGGAAATGTCACCAGCAGGTGTTTTTGTGACTGATTTTGCCATCTGAAAATTTTAACCTTTAGTTTGAAATGATTTTTCACAAGACCATATTAAGTATTTGAGCGTAAACATTGTGGTTTGTTAAACAAAAAGGGTGCATTATTTAACCCCCCCCCCACACCTAGAAATAAGAGATTTATAGCAATACATTTTAGAGAGAGTTATCTTTGGAAAAGCAAGCAGATTGGCTAAGAAAAGGGACATAAATTTGATTCCAGCTAACAGTACATTACCACTAACAAAAAGCTGTGTACTGGATAGATTTAGTTAAAAAAGTGTATGCAGTTGCCGCTTTGAACATCAAGCATGCTAACTGCCAAACCCATATGCTTCCATACCAAGGAGGCAATGTTAAACAGAAGGTATGTGCACGAAAAACACTTGACTGAGCCCTGAAGCAACTTTTATGGATATTGCAGACTGCTGTTAAGTTTAGTAAACGTGCTATTAAATGAAATTATTATGCTTTAGTTGCTTATGCCAGGTTGGCCACTGCAAGCTCACTTATCAGACAGCATGGTTGGCTAAGTATTCAATCCTTGCCAAAGGATGTTAGAGAACAACTACAGAAATGCATCCTTAAGGTATTATTTGACTGCCCCTCACATGAAGAATCCAAGAAGTTGGAGGGAAAAGGCATAACTGTTTCGGCAGTAAAACAGCTTTTTTCATTCTCTGATGCCAAGTATAATAGGATCTATCCAGTCAAAAGTGACCTTTTCATTGAAAACAGTATTGCGGTAAACAGTTTAAGCAAAAGAGAGCTTTCAGATTGAATCAGTGGGAGAGATGGCAGAGATCAAGGCAGGGGGTCAGGTTAATAGTACTGGACCCTTCCAAGCAAAGCAGATACCTCCCAGATGTTCAGCATTAGATCACTGTTGCGGTAGCTTAAGTTCTTTGGATTGTATCCTGCCAATATATGACCAACTGACCAGCTTATCAAAGCTAAAGGGCACCTTCCTCAAGCTTTAAATGCCAAGAGCTTGAGCAGAACTCCATATGAAAAGCTGTTAGAGGGCCAAAAGCTTCAGAGATTGCTTGCCACTGAATTGTAGTCCTCCCGCAGGCTTTGTGGCACTGAAGGTAAGTGATCCTTCAAGGCTGGGCAGATAAGTCCCCTCCTTGGTCAAACCTTTATTTTAGGGGAAAACTAATGGTTTTTTTCTAAGAAACTAATATTATTTACCATAGGAAACTAGTGTTTGGACTGTCATTCTGTACCAGGAGATTTTATTGCAGTGAAAGTTTGTGGAAAAATACGGTTTAAATCTGTTTTTTTTTTCACTTTTTGTAATATTATTTTATTGAGTTTGTGTTATGGGCAGGACTTGGTGCTTTTGGGACTCTTTAATTTTTTTTTAACCCCAAAACAAACTTTTTTTTTTTTAATCAGGCGCTTAGCTTACAAGACTCTTACAGCCTTTGCTGACCTTCTTTGAAGCTTCCTTTACAGCTGGACCTATGGAGCAGATCCCGGTCTTCACAGTTCTTCCTTTCCTTATTCAGAAGAAGAAAGTTGTCAGGAAGTCTTTGGGTGTCAGGTCGGCTCTGGTGTTTCCTGATCCACTGATGGGTGAGACTGCTGTTGCTGTATTTGTTTCCTTAGACTGCTCACCATTTTCACTTGGTCCCACTGTTGTTGCACCTACAGTTATTAAGAACCAGAGTTTGTGTGTGTGTTTATATATATATATATATATATATATATATATATATATATATATACACACACACACAAACACACATCCTCTCCAGCTGTTTGGTTGCTGTCAGCAGGTAAGGAAGAACCGCTGTTATTGGTCCCAGGGATAAGGGATAGGTGTAAATCTACAGCATAGCCTGGAAAGGGAGCCTGAGCCCTGGTATAGTGTCCCTGTTTTGGGTCTGTCCTTTTCCTAGGAATTATTCATTTCATTCAAATAGGATCTGAAAGTCCTTCAACTAGGTCACACCTTGCAATGGGAGTCCTTTCCTTCTATTCCAGGGGACTCCTCCTTACTCACTAAACTGAATATCCCTGTTTCCGGAACACGTGTTATTTCAGGGAGTCATAAAATCAGTTCCTGCCTGCCAGATGGGCAAAGGATTTTATTCAAGGATTTTTCTGTTCCCAAAGAAAGAAGGAATTTGGAGGCCTATGGTAGTCCTTTACTTTCTCAGTCTTTTTGTCAAAGTCCCAGAGTTCAAAATGTTATCCCTTTAGGCCATGTTACATCTTGCCCTTGGCTAGCTTTCATGTTAAGGTTAGACATAAAAAGATGGCTACCATCACATTTCCATAGGCAAACATTTCAGACATTTCTTAAAATTTTCTCTGTCTGGCTTACATTGTCAATTTTCAATTTTTTGCCTCACCCTTGGACTATCTCCTGATACAAGGATACTTGCAAAGTGTCTGGCTCCAGTAATTGCTTATTGCAGACTTTCAAGCCATTCACATTTTTCCATGTTTGGATGATTGTCTTATGTTTGCAGACTACTTCTCCTGCGGTCAGGTGTTCAGAATCTTTTACTCGGCCTGGATTTTCAAAAGAACTTACAGAAAACGTCTCTCATCCCTTCTCACAGAATAATTTTCCTGGGATGTTTGTAAAATTCTACCCTGGAAAGAGATTTTCTTCCTCCAGACAAAGTAAAGATGTTCTAACAGTTCTTCCTGAGTTTTTCCAATCAAAACCATGGAGTACATGGATGTTCTTCATCTCACATTGCTGCAGTCCTTACACTTGGGTAGTCCGCTGTATGCAGGCAAGCAGAGTTTTTAGCAGACAGCTCTCAGCATACAACAGCAAGGTTTCTACCCGAGCAACAGAACTCCTTGCTTGAATGTCCTTAGCAGATGTGTTGAGGATCCCCACCTATGGAATTGGATGGATCCTCACGATTTTCAGATATTGACAGTGTCAGTGGGAATTCCCAGACATAGAGACATTCTCTCCACTAAACCACCCCCCCACCACCAAGCTTTTAAAAAGAAGGTTTCATCCCACAGCTTGGAAAGTGGATGCTTTTCTTTCAATTGGAGCATCTTAATTCTGCTCTTCAATATCTTACTGGAGTTACTGGACAAGGTTTGTCCTTCTCTTCTATTTAAGGTTCATGCTGCAGCAATTTCGGCTCACTATGATGACCCACCATTGTTTTCTCATCCTTTGTTCAAGCAATTTCTTAGAGGTAAGTGGTTGGTATCTTGATTTTAAATCAAACTATTCATATGCCTAAAACTTTTTATTAAAAATTCTTTAAAAAAAAGGGGAAAAGATTTTGCACACTTTAGATGTACACAGGCAGTTCTTGATATTATTATTTGGACAGGACCAAAGGGTTTTTTTTTTCAGCAGTTTCAGGCAGTTTCTTTTGCTTTGAGTCTCAGGGGCTTTTTGTTCTCAAACTTAAACTATGTCTAAGTGGATTTGTATTGCATTGCTTTCCTGTTTCCATGATTGATTAGTTCCAGCCATCATGGGATTAGGATTCCAGCCAGGGCTGAGCCCACTTGACAGCTTTTTTTTGGGGGGTGGCAACTAAGGATGGGTTGGAGGCAGCTATATGGAGTTCAGTGGCATTTTTCTCTAGCATACTTCACCTACCACTTATTCTAAAATCTAGGGCTGGTTTGCCACTGCTGTTTTGCAGGGCATTTTTTTCCTGCTTTCCTTATTTTTAGGCCATCTGCTCCCTTACCTCTGCTTTGGGATTCCTACCCAGTGTGGGACTGCAGCAAATGCTGATAAAGAACAATGAGTACAGTTTTTGTAAGTTTGTACCTACCATAATGTTAGAAGATCCAGATTGCTGCAGTCAAACCCACCCAGTACCCTTCCCCTCCCTAGTTAGAAGTGATTTGTGTGTCAATGGGTTGTCAATATATTATATATACTGTATATATGCATTTTTAGTGTTAGTTTGCTTGGTTGTTTGTTTGTTTGTGGTTTGTTTTGACTTTTCCTTTTTCTTTTGGGGGACATCTGACATCTGAAAAGAGAAAGGATATGGCGTGGGTCATGCGGTCATGTACCTGATGTCACGTGGTGTGGTCTTTGACCGACGTCCAACGTCAGCCTTCACTTTATTATACGGGCCGACCGAGGACAGCCCGCGGACCCCAAAAAGTGGGGACTGCAGCAATGTGGATCTTCGAACATCTACATTTATGGTAGGTACAAAACTGTACTTTTCTATGATTTTTAAGATTCCCATGGGCAGACTCCAAATGAGAAAAATTCAGTAGTACCTCAGTCTGGTCTGGAATTAACATCTGCACCCTTTGTCTTTTCAGATCCCAATTCTGGGATTTTTAGGGAGAGAAGTTCTATGGTGGGCAGACGAATTCTCTCAAAATCCAGGTCGCTCATTCTCTCTTCCACTTCCTTTTATGTCTGTCTCAAAAGATGCTTCAGACCTATCCTGGGGAGCTGTATTCAAAGGGGTGAAGTGCAAGGTCTATGGAAGAACGAGTGGGGCAAAGCATATACATTTGAAAGAGATGATGGCAGTTGCAAGTACTTTGAAAGCCCTAAATCATCTCTGTTCTCCAGACCCTTTTCAAATTTTCACAGACAAGACCAACACCACAGTTATGTGGTATATTAACAGAGGGTGTGTGTGTGTGTGTGTGTGTGTGTGTGTGTGGGGGGGGTTAATGACCAGATAATTTCCTGTTTTCAGACTTGCTGTGATAGCCTGGGAGTTAGCAACTCGGCTCAGTTTGACTATCCAAGCTTCATACATTCCGTCAGAGCAAAAATATTGTAACATATAAGCTAAGCAGGGCCTGGACAGTCCCTCACGAATGGAAGCTGCACCCAGGCATCTTCCAGGAATTGATCCAACTGTGGGAGAACACCTCAAGTAGATCCGTTTGCCTCTACTCAGAACAGACGGTAAAAAAAAATCTGCTTCAGGTTTCTTTGCAAATAGGCCTGGGAGACCAGATCTAGTTTGCCACAGCAACAGATTGGAGGTTCTGATTTAGCTCGGGCCAGTTGAGCAGTTTTTTTCATTGCTATCTTATTCAAAATTTTTGCTATTTAGTATAGTTAGATAGTTATGATTGCTGATAAAGCTCTTATAGCTTTTCAGTGCGTTTTCCCTTCACATTTACTGTTCTTAATAAATTTCTAGTTGGCCTCTTTTAGGCCTGGTTTAGTAGTAGTTTTATCTACTTGGTGTGGTCTGTCTAGCATTCTGCTTTTTATAAATAAGGCTTAGTACAGTAAACCTTAAATAATTAGATAAGGTTATTGTGTATTTTTCAGCTTGCAGTGTGCTATTCAGTGACCTTTGTCACATTTTCTCAGATAGTTATAGCTTAGATAGTTATAGTCGTTTGCTGTGTGGTCTGTCTAGTCTTCTGCATTTTTAGATAAGGCTTAGTTCTTATTACTGTTGAAGTTACAGTAAACCTTGGTTTATTTAGATTAGGTTGTTGTTTCTTAGCTCCTTTTGCATAGTCAGCTTGTGTGATATCACATTTATACTGGTTATATTGTGTGTGTGTGATTTAGCCTGCTTTTATTTAAGACTTGTGTGCAGATTTACTGTTGTGTGATTTTTAGCCTGCAATTTTTCCAGGCTTCTGTGAATAATTACTGTTGAATTTTTTTGTGGTAACAGTAACTTTTTCTGACATTAATATGGCTGACCAAGATAAGCACCCTAAGTCTAGCTTCAAAAAGTGCTCAAAGTGTGGCCAAAAGATGTCTGTTACAGACAGCCACGTTAATTGTGTTTACTGTCTAGGGGCTCTGCTTTTGCAAGACAGTTGTTCCATTTGTCATTCCTTCTCCTCAAGGGTCCTGCAGGAAAGGAAGAGGAAACCTATCTATAGAGGGTTGCTTAAGCCTTCTTTCCAGGAAGCTTTGAGTGACCAGGATGGATCCAGCAAGTCCTCAAAGTTTTCCAAGACATCGGACTCCAAGAAATAAAGAAGTTATGTACTCACCATAACGTTCCATCTGAGTATTTGTACTTCATCGGATCCGAGCTGGCAAAAATTACTAGCATCAGCTCCGAGCTCCATACTCCTCCCCTTACTCAAAATACACTTCCACTGTCTTCCATCCTCAGATCGAGTTTGCGGAACTTTTACTTAGAACCCGACCTGATAACATACTTGTGACCTATACTACAGCCCGTAGGCTGAACATGCGCCAGGGTCCAGGGGAGGGGTGGTTGAAGACAACTGAAGTACAACTACTTAGATGGAACATTATGGTGAGTACATAACTTCTTTATCTGAAGTAGTTTACTTCATTTGGTCTTCAACCTGTGGGACAGAGTCCCCAGCTGCTAAACTCCTTGGAAGCCCTCATGGAGGGATATTCTGGAGCACCGCAGAGCTAAAGGATGCTCTCCTTCTAGATGTCAAATCCAATTTGTAATGGGAAATAAACTTATGAGATGAGGACCATGTAGCTGCAGAGCAAGTGTCATCCAAAGACACCCTAGACCAGAAAGCTGCAGACGTAGCCATGGACTTAGTGGAATGAGCTTTAACCTGACCTGAAGGAGACATGCCTTTGTTCTTGTATACCTTACAGGATGCATGAAGAAATCCATGTAGCTATAGTGACCTTGGAAGTAGGTTTGCCCAAAAAAGGTCTATAGAATGAAACAAACAATTGATCAGATTTACAAAAATTTTTTGTCCTGTGTAAATAGAATCGTAATGGTCTAGGAACATCCAACATGTGCAGTTTGTAAGTTTGTATTCCATCCTGTTGGTAAAATTGGGAAAGAACACAAGCAAATTTATAGTCTGATTGATATTGACTGGTGACTCCACCTTAGGAAGAAAAGATGGGTTGGTTCAAAGGGAAACTCTGTCTTTATGAAAAATCATGTACAGGAATTTTATGGACAAGGCCTGTAATTCCGAAACCCTTCTAGCAGAGGTAATAGCCACCAGAAAAACGGTTTTCCATGATACAAATTTTAGATCTGCAGTTGAGGCAGGCTCGAAAGGTGGAGCGACTAGAGCTTGGGAGAACAATAGTAAGGTCCCACAGGGGGACAGGATCTTTGACCGGGGGGGGGGTAGCAAGAAAGTGCCTTTAATAAAGGCTTTACACAATCTAGAAGATGCCAAGGATGCAGAATTCTCACCCACATGAAAATGAGAAATAGCAGCCAACTGGACTTTGACAGTAGAAGAACTAGCTCCATGCTGGAAAATATCCGCTAGAAAATCAAGAATGGCGGAAATAGGAGTCATAAAAGGATCTAAACTTCTCTGAGAGGCCCAGAAAGAAAAACGTTTCCATTTGCTGCAATAAACCTTTCCAGCAGAAGACTTATGAGCTGCTACCAAAATAGACTTAACTGAAGAGGAACGTCCGGGAGTCCTAGCAATCACAGGAACTGGAGCAGCCAAGTGCATGAGCTTCAGGCTGTCCAGACTTAAATGAGGCACCCCCGATGGGTGCGAAATCAGATCCGGAATGGGATCTAGGATCCAAGGTGGAGCCAGAAGGTGAGACCAAAGGAAGGGAAAACCATACCTGGGAGGCCAGAATAGGGCAGTGAGCATCACCTTGCTCCCCAGTCGACCAGCTTTCTGCAGAAACCTCAGGATGAGAGGAACTGTCAGGTAAGCATACAGAAGGCCGGGAGGCCAAGCATGAACTAGAGCGTCTCTGGGGGACTCCCCCAGTGGGGGGTTAAGAGCGAAAAACCTGGTGCACTTCGCGTTAGAAGGAGATGCAAAGAGATTGCAACAAGGTTGACCCCATTCGCTGAAGATCTGTTCTGCTACTGATAGATTCAGAGACCACTCGTAAGGCATCAGAATGGTCCAACTTAGCCTGTCTGCTAGAATGTTGGACCGTCCCGGAATGTGCATCTCGATGAGAAAGCGACCAGTGGAGATAGCCCATTCCCACACTCTCATGGCCTCGCGACAAAGGGGATAAGATCTGGTCCCTCTCTTTTTTGTTGATATACCAGACTACTGATGATGTCTGATTGAATGGCAGTCGTCCTCAGAGGAAGAAAGGCATGAAGGGCGTTCAACGTTAGAAGGACTGCCCTCATCTCTAGGACATTGATATGCAAGCTGGTCTCCATGGGGTAACCACAGGCCTTGGACTGTCCTGCCTGAACAATGCCCCTCCCACCCGAGTCGGGAGGCATCTGTGATCACTGTGGTTTGGGCCGGGGCTGGAACAAAGGATCGTCCCTCCAAAATGTCCAGAGAGCTCATCCACCATATGAGGGCTGACCTTGACTTGACTTAGGTGTTTAGGGTAGGTTAGTGGTAAATCCAACAGGGACCACCGAACCACTAGAGTTCATTGAAGAATCCACATGTGTAGCCGAGCACTTGGAAGGAGAGTTATGGTCGCCACCATCGAGCCTAGGGTCCATGACACTGATTCCACTGTCGGGAGGTGAGAATGGTAAATTAGGGAGACATGCATCCTGTGGTTTTGAACTCTCTCCGAGGTCAGGAATACTTTACATTAGTGTCAGGATAGACACACTACATTGCAATCTATCACCTGTACAGGCTTTAGTAGAGACTTGGCTGTGTTGATTATGATACCCAAACTCAGGGCAAGTGTCAGAAATTAATCCCTGGTTTGGGAAAGTAGATGCCTTGTGGGGGCAGTGAAGAGCCAATCATCCAGGTACTGATAGACCTGAATCTCCTGAAGCCTCAGGTGAGCCGCTATAACTGCCATCACTTTGGTAAACACCCTGGGGGCTGTGGTGAGGGTAGATAGATAATAATTGGCCCCTAACCAGAAGCAGAGAAACCTCCTGAAGCTTCTGTGCATTTTTATGTGATCATAAGCATCCTGGAGATCTAATGAGCACATCCAGTCACTCTCTTGCAGGTACGACATGATGGACTGTAGTGTGACCATCCGGAGCCTTTCTTTGGCAATTGACAGGTTGAGGGTAGAGAGGTCCAAGATGGGCCTTAAGTCCCCCATTTTTTTTGGCACCAAAAAAACCTGGAGTAGAAGCCTGATCCGGACTGAACTGGGGGGATGGTTTTGATGGCTGTTTTTCCTAGCAGCTTGAAAATTTTTTGTGCTGCTTGCCTCCCTTTGCGTGGGTGGAACGTCCAGGAGGTGTTTGGGAGATATGGGGGAATGCACGAAGGGGTAGAATATCCTCTGGATATGATTTGAAGCAACCCAGCGGTCTGTTGTTATGGACTCCCATGCCGCTGGGTGCAAGGACAATCGTACCCGACTGCCGCCAGAGTAGAGCAGCCGGGCAACCCCTCAGGGTTGCTGCCCGGGTCTGTCCAAGAATAGTTCTCGAGACCCAAAGTTTCGCGGACCCCCTTGGCCTCTGGGCCAGTGTCCATTTTGTCCCCCTCAGTTTCTAGGGGAAGAAGAGCCCTGAGTGTCCTGGGAATAGTGAGACTTTTGGAACCACATCATGTTTTGCCCTCTCTGGTTCCGGGAAAAGGACCTTTGAGGGTTAGAGAAGTGGATCCCGATGGCAGACAGTGTCTTCCCATCCTTCTCACTCTGGACTAGTGTCTCCGGACAGTCTTACCGAAAAAAGTCGGGCCGTCATAAGGGGCATTGACAAATGATGCCTTAAAGGATTCAGTGAATTGGCACAACCTGAGCCAGGCGTTATGCCTCATGGACATGCCGGACCTAGCCGCTCCTTCCGTGGCATGGGAGAGGAGTCACATGGATGTATTTGATGCTGCTCTCAGAGTGGCCATTTTTGCGGAGAACGAAGCCTTGTCCTCTGACATGGACTTGGGTGGAGACTCCTCCAGCTCCTTCACTTGGTCACATTGGAGTCTTGTGACATGGGCCAAGAAGTTCAGCGCCCTTTTTGAAAAGGTAGCTGAAGCATACACCTGCTTCCCTAGATGGTCCATCATCTGTGGACCGAGGAACTTTCCTGAGATAGTTCCTTTTTCGTGGCTGCTGCTACCACCATGGCGTCCACTGGGGAGCCCTTGTTCCAGGAAGGCCTGTCAATAGCAGGATATAAACCTTATCAGGATGCTTGGGGATCGGCTTCACGGTATCTGGTTCCTTCCACGCCCACGAGGTTATCAAATCCACTAAAAGGATACATGGGAGGGGACACCCAAGACGTAGATGGGCTTGTGCCGAAAGCCTCCAGAAACACAGACTCATCAAAGGAGGGCTTTGTGGGTAGACCAACCTCCCTGCTGGTGCAGGATCTCCATGATGTCTCCAAAGGAGACATCGTCGGGAGGTGATCTTGGGGAGCTCTCCCCATCATCTAAATCTGTGTCCTCGGTTAGGGACTCAGGGGAGTCCAAGTGCCTCCTCTTGCATGTATGCTTGTGAGGGACATCTCCCGTGGGGCTCTCCGGGGAGCACTCGCAAGCCATCTGTTCCTCTAGAGGAACCATCTGGGGCTCTTCGGGCACAGGCTGTCTTTCTGGTAAGACAATGGGGACTGTAGACACAGCTGAGGGGGTCTGGGCAGAGTCTGAGGGGGCATTCAGGGGCTTCGATCTGATTTAGAAGACCCTTTCTACCACATTGAATGCTGAAGGAGAGCAAACCTCCTGGGAAGCTAATAAAGAGGCCGGTCTCCCCAGATCCGAGACAAAAATCAGAGCCGGACCCAAAGTGGACTGAGCTCAGAGGGCGGGAACCTGGCCCCAACAACGTCAGAGCTGATGGAAATTTTTCCACTCCCTCGGCTCCGACATCCAGGCTCCGGCTCCGAGAGCAGCTCGGATCTGAACTGGTCGGATCCAAGATGCTCCAGGCAGCTGTCGGCATTGAGGACGTAAAGACAGTCGGCACCGACCCCCTGACCAAGGCCAACCTCGGATCTGTGAACTCTGAAGCTGAAGGTCGGATTGGGAAGGAGAAATGGGCTGAAAAAAGGGAAGCGCGCTCCCCCCTCCTGAAGGAGGGGGGCTGGCAAGACCCCCATCTGGATCTGTGTACGGATAAAGCGTCTCATCATCTTATCCATATCCATGTTCGATAAAGAATGGGTCGACCGAGGCAAGGCCACGGACTCCGACCTGGCCGGTCGGGGAACCGAGACCCAGGAGACTGAATTTGCCTCCACCGGCTCCAGGGAGAACCTCAGAGACTGGAGCCTAGGGGAGTCACAGATCTGAGCAGATTTGCTCGGGGACGAGAGGTCTGGGGACTTCTTCCTCTTTTCCTTCGTCTTTGACTCTCTCTCTCCCTCTTTCTACCTCTCTTCTGCTCCACTACCACAGGCTTAGAGGCAGGAGTTTGAGTCCCAGCCTGGGACGGAGGGGAGGCCAGAGGAAGAGAAGCGGGAGAGGCAGTCACAGCAGCCGCTGTGACTGAAGCCGAAGACAAGGAAGGAGGTTCAGTGGCTTGCAGAAGACCTTTGAGGGCCAACTTGGCCTTTCTATCCTTCAAAGCTCAAGGATTGAACCCTCCACAAATGGGGGCAGTCCGCATTAAGGTGGGCCACACCTAAGCACAACACACACAGAGTGTGGCCATCTGCTGGGGAGGGCTTATGGAAACACACTGTGCAGCGCTTAAAGATAAGCTTTTCAGCCATACTATAAAGCAAGAAGCCTTAAAAAAGAAAGAGACAGACAAAAACTTTCTTTCTTTAGACTAAAAACATACACCCACTCACCACACTAGACTGACTAAGGGGGGGAGGGGCACCACAGACAAACTACTCTAAACTAACTGCAGCTACAAACCTACACTCGATGCCAAAGAGATGGGAGGGGAGAAAGGGTACCTATACTAACCTGAAATGGCTAAAAGTAACAGAAAATTTAGAAAAACTTACAATCAGAATCACCCTGCTAGCTGGAGCTCTAGAGACACGATGTTTTACAAATCGTGGCAAACGAGATTTGGGGATGGAAGGTAGTGGAGGTGTATTATGTTACGGGGAGGAGTCTGGAGCTCAGAGCTGATGCTAGTAATTTTTGCTGGCTCAAATCCGATACGGATCCGTATTCCTACAGGTTGAAGACCAAATGAAGTAAACTACTTCAGATCAAAAAAGTCTTAGATTTCAGCTCCACTGCCATCGGAGCCGACAGTCTTTACTTTTCCAAGCCGGTCCCCAGTCCTGGAACCGGTGTCCGAAGTGTGGAAGAGTCCAATTCTCCAATCATTACCACCTTCAGTACGCTCCTCTCGATCATCTATCAGCCTGCCAGATCTGGATGTGGATCATGTGGTACAGAAGCTGTTATTGGCACTGGCATTAGCAAAAATGTTATAGGCTTCGACCCAAATGGCCTGCCGAAGACCATTGCACCGACACTAACTATTCCTCCTCTGTGCCATGCTGGTCCTTCGGAGACGGAGGAGGCAGACCTGATGTTAGTGGAACCCTCAGAGCTGACGCCTGATCCAGTGTCTTCGGCTCAGTGTACTCTGATGTCATCAGTGCCGATCGAGAACTGTAGGAGCCGACACTGGTCAGGTCCAGGGAGGACAGTCAGACGGACTTTGCCTCTTGGGGCCTCGGCTCAGATGAGCTCGGCTCCTACCTCAGGCTTGGAGCCCACTGTCCCGCTGCCGGGGGTGTCAATGCTTTCTTCGCATTCGTCAGCTCCCTCGCATCGGAGCAGAGGTGATTTCGATGCTATGAGGAGAGTCACGTCTCCTAGGAAATCCTCGACCTGAGGTCTGCTTTCCTCATCCCCTGAAGTGCCTGTGTCTGCTTCTGCCTTGCATGTCTTGACCAAGCGCAGAGACCCAGAGCCTCAGGAAGCCCCATTGGGTGGCCCCTGCTCTTCCGAGACCTCACCAGAAGCTCCCACTGATGAGGTTCCCAGGAAGAGATTATGCAAGAGGAAATACCTAGACTCCCCGCAGGAGTCTCTAACATTGGGTACTGACTTAGATGAGTCAGATGCGTCCCCCTCTGAGGATATCTCCTTCGCTGAGATGCTTGAGATCCTTAGGCAGAGGGGTGACTGGCAGTCCAAAAGCCCTACTTAGGGATGAGTCATTTCTTCTGAAGGCTTTCAGGTCTCAGCCCTCCACCTCTTGGATGTCTCCGCCCTTCGATGAGCTGTTGCAGCTGGTCTCTCGAAGGGCGTTGGAGTTTCCGGATACTATGGAGCCTGTCCCTAGGTGGCCTAATAATTTCATTTCTGCCCCCCTCAACAAAACATTCTTAACAAAAGGTGTTCCGGTTGATGCCATGGTGGTGGTGGTGGCAGCCACCAGAAAGGAAGTGTCTGAGACTTCCTCGTCTATCCATCCTCCTAACAGAGACTCCAGGATTATGGATAGATATGGGAAGCGCATGTTTAGTTCAGCGACCTTTGCTGTCTATTCGCTGAACTATTTAACCCATTTTACTAGGTTGCAATGAGATGATCTTAAGGAATTAGGAGATTCTCTTCAGGATACAGTAGCTGCAGGAATTTCCAACAAAGTTGCCACCCAGCTTGCTACCCTCAATTCTGTTGTCAACTCATCCATGCTCCTCATCTCTTATGCAGCTGATGGAACGAGTAGGGCTGCAGGTACAGGAGTTGCTCTTAGGAGACATTCCTGGATGCGCTTGTGTTCCTTCGTGGAGCCTTTCAAGTCTTCCTTCATGAACACTCCCTTTGATGGCTCGTCCCTTTTCGGGCCTAAAGTGGAGGAAACCTTAACCAGGTGTGAACAGGACGGAAAAACTCTGTCTGCTGCCGGGGTCCGTTTTTCCACCCCTATCCGACCCTACCCTAAAGGTCAAAGGGGAGGAAAAATGTGGTTCCGAAAAGCCCAAGGAGCCTTTCAGGACACACGTGGTGAACCCCCCCCTCCAGGGGCAGAAGAGGGGGCAATGATGGAAGACGCCACCCTCACGGCAGAGGGTGTCCACAACACCAGGGCGACAGAGATCACTTCTCCTGGAAGCCCGACTGTCCTGCTCTGGAGGCAGTCGGAGGTCGATTATCTTTGTATCCAGACGCCTGACTCAAAATAACAAAGGACATCTGGGTACAAAGTATCATTTCCAGAGGATACTTCCATCACATTCACCACACCCCCTCCAATCATAAGAAAAATCCTGGAATTTGCACCCAGTTACAGGGAGCAGGCAACAATAGAGGTTCAAATGTTGCTAAGAAAAAGTCATCCAACTTGTCCCAGCAGACCAGACAGGATCCGGAACTTACTCAAGATTCTTTTTGGTTCCAAAGAAGACTGAGGACTGGAGACCCATATTTAGACCTCATCAGACTGAACCATTAGATAAAGAAAGAGAAGTTTCAGATGGTCACGCTTCAGTCTATACTTCCCGTCGTAGGGAACGACAATTCGATGTGCTCGATAGATCTCAAGGATGCGTACTACCACATAAAAATGGCCAGACCATCCAGGGATCACCTGCGCTTCTGGCTGGGAGCCAATCATTACCAGTTTCAAGCCCTGCCCTTTGGTCTCTCTACAGCCCACAGAGTGTTCACCGAATGCATGGCAGTAGTCACGGCTCACCTGAGGCATCTAGGATTCCGTGTGTTTCCGTACCCAGACGATTGGCTCCTTACCGCCACCACCAGGCATCAACTCATTCAGGCCAGGGAGTCCACTCTGTCACCCTGCAATCATCTGGGCATTACAATCAACTCAGAAACATCTGCCTTGTTGCCATCTCAGCATATTGTTTATCGGGGCAGAGTTGGATACCACCACCGCACTATGGCTTTCAATAGAAAGAGTCTTTCTTCTTCGTCAGCATGTCAGCATTCTGATAGCAAAAGACACACAGAGTACCAGCATCAGAAGTTCTGAAATTATTAGGCATGATGGCAGCAGCAATTCTAGCCATACCACTAGCTTGTATGCACATGCGGATTCTACAATGGCTGTTGTTCACTCAATGGTCTTACCAAGAGCTCCCCATGACTCACACTATAATGATCACAAATTCTTGCAAGAAAGACCTTCAGTGGTGGTTGACCTCACTTCATGTCACGATAGGGCACCCATTTGTGCTACCCCTCCAACTGTCACAGTGACCACGGACGCTTCCCTGATGGGGGGGACATTTTCAGGGAAAGACTGCCCAAGGCACATGGACCGATCAAGAGACACATCTGCATATCAATGTTCTGGAGATGAGAGCAGTACTTTTGCCATTGCAGTACTTTCAGGACTCTCTTCTTCTGGGTACGATTGTGATTCAGACAGACATTATCAGTCCTATCATTGAGTATAATGCTCCCTTTGGCATGAACCTAGCCAGACATATGCAACAGTAGGGACGCTCTCAAAGATTCTTTACCAGGAGAATCCAGGGTATAAACACACTGTCCAATATGGATCGCCTTAAAGTCTTATCCCTATACTCTGTCTCCTACAGGTTACTGAGAGGCAGTCTATGCCACACATATAAGGGATCTTCCGATCCAGCCCTAATGGACCATTTGCCCTTTCACAAAACAAACAGCATCAGAACTACTAGATCTAAGGATTTAAATTTTGCTTGAAACATAAGTATGACATCTTGATGAGATAGACGTGTCTCAGAGGATCCCCATGCTCTAGAACAGGCTCGCTATCTGTATTGAGCAGAGTCCAGCCCAAACCCTATTTGTGAAACCAGTGTATGGGAAATTAGAAATTCACCCCAGGTCTGGCCTCCATGTCTCTGATTGACAGTGGCAAACAGTAATGCCCAAACTAACATATCCCCCACATAACCTCTAGAAACTTTCTAACTAACATACCCCATGATATATAGGGACACAACTGGGTTGGATTACATGGCTATGCTTATAAAGGCCTAGGGGTTCGTTAGCCGAGTATACATCTATGAGTCAGTGGAGAGTCCATCCTACATCATTTTCCACAAGGATAAGGTTTCTTTATGCCTAAGGAAGTTTCAGAGTTTACCTTGAGCCAATCTATTAATCTCACTGTCTTTTTCCATAACTCAAAAACAAAGAACAGAGAGTTCTTCATACTGGCAACTCAGATACTGCTTAGAGAATAGTCAGTCCTTCAGGAAAGCCAATAAACTACTTGTTTCCTTTGCGGGTAAGAGAAAAGGGCAACCAGTGTTAAAGCAGACAGTTTCTAGGTGGTTGTTTCATGTTGTTTCATTTTGCTCTTCTCAGCATAGCAAGCCACTTCCAGGCATGGTTACGGCCAATTCAACCAGGGTTTTAGCTTTGTCTGGAGTCCACCCATTTCCAGAAAGTCAAGCAAGTATTCTGCATGGAGTAACTTGATCCTCTGTGCATACTTTCACAAAGCACTGTAAATTGGGTTCTATTTCCAGGTCCTGAACAGGCTTTACTAGAACCATTATCCATGCACTCCTGGATTCTTAATTTACTTTGTCCTCCATTTTTGGCTTCTGTGCTTTGGTAACTCAACCAAATAGCGCAAGCTGCTGCCATACCAATGTAACGTTAATATAGTACAGTTGTGAATGTAAACATAATGTAATAGTAGATGTTCTAATAAGTCTTGACCCCCTTTCGGTGTGTGTATATAGTTACTCCTGTTTTACATTTCCTAGCATTTTTCTTTTCAGAGCTATTGCCTCTCTTCTTGGTGCATGAAAGCTCTAAAGCTTGTACACTATAAGGGCTTTTTATATGGAACTCTGCTTGACCTCTTGGCAGTTAACATACATTGAAGGTGCTCTCGAGGTCTCTGGATATGTTCCTCCCTCTTGGAGCCTCAGCGTTTGATAGTTAGGCCCTGGCATCAGCCTCTGATCCCAGCTGAATGGCATCTGGGGTTGAGCCACCTTCAGGAGTTTTGTCTCCTGCAGTGAAGCTCCCCAGCTCCATGTCAAGCTTGATATTTAGGCTTTCAAGAGAGTGCTCTCTCTCAGCCTAGAGAGAGAAGACTATCCCCTCAGGATAGGATCAAACCCTGCCCCGTAGAATTTCCTAGAGTCTGCAGCTTGCTCCTCTTGTCCCATCAGGACAGCCAGTTTCCAGAAACCTTGAGATAATCTTCAGAGGAGAAACTATTTCAGATTCCAAGTCCTGTCCTGCACAAGAACACACAAGAGGTACACAGGAAGCTGAAGTGCAAAATGAGGCACTTCGATTCTCCTGAGGAATCCCCCACCATCAACACTGACTTTGAGGGCGAGAGTTATTCCATTTCCCCCTTTGAGGATGTCCTGTTTGGAGAGATTCTCAAACTTCTCCAGAAGAAAAGGGTGGGGTCTTCCCAAGTGCCTTCTCCGGAAGAGCCAGTTTTCCTTGATGGTTTTGATTCTGGCCCATTTGTTTCCTGGATAGTCCCCCAGTGAATGAGAAGGCAGACCTGATCTCTTCCCAGGCACAGAAGGAGCTGGTCACAGCTGAGCCTATTCACAAGGAACCTGACACATTTTTAGTTACTCCCATAGATCATCCCATTGGAACAAGGAGCTTGTGGTAGATTCCATGGTAGTGGTGGCAGACACTAAGAAGGAATTTGCAGAAGAAAGTTCCTCTGTCTATCCACCAAACAGGTAATCATATGCTTTGAAAAGATTTGAGAAGTGTGTTTACACCTCATCTACATGTTCACTGAGAGCGCTTAATTACTTGGCACAAGTTACACATTTCCAGAGGGATTTGACCAAGGAAATCATCAAATTTCTCCCTGGGGCCTAGTCTGTGGATCAAAGAAAATCTGTTGCTTCACAGTTTGTGACCTTGCAGTCTTTATCCAGTGCCTCTACGCATCTTCTCTCTAATGCAACAAAGGGTTACCTAGAGCAGCTGGCACAGGTATTTCCATAAGGAGGCATGCCTGGATGCGATTATGTGAATTTGTGGAACATTTCAAGATGTCCTTCTTTAACACCACATATGATAGATCAACCCTTTTTGGTCCCAAGGTTAAGAAGACTGTCTCAAGAGGTGAGAAGGATGGTAAATCCCCTATCTGCTGTAGGGATCAAATTCTCCACCCTTCAAAGGACCTGAAGGGAGACAAGAGACTCTGGGTTTGTAAATCCCAGGGATTTGCTTCTGGTACTTCTGGAGAAATACCCCCCCCCCCCCCAAGGCAGAGTGGGAAACTGTTACAATGGATGTCACCCAGGGGCAGAGGTGGACCACAAAACCAAGGCTTTGGTGGTTCTTTCTCAAAGAAGCCTTTTCAGCACTCCTAAACAGTTGCCCGACTATCACACTCTAGAGACAGTCAGGGGGCACTTATGCCTGCACCCAGCAAGCTGGACATACATCCCTCAAGACAAATTGGTGCAAAGTATCATTACTTACAAGAGGCTGTTTTATTCCCTTCCATATCCTTCCCTGATGCCCAAAAATAATTCCTGATGTTTCAGCACAAGGGTAAAAGCCACTTCAGAAATGAGGAAGCTGTTAAGAAATTGAGTTATCCAAGAGGACCCTGTAGACCAGAATGAATCTGGAATTTACTCAAGATTCTTTAGTGCCAAAGAAAAACTGAGACTTAAGCTGCTTGAGCAGGTTTGTTTAGCAGACAAAGTGTCAGTTGGTCACTCTTCAGTCTGTTCTTCCCTTCTTGAGGAAGAACAACTGAATGTGCTCGAAGGATCTTCAGGATGTGTACAAACACACAAAAATGGACAAATGATCCAGGAAGTACCTTTTTTTTGTCAGCAGCCAGTCATTTCCATTTCAGAGTTCTGTCCCTTGGTCTCACCAGAGCACCCCCCCCAGCTCTTTACCCAGTGTATGGCAGTAGTTACAGCTTGTCTGTGACTGCAAGGTGTCTGGGTATTCCCATATTTGGAACAAGAGTGAATATACTTTACATTTGTTAGGTGTTCATCATCAGTTATTTTTTACCTTTCAGAAAATCTGACCAATTTTCTGTCTCCTTTTCTACTGTTAAATTGGAAAAAGCAGTAACCAAAGTCACCCTCTTGCTCTGGTTGTCTCAGTGCATATCTTATGTTTGCAAGAAACAAGCCAGTTGCTTCCTTCTGTTCCAAAATCTTGTTACTCTAGATCTGTGGCTTTGTCTACAGCCTTCTTTTGTAGTGTACCAGTTTGATGAAATTTGTGCATCTGTTTTGTCCAAGGTACGTTTGTTCATCTCACACTACAAATTTGTATACAGTCCAGGTCTACAGCCTACTTTGATTCAGGTGTGGTTTGGAATATCCTTCATAAGACCCCTCAAGTAATAAAGTAGCTGGGGACTCTGTCCCATAAGTTGAGGAATGGATGGAAAAGACAACATCAGATATGAAAGTTGTATAGTCACCACAAAAGTAGATCTGTGTTGTCTCTTTACATCTTTCAACCGCTACCCACCCACCATCCACATTCCCTTTTTGTGTGTATAGTTTCTCACATTGTCATTCTAGGATGACTCTAGCTGACCTAGCCTTGGCTCCTGGAGTCTCTCTCTCTCTCTTTCTTTGTCTGTAGTTTGGCATGAAGTCTGAGAGGTTTTTTTTTGTTTTTTACGACTGCCACCTTCATTTTCCTAAATGTTTTTTTTTTTTTGAAAGGCAAGCTCGATCTGAAATAGTTAGCTCTCTACAAAGGAATTCTGGGTAAGGGTAGGAGCCTGAAGACCAGATCCTAAAGCTTAGAAGTGGCTGAAGTGTAATCCAAAACCCATACATTGAGGAAGGATGGAAACTAACACAGATCTATTCAGCAGGTCTTTTCTACTCCCTCATGAGTGGTCTTTCAAGCCATTAATAATGGAGTGGATTTTCAGCCATTGGGGCCGACCTTGTTGTGATCTCTTCACCTGTCCCCACAACAGCAAGTGCAATATGTTTTTCACTCTAATTCTCTGAGAGGATGAGTCACCCAGTAACACTAACACGTTTGGTTTTACAGCTGAACTTTCTGGCTACCACATCTTCCTTCCCTTTGCTTTATGTTTAGGAGGAAGGCTGTCTCATTTCAGTGTCCAATGGATTGTGCTTATCACTTGCCTGCAGGTAATAGATTCATGGATAATTCAAGGTTAACATATGTGTGTAATGTTTGCTTTTCTGTTTATTTATGAATTTTGATGTTACAACCAATAAAAATCTTAAAGATTTCAAGATTAAATTCATATTCCTTCATCCCTTCATGGTGATGCTTCCCATTTCACTAGACAAATTGGCTGTAGAAAGAACCCTGTTATTTAAATGCTGTGTTCGGCATCTATAGAAAGAGTTCCACTGTCTGAGCAAGCCTGAGAGTTTGTCCATTCTGCTTTTAGTTTGCAAAAATGGCAGACCAATGGAGACCATTTCCAGACCTCTCCAGATTGAACAAGTTTCTGGTGGTGAAAAAGTTAAGGTTGTTAACCGTTCAAGTTTGCTCTAAATTCATTTGTTTCCAGATTCCTTCATAGTCACCCTAGACACAAGGAATGCTATTTTGCATATCCATGAATCAAAAAAAATATCTGAGATTTGTAGCAGTTCATTTTCTTGCCTTTTATGTTGTCCACTCCACCCTTGCTGTTCAGAATTTTTTTTCTCTCCAATTCATTGTCAAAGCCATGTAGATCTGCTATTACATGAGTGAATGAATGCCTAATTCAGGCCAAGTTTCAGAAGCATTTGACCAAGGCTTTAGAGCATTTCATCTCTGCCTCACTAGCTTAAGGATACCCCTGAATTACCAAAAGTTAAGTCTCACTCATTTTCATTGAGAATATTTCCTGACAACCATCCTGAACATCAAGAAGTGTATGCTGTTGGAACTTTCAAGATGTCAGTTTTAAGTGCTTAACAAGGATAGCAGGAACATTCATGATCCAATGTATTTTCTGTCCATCTCAACATGTGGATAATCATATTCAGTTGTCACATATTTTGGTGTCTGACTTCAGATCAGGTTGCTGTAGGTAATCTGTTTATCCTTCCTCAGCCCACGGCCACTTCTCCCCCTGTGGTGAGGGGACATTTCAAATGGAAGACTGAAGATTGCTCAGGGAACCTAGTCCACATCTGAGACACATCGGCACATCAGTGTCATGGAGATGAAAGTACTGCAGGCCTTTCAGAACTTCCTCCCCAAGGCTATGATCACTATTCAGACTGACAACATGGCTCTAGTTTAGTACATAAACAAAGGGGAAGATGATCATATCCCCTGTGTCGAGAGGCTATGAGGGTGTGGCAGTGGGTTTGTTCTTTCAGACACTTTCTGATAACACACATACTGGAGAGATCCAGCATCCTAGTGAACAGTCTCAGCAGGAGTATTTTGACACCTCATGAGTGGACCCTCAAATTCTTCAGTGGCTGCTCAGATTTTCAGCCACTCGGGCCAGCCTTGCTGAGACCTCTTTGTGACACTCTTCAAAATCAAATGAATCATCTACTTTCTTTTGATCCCTCACAAGGGACTGTAACTGAGGGATGTTCTGTTGCATGTTTGTCCCCCAATTTCCTATACTCTTACCATACGACCCTTTTGATAATCAACTTTCTGCAGAAAACAGATTGTTGCAGAGTGGTGATAATCCTCATAGCCCTTTCTGGCCATGACAAGTTTGGCTACCCTTCTTGCAGCCTCATATAACATGCCTTCTTGGGTCTGGATCCTGTTCCAGATCTGATAACACATCCATAAGGTTAGCCTCCCTTGAATCTGAAATCCCACAAGTTGACCTCTTGGTTCCTCCGGTTTCATTGATGGCCAGAGATTGCTAGATTTCAAAGAGTTGTGCATATCCTTTCCTCTTCTTAAAAGCCGTATATCAGAAAAGTGAATGGTAGTAAGTGGAGAAGATTTTTAATCTGTGTTATTTTCAAGGGTCTGGATCCCTTCTTGGCCCCTCTAGACATCATGTTAAATTTTTTAAATGGTCTTTTTCAGTCTGGTTCTGGCTATTCCACCATCAAGGTCCAGTTGGTGCCATTTTAAACTTTCACATCAGTCAGGGCCAGCTACTGATTGCCTCTCTGACTGTTTTGAAAAGTACCTTTTTGCTCATACCTCCAGTAAGCGATCCCATTCCTCCATGGGATTTACCCTTTCTCCTCCAAGCCTTGACCAGGGCCCATTTGAACCATCTGCCTGTGTACATTTAATGTTTCTCTCATGGAAAGCACTTTTCCTGGTCGCAGTTACTTCAACCAAAAGAGTTCCTCCTGCATTGCCACCTTGTCTTGTTTTCCACAAAGGCAGACTTTCCTTGCAAACAAAACCCTTCCTTCTTAAGATGGTCCCTGAATCTAATTTGAACCTATCTATTCAGTTACCAGGGTTCTTTCCATATTTCAGTAACAAGGATAAATGCATTTTTCATTGTTTAGACCTCCATCATTTTTTGAGATTCTATTGGGACCGAATTGTGTTTCTTTTTCTAGAGCTAGACTTGGAAGAACAAACAGTTTTTAAACTCCTGATGGAACTTGTAGATCAGTTCAAAGTCTTTGGGAAACCTTCTGATCTAATCCTTATTTTCAGTTAAGGGGATTCTGTTGTTGCAGATCATATGTGAAAGTGCAAAGTCTATCCAAGGAGGCATTATGGGAGAGGAGATGAAGCTTCAGAGCTGAAGATTCTGAGATGCCTGCCTCAGATTCACTCAGGTCAGATAACTCGTAGGATGAGACTAACAGAGGAAGACAACAAGGATCTAACATTATGTCAAGTACATAACATTTGATGTTCTTCCATATCAGTGTTGCACTGTTGTTTACAAAAGGGATTTCCTGCCAAGGGTAGCCCAACGTCAAGCCAGTATGCCAAAACCTTAAGATTTTATAGATGTTGTATGTCTCACATATGCGCCCCTCTCAAGGAGTAGAGAGTAAAGGTGATGTTTGGAGGTGTCGACCTGAAAACTTCTTTACTGCCAGTCGAAACACCATCATTGATCTTCTGTGCTGGTTACCGGGCAGTGTTTCTAGTAAGTGCCCTAATGGAGTTTCTTCTTTTCTATTTGTATTTTTATTTTTTGTGAGGTTATATGTCATCCAGAAAGGGAAAATGTCACTGCAGGAGGCAGATGATTCCCTATAAAGATAATCACAAGCAGTGTATTTTCTGTTTGGGTGCTTTTCACGACCATATGCAGTGTTCTGTCTGCCAAACGTTTGTCCCTAAGACCCTTAGTTGTCTCTCCTCCTTATCGATTTACCTGGAGAACCAACATCTTAAACTGTTGGTGCAAGATGCTGTGGTGGAATCTTCCCATTCCTGAGGTCAGCCACCTACCAAGAAAAAGGCCAGAAAATTCTGGTCTGATTTGGCTGTTGTTCTGCCTCACTGGATGTCTCTCTTGAGGCTGGTGAAAGCCAAGAGGATCACCCGGTTGTTGTATTGGATTCCTGTGCCGTGATCCCATTAGAGGCCAGCATGGATCCAACGTCTTGCGCATCCTCAGTGGCTCTACAAACGTCTACTGTGGATGTTGAGGGGGAACCTCTGCTGATTATTTCTGAGGGACCAAGGTGGATACTGCAATTCCTTGTTCAGGAGATTCCCACTATGTTGATTGAGTGTAGCTAAGGGTCTGAACCTCCTAGAGTTTTTAGGGCAGATGTTCTCCAGAAAAAAAAATAGAAAACTAAACAAGTTTCCCCTGCTGCTAAAGATCCCCCCTGTGAATGGCAGGATTTTACCCATGGGTTAATGTCTTAATTTCCTTAAAACCTCCTCAAGGAGTTTCTGTGCATGCTTCTCCTTGGTCATCTATTCCTCTTAAGAAGCCCAGAGAGCAAAAATCATTGGAAGAGGAATTGGATTCTTGGGAAGAGTCTTTGGCATATTTCCTTATCCTTAAGATTATGGATCTGAGGAGGAGTATTATATCAGTCCAGACTCCCCCTTGGAGGAACTCTCCTTTGGGGACACTATTTCTCACATGATGGAATATTTCAAATGGGTCTGTTCTCAGGTTTCTGATATTCAAAATAAGTATTATGAACTCCTCCAGATAGAATTTCCTAAGCCATCTGCTGTACCTTCTGTCTTGACTGCCCTTTTGCATACCTTTTTAGCAGCCTTTGTGGCCATCTGATTCTCAACCTCAAGCCCCTAAGAAACCTGATAGATTTTACAAGGTGCCTGATGATTGTAAATTCTTGTACAAATGTCCTTCTGACCCGTCTGTATTGTCCGTCTCTTCAGACAAACCTTCTAAACTTTTAACATCTACTAAACTACTTCCTTCAGACAAGGACAGTAGGGCTATGGAATGTTTGGGCAGAAAGGTATATACTGCTGCCTCCCTGGGTTTTGGGCTAATTTCCAGACTCATGTGACCAGGTATGATCTAGCCCTTCTGTCTCATAGGATCATAGGAGATTACTAGGCTATCGACCCAGAGGTCATTTTAAACCTAACCGTTTCATCCCAATATAATACCATAGAAGTGCTAGTCAGTACCCAAGATTGCATTTAATGATGACTGCCCATATTCAGAAGATCTGCGGGTGCTATCCCTGATAAGAATTTACAATGGCCCATCCACTCATCCAGGTTCGTCTTGACAGTGTCATAGAGTTGCTCAGTTTCACATGAATTGGTAGCCTGTTCCAAAGACACGGCAGTCGCTGGAAGATAAATCTGTCCCTCCAGCATGTCCTATTTAAGTTGCAGACCATATTTAGGTCCCTGGAACAGGTAGCCCTAGTCCCTTTATGGATAATGCAGCAAGTTCATTAGGTCTGGGTCTTAGATTGCTCGGTAGACCAGCCATAAGTCTCCCCTAAGAAGTCTGTGCGATATGGAGTATAGTGACAGGCTCTGTAGTCGGTCTGTGTAAGGCACATGCTGGAGCCCCTTGATGATCTTGGTTAGAAACCTCTGAGGTCGCTCTAATTGCTGCAGGTGCTTAGTACAGTACATATCAAGTGGGGTGTTATACTCAATCGTGGGCTGGATAAGTGCCAAGTATAGGGGGTTATAACTTATTTTGCTGTTGAGGTGATGCCTGTACTAATCAAGTGTGTTGTGTAGAAAGCTTTCTTTACCACAGTAAACACATGGTGGTCGAAGTCATCTTGTGATCCTAGGTCCCTTGCCGCTTAAATGGACATGGATACTTTATAGTATTGTTGATTTGATAGTGTGAAGAGACAAGAGACATTGTTTGTGCCAAAGGGAATGATGATGCATTTCTTTGCATTCACTTTGAGACCATGAGTGATACACCAGTCGTTGGTCTGCATGAGACCCTCCTGGAGTATACTGACATAATTTGGGGATTCAGTGATTGCACCTAGTTTGCAGTCGGCTGCAAACTCGGTCAGCCAGAACCCTTTAGTTTTGACCTGAACTTCTGAGAAGGATGTACCAAACAGTAGGGGGCCCAGGACTGATCCCTGTGGCACCCCTATGGTAACAGGTCTGCTGCTTGATGTAGAGTCACCCACTTTAATAGTGTGTGTCCAGTTTGTGAGCCAATTGGCAGCCCAGCTTACAACAAAGGGGTTTACTTTCATTTTGCTAAGTTTATCGGTAATGCCTGGATGTGGGATTGTGTCAAAAGGCTTTGTCAAGTCAAACTACACTGTGTGTACAGATTTGCCCTCATCAGTTGCTTTGGCCGCACAATCCACTAGATTTAGCAGGCAGGCTCTGCACTTCACGAAGCGAAAGTGAGTAGGATCCTGGGTTTGGAGGTCACCTATGTCTGTATTTATGAGGTCCATAATGATACATTCCATGGCCTTACAGATGAGGCTGATCAGGCTTTATGGGTCTGTAATTCCCTGGGTCTGTTGCTAGGCCACCATTGTGGTAGGAATAATTCACTGTTGCAGTCATCACACTTGGGTTATCCTGCCAGGGGTAGCCCTCAGTCGGCCTGAATACCAGAGGCATAGTATTTCTGCGTCGGTTGCTATCGCTTCAGGACTGACGTCAGGTCGTCAGAGGTATAAAAACAGGCAGCCGACGCAATTATATCAGTCTTTCTTGCCGAGGAGCCTAAAGCAGAAGCAGTTCGCATGAGTACCATTCAGTTGCTACCAAATTGAATCCCCGTTGGGGATCCTTTTTTCTTGCTCTAACCGATGTCAGAAAAAGTTAACAATTGTCTCGCTTGTGGAAAACAAATACCACACTGAGATTTCCATTCTTACTGCATCACCTGTTTAGGCCCAGACCATGATGTACCTTGCTGTTGGTTTTGTGCTTTGTTCAACGCCCAAACTATTTGTTGTCAGGCCCTTGTAGCTAAATACTTTCATTCTCAATCTCCGTATTCCGAAATGGCTTCGGTAAGCCATCCAACTACTGATCTTCCGAAAAAACTTAAGGATAAAGTCAGAGACAGACCTCACAGGTCCAAAACTACCGACAACGCTTCCGTTAATCTAGTCGCCAGTTCACCGGTACTCAGTGAGGCATTTTCACAGCCCCTAATGCTCACTTCGATAAATTCGCAGGCTGCTACCGAGACCCGTTCGAAGCCCGGTATGCCGAGACTCTTCTTTGACTGTGGAACCTGTGGATGTCTCTAGCCTTGATGGGTCCGAAGCCGCTGTGCAGGCACCAGCTTCTGAGGAAGTTCTTTGCACTACTGATATTCGACAGAAACCAATGAATTCTTTTGTGTCTTCAGTTCTTTCTAAAACTACCGAGTTTCTAAGTCCAAGAGTCTGAAGTACGCTTAAAAAACCGACGACCCAAACTTAAGCACCTGCCTCCTTGCCACAATCTCAGATGCTTAAAATCGCAGAAGATCTGATCTTGCTGATTAGGGGAAGCCAGCCAGTCCCCAGAAGCTTTATCTGACCAAGAGTCCGATGACTCTGAGGTTTCTGAATATGAAGACATGCCCTTATCTGCCTATGAGGATTCAGAAGCAGAGGACTCCATTCCTTCTGCCTCCGTTCCAGAGGATTTTTCTTTTGGTGAAACCCTACATACTTTAAGAGAGCATTTCCTTTGGGAGTGACAGGATTATCCTCAGTCCAAAAAGAAACTCAGGGAGTTTTTAGATTTACCACAGCACAGATCCTTAGCTATCCTTCCTTTTCTGGATGTTGTGGATGATGTCTTTATGGAATCCAGTCTCCTGATACTTTAACCCCTGCTCCAAGGAAACCTGACAGGTACTACAGAGTCCCTGACTCTCACAAATTTCTCTTCAAAAATCCTACTGGTGACCCAGAGGTTATCTCTCAAGGACCTAAAGGAATAAAAGCAACTACAACTAAGAATCCCACCCCCTCGGACAGGGATTCCTGAGCTTTAGACAGATGGGGTAAAAAAGTGTACATCTCTGCAACTCTTCTCCATTAGAGCATTGAATTTGTCAGTTCCACATGCTGAAATACCAGCAACATACTATTGAACTTATTAAGCAAAAATTATCTACCTTTCCTGACTGTGCAGAAAATAAAGAATTACAGGAGCTTATGCATTCTGCAAGCCAAGTCAGCAAGCATACCCTGCAATAAGGGTTTGACGCCCTAGAAGCATCTTGCAGGGCAGCAGTCACAGGTTCTGTACTTAGAAGGCATGCCTGGCTTAAGGAGCAGACATTGCCAGACCATGTCAAATCAGAATTATTGGACGCTCCTCTGAACAAGGACAATCTGTTTGGCACCAAAGCAGAAGAGGTTTTCAAAAAGATGAAAGAAAAGGCCAAGTCTATGCAGACAGTCAAAGATTTTTTGCAAGTGCAGCCTCCAAGATTCAGTAGGCATTGCCACTCAAAACATTGGTCCTTTCCAGCCCCCTCAAGGTCATCTCAAACTAGACCCAGGGGAAACAGACCCCCCCCCCAGATTACAGTCTCAGGGTATTCAGAGATCTAAACAATGGAGTGCCTCCACTTCTAAAGCAGGGAGTGCTAAGCCACCCCCGTACGGAAAAAATTCACAATGACTTCTCAACTCTACTCCTCACCTTTGCCCAAATACTCGTGCCTCTAGGAAGAAAACTTGCTCATCATGCAAAAAACTGGACATCCATCACCAACGATCGATGGGTCCTCAACATAGTATCCCAGGGGTACAAATTTTATTTCCACACACTGCCAACCCCAAAAGGGTTCCCAGACCTTCCTCCAAACCAGTGGGCAGAGGCACAAAACCAAGTTCAGTCCCTGCACTCCATAAGGGCAGTTCAGCCTGTTCTTGCGGAACAGATAGGCCAAGGTTTTTATTCCAGACTTTTCCTGGTACCCAGAAAAGAGAGGGCACCTAGCACCCAATCTTAGATATATCCATTCTAAACACCTTCCTGGTGGTACCAAAATTCAAAATGCTCACCCTACAGCAGCTTCTCCCTATGCTGTCCAAAGATGCTTGGTTAGCCACCCTAGACCTAAAGGAGGCCTATCTGCCCATCCCAGTCAGGGACTTCTGCAGGAAATATCTACCTTATCAGTTCTCTGCACTTCCCTTTGGCTTATCCACTGCTACCAGAGTTTTCACAAAATGCGTGGCTCCAGACATTGCCAATTGCAGACAGAGAAATATTCACATTTACCCCTACTTGGATAATTGCCTGATTCAGGCAGACAGTTAGGAAAAGCTGTTGCCGCACCTGACATTTGTAAAGGACCTTCTGGGGTACACTATCAATGAAAAGAAATCCAAACTAGACCCCAGTCAAAAAATTGTATTCATGGGAGCAAGCTTGGACACAGCATTCCAGATGGCATTCCTTACTCCAGAAAAACAAGCCTATCTGACAGGCTACTTCACTCAAATGTCCACCAGAACCCAGCCATCTGCAAGGAAAATCCTGCAGGCTCTAGGGTTCATGGCCTCCTGCATTCTACTAATTCCATATGCCAGACTGCATTTGAGGAAACTTCTTAAAAAGTCTTTGGTGCCAACATTCTCAGGACCTGGAAACTGTCATACCTATAATAACTTGTCTAAGGAAAGAGTTTCTTTGGTGGGCAGCAGCATGCAACCACAACAAGGGACTTCCCTTTACACAACCCCACGCTGCCCAGTCCCTAACCACAGATGCATCCGACTATGCTTGGGGTGCACATCTGGACAGCAGGTGCATTCAGGGCCACTGGAGCCCAAATCAAATTCATCTGCACATCAATCAAAAAGAGATGCTAGCTGTTCAGAACACTCTGACAGCTTTCAGATTCCCTACTCTCAACGGGGCCCCTACTAATCAAAACCGACAGCACCACAGTGATGTGGTACATCAACAAACAGGGGAGGGACCCAGTGTTATCCACTCTACAGGCTAGCCATGACCTTGTGGAACATGGAATCAGGCAAGCATATTCACCTGCAAGCTCAATTCCTGCCAGGCAACCAAAACTCTTTGGCAGATAACTTAAGCAGAAATCTTCTAGACCCACACGAGTGGCATTTAAACCACAACACCTTCAGCCTTGTGACCCAGAAATGGAGTACCCCGAAGGTGGACCTATTTGCCTTCCCCTACAACCACCCACTCAGCAAATTCTGCACCAGGGTACCTCACAGCAAGGCCTGGAAAGTGGATGCCCTATACTTCCAGTGGGTATACCTCTCAATGTATGCATTTTCCCCTCTGCCTCTTCTTACAAGAGTATTACTCAAGATAAGGGAGGAAAGACCAAAGGCAATCCTAATTGCCCCAGACTGGCCATGCCAACACTGGTACCCACTGCTGTGCAGTTTGTCACCAGTGCCCCCATGGCACCTACCCCAGATCCCAACTCTCCTGACTCAGCAGAAGGGACAGTTCTTGCATCTGCAATTGTAGACCCTGAACCTTGCAGCCTGGCTTATTTATTGAATTCTCCTCCAGTGGCCAGCCTAAGCAAGCAAGTACGGGATGTTGTACGTGAAGCCAGATGACCCAGTACAAGGAAATCCTATGCCGACAAGTGGAAAAGGTATTGTCCCTGGATTCACACTAAAGGAGCAGATACAGCACAGCCGTCCTTACCTCTCATCCTGGATTACCTAGCAGACCTACTCCGCAGAGGCCTGTCCTTTTCTTCCATTAAGATCCATGCCTCTGCCATCTCTGCTCATTACTGCACTGAGCCACCTCCTCTCTTCTCTAACCCTCTCATCAAGCAGTCCCTGAGAGGGGCTAACAACTTAAGGCCACCAAGAAGAGCCCCCACCCCTTCTTGGGACCTTAACTTTGTGTTGGAAAAGCTCACATTACCCCTTTTTGAACCTGCAGCATCAGCAGAGTTAAAATTTCTCTCTTGGAAAACAGCCTTGCTTTTGGCCATCACTTCAGCTAGAAAAGTGTCTGAGCTACAAGCTCTTATGGCTGTGGAACCCTTCACTGGTTTTCATGCTGACAGGGTCTCCCTCTGGACTAACCCAACTTTCATGCCTAAAGTGGTGTCCAGTGTGGCTCTCAACCAATCTATCCATTTGCCCACCTTCTTCCCTAATCCTCAAAATAAAGGGGAAAGGATCCTGCACTCTTTAAACGTGCACAGACAACTCAGATTCTATTTTGATAGGACTAAGCCCTTTAGGAAATCTGACCAGTAACTAGTCAGCATTGACCAGGGGCAGAGGGCAAGGCCATATCAAAACAAACCATCTCCAAATGGATAGCACACTGTATCCATTTATGTTACAAATGCCATGGGACACCACCCCTTCAGGGGGTCAGAACGCATTCCACTAGGGCAACTTCAACCTCTACAGCCTTTTTCAGAGGAGCCCCTACCAGGGACATTCTGAAAGCTGCTACTTGGAGTTCTGTTCTTACATTCACCAAGCATTACCACCTCCCTATCTTTTCCAAATCCAAGGCGGGCTTTGCAACAGCAGTCCTGCAGGGCATACTATCCAGCCCCAGCCCCCAACTCTTCTTGACTGCCTTCACCCATTCTTCAACTTTGGGAATCAACTCAAATATGATGAATGCAACAGTGAAACACGAAGAACATAGTACAGTTGTGTACACTTACAATAAATGTAGTGTATTCACTGTTGCAGTCCTGGTTTCCTACCCTCCAGCCCCCTTGTCTCTCTCTCTCTCTCTCTCTCACTCCTTACAGGGCTATTGGTATTTACTTTTTACTGGTGGTGTTTTTCCACCTTAACTTAGCTCCCTATTTGGGGGCTCCTGACATTTGGGGCAAGAAAAACTGATGTTATGGCATTGGCTGCCTGTTTTTATAGCTCTGATGACCTGACATCAGTCCTGAAGCGACAGTAACCGATGCAGAAATACTAAGACTCTGGTATTCGGGGAGACTGAGGGCTACCCCTGGTAGGAAAACCCAAGTGTGAAGACTGCAACAGTAAATACACTTGAACATCTACATTTATGGTAAGTGTACCAACTGTACTTACTACTCCATTCTGCAGGAACAAAGCCTGTGGTTAGGCTATGATTGAAAAGGGTAATTAGTGGTGATGCTAGTTCATGTTTTAACCTGTTTAGAAGACAGCCTGGGATGTCATCAGGTCCCATAAAGCCTGTGTTTTATTTGCCTTGGACAGGACTTTGAGGACATGCAATTCAGATATGTAAGGTGGGAGGGGGACGTTTGAGGGAAGGTTTGTTGCAAGTTCAGAGGGGATAAGGGAGTGAAATTTTCACCAAATCTGTCTTCTGGCTGGTTTACTATCTCTGTGGGGTCAGTGTGTGTGATACCATTGGCCACTAGTGCTGCACATGCTTGGGTCCTACTCTTTAGATTATGTATGTAGCTGTAAAAGCCTTTATGTTTATCCTTGGCTGTACTTGCTAAGCTTCTTTCAAAGGAGCCCTTGGAGGATTTGGCAGTTTTTTTTTTTATTTGCCAATTGAGGCTGAGGAGGGCACTTTTCCATTGTTGGGACCTTGGCTTTGTTTAATTGGACACCTTTTTGCTCTTATTGTAAAGATTGTTGATGCTGGATGTCCACCATGGCAGTTTGTTTTTACTTGGGTGTCTGGCTTTGATTCTTTATGGTACAGCTGAGTTTATACATTTATGCAAGTGATTGTAGAGGGCTTTAGTGTAAGCTTCAGCATAGTTACCACTTCATCTTGGGGTGGGGCATGAAATGCATTATACCTACACCTAGAAGGGTATAGTTTGGCTTGGTGAAGTTTTTTAGTCCGAGTTCACCCTTTGTGAGTTCCAGTGTAAGTGCCAGCTCGGTGACTGATTTGTGATCAGTTTTCTGGTCAGTGTTGGAGGGAAGCTTTCTAGCTTATCAGTGGTAGTGATAAGCTTGTGGTAGCCTATCTACCACAAGAGGAGTGGTTTCTGGCCCAGAAATTGTAGCTTATTGGCCATTTGGGCAGTTTTTCCATCTCTTTCAACTTTTTGGATTAAAAGTCCACATTTGCGCTTGTTTCCCGCTTTTCCTGTATCCAGGACTGTTTGTAAGATTCTGAGCGGTGCCAAAGTCTGCTCTTCAGTTTTTCCATTAGATCTGCTAGTTCTCTCCTCTCCTACACTTTTACTAGCTTATTAGTTTAGCACTTTACCAGACTTCTTGTAGCAATTAATGTAGCTCACAAAAGTGCTACCAGTACTAAACATTCTACAAGGAAACAGCTGCAGTACTTGTTATTAATGCCCACCCTCCAGGCATGTCTAAAAGTCAGTTCCCTGTGCTTTCTGCTGTAAACCTGGTGAACTTGGGCATCCTGAGGCAATGTAGCAACTACCTCATGTACACGGACAACCCTCTCCTCTTAGCTCACAACACTCAGACTTGCGAGAGATGCACTTGTATATCGAAATTGGAAGCCACGCACTCTCCAGCCAAGACCGGAATAGCTGGTCAAGAGAAGGTCAACACACCACATAGAACACTTAGCCCTCCAGAACACACACCAACACTGCCTTCACATAAAAACACAAACCACACACCCACCTTCGCAGAGGCTGTCAGTAAAAATCTACCTAAACAGCAGAGACCTCCAAGGCAGAAATGCACTCGACCACCACAGTACAACACTAATCACGAGATGCATAAGTCTCCTAAACAGTGTGCTACTCAACCAAAGCTCCTAAGACAAAACAGCATGCCCAACACACTAGTCATAGGTGACTCGATAGTGAGGCACACTGATGTCCCACTCACTAGGTTTGAATAAGGAGAAAGTAACGGTAAGCTGCCTGTCAGTTGCCAGGATCAGCCAAATAATGCATGCACTCAGGTCCCTCAACAACGGGTACAAATATGACTGTCATTGTACATGCGAGTGTGAATGACCTGAGACGTACCTCCCTAGACTACATGAAAAGAGACATAGAGGAGCTCTTGGATTATGTAGCCCAGGCGGGTATGACCCTAGCCTGAGCAGCATCCCACCATCACCCAGAATGATACCACAGTACAAGCAGAAAATTATTGATTTTGACAATTGGCTAAGTTTTTGGTGCCATTCTAAGGGGATCCAGTATCTGTCTGTCTGGGATGACATGATTGACAGACCTCGTTGCTTTGCCAAAGATGGCGTGCATCTGTCACCCCTGGGCTTCCGGATACTGGCCAAGGGTCTTGCCACCCCATAGTGCCTTTTATAGGCGTTGTTCCAAAGACCAAAATTACCACTGTAATGGCGACAAACAAATGCAATATGAGGGTCATGCTGCTTAACGCTAGAAGTCTAAATCTCAAAATGCACTCGCTCGAAGCACTCCTTAAAATGGAGAATATCAACATCTGTGCTCTAACAGAGACCTGGTTCAAGGCAGCAGAAAGCACCCCTGCATTACCAGGCTATAACTCATTCCACACCTTTCGGCCCCAGAACTTGGACCGAAGCTCCAAAGACGGTGGTATTTCCATATTCATAAAGGATGCGCACACCTCTAGAATGGTAGCCCAACGTAATGCATCTGAGATGCTTTAGGTGCAGCTAACATTGGGTAAGACACCGATTCAGGTTGTAGCCTGCTATAGGCCCCAGCCATGTCCCAAGGCACTCACTCCACATTCCTAAGCACCCTGCAGAGCATTAGGATCCAACCTAACACACTCATACTGGGTGACTTCAACAACCCCTCCATTAACTGAGAAAACTATTCATGTACCAGTACACTTTTCCAATTTTTCCTGGAATTCATTAATTCCAATGCCCTGGACCAACTCGTTCTTACCCCCACTAGAGGTAGTAACATCCTTGACCTGGTCATTACTAACATGGGCGACCGTTGCTCTACATCAATAGTCAACTCTTCCCTGGTTAGATCCGAACACACACAAACTAATCACCTTGGAAATGCACATCCCTCCCACCAACCCCCCCCCCCCCCCAAAGGTAACCACCATGAAAAACTTCTCCAAAGCTAACCTTTGGGCTCCTAAAAACAGAGGTGGCATGGCACCCATGTAAATGGAGAATAGTTGCATGACCTCCAAATCGTGCACCAATGCATTGTACGAACAGACACACATGTATGGATGTCACCTTACCCAATAGAACCAAGACGCTGTCCTCCAAAAAAAGGAAGCCAATCTGGTGGTTCCCTGCCATCAACAAACTGTACAACAGAAGGAGGAAACTAATGCAGAATAAGGTAAAGTCCCAAGACTGGAAAAACTCCCTTATCAGCCTCAACAAAAAGTTGAGATCCCTCATCAAATCCTCTAAAGCTAGCTGTGAAAGCAGAATTGCAGCAGATAGTAAAGACAACCATAAGGCCTTCTGTAGTTATGTAAAGGATTTACTCTGAGCTACTGCACAAATGATACCTCCTATACTGAGCCAAAAGATATTGCCAATATACTGGCTGACAGATTCAGTGCCAGCTTTACCCCCCCCCCAAAAAAAAGGACCAGTCACAATACTGGTAGATTGCCAGGCACCCAGTGTTACTGCTGCACAGGTTAAAGCAGCACTGTCCAAGGCCAAGAATACAGATTCTGTGGGACCTGACAATATCCCTGGCTGTGTTCTACATGAACTAAAGAGTGAACTGGCACCTCACCTGTGTGCCCTGTAAAATCACAGCCTCACCTCAGGTTTTGTCCCTACCAAATGCCGCAGTGCTACAGTCATCCTTCTCCACAAGGGACGAGCGACTATAGGCCCTAGGAACTATCGCCTCATTAGCCTGATGAGTCTGATACACACAGCTATGGCACACATCATCATTGACCTAATAAACAAGGATATAGGGAATCTCCAAACTCTGGATCCTACACAGTTTGGTTTTGTGAAGGGTAGATCATGCCTGCTCAACTTGGTCGACCTCTTGGAGTCAGTCACTAGAGCTGTGGATGAAGGCAAGGTGGTTCATACAGCGTACCTTGATCTGGCCAAGGACTTTGATACCATTCCCCACTCAGAAATCATAGAAAAACTCACCTTGCTATGCATCAGCCCCTATATCACTAGATATGTTGTAGACTGGCTCACAGATAGAACTAACAGTGTGAAAGTAGCTGACTCCAAGTCAGACTGCAGACCAGTCATGAGTGGAGTCCCACAGGGTTTGGTCCTGTTTGGTATCTACTTCTCTGAAGTCCAGGCCAACACAAAGGGACTCTGGCTGACAAAGTTCGCAGATGATTGCAAGTTGCCAGCTAATTAACTTCCCAGGTGATGTTGACATCCTACAGAATGGGCCTCACTGAGACAAACGACTGGTGTCAGAACCATGTCCTTAAGCTCAATGCCAAAAAATGTCGTCATCCCCTTGGGAAAAACCCGGTTCCTTTGAATTACCACATCGATGGTAGCCCACTGAACACAGAAGGAGGTAATAAGAGGTCTGGGAACACAGGTTGACAGCAACCTTTCTCTTGACCACCACATTGCCACTGTGGTCAGAAAGTCCTATGTGGCACATCTCATTACTAAGGGTTTTGCATCCAGGAAGAAAATGGTCATTGTCTCTCTCTACTCTTCCCTCATTAGGCCAATTATTAAGTATAATGCCTCATTTGGCATATACCTCATTAGACACCTGCAGCAACTGGAGAGGCCACAAAAGTAACTCACAAAGAGTATCCTAGGCCTTAAACACTTGTCCTATATGGACAGACTCAAAAAACTCCAGCTATTCTCTCTCTCATGTCACCTACTTAGAGGTGATCTCTGCTTGACTTACAAAGCCATGTCTGACCCAACTCTGGTAGAAATACAACATCTAAAGAAATCCCAATCCCTCTGCACCACATGCTCCAGAGACCTCAACCTCATTACCACAATCAACAGAACATGCTGGAGGGACAGATTCATAACCCAGAGACTGCCCATGCTCTGGCACAGATTTCCCATAGATTTCAAGCAGAGCACCTCACTGGACCTCTTCAAGAGAAATCTTAATGAGTGAATGGGAAATAGAAAACTCACCCCGGGGATAACTCCAGTGGCTCTACTCAGCAGAGGCACTTGGAACTAAGGTTGGGTGGCACAATGCCAGGGTAACCCTATGAGCTAGGCTTGTAAAGGCTCCAGGGCCATTAGCCTACTACACACCTGTGAACCTATAATGAGGTTCTGACAGTTGCAGCAGTGCACCTGTTAGACATGTTGGCGAGTACCAGATTTATAATGTTTGTTGCTCTTGTTGGGGTATAGACACTTTGTTTCGGGGCATTTGAATTAACACGGTCAAGGAACTTTTGCACTAGTGAGTTAGAGTTGTCATAGGTTTTCCAGTTGGTCATGGTACAATTGAAATCTCCCTAACCAGTGTATTGGGTAAAATTCGGATCGTCTCCAGTTTGGACAAGTAGGCTTCATGGATGTTGTGACCCATGGAGGGTTATCTATAACTGACTATGACTTGAATGGGGTCTTACCGAATGTAACCTGGATCTGGAGTGACTCCATGGAGTTGTCCAGTCTAACTAGACAGGAATTTAATTTGTGTAATATAGATTGAAACACCACCTCCTTTGGTTTTCACACATTCATTTTGCAGTCTAAAGGTGTGGAAGGCATTGTAGCCTTGCAAGGTCAGGGTACTGTCTGAAGTCTTGAATCAGGTTTCTGTGGCTGCACAGATATTTACATCTAGTGATAGAGCTGATTCCAGGGAGTGCAGTTTTTCATTTAAGCTCCTAGCATTTAGAAACATGACACTTATTTTGTTCTGATTGGTTAATTTCACATTAGTAATGTTGTTTTTGAGACCTTGCCTAAAATAGGCACTGTGGGGGAGACAAGAGCCTTTACCAGCAGTCGAAAGCCTAGAGTGCCAGGTGGCAAAGGTGCGAGGTTTATCGACCATGGCTTCCTAGGTTGACAGGAACTGGATCCCCTTTGAATGACACCAAAAACTGAGCCAATTATTGAAGTCAGTCATTTTTTGTGTATACTGTGGCATCATTCTAGGTGAGAGTAGTATGCTGCTCAAGGCTAGGCACATACCTGCCCTGGGACACATACTCAGAGAGCTCAACCATGTCTCTCTCCATGTAGTCCAGTGAGGTAAATCTCAGGTCATTCACACCAGCATGAACTATGACAGAGTCACAACGGTACTTGTTGCTGAGAGACCCGAGTGCATGGGTGAGTTGAGTAATCCTGGCACTGGACAGGCAGCTGACCATGACTTTCTCATTGTCCGTCTTGGTGAGTGGGACATCTGTGTCTCATCATTGAGTCTCCAATGACAAGAAAACTTAGTTTTTGAGTGTTATGCCTTTTGGGCTTGGTGGGTGAGACACTGGTGTTACTATGTGTCATGGGAACTGTGGGGATAGTCTTACCTGTAACAGTCTTGTGTTTTGGGGATCTCTGGTGTTTCAGTATGTTTTTCAAGAGAACCTCCACGTATGTGGATTCACGTGTTTGATGCATACTCTGTGTATGAGTAGTGGTACTGTGTGCATATGTAGTGGTGGATGAGTTCACAACCTTCTCCGTGTTACTTTTTTGAGTGAGAGAGAGCATGCCTTCTATACTCTTGGTGTAAATACATCTCTCGCACTGTAATAGTGTGTGTTGTTAGCAGAGAGTTGTCTGTTTACATATGGCAATTGCTGCCCTGCCTCAAGAGAGCCAAGTTAACAAGATTGGCAGGAGAAACTAGTAGTCCATAATGCTAGGTTGAAGACTGTTTTCACTAAGGGTGGCTTTTCAAAATTGATCACAGAGGAGCTCAGTTGATGAATAGTTCTAACTGGGTTTTTGGGAAAATTTGTTGAATTTAATTGTCCAACTCTGGCGCACAGTTGTGCAGCAGTGAGTGGTGCTGCATGATACACAAACAAGCAGAAACCTGCTCAAATGCAAGGCCTAAGTACCAGAAGCTAAAAACTTGAAAAAATGCTCTAAAAAAAGGTTGAAAAGGACCAATGAGGATGCTTATTCCAAGCCCTAGACCAGCCTTCCCTTACCAGACAAGGTCCCAGTCAGTATAATTTTCTTATAAAACTGCAGATAGGCCCCTTCCAATCTAAGATCTTGGAAAACATGCTCAGAACAAACAAACCACTACAAACAGTTCTAAAAGCAGCAAGTCTGTATCTGGACTATGCTACAGCTAGTAGCTACCCGAGCTTCAGCAGGCAACACTAGAGAATGCTTGATAAAGCAGAAAAGTAACAGTGAGACACTTAAAAAAAACATTTATAACAGCAGAAAATCAACCAGGAGGCTCTAATGAATGTTTTAAATAGTTAACAGAGCAGTCATTTAAATATTGTTTGGCAGGAAAACAAGCAGAATAGATGGCTTTAAAACAGTGAAAAAAATACTAGTAAACCGTAAAAACAACAAAAAGGCTTTGTAAACAGTGAAAATAGTAGTAAAGTTCGATTTTACAGACACAGTAAAGCAGACAATTGCAGTACAACAGTGTCTCATGCTTCTCAGGCAATCTCTGACCTCCCCCTTTGTCTGTGGGGTTCTGCCTCTCAAGTGGATCATCACTTTATTAAATGTAGTTATAATGCAGCTGATGCTTCCTCTAGGGCCGTTGTCTTTGGTTCTGTTTTGAGGCATTACTCTTGGTTTTGTCTCCAGCTCTTACCTAATGAAATTAAGGCAAAATTCCTGGATGCTCCTCTTGATAAGAAGCTTTTTGGTTCTGCTGCTACTGCTAAGATTTTTAAGTCCCTCCAGGGTAAAGGCAAGGCCTTGCAGGAATTTAAACATATTTTTGTGTCTCCCCATTTCTAAGTTTCAGGGGAGTTATCCATCCAAATCTGCGTTTGTGTGTAGACACCCTCACCCTATTAAAGGTAAGAAGGGTTTTAGGAGGATACCTCCTGCCACGTGTACTCATACTCCTACTTCTCAGAAGCGTCCTTTTCAAGAAAAAACAAGTTCTGACAGTTTGGTTCTTCTTTCCCTGGGTCAGGTTCCTCTGTCCTTTCGTCTTTCATAGTCCCTTCTCAATTGGTTAAGGGTCACTTAAGACCTGGGTTTTGTCCATCATCTGGTAGGGATAGTTCATGATGTGGAAATCCCCTCCTCCTTTTCTGAGCATCCCTCAACCTCCTTGGGAACAGCTTCCTTCCTTTCTTTCCAGACCTGCTTCAGGGCCTTTTGGCCCAGGGCACCATTCAAGTCATGCTCACTGCGCAGGAGGGAAAAGAGTTTTATTCCGAATTTTTCTGGTTCCCAGAAAAGAAGGCACCTAGAGACGCATTCTGGATCTTAACTCATCACCTTTTTGGAGGTCCCTTCTTTTCAGATTTTGTCCCTTAAAACCATATTCCTTTTTCTCCAGAATTTCTTAGTACCCCTGGATCTAAACACTGATCATCCCCATTTCGGGAAGTTTTTACATTTCCTGGTTTCTTCCTTGCATTTTCAGTTCTCTGCTTTGCTTTTTGGCCTTTTTAAAGCCCAAGGATATTCACCAAATGCCTCACTCCTCTCACTGCTTTTTGTAGGATGGGGGGGGGGGGTTCAAATCTTTCCTTAGCTGGGTGACCTGCTTATTCATGCTTCATCCCCTGAGGGCTTGATTCAGTACCTCCAGTTTACGTTTTTTGGCTTTTACAATGGCTTGGATTTATCATAAACTTTCTGATGTCAATAATGGTTCCTTCTCGGGATCGTATATTTCTTGTTTGCAGGATCCAGACCATTCCCATGCTGGCTTCCCTGCTTTCACCCGAGACTCTCCCTGTAATCACTTTTCTCATTCCCTTCTTCCTTTGGCTTCAGTCACTGCCAAGGATTCTCTCAGCAGGATTAATGGCCTCCACCATTCCTATGCTGCCTCTAGCCAGAGTCCGTATGAGAAAACTACAGTTGTTCGTAAAGTCAGTATGGCTTAAACACTGTCATCCACTGGATTTTCTAGTTCCTTTCCTTTTTTTCCTCAAATTTGAGCTTCAGTTGTTGATTCATCAGCTTTCTCTCAGTCCTGGACTTCCTTTTCAACCCCCCAATCTGCTCTCAGATCTTTTCTCAGATGCCTCAGATAGGGAGTGGGGTGCTTCTGTTGCTTTCCTCAAAGTCCAGGGTCTCTGGCCTCCTCATAAGCAGTTAGATCACATGAACATAAAGGAGATGAGAGCTCTTCTTTTAACTCTTCACACTTTTCATTCCCTCTTTCTTTCAGGACCTCTCAAAATCTTCAGAGACAATACCATAATGATGTGTTATGTCAACAAACAAGGGGGACATGGTCCTATCTTCTTTGCAGGCTGGCTGTTTAGGTATTGGATCTAGCTGTCTAGTATCAAGTGACTCTTCAGGCTGGATACATTCCATAAAAGCAAAATAAAGTGGCAGACCCTCTGAGCAGGTCCAATAGACAGGCTTATGAATGGATGCTTCACAGTGGTGCATTTCTGGACATAGTCCATCAGTGGGGTACTCCACAGGTTGATGTTTTTGCCTTCCCTTTGAACAGACAACTTCCTCTTTTTTCGTCAGTCATAAGTCTTCTGGCTTCGAAGGTGGATTCTCTATCTTTTCATTGGAAGGAGATGTTTCTCTATGCCTTTCCTCCCCTTCCTCAGATTCCTTGAGTAAGACCAACAACACTATCCCAAAATATTGCTGGTGACTCCCTTTTGGTTCAGACAACATTTGTCCCCACCTACTTCACCTTGCCAGGAGCAGTCAACCACGTGTTATCTCACAGGGTGGACCTTCTCACACAAGACAAGGGATCTCTGATCCAGCCTCACTTGTCCACTCTTCAACTGACACTGTTAGTGATGGGGTTTTGATCCTTTTAGGCATCTTTTTCTGGGGACATGCTTAGTTCTATGGGAGGCCAGGAAACCCACTACCAGAAAATCAAGTGTGTCCAAATGGAAGAGATTTTCTGTCTGGTGCCTTTCTCACATCCAGGATCCATTTTCTGTGGGATCCCTCAGGTACTGTCTTTTGTGTGAATTACTCCATGCTGTATTAGCATATTCCTCTGTTAAATCTCACCTTTCAGCTGTTTCTGTTTGTCTGCCACTGACTCCTCTTGCCTTTAGGTTTGAGGTCAAACAATTTCTTAAAGGTGTCCTTAATATCATGACTCCTAGAAAGGCCTATTCCACCTTCCTGGGACCTCATTTTCCTTTTTGAAAAATTGACTCGGGCTTCTTTTGAGCCTACAGATTCAGTTTCCTTGCAACAGTGAATTTGGAAAAGACTTTTCTTCCTGTGACTCTTACTTCAGTTAAGAAAGTCTCTGAACTCCAGGCACTCATGTCCGTTTCTCCTTTCTTACTTTTTCATAGGGACATGGCATCTCTTCGTACTAATTCTTCTTTTATACCCAAAGTGGTTAATGAGTTGTCTCTTAATCAGTCTATTAATTTACCCTCCTTTTTTCCTTCTCCACAGTCTGCTAGTGAGAAGGTTCTTCACACTTTGGATTTGCATAGACAGCTCAGCTGTTATTTGGGTAAGACTAAGGCCATTCACAAATCTGAGCAACTTTTTGTTTTTTTTTTCATCCCAGATCTCTAGGTTTGGCTGTTACTGTGTAAACAGATCCTTCCTCCAGGATCTGTAATGCCATTTCTCTTTGTTATTTCTTTCATGGAACATGTTGATTTAGATTGCTCAGATGTAGGATGGGTCTTAGGTCCGTTTTCTTTGGCACTAAAAAGAAGCAGGAGTAAATTCCAAATAATTTTTGTTCAGTTAGGACGTCTTGGATGACTCTTTTTTGCAGTAATTTTTGATTTTCCAGTACTGCTTGCTCCCTCTGACCAGGTGGCATGTTGGGGAGTTTCTTTTGTTCCATTGGAGGTGGAAGGGAAAAGGCAATATAATAACCTCTGGATATTATGCTTAGCACCTGGGCATTTGTTGTCAGATTGGCACAGGCATCTAGGTACAAGGAACAGTGACCCCCCAATTGCTTTAAGAGGTGAACAGTTGGGTAGCACTTCAGGAACGCTGATAGGGCTTGTCAGAGAATGGTTCTTTGAAGCTCTGCCCTCCCTCTTCCCCGGTGTCTGAAGTGGCGTCTACAGTTGAAACTTCCTCCTGTGCCTCTGATGGAAAAGTCCCCGAGTCGATCCTGGTAAGAGCCTTGAGATTTTTAAAACCAAGTCTTCTTACCACCTCACTGATTTCTGGAGAAAGTGCATTGAGAGGCAGAAAACTTGATCCCAGTTGAAGACTGCATCTTTACTTCCTGCTCGGTGCAGGTAAGAGTCTCTTTGACAGATGGTTGTAACAAAGAGGAGCTATCGAAAGGGACATTGATAAAATGTGCCTTAAAGGGTTTTGCAGAGTCACAAAGCCTCATCCAGGCAAGCCTTCTGACTGCAATGTCTGGGCCAGCTGCCCTTGAGGTACCTTCTGCTGAATGGGAGATGAGCCTCATGGAAGAGTTGAACACAGAAGCAAGAGTAGACAATTGGGGGGATACTTTCTTGAAGTCCTCATCCATCTTGGTCTCTGCAAGAGAGTTGGACAGCTCCTTGACCAGTTCTCTCTGCAAACAAATGAAATGTGCCAAGTAATTTAGCAGTCTCAGTGTGAGAGTAGCTGAAGTGTAAATGCACTTATCATTATAAGTGATGTATAATCTTTGCAAGTGCAGTCATTTCAGTGGTGTCTGTGATGTATAATGTTTGCAACTAAAGTGGTGTCCATGTTTTGTTTTTCATTTATATAAATGTAAGATTTCCTATTGCATACCTGATAATTTAATAAAGATGTTTATTGGGGGAGAAAGTTTGTTCCTGTGGTCAGCGAGGGCTTGCGGGTTGAATCCGTCATAAATATGACAGTCTGACTGCAAATGATTTGGACCTAAACAATACACACACTTGCTATGGGCGTCAGAATGGGAGATCTTATGCTCACATTCCAAGCAGCGCTTGAAACCCATAGGCTTATCTGACACGGTATAAGAGAAAAAGGTTTTTAACTATGCCTGTAACATAACTATATATACAACAACCACAGCACAGTAATTACCACACTACAAAAAAAAACACAGCAAATACTCTGACAACTACGGATAACAAAACACACGAGAATAACTTTGTTGTATTTTTTTGTTTTTGTTTTGTTTAACTCTAAATGTAATAAAAAAGAAAAGTGGAAGGCAGAAATGCCAGCCGTGTGGAGGAAGGAAGGCTAAACACACAGACTAATCCCTAGCACCTGTAAAACATGAAGGAGGGGAGGAGGCTATAACAAACCATGCAAGAAATAAAGATAATAAAGAATAAATATAATAAGTCAAGAAAAACACTAGACTTATTGTAACCCAAGTCGAGACCAGGAATCTGCGTCATACCATCTAAGCGAAAAATTAGATCTGAGGAAGCTAGAGATAGTGAAACATTTAAGGGTAGAGAGAGGAGCTCGAGACTAGGATCCATATTTAAGAAATGTGGCCAAGTCAGATCTGTGACCCAACAGTGAGGAAGAATGAAAAGGACATCATCATATCTGCAGTTAATCTGATGCTGTGTAGTAGGTACCACATTCAAGAAGTCAACATGTTTGCAATGGGTTAGTAACATATGTTGAACAATATTTCAGAAGCTTGATAAAAACAAGAGAGTGAGAGTACACAAACCCTCAAAGATCACAGATTCCAAAACAAACACACTTCAGGCAAGGAAAACATACAGTGCTATATAGTAAAACTTGCACCTTCACAGTGATTTGTGTCTCATGACAGACTTCCCATATTATTTTGTATTCCCTGTTCTATTATCCAGTGTTCAGATCAAATGTATACCATGTTTTATGTACCCAGCCCAAACTACTAGGCGCCATATGCACATTTTTCACAGTACGACCAAACTTCACAGATGAGGTTTCTGTAAAGACTGCTAATATGGAGCTAGTAGATGACTCTACACATCTGAAAAATTAGTAAACTGATTACAATTTCACTACATACTAGCACCTTACAAAACAAGAACAGATAAACAGGAATATTCTTACTTTACTTTATACAGAGATAAGTGTGCTAACAAAAAAGGTTAACTTGAATAAAACTGATACTACAATTTTGGCAAGAAGAGCACCTCAGAAGCACATGTCTGCTTAGAGGTACCATCACATTTACATTATTAATATGCTTCATTTATGCTGAATGCTATGGGCAGGAAGGCTTCTCTATGTAGCTGTTTACATAGCCCACATTAAACAAGTACAGCTCTCTACAAAGAGTCACTCAGATAGAGAAAGATGTACAGACAGTAACCATGTGAGGTAACTTCTCATGAACCAGAAACATTGTACTTGGCAGATGTCCTTCAAGGATGCATCTGCAGTCCTTACAAATGGATTGTCCTGTCGTCAGGCAGCCCTTCGGTCGGCCGGATTCCAAAGTCTGGGTCCGGCTTCGGCTGGTGTCGCACTTCACCCGACGTCATCGCTGCAGTTTTTCGGGTATAAAGGCATCAGCCGATGCCATCTTCCTCAGTCTTTCTTGCCGCGTGGCGCCCGAAGCAGAAGCTGTTCGCAAGTGCCGGTCGGTCAGATCCAGAGATTACTACTACCGAATACTATTTCGAAGACTTCTAAAAAGCTAAGTACCCCGTTGGGGACTCTTTCTTGCCTCAGCCGATGTCAGAGAAAGTGAATAACTGTTTATCTTGTGGGAAACAAATACCTCATAAAGATTTCCACTCCTACTGCATACATTGTTTAGGCCCAGACCACGACGTAGCAGCTTGTTTAGCCTGTGCTTCTTTTAACCGACGGACGCTTAGACGTCGGTCGGAGTTTGCTGAACAGATTTTCGGCTCTGATTTTGCCTATATTATGCCGTCGGATCCTCCGACAACGCAAATTACCAAAAAACGCAAAGAAAAGGACCGACACTCGCGGTCCGCGGTTTTGGCCGAAACCGCGATTAAGCAAACCGCGAGTGTCTCGGTTTCGGACGAAACCGAGCAAGCGGTTCTTTCTTCAGCCGAAACCATGCCTTCTACCGAGGCCTCCTCTAACCTGGTAGAATCGGCTTCTGAAATCCAACCTTCTGTTGCGGTTTCTCAGGAATTATCAGACACTATTCCCCTGGATATTTCAACCCCTGCACATGGAGCTGCTAGGCCTCCTGCAGCCATGTCTATTAAGGCCTTTGCCAGGGCTAAAGCAGCCAAAGCTTCAAAAACGGTGCCTGCCAAACCCCCCTCACACAGGCCCAGCACCAGCTCCCATATGCTTTCTTTGGCTGAGGATCTCATTTCTTTAATTCGTGGATCACAGCCTCATCCAGACAGGACCTCTCACCCACCTCCAGAAAAGAGGCCTAGAGCAGAGCCCCCTGAGCCAGTATCCACAGATGATTCCTCTGATGACTCAGAACATACAGACCCTCCTGAGGCTCCTTATTCCCCTTACGAAGACTCTGATGCTGAAGAGTCCATTCCTTCAGCCTCTCCACCTGAGGAATTTGCCTTTGGGGAAACCTTGCATGCTATGAGGGAACAATTTCAGTGGCAGGGCCAAGATTTCTCAGACTCCAGAAAAAGGCTTAGAACCTTTCTACATTTGCCACAACATAGGCCTTTAGCTATACCTCCAGTTCTTTCTGTTGTAGATGATGCATTTAATGATGCTTGCACTGCTCCTGATTCATTACCTCCGGCTCCTGCTAAGCCCGATAGGTTCTACAGGGTCCCGGACACTCATCACCATTTATACAAGGCTCCTTTTGCAGATCCAGAGACTATCTCCCAGGGCCCTAAAGCTGTAGCAGCTACTTCTACTAAAAAAAACCCTCCCCTCTGAAAGGGAATCCAGGTCCTTAGAGAGATGGGGTAAAAAAGTTTACACCTCTGCTACTTTGTCAGCTAGGGCTTTGAACTGCCAATTTCATATGATTCAATATCAAGAGTTTATGCTTGACCAGTTAACTAAAAAGCTGTCCTCTGAAGAATCTTTAGATAAAAAATATGTTCAGGAAATGGTACATAACATACAGCAGGTTAGTAACCATTCTTTAAAATGTGGCTATGATGCACTGGAGGCTTCCTTTAGATCAGCCATGACTGGCACAGTTATCAGGAGACATGCATGGTTGAAAGAACAGGCATTACCAGACCATGTCAAATCAAAGCTTTTAGATGCACCCATGGACAAGGTCAATTTATTTGGTTCCCCTGCACAGCAGGTACTAAAAAAGATGGAAGAGAAGGCGAAATCTGTACAAACAGTGAAAGATTTCTTACAGGTTCAACCTCCAAGGTTTAGCAGGAACTGGCCTTCCAAGAATTGGTCCTTTCCGGACTCCTCTAAGACACAGAGAGGCAGGAATAGGCGTTCTAGAGGCAGAAACCAATCCAGGGGTGCCTACAGGGACGCCAGTGGCAAGGTAACAACCAGCGAGGCACGGACGCAGCCACCACCACTACAACAACTCAATCACAGTGACTTGGCAGTGGCACCGCCTACCAGGGAACAACTAGAAGCACCCTTAGGCGGAAAGCTATCCTTATTTTCAAAGAACTGGCATTGCATCACAAGGGAAAAATGGATTTTGCAAACTATAGACCAAGGTTACAGGTTCCATTTCCATACTCTACCAGGAAGAGAGGAATGCCAAACCTACCACCTACTCAAAGGGCAGAAGCTCTAAAGCAAATATCTCAACTATTAAGAATGAGAGCTGTGGAAAAGGTACCATCTATGGAGCAAGGAAAGGGATTTTACTCCAGACTCTTCCTGGTACCAAGAAAAGAAAACAAATGGAGGCCTATTCTAGACCTGTCCGCTTTAAACACATTCCTCATTGTTCCAAAATTCAAAATGCTGACCCTACAGCAGCTTCTTCCCATGCTGGGCAAGGAGTCTTGGCTGGTAACTCTAGATCTCAAGGAGGCATACCTGCACGTCCCCATACGACCAATTTGCAGAAGATACCTCAGATTTCTTGCAGGATCAGAGCATTATCAATTCTCAGCATTGCCCTTTGGCTTATCTACTGCCCAGAGTGTTCACGAAATGCCTGGCATCAGTAATTGCTCATTGCAGACTTCAGGGATCCAAATTTATCCCTACCTGGACGACTGCCTGATACAAGCAGACAACAAAAGCAAGCTAACAGAAGACTTACAAAGAGTCATTTACCTGCTGCAAGCCCTGGGATATACAGTCAATATAAAAAAGTCAAGGCTGATTCCATCCCAAAGAATAACCTTTCTGGGTGCAGAGCTGGACACATCAAAACAAATGGCATTCCTAACTGCAGAAAAGAAAGAGCAACTACCTCTCTACTTCTTGGCATTAACAAAGCAGAACCATCTAACTGCAAGAAAAGTACTACAAGCCCTAGGCTTCATGGCATCCTGCATAATTCTGGTCCCTCATGCCAGACTGCATATGAGAAAGCTACAGTGGTACCTAAAGAATTTGTGGTCCCAACACAAGCACAGCCTAGAAACCAAAATTCCAATAATCCCATGCCTGAAGCAAGAGTTCCTATGGTGGGCTCAGGCCTGCCAATCAAACACAGGATTGCCCTTCTGCAACAGTCAACCAAGCCAAACCATCACGACAGATGCCTCAGACCTCGGTTGGGGGGCACACATGCTGGGCAAGTGCATACAAGGCTTATGGACTCAAGACCAGCTGCCTGCACATAAATCTAAAGGAAATGCTGGCAGTAAAATTGGCAATCCAGTCATTCAGACCATTTCTCCAAGAAGGTCAGTTGATGATAAGGACAGACAACACCACAGTTATGTGGTACATCAACAAACAGGGAGGCACACATTCATATCCTCTATGCCAGCTGGCACTGGACCTATGGGATGTGGCTCTGAGCTACAACATTCAGTTACAAGCAATTTTTGTACCGGGAAAAGAAAACATTCTAGCAGACATATTAAGCAGAAGTACCACAGATGCCCACGAATGGATGCTGCATCCGGACATCTTCAAAGCCATCACAACAGAATGGGGATTACCACAAATAGACTTATTTGCATCCCCACTCAATCACCAGCTAAAGAAATTCTGCACAAGGATGTACCACCCACTTGCTTGGAAGGTGGACTCCCTATCTTTCAGTTGGAAAAACCTGACAGCATACGCATTCCCACCACTTCCTTTGATGCACAAGGTGCTTCTGAAGATCAAAGAGGAACGTCCAAGGATCATTCTGATAGCTCCAGACTGCCCAAGACAACATTGGTACCCATTGCTGAGGAGCATGTCTCGGGAACAAATATGGACACTACCCTTGATCCCATTACTGTTAACACAGAACAACTACAACATCCTGCATCCAAACCTGAAAACTCTGCAGCTAACTGCCTGGAACATTACATAAGAGCAATTAACCCAAATTTATCCCAAAGGGTTAAAGACATAATCCTGGAGGCTCGTAGACCTTCAACAAGAAAGAATTATGCAGCAAAATGGAAAAGATATCTCATTTGGAGTACTGCAAAGGGAAAAGATGTGACACTGGTAAACATAGCCAACATCCTGGAGTACTTGCAGAGCTCTTCCATACAGGCCTGTCCTATTCTTCCATCAAGATACATGCATCAGCTATTTCAGCAGAATACAGCTTGGATCCTCCTGTCTTCTCTCATCCTCTGCTCAGACAGTTTCTGAGAGGAATTAAAAATGTAAAACCTCCCAGGAAACCACCATTGCCAGCATGGGACTTGAACTTTGTGCTGGAAAAACTGACCAGCTTCTGGTAGCATATGCAACAGGAAAGGAAGGAAAACCAATTTCAAAACAGACAATCTCCAAATGGATAGGAAATTGCATTAGATTTTGTTACTCCTACCATGGAAAGAAAACTCCAGAGAACATCAGGCCTCACTCCACAAGGGCTACAGCCACTACCACAGCTTTCTTACGAGGAGTGGCTACCAAGGACATTATAGAGGCTGCTACTTGGACCTCCGTGCATACATTTGCCAAGCATTACAATTTACCTTTATACTCTAGATCCCGAGCAGGTTTTGCCACTGCTGTTTTGCAAGGGATCCTAACTACACCATAATCTCTACTCTTTTCCTCCTCCCTAGTTTAGCTATGGTATTCTACCCATTTGTAAGGACTGCAGATGCATCCTTGAAGGACATAGTACAGTTTTGTACCTACCATAAATGTAGATGTCCGATAGGAATGCATCTGCAGTCAGGATTACCCACCCACCTCCCCTCTGAGGTACTCCTAGGGTATTTGCCATCCTTCAGCTAGCTTGGGGATCTATTATGGTGTATTTGTTTGTATATATGTACATACATGCTTATTTTATGTGTTTGCTCTCTACTATTTGGAAACATTGGCATTTATCCAAATTTAGCCATCCAAGAGGGCACCTGGCATCTGGGGCAAGAAACACTGAGGAAGATGGCGTCGGCTGATGCCTTTATACCCGAAAAACTGCAGCGATGACGTCGGGTGAAGTGCGACACCAGCCGAAGCCGGACCCAGACTTTGGAATCCGGCCGACCGAAGGGCTGCCTGACGACAGGACAACCCATTTGTAAGGACTGCAGATGCATTCCTATCGGACATCTACATTTATGGTAGGTACAAAACTGTACTTTTGTCTGTTTATAACAGACACCATACATTTCCCTCTTTTTTTTTCTTACATGGAGAGCTACTTGTGATGATTCCTGTTTGGATTACTAGAAACCTATATTTACATGATCACATATTTTAAGTGAATCCCAATGCACAGCTGATTTGTGGGTCCCATTACTGAATGAGCCAAAGTTGCTGCTGATTATGCTCTTTCTGCTGTGGTGTACAAGGATCAGCTGTCTGGAAGAGGGAAATGCCCCATTTCATTGAAGAGTTTTTTTTTAGGAAGACCTGATTGCCGACTTCAAATGCCGGAGAGGAATCCAGGAGACTGGGATGACGTCATCAGGAGGATGCCTGAAGACTTATGACACTGGTGCATGCAGATTGCAGTTCAGCCACTGCCTAATTTCAGCAAGCATAACTTTTCCTGGTGTTCATTTTCCTTCTGATGCAATCTTCTCCAATTCTCTGTACTGTGTTGCTCTTTCTTAGCAAGTATACTTGTTGCATTACTGGGTTTACAGTCTGTACTTATATATGCTGCTTTAAAGTACAAACTGCCCAAAGAGGCCTGTACTGTGTTACCATTACACAGCTAGATTCAAGATACGTAAAACACAGGAATGATAATATGGCTGCATACTGAACAGGTTAATCTGAGCTCTCCCTACTTGAAAAATAAAACTTAAAAAAAAAAAAGCCAGTGAAACTCTCAGTTTGGGTAAAATTCAACTGCCGGTTAGTAATTATACTGCCTGGAAGACAGCAAAGCAGAAATCTGAAAAACCTGAGAGAAATTCAACCAGAAAAGGAGAAGAGAAAACTCTGGCTGGAAAGAGTCCTGTGGCTGTTCATCAAAAAGCAGTTCAAGTCTCAGCTTTGGTAACTAGGGTTGTCAACTTTTGTTTTGGCTAAAACCGGAGAAAGGCCACACCCCTCGCATCACCCCGTAACCCTACCCATTTCTGCTTTACCGTTCACATTCACTCATTTGTGATGTCTTTATTTCATCTGCTGATGGGGAACACCCTCTTTTTCTGTTCCCTCATGCCTGCTTTCTGCTGTTTTACTATGCTTTTCTGAAAAAAAGCATAGTAAATCTACCAATTTAACAAATTCAGATAGTCTGTTTCTTTTTTGAAATAGAATACTGGAGTTTGTACAGTGTTTTCCAGACAATCGGTTTGATTTCTGGATAGTCCGGAGAAAAAAGTGGAGAGGTGGTAACCCTATTAGTAAAGGAGATGGCTTCCAGTAAAATAGAAGAAAAATAAATCAAATTATCTCAGAGGTGTTTAAAATAAATGAAATACTGAAGGAATATATCAAGACACACAGCACACACAAAGAAATAGAAGGTAGAAAAATAGAAGAAGCTTTAACTAGCTATTCAGTTAATGCATTTGAATGCTTTCTTCTGCAATAAGACCCACAAATAATAGTGAAGAGCTAAGATGCCTAGCTATATACACCATTAAATAAATAGAAAGTACAGTTGTGCAAAGTCTTACCACAACAGTCAGTGTTCTCCTTTTCACTGTTGCAGTATCCTTTCCAAAAGGGATTCCCTGCCAAGTGCAACCTAATGTCCGGCCAGTATACAAAAGCCTTAGGATTTTATAAACATTTTATGTCATATGTATGCTGCCCGATTAAGGTGTAGGGCATAAAGGTGACGTACAGACATAGAAACTTCAGAACTGAAAAGACCCAGGAGGAACAATATTCCTAGGATCTAGGAGGATCATGTGCTTCCAGGAGGAGGAGAAAAAAGAAAACTCTAGGCCAGGAAGACAGAAGGAAAAGTACAAAGCAGACTGGGAAGGAAAGGAGGGTACGAATACTGCACCAGTGAAGAGAAGGACATATAGTGTTATGGTAAGATTTTACACACCTATAATATGTCCTTCCGTATCACTGTTGCAGTATTCTTTATAAAAGGGAGAGTACAAAAGCCCAAGAAGAAACTTTGAAGGAGGAAGGCAAAAAGGACCCTCTAGAAACCCATGCAGAATAGCTTTGACAAAGCCAGCTGTAGCTCTGGAAACATCCAATTCGTAATGCTTAATGAAGGTGTGGACAGATGTCTATGTAGCAACCTCAAGGATGGACTTGATATCCAATCCTTTGAAAAAAGCACCAGAGGAAGCAACAGCTCTAGTAGATTTAGAAGTTATGTACTTACAATTACTTGGCATCTGTGTTGTCCATTTTCATTCTTCCTCACCTTCTCTCCCAGTTGTCCCCTATTCTATTAGTCCTTAAAGACCTATTGGATTTATGGGAACCTTTATGTTCCTGGTTTGAGCCTCTGATTTCCTTCTATCTGTTATGTCTCTTTATTCAGTAGACAGTAGGGCAGCGAACTTGATCTGCGGCCAAGTCAGATCAGGGGGTCAGATACATGAACCAAAAGTGAAGAATAATGAAAATGGACAACATAAATGCCAAGGTATGGTAAGTACATAACTTCCAATTTACCGAAGATTGAGGTGCTGCTTGAGGTAGTACACTAGTGTGGCATGGGCCTAGACTGGGGTCGTGAATGGGTCCACAGGGATTGCCTTTGTGAAAACATAATCCTTAGAGTGAATACAGCTGGTGGCTGTGGGCACAAAGTGCAGGCATGCTGTGGCAATGTCACAGACGTACAGGAATAGACAGTGGTGTGCAAGGGATGTTGAAGCTATGAGGTGTGTCATAGGCAATGATTGTCCACTAACACCTTTGACTTGAGGTCAAGGAGTTCACAAAGGTTTGACATTTATTATTAGTTTTCATTTGATGATATTAATAGGTTGCCGTGCATGTTTATTCTGAATTACAGTATTAAAATTGTTTGCTGTCCTGCAGGACTGGATGCCTCTGTATGTTGGATAAGTCTGTGAAACTAGACAGGTTGCATGTGCACATCATACCTGTTCTGTGTCTGTAGTCTCTGTACTTACATTTGTTTGTTTTAGAACTGCTGTGTATGTTTCAAATGGTCATCATAGGTTATTCTAACACAGTCTAGTAGATGTATTTCATGTAGATGTCATATGATTCTGGCATGTAGTGTGTTGTGGTTTTAACCCCATGAGCAGGTAGATACCATATTTTAGACACATCTAGGGCACATAAAACCATTGTGGCTGCTATTAGTACTGAATTAAGTGGTTTATTTGTACACCGAAGGCTGCCTAGGTGAGTGTATGTTTTTCATGACCATTTGGGATGGGTGGGGTAGTAGTCCTTCTAGGGCATGATTCGTTCTACACATGATAGTGTTATAACAGAGACACCAGTATCCCAACTGATACATATGAAACTCACACACATTACAGGACAAAGGACTGCAGCAGAACTTGCAGACTGTGTTGCCAGTGGGGCGTAGTCTGCTGATGAGTCATATAACAACCGATCACCCTATCACATTTTGTAGAAAAAGGTCCACCTACAAGAGAGGGGCAGCTGGTAGTTGCAGGGGGATTGGAGATAAGGCAGTGATAATCTCTGAGCCCAGGATGTGTGTGCAAATAATGCATGCTTAGTCTTTATTAGTATGCATGCTAGTGCAATAAATTCAGTACCTACAGGAGTGCATCATGGGTTAATCTACCTACTAATACCAGCGGTGTGACAAGTATATAATGGCTCCTATATATTATGATGCTGAAAGATGCCACTTTGAACATATTTAGGTTGTGGAATGGATGATGTCTGCATGTGTGTGCCTGTAAACCTAACAGGTAATTTTTCGCAGCAGCAGCTAACAGTATTGAAAAGTAGTTCTTGAGGTAACATATGCGTGCCATGCTCAGTAGAGACATAGAATAGCTGTGGATGACTGTGGTTAAGTTAGATAGTGACCCTCGTTGTCATCTTAAAGATATACCACTGTGCAGACCGTGGGCAGTAGTTTTGTTGCTTAACAGTCTATTTCAAATGTGTAGTGCTGTGACAGACCAGTTGTCAGTGCTTTTTTATTGTGTATATTTAACCATGTAGTCTAGAACATATAGCTGTGCTGTGGCCTGTAATGCATCCTCTTGTCCTGGTAATGGAAATGCTTCTTCTGAGGATGTTCAGGATTAGCCATCGTGTACGTTGATACTCTGAGATCTTACCATGTCTGTTATTATTACATGACATAAGATACTTTTATGTCATTTGGCATGGCCCCATTTCCATCCTTGAGTTTGTAGTAATGCATCCTGTGCGTATCTTGGTGCCTTTGCAAAGGATGACATTTGCAGCAAAACACAGAACAGAAAAATTGTATAAAGTCTGAGGGAATAAACATTCCTATGCAAATACTCTCAACATCAAAATAATAGACATATCCTTCTTAAAAGTCCTGTGTTTTCCTTTTGGAATCTTACTAAGTATCCTTTTGAATTGATATTCTCCTTACCCGTGATGTTTTTACATTTTTTTGTTGCTGGCTGTCATTCCATCCAGCTTTGGGGGGATGATTGGTGGTGGCTGATATTCACGTGGTTAGGGACTCGGATGTTTGTACAACTTTTTGTTAAGGCAGGGCTTTACTTGAAATAATACATTTTTTCCACAAAAATTGTTTGGCATTGTTTTTATTTACATGACTCTTTAGAAATTTAAAGAAAGGATTTTACATAGCGTGGAACCCTGTATGTGTTTATGCCATACATTTTTAGAAAATACTTTAGTCAAATCAGTATTTTGCTTGTTTTGTTTAAAATATGTTGGATGCTGCATTATTATCTCTGAACTAGGCCTTTGTTAGTAAACAGAATGTTAACTTTCCTCTGTTCACATTAAAAGAAATGATGTATTGGGTGGTGAAAGAAGAGAGTTTACATGTGGTTTAATGAGGTCTTATTGTACAAAGTCTGGACATTAGTTTCACCCAGTCTTGTGAGATGTAGTTAAGTAGTTGTGGAAACCTGGTATAGTGCCAGGCTGTGACACAAAAGCTTCTGTAATGCTGGATATGTTAGCACCATATAAGTGGCGGTGTAACTATTTATATAAAAACTCGGGGACTTCTGATGAGATACTTTGATTCAAACATACAGATGCCGTCCCATTGGAGTATGTCCCTTCTTAGAGGGTACACCACCATATCTCATCAATTTAATGCTCGTATTGCTTTTGACAGATACTCCCCCCAAAAAAATAAAATAAAAAAAAAAATCCTTCAGAAGTGATCCTTTAACTCCTTTTGCTTTTATACATTACCTGCCCTCCCAAAAATACCTACATTCTGTATCTGTCTCCTTGAGCAGAAATGAAAAACAGAGCAGCCACACTGATATTTTTCAACTTACTGCTGTTAGATTGACATGCACACTGCCCCAGAAAATTAATTATTTTTATTTGAGTGATCATATAACAACTCTGTCCTTTCACATACAGTGTGCTTTCCTCATCGCAGAAATGACATCCAACTTGTGTGTACATTGCTCTTGTTTGACTTTGAAAGAAAGTGAAAGAAACAATTACCACAATTGTTTATTTCATCCTGTTTCTCTTTCTCACACATACACACTTTCACACATACCCCTCCTCCGACTATGTCACTGATTGCTTTGGAAGATTCTTGTATTTAGCCTTTGCTTTCATATACAGCCTACTCCCAAAGCAAAAGTTACTTTATGTTCACTTTTTTGTTCTGGGTTGTGAAGAAAGTGATGAGTATAGTGGCCTTGGTAAAGAATTTAATCTTTTTGTTCACAGAAACACACACTACGTTTAGTCTGTATAGATCACATAACTGTCCTATGTTTTTATGCATTAATGCAAAAATTAGTTACCTTATGGGTACTCCTCTGATAAGTTTTGTTGATAGTTAAAAAAAAAAAAAAAAAGTATATATCTCAGTAATGTATTTCAAGTTGTGGTTCTCGAACACTAGGTGCTGTTTCCCCCACCAAGCCATAGCATTAATCACTTTATTGTAATCAGCCTAACCATCCTTTGTTTATAGCATATTCTGTGGAAGAAGCCAGTCATCTGATGTGTGGCTATTGTGGCTGTGGCTGCTATTTTGCACCCTTTTGGCAGTGCATTTCCACATGACTCTGTGCAATACCCACCTCTGTATTGATTGCCATAAAGTTTAATTAGCCAAAAAAAAAAAAAGAGAAAGTAAAATAAAACAAAATACACGTATATTGTGATGTGGGTAGTATGTTATTTTGCAACTGCTCACATATCTTTCTGGTTTACTGCCAGAAAAGTAAAAGTAAAATGATCATAGCAATATGTTTCAGCCTGTAGCTTTCGGACACTATACTTTGTCCCCATTCCCAACTAGCTACTAAAATTGTCATTTTGTTGTGATTAGTATAATTGTTCTCCAGAGAGCCACTTATGGTGATCACTTGTGATGTGAGATTACCAAAAATGGTAAAAAAGAAAAATAGCCACAGCAATGTAATTCATGATATTTCTACAGAACACCCCAGTTGTGCATAATTTGCAGTGAAATTAAGCAATTAAAATTGTATTTTGTTGTAGGCATTGTCTGCTGTTACCACTGTCCATTTGTCTGTCTGGTTTCCTAACAGAAAAAAAAAAAACATACCTGCAGGAAAAACCCATCCCAGGGGATGAGAGTATCTGTAGCTCCCAGTATATATTTCTAGTCATACAAGTAGAGATTTCCAGGAATATACTGAGATCAGTTGTTACATAGGCATGCTCCACATATATTTTTTAATATGCACCTTGAATAAGAGACCACAAAAAGTCGCAAATGTTTTTATTATGAAACGTTAAGCGCTTTCACCCAGGAATCTCCCGAGCTTCTTTAGAACAAAATGTATACAAAATCACGATTATAAAATAAATATAATCATTACTGAGCCAATCAACCAACTCTTTCAATAAAAAAGAACCACCCACTTAACCTTTCATGTTATAGAACTGCTCTATACGAATATAAATAATCATTAAAATAATCAAAAAAACATAATTTAAAAACCTGTGACAAGTATGCATAATGTTTAATAAAAGAAAAACCTTGACCGGGTTTTTACAAATGCGTTTCAGACTTTATTCTGTGTTGAAGACCTGACTAATAAAATACAATAAACTAAAAAAGACAAGAGCATTTACAGCTTAGCTACCCTTAATCTGAGAACACTGTTTATGCTTAAATACTCATTTAAACCTGGGTTCCTTGCTGCATCCAATTGTAACTCGCAAAAAAGTTCCTTTTGCTCAAGTTTAGCCTCCCAAGGTCCTCCCCTTGGATCCTATGTAACCTAAAATTTAAATTTACTGCTTTCACATTTTTTTTGGTGTCTGTACAAAGCATTAATATCCTTTTGCTGTGCCATGTCGTATACGTGTTCATATATGCGTTTCCTTAAAGGTTTCTCCATCTTACCTATATAAAACTAGGTCATTGTTCACAAGTAGCAATGTAAATAATCCCTTTACTGTTGCAATTATAATGTAGGTCACGGTGGTGCAGCGGGTAGCGTTGTCACCTCACAGCAAGAGGTTTTCCTGTTCAAGTCTTGGCTGGAGCGCCTTCTGTGTGGAGTCTGCTTGTCCTCACTGCTGTCGAGTGACATTTAAAGACATGCAGGTAGGTGCGTGCGTGAATGGGTGTGCCTTCTTTGAAGGTTGGGCGTCGGGCTGGCAACTCGGCACCGTAAAAATCCACTGCCAATCATTAGCGGACCGAAGTTCCGCTCTGGTGACCCCTAACTTGGAAAAGCCGAAAGACACAAAACTGTTGCAATTATAATGTCCTTTGGCCATCAAATGTAATTTCCTCGCTAGTAAAAACAAGTTTTCCGTATGCATCATATAAAGACACTGGTTACAAAATCCATATTTGTATGTCCCTAGTTTTTTATTGTTTCTATCTGTCTGCTGTTTGATTAAACCCTGTCTCTCAAACATTTCTTTTAAATTTACATCCCTTATCCTAATAAATGTTGGAAGTGGGGGGATGAATTTGCTGATATCAGGGTTAATTGTCAGAACTTTCCAATATTTTCTGACTATATTTTCAACCTCTTTTGAAAGGGATGAAAGTGTGTATAAAAGCATGTTTATACGATTCATCTATCTCTTTCATACTATTTGTTGTGTTGTTACCTTTACCCAAAATGGGTTTAAATTTGCCCTCTACCTTGTACCACCTCCATGAAAATGGTCTATTAAAGTTACATAGGTAGGTACTAGGCTATCGGCCCAAGGGCCTAAGTAAGCCTAGCTAACAAATTTCCCTGGCTTACGCCACCCAAGAAAGTTAATTTCCTGTGCCCCTGTCGAGCAGAGCTACAGAAGTGATCCCCAGGGTGTATTTCCTTTTTCCCATCCACTCATCAAGATTTTTCTTGAAGAGTGCTAATGAGGAACTTTGCTTGACATAGATGGATAGCTTGTTCTAGAGTATAGAAAGTCTCTTGGACAGGAATCTATCCCTCCAGCATGTCCTGTTTATTGAGGTGCCAAGGTTTAGGTCCCTAGAGCATGTAGCTCTGAGGGATTGGGATTTCTTTAGGTGTAGCATGTTCAACAGCTCTGGGTTTAACATAGCTTTATATGTCAGGCAGAGATCTCCTCGGAGTAGGCGATATGCTATAGAGTAAAGCTGGAGTTTTTTGAGATGTTCAAAGTAGGGCATCTGTTTGAGGCCAGTAATCCTCTTTGTGAGGTACTTCTGTGGCCTTTCCAGCTGCTGGAGATGTCTTGTTAGGTACATTCCAAAAGGGGTGTTGTACTCTATAATGGGTCTAATGAGTGCCGGGTAGAGGGGAACAATGACCTCTTTTTTCCTGGATGAGAACCCTTTTGTGATGAGGTGTGCCACATAGAAGGATTTCCTGACCTGCACCTTCCGTGGTTTTGTTTATTGGTTTTACTATTTTCGGATGGATACCCAGTTGGCTGGTATTATGGACAGTGGCACCAAAGGAGCTGAGATGGGAGAGCTTCGGAAGCTCATAGGACAGTTGACACAGCTTGTTGGGCTGCTTACGCCCGTTAGCCAATCCATGGCTTCGCTGTTATCGTCACTTCCTTTGCCGGGCAATCAGGAACTGTTCAGGCGTTCTGCTTCGCATGAAGGAATGGCCGTTTGTAATGAAGGAGACATGCGAGAGAGTAATACAATAAATGGTACATATTCAGGGAGCTTGGATGGATTTCCTAACATTATTTTAGACAAAAGAAGGGAGAAACATTCCCTTGAACATATGGGTTTGCCAAATGAAGGAGACAGCAATGTTTTGTTACCAAGTACAGAGAGACAATTAAGAGATGTTTTAAATGTTAAATTTGATTTTGGAAAGAAGTTTATTAACACTGCAACTAACGGAACATATGTTCAAATGCTAGAGGACTTGGACTACTATTTATACAAATACAAAATGTTTGAAATGGACAACACATATTTGAAACATTGTCTGAATTTAAATATAATGCCCAAGGGCCTTAGAATTTGTAATATCCCAATAATGTTGTAGATGGTACTGAATTTTATCACCAGTTAATTACTGCATTTGACAGTTGTGGCTTTGAGATAATGAGGGCTATTATTAAAAATAATGAATGTGAAATGGAGAAATTATACACTTATGTAGAGCATACCAACAAGAGCATTGTTAATGATTTATTATTTACATTAGAAGAAGAGAAGGGAAAGTATTATAAGTGGTTAAAAACTTGGAAGTTAAATGTGTTGAAGTACAAAACTGGAAGATAGGTAAAATAGAGATTTAAATGAGTATAAGACCAGGACACAATATCCTAAACCCAGATTATGGGGAAAAAGAGCTACAGTATACCAAGATAAAGATATGCAAAGTAGTACAGAAAATGAGGTTCCTGTTTACAATGGAAATGAATTAGATTCTTGTGAGTTTCCTCCACTTCGAAGGTCTAAAAGATTAATATACAAAGACCCAGCTAATTATGGTCCAAAAAACTACAAAGGGAGGGAATGGAGGCCGCAGGGAAGGAAACAACAAATGTGGAACCATTAATAACTAGAGCAAATGAAGGTGTTAAGTTGACGTACAAAGACTTCAATATTTTTAACTATTCTAGTACTGTTGTGACAAAATCTTTTTTTGATTTATTTTCAAAAGGTTTTGGATTTATACCTAAGCAGAAAACCAACATTTTTAAACTGTTAGTGGATATCAAATTATTTATTAGAAAGAAAAATTTGGAATTGTTTTTCTAATGGTAAAAATATCATTTTTAGAGAAGAAAAATGAATGCGCAAAAGTATATTTAATCCTCCTTTGCACCCCCAGTTAAAAAATTTTGAACTGGTACTAGAAAACGAGTTAAGGAAGTCCTTGAGGCGATATAATATGCAACCCAACCTGACCTTGGCAGAACAGGAAATTCTTAGAGACTTGAGTAACAACAAAAATCTTAGAGTTATGAAACCTGACAAGGGAGGGTGGGTTTTATTGATGGACTACATTACTTATGAAAGTAAAATGCTTGAAATTTTAAGTGACTCAACCAAGCACACTAGGATGTCCATTAATGAAATTAATGTGGCATATAAAAATATATATGTTTCATTGAATGATTTATTAATGGAAGGGTTGATTGATTTAGACACTTAGAATTTTTTTACACGTAGAGAAGCCCAAGGTACCCTCCATCTCTGGCATCCCAAAGGGTACACAAGGATGTCAATGCTCCACCTTTAAGACCCATAGTTTCTGCAGAAGGTTCAGTGACTGCACCTTTGGCAAAATATATTGACAAAAAGGTGAAGAAACTAGTGATGAATAACACTAATATACTGCAAGACTCTTGGGACTTTCTGAGAGGGTTAAATAACACCTTATGTACAGACAAAACAGTATTTGGTACCTTGGATGTCATAGATTTATTTACAAGTATACCACATGATATATGCTTAGAGTGGTTTGAGGAAATGTTGGTTGGTTTCAGTGAAATCACAAATAATGAATTTAGAACAGTCTTAGTGTTAATGGAAATGGTGTTGAAGAACAATTTTATTTTTTTGAAGGAGAATATTTCAAGCAGACTAGAGGGATTGCTATGGGTGCACATTGTGTACCTACATATGCTAGCGTTATAATGGCCTACTGGGAAAATAAATATATATTAACTTCAGTTTTTAATAGCAAGTGGATTTTTTATGGCAGATTTCTAGATGATTTGTGTTTTTTATGGCAAGGAAATGAAGATGATTTTAAGATGTTTATTGATTATGTTAATGGAACAACCAATTTTTTAGAATTTACATACAATTTTAATTATGAACAATTAAATTATTTGGATGTTAACATAGTTAAGACTAATGAAGGTTTCAAATCTAAAATATATCGAAAGGAGACGTTTTCGAACTCATATTTATACTACACTAGTTCACATCCACCCCACCAAAAGAGGGGAGTGCTAAAGGGTCAATTAGTACGTTTGAGCAGAATGACTTCAGATAAAAACACGTTTTTTAGTGAGTGTGAAGTGTTGAAAGAGATGTTTTTAAATAGGGGTTATCCTGAAGAATTGTTTAACCAAATATGTAAGGAAGTTTCTGGTGAAAGGGGAGGTAGATTTGCCCCGAGTTTAGGTAAACCAGAAACAGCCATTACTCAAATAAGGTATAATGAAAATACAAACAACAATTATAATTCAGGAATTATTACTACATATGATGGTCAGTCAGGGGTAGTTAGAAGAATAGTGGATAAAGAGTGGAAAAATTTTGCAAAATTGTCAGATTTAAATCACATTTTTGATAATGAACTAAAGTATATATAGGAGAGGCAACAACATTAAAAGTATACTGGAGAGGAGTGTGCAAACAGACACAGCTTAGAAATAGGTACTAAAAAGAAAAAAGGTTTATTTAAGTGTGGAAGCTGTAGTTATTGTTCACACCTTGCAACAGGAGAATCAGTATACTTGAAAGCAAGGAAAAGGAAGTTGACTTTAAATACCTTTGTGAATTGTAATACTAAAGGTATTATTTATTTAGTTCTATGTAAAAAATGTGATGCATTTTATATTGGTAAGAGTGAAAGGAAGCTCAAGCAAAGAATATATGAGCACCTTTATGATGTCAGGACTAGAAGTGAGAACAATGCATTGTATAGGCATTGTATTGTTTGTAAGCAAGCAGAATTTCAGTTCTTTATCTGGGAAACAGTGGCCGTAGACCCTAGGAGGGTGGTATGTGGAAAACTCTTGTAGAATATAGAGAGTTGTACTGGCAAATACTTTTAGAAGCCAGTAAAGTTCCAGGTCTCAATGATGTATCTCTCATTCCTGTTTTAAAATTGAGATCTGCAAAGTTATAAATATTTCAACTAATTTATGTATTTTTAAATGGTCTGTTAGAGAGTGCGAAGACTTTTAGGTTTAGTTTTTTAAAATGTATTTTTTAACTTGTAATAATGTAGACATCCAGTAGAGGAAACTGTTAGTTTTTAAGTGTCCTTTCAAATAATTTATATTCTAAATAACATACATTGCACACACAATATATCCACACATCTGTTTTATAAGTGTTTTTACGTTGATTTTACATCTGATGTATCAGATATTTTATACATACGATTCATATATAGCTCTTTTGCAAGAAAGTGAAGTGTACATTAATAAGCCTTTTTTATTTAATTGCAAAGCTACATCCATTGGATGATTGTTAATTATGTGATTTATAAAAGGTGATTTTAAATGCATGACTTTATCTGATGAAGTTGAGGACGAAAACGTTTGTGTTTTTTTGGCGTTAATTTTATATTGTATTAAAACTGTTCGTTATCTACCTTCTGGGTCCGAGGTGCTTTGTACTTGTTTATACATTCCAAAAGGGGTGTTGTACTCTAGAATGGGTCTAATGAGTGCTGGGTAGAGGGGAACAATGACCTCTTTTTTTCCCTGGATGAGAACCCTTTTGTGATGGTGTGCCACATAGAAGGATTTCCTGACTACTGTGGCGATGTGATTATCAAAGGAGAGACTACTGTCCACCTGGGTCCCAAGGTCTCTTACCAGACATTTGGCGTTAAGTAGACTGCTTTTTATGTGGTAGTTCATGGGTACAGAGTTTTTACCAAAGGGGATGACGGTGCACTTTTTGGCATTGAGCTTGAGGCCATGCCTCTGACACCAGGCATCTGCCTCAGTGAGGCCCTTCTGTAGGATGTCCACATCATTTGGGGACTCTACTATTGCTCCTAGTTTGCAGTCATCTGCGAACTTCATTAGCCAGAGGCCTTCTGTGTTAGCCTGTACTTCAGACAAGTAGATACCAAACAGGAGAGGGTAACCTCTCTCCATAAATAAATGTTTAATGAACTGTGCTTCTTCCATGAATATTTTGTCTTCACAATACATCCTGGAGGCCCTGATGAGCTGTCCTTTGATGATCCTTTTTTGGATAATAGGAGTGTTCACTGTTATAGTGCAAATAAGAATTTGAGAATGTATCTTTACGATAAATTCTAGACTGAAAATTACTGATCTCATAATTTTTGTAAATGCTTACATCAAGGTAATTAATTTTCTCCTTTGATGTAGTGTAAGTAAACCTCATAAAGGTGGTACTATTGTTAATGTAGTCCAAAAATTATTGTAATTCTATCTCAGAATCCTTCCAAAATAAACAGACGTCATCCAAAAATCTGGTATAGATAACTATCCTTTCAAACCAGTCTGACTGGAAAATATAGTGTTTCTCCCAGTAATATAAAACCAAATTGGCATACAAGGGGGCACACACGGCCCCCATTGCTACTCCCTTCTCTTGTTTGTAATATTCTCCATTAAAGAACATGTAGATATTTTTTAGAATGGTTTCCATAAACTCCATAATTAAGTTCCGTTGTTAATTTTTCAAATATTTACACGCTAAAAGGATTTCTTGAAACCAATCCAAACCAGTGTCATGAAGTATACTGGGAAATAAATTGATAACATCAATAGTAACCAGTGTAAGTCCTTCAAATTTTTCCTTGGTGACCTTTGTTAAAAAGTCCCAAGAATCTTTGGAAATATGCTCCAAAGATGTAACACACTACTTTAACCAATAATCAATATTGATGCCCAGTGGTTCTGTTTTAGAACCAGCCTCACCTACAATAGAATGGTACGGTGGTCTCTCAATATATTTGTGTGTTTTTGGAATCCCAAACACAACAGGGATTCTAGGCTTAGGGACAGGAAGGAATTCTAAAAGTTTTTTTATCTATAGTACCTTGAAAGAAGTGGTCTCTAACAAAAAAAAAATCTGTTTTTGAATAAGAAATAAAAATTTCATTCCTTGACCCTACACTGTACTTTGTTTCATCATTCAGAATATCAGACATAGTTGTCAAATAATCTGTGGAGTCCATTATTACCACCCCACCTCCTTTATCGGGTTTCATTATTCGACAACCCCTCTGCTTTAACCTGTTATAATAATGCTTTGTGTAGACACCAAAAAGAATGTAAAAGCAGTAAATTTAAAATGTATATAATAGAACAGGTTACACAGGATCCAAGGGGAGGACCTTGGGAGGCTAAACTTGAGTATAAAGAACTTTTTTGGCAGTTAAAATTGCATGTGGCGAATACAGCAAGGAACCTAGGTTTAAATTAGTATTTGAGCATAAAGAGTGTTCTCAGATTTAGGGCAGCTAAGTTGGAAATACCCTTGTTTTTTTTAGTTTATTGTATTTTATTAGTCAGGTCTTCAATACAGAATAAAGTCTGAAACACGTTTGTAGAAACCTGGGCAAGGTTTTTCTTTTATTATATATTATATATACTTGTCACAGGTTTTTAAACTATTTTTTTTTTTACTATTTTAATAATTATTTATGTTCGTATGTACAGTTCCATAACATGAAGGGTTAAGTGGGTGGTTCTTTTTATTAAAAGAGTTGGTTGATTGGCTCAGTAATTATATTTATTTTAAAAGCATGTGATTTTGTAATACATTTTGTTCTAAAGAAGCTCAGGAGATCCTGGGTGAAAGCGATTAACGTTTCATAATAAAAACAGTTGACATTTTGTGGTCTCTTATTCAAGGTCTCTAACATTCATCTTTTACGTGATTGAGTAGTTCTACCATGGTTTTGTTGTATTTTTACTATGTTTGTGAGATAGTGTTGAGAAGTCATGCTAATCGATAGTATGACTTCTTACATCACGGTTAAATTTCTCATTGATTTTAATGCAAAGCTGGGGGTAATTAATTGACAAGTACCCTTACTGTACAAAAGCTTTTCTAACCTGACACTGGAAATAGAAGCGCAATGCTTTGCGGCTAAGTTATCTCATTACCCACAATTCATCTGTTAAACCATAACCCTTTTCTAGATGTTTGGCATATATCTCCCTGTGCTGGTGCAAGTACTTCCAAAGAATCAAAATTAAGTAGTTCTGTAGAAAGATTGCATCAGTTTCTGAAGAAAGTACTAAATGCACTTGGCAGATTTCTAAACATGGAATTATAGTTTCTAATATTATTTTAAAGTTTGCATCTGTTTCTGAAGAAAGTACTAAATGCACTTGGCAGATTTCTAAACATGCATTTATATTTTCTAATATTATTTTAAAGTTTTTGCCATAAAGTCCATATTTTTCTCAGTTACATTATCACAGTACAGTACAGTTATCTGTGAAATTGCTGCTTCCAGTTCCACAAAACATATTTTTCATGTTGCAGCATTTGCTTTTGTATACTGTGACACTTCTACCTGTTTTTTGCACAGCTGTGGTAACCTTTAAAGTAACCATAAAGGACCTAATTTAGTTTCCCTTTAAGTTCATATTTCACACTAGAAACTACTCATTCTGTTTTTATTGTTTTATTACGTTGTACATTCGTACACGGGAATCCCAATAGCTACAACTTCATCTCTGATTTGGCAAAGTTGATTTATGGAATTTGAAGTCCGGTGTTAAAGTTCTGTTTGGATCAGAAGAAAAAGTGAAAATAATAGCCTTTTTAATGTTATCATTTAGTGTGTAATTCATGGTTTGTGCAACGTGCAATAATCTTGTTTTGGCACCACTTCTTCTTCTTCTTTCGGCTTTTCCCGGTTAGGGGTGCCACAGCAGATCACCTGTTTGTTCATGATTGCAGTGGAGTTTTATGGTGTTCAATTGCCATCCCAGCGCCCAGCCTTCCACAGAAGCCACACACATGCACGCACTCGCATCTTGGGCCGATTTAGAGTGTCCAGTCCACCTACAGCATGTCTTTGGGATGTGGGAGGAAACCGGAGCACCCGTAGGAAACCCACGCAACCACAGGGAGGACATGCAGACTCTGCACAGAAGGCACCCCAGCCGGGGATCGAACCAGAGACCGTCCTGCTGTGAGGCAGCAACGCTAACAGCTGCACCACTAGTTGCCTTTAATTCATCTTCATGTGCTTTAGGCTTTTCCCAATGTTTAAAGCAGTCATTGACACATACAACACGCTTAGAAAGTAAAAGGTTGCTAAAGCAATCATAAACCTATTTTATTACTGCTTGTGCTGCCCTTCTGTTTACTTGGAGCAGTTAATTTAATAAGGTTAATTCCCTTCTTTGATTTTCTGTTGTTTTTTTTTGGGGGGGGTGGGCAGAATCATTTAAAACTTTTAAGACAACTGAATTTTTTGTTTCTGTAGTCAGTGGACCGAAGAGGAGGAGATAACCGACTACGATCAGAATACTGAATGGATGGACGAGTGCCAGGATGGGATGTTTGAGACATGGTATGAAACAATTGCCCAGGCATCACCAGAGATACGGAGGAAGGTAAAAAAATGTTAAAAAATAATGGAGTTACAAATGGCTGTTAAGACATTCAGCTACTTAGAGGAATATGTACAGCTTTACAATTCATAAAGTTTTAATTCTTGTTTCTGAATAGTATTTTACATGCTCACATCTTTGCTTAAGACTTCTCTAAATAGTGTTTCAAAGATGAGAATATTATGAGGTAATTACTTTGAAGGATAAAGAATACAAAGGAAAATGGGCACATGATAAAATTCTGTCAGTGGGAGAATTGATTGTAATTTAAAATTACTGTTAAAGCAAAAATGAGGCTTTAGATTATTTGATCAGAATTAGGACCACAGTTGATAGATACTGGCAAAGCCAGAATGGCTTTTGAATATTGTCTGTAGTGTATAGCTTTGTTCAGTCTGGGAGAACTTGCAGTGCCACTGGTACCGTTAAGGTAGGGTCCCCACTACTTTGAAAGAGATTTTATAACAATGCTACTGCCTCAACCATAGCTGCTTAATCAGTAAGAGAGACTGTGAGTGTCAGGGAGTACATATCTGAGAGTCTGAGCATGCATTTTTCTTTACAGGCTGTATTTGGTGAAGCTGCATTACAGAGTCAGTGGTTGTTTGCCTGTGGAATGTGTTAACAGATTGTTTAAAATCTGTAATATTTTAAGAAAGTATTTGCAGCTGCTTTCAGTATCATTGTTCTGTATAATATATTAGGTTTGTTGTTATGGCATTTTTATAGGTTTTTGAAACATAAAATGATTTTAAAATAGGACTACTAAGTTAAATATAGCTGAAAGGAGAGAGGCATTTGAGGAAGAGAGAGAGAAAATTCCAACTGAGCTTAAGCTAGTTAGGATTTTTTTCTTTTGGTAGCAGATTGAAGATGTAGCCATCTTGGTGCCTTTTGACCAAGTATTACCCCAAATCACCCCATTGGGAAGTCTCTCTTTTTCATAAGTGTGTACTAGGCTAATGGTCCTGGGGCCTTTACAAGCCTAGTCTTAGGATTACCCTGGCATAGTGCCACCCGACCTTAGTTCCCTGTGCCTCTGTGGAGTAGAGCCACTGGTGTCATCCCTGGGGTGAATATTCTGTTTCCTATCCAATCATCAAGATTTCTCTTGAAGAGGGTTAGCGAGGTGCTCTGCTTGACATGTATGGGAAGTCTGTTCCATAGCATGGGCAGTCTCTGGGTTATGAACCTGTCCCTTCAGCATGTTCTGTTAATTGTGGTAATGAGGTTGAGGTCTCTAGTGTATGTGGTGTGGAGGGATTGGAATTTCTTGAGATGTAGTATTTCTAATAGAGCTGGGTAAGACATGGCTTTGTAAGTCAAGCAGAGATGGCCTCTAAGTAGGCGATATGAGACAGAGAATAGTTGGAATGTTTTTAGTCTGTCCATATAGGACAAGTGTTTAAGGCCTAGGATCCTCTTTGTGAGGTACTTTTGCGGCCTCTCCAGTTGTTGCAGGTGTCTAGTGAGGCACATGCCAAATGGAGCATTGCACTCGATGACTAGCCTAATGAGGGAACAGTAGAGGGAGACAATTACCTCTTTCTTCCTGGATGCAAAACCCTTAGTAATGAGATGTGCCACATAGAAGGACTTTCTGACCACAGTGGCAATGTGATGATCAAAACAGAGGTTGCTGTCGACCTTTGTTCCCAGATCTCTTATAACATCATCTGTGTTCAGTGGACTACCATCAATGTGGTAATTCATGGGAACCGGGTTTTTCCCAAAGGGGATGACACATTTTTTGGCACTGAGCTTAAGGCCATGGTTCTGACACGAGTCATTGGTCACAGTGAGGCCATTCTATAGGATGTCAACATCACTTGGGGAGTTAGTAATAGCTCCCAACTTGCAATGGTCTGCAAACATTGTCAGCCAGAGTCCCTTCATGTTGGCCTGGACTTCAGAGGAGTAGATACCAAACAGGAGAGGACCCAGGACTGAATCCTGTGGGACTCCACTCGTGACTAATCGGCAGTCTGACTTTGAGTCAGCTCAGCTACTTTCACACTGTGGGTTCTATCTGTGAGCCAGTTTGCAACCCACCTAGTGATATAAGGATTAATGAAAAAAGACAAAAGGAAAAACTGTTGCAAAACACGAAGATGTCAAACAGGAACAAAGAGGATGAGCCACTCCACAGTAAAAAACGCACCTATTCAGGCCAAATTCAATAAAACCAATTCTGGACTTTATTGAAGAACATAAAACAAATGATAAGCACTTTCTTCCTGACCACTTCAGAACTTCATCAGATAATGAATTAATTTACACAAACCATTTATATAGTACAGAGGAAAGTGGGTAAAACAATCATTAAAAGTTAAAAAGTTATTTAAAGTGACACATCCCCTTAAAGAAAAAAAATAATGTAAAAACCATGCTTTATATATGAAAACTGGTTAAAATGCATAAATAAATGTGGAAAATTCAATTCCAGTTGTGTTCTAAAAACATAATAAAATATATAATTTAATAGTACAGAAGAAATATAAAAATTTTTAAAAGAAACACTTATCTTTCTAAAACTTTTAGTTTCAACAGAAAGCTAGTGAAAATGTGTTCATTTAAGCCTGGGCAACTTGATGCATTGAGACGCAGTTGCCAGTAAACCTCTCTCCTTTCTAACAAAAGTGACCAGGCACTACCTCGAGGTTCTGTTTTAATATTGTCAATGACAGTGAAATGAAGAGTGACCAGTATTTTCCATGATGTGTTTACTAAGTACATTTGTATCTTTTTTGATTTTGTATTCTGTGGTGGTGCAGCGGTAGTGTTGTTGCCTCACAGCAAGAGGTTCTGCCGTTCGATTCTCGGCTGGAGTGCGGGGAGTGCCTTCTGTGTGGAGTCTGCATGTCCTCCCCGCGGTTGGATGGGTGTTTGAAAGACATGCGTAAATGGGTGTGCCTTCATTGAAGGTTGGACATCGAGCTGGCACCTCGCGTTTGTAAAAATCTACTGGCAATAATCAGCGGACCGGAGTTCTGCTGTGGCGACCCCTAACCAGCAAAAGCCGAAAGACAAACAAACATAATACAAATGTTTGTAAATTTGGTTCTTTAATTTACAGTCAGTTTTTCCAATGTAAAAACAGTTACAACAGTTACAGAGGGCGCAGTAAATAATCTTTTCAGATCCACAGTTAAATTTTTGATGTAATTCCACTTCAGTGTTGTTTATCAGTAAAATGTCCCTTTCCTGAATGTGTTTGCAGTATTTACACATGCCACACTTTTTCATGTGCCCAACATTGTTCACTCCCTTTGGTTTCATCTCAAAAATGTTTTTGAAGTTTCTGCCTTTCTTGAATACTATGGTGGGGTGTGAATCAATGAAAGGTCTAATGGCTTTCTCTTGGTTTAGAATGGTCCAATTCTTTTCCAAGATTTTCCTTAATGCAAAACTGTCATTGGTATATATAGTAATAAAAGATGTCTTATAGTCCCTTTTAAGTTCTTCGTTTTGCACACTTAAAGACTGGGTAAAATTATTGGTATTGGTGATGCTGTTATCAGTGTCTGTTATTAAGGGGCTAAAATGCCTTCTCTCCCTTTTATTTACTACCTCTAACATAATGTCAGTAATAATCTTGCACGGGTAGCCTCTTCTTGAAAACATATCTTTTAAATTGTCACATTCACTAAGGAAATCATCCATAACAGATACCATGGCCGCCCTCACAAATTGTCCCTTTACAATAGCTTTTTTTCTGTTTCATTGGATGTGTACTTGAAAAATGAAGTAAGGAGTTGGAATAGGTTTCCGTTCTGTATATTTTTAAAACAAATTTGTTGTTGGTGTGATCTTTAATGAGAAGAACATCTAGGAAAGGCAGCTGGTCCATATGTAGTTGTGTGTGAATTTCAAGAAGGTGGTGGTGGAATTCATGTAAGACATTAAATCTACTATATGTTCTGGGGTCCATCCCACAAAATAAAGGTATTGTCCAAAAAAATGAGTGTAGCATTTTGCATAAACAGTGGACTGTTGAACAAAAACTTATTTTCCTACTGGGTTACAACAATGTTTGCATGTAGACCCCTACATGAGGAACCCATCGCCACACCCTCCTGTTGCAAATAGATTTTATGATTAAAGAGAATAAAGTTGTTTTCAGTACAAGTTCAAGTAGGTGTGCATATATGTTTACTTTGTTGAGCTCAATGCCTTTTTCATATAAGTATTCTGAAAACCATTCTAGGCGGCCACAGTGGTGCAGTGGTTAACCTTGTCGCCTCACAGCAAGAGGTTCTCTGGTTCAATCCCCGGCTGGGGTACCTTCTGTGTGGAGTCTGCATGTCGTCCTGTGGTTGTGTGGGTTTTCTCCGGGTGCTCCGGTTTCCTCCCACATCCCAAAGACAATGCTGTAGGTGGATTGGACACACTAAATTGGCCCTAGGCATGAGTGCTTGTGTGTGTGTGCCTTCTGTGGAAAGTTGGGCGCCGGACTGGCAACAAGACACCATAAAACTCCTCTGCCAATCATGAGCAGACAGGTGATCCGCTGTGGCGACCCCTAAAAGCCGAAAGAAGAAGAAGATTCTGAAAACCATTCTAAACCTGTATTATGTGGAATGACAGAGTATAAGTGTTTGATATCAATGGTTAAAAGGACATAATGGGTTTGAAATGGAGTGTTGTTGATGAGATGTAAAAATCTCCATGAGTCCTTACATATGTGGGTTTCAGAACAGACAGTTCTTTAAGCCTAGTGTCTAAAAGTTTTGCAAGAGGGTGGATGATGGAACATTTTGTGTCCACAATGGGTCTCATGGGTGGTTGGTCAAGGTTCTTATGAAGTTTTGATAACCCAAATATCACAGACATTTTGGGATATGACACAGTGAGATAATTTAACTCATCAATGGTAATGGACCCCTCAATAAACAAATCCTGTAAATCATTTCTAATTCTATTGTAAGCAGTGTGTAATTCATTAAGGGAGTATTTAGCATATGCCTTCCCATTCAGAATGTGCAACATTGTGTTGTCATAATCACCCTGGTTAATAAGAACTACACCTTCACCCTTGTCGGGTTTCATTATTCTAACCAAATCAAGAATGCTTTTAATGTCTTGTATTATGGTCTCCACATCATTGTCCATCTGTCTTTTCTGATTAATCCTTAAAAAATTACGGATATCTAGTTCACATATTTTTTCAGATAGTTGAATGATGGGGTGAAGGGGAGGATTAAAGGTGCTGGACATGGCTAAAGGGTTGATAACATTTTCTAGTGATAAATTCTGAAAAAGGACCATAAAATTCAACTTATGTGTGTATAATTTTAAGTCAAGTAGGGGGTTAGAAATGTACGTAGCTTGTGAAGGTACATAGGTGAAACCTTTTGAAAATAAATCACAGTGCTCAACACCAATAAGCACATCAGAAAAATGATACGCTTTAAAATCACCATCACAATTAGTGATAATGTTACAATGCGGTAGTAAATAATCAGAGGACACCTTTAAAATGTCTAAAGAATCATTAATTCCTGTTGGACCAAGTATGATTCTGTGCCCCCCTCCCTCTCTAACTGAATCCCCCCTCGTGTTCCATTAGGTGTTGGGGGGGTTAAGTGTTCCCTTGGTGAGTTCCCCAGGGTTGATATGAAACTGCAGTTTTGTTCTTTATTCTCTTCGACCATCTTAGGGTTGGAAATACTAGTGGGTCTAAAAAATAGTTTTGGTTATTATTAGCTGTAACACAGTTTGTTTCATTGTTGTTGGAAAAATCATTAGCAGCAGGAGTGTGACCGTGGTCTGGGAATTTATTGCCCCATTCTTGAGAGGGAGGTAGATTGGGGTTAGCAAATCCCTTCCCGTAGTCATTTTTATCCCTGTTTAATTTTTTTACCTTACATGCTGTTATAGAAGTAGATAACTGCTCAATACTATGAAAGATACGTGCATGTTCATATTTAAATTCATTATACTGTGTGTTTTCACTAATTCTTTTATCAAGCTCAGAAACATTACTTATTAAATCATTTATCAAAACATCATTACTTTTCACAATAACTTTCATATATTCAACACCATGAGAATCAAAAAGAACCAAAAGTTCTTTATGCAGGTTGGAGCCTGCTATCAAACCACTAGGGTAACACCACATTCTAAGTCCCTTAGGGACAATATGCTGTTTTATACATTCTGAAAAATATGCATTATCAAGCTGCAAGCACTTGATCTTAGAAAGTTTATAATCAAATTCTTCTAGGAGAACTTGAATATTATTTACAAAAAAACGTACCTGTTGGTTGTTTTTAACTGTTAAAAACAATGGCTTCAGTAAGCCAGTCCTTTAAAAATGGAACAGAACCTCTGTGGCTGGAAGGAACACTGGAGCCTGCAAAAACTGGTTGAGAGTTCAAATTAATAGTTCTCTGTCTACAAGGAATGGAATGTTCATCTCCATTACTTAATCCAGTCCTTGAGAATGTAGAATTCAAGTGATTAAGGCTTTGTAGTGGATTTCCATCATTCAAAACACTCTGTAAACTCGTAGAGACAACCACTGCTTCTTCTCGGGTGCTCTGTGGGTGTCTGCCATCGTCAGGGGGTGTAGTTAAGTCACTGGGGGTGTGGCTGCATCACCAGGGGCGTGGCTAGAAGAGAGTCAACCTTTTTGGTTAGATTTTGTACAATAACTGTTAAATTCAAAACGGCATGTTGTAGAGTGTTGAAATCAGTTTCCTGATTCACAAGAGGAGCATATAAATCCAAATTATCCTCGTCGGCCTTCAAAAAGCAGTGAAAAAAGACAAAAGGAAAAACTGTTGCAAAACACGAAGATGCCAAACAGGAACAAAAGGATGAGCCACTCCACAGTAAAAATGCACCTATTCAGGCCAAATTCAATAAAACCAATTCTGGACTTTATTGAAGAACATAAAACAAATGATAAGCGCTTTTGTCCTGACCACTTCAGAACTTCATCAGATAATTAATTAATTTGCACAAACCATTTATATAGTATAGAGGAAAGTGGGTAAAACAATCATTAAAAGTTAATGAGTTATTTAAAATAACACACTCCCTTAAAGAAAAATCATGTAAAAACCATGCTTTATATATGAAACCTGATGAAGGCCAGTTAAGCTGGAAGAAGGCGTTTAGTCATTCGTTTGGTTTCTAATAAAGTTCGCTTTTTAATGGGAGTCTTTATGGTCCAGGATTCTTTGCTCAGTTTACCAGTTATTTTGTGGCGTGATTGGATTCTTTGGTCTTTTTACAAGTTGTAATGAAAAACAACTTTATTCTCTTTAATCACAAAATCTATTTGCAACAGGAGGGTGTAGCGATGGGTTCCCCATGTGGGGGTCTATATATAAACATTGTTGTAACCAAGTGGGAAAAGAAGTTTTTGTTCAACAGTCCAATGTTTAAGTATGTAAAATGCTACACCCATTTTTTGGATGATATCTTTATTTTGTGGGATGGATCCCCAGAACATATAGTAGATTTAATATCATACATGATTTCCACCACCCCCTTCTTGAAACTCACACACAACTACAGTATGGACCAGCTGCCTTTCGTAGATGTTCTTCTCATTAAAGATCACAGCAACAACAAATTTGTTTAAAAAATATACAGAAAGGAAACCTAGTCCAACTCCTTGCTTCATTTTTCAAGTACCACATCCAATGAAACAGAAAAAAAGCTATTGTAAAGGGACAATTTGTGAGGGCGGCCCGAATGGTATCTGTTATGAATGATTTCCTTAGCGAATGGGACAATTTGAAAGCCATGTTTTCAAGAAGAGGCTATCCGTGCAAGTTTATTACTGACATTATCTTAGAGGTAGTAAATAAAAGGGAGAGAGGGCATTTTAGCCCCTTAATAACAGACACTGATAACAGCATCACCAATACCAATAATTTTACCCAGTCTTGCAGAATCAAGAACTTAAAAGGGACTATAAGACATCTTTTATTACTATGTATACCAAGGACAGTTTTGCATTAAGGAAATCTTGAAAAGAATTGGACCATTCTAAACCAAGAGAAAGCCGTTAGACCTTTCATTGATTCACACCCCACCATAGTAAACAAGAAAGGCAGAAACGTAAAAAACATTTTTGAGATGAAACCAAAGGGAGTGAACAATGTTGGGCACATGAAAAAGTGTGGCATGTGTAAATATTGCAGACACATTAAGGAAGGGGGCATTTTTCTGATAAACAACACTGAAGTGAAATTACATCAAAAATGTAACTGTGGATCTGAAATATTATTTATTGTGCCCTCTGTAACTGTTGTAGCTGTTTTTACATTGGAAAAACTGACCGTATATTAAAGAACCAAATTTACAAACATTTGTATGATATAAAATCAAAAAAAGATACAAATGTACTTAGTAACCACGTTATGGAAAATACTGGTCACTCTTTTCATTTCACTGTCATTGACGATATTAAAACAGAACCTCGAGGTGGTGCCTGGTCACTTTTGTTAGAAAGGAGAGAGGTTTACTGGCAACTTCATCTCAATGCATCAAGTTGGCCAGGCTTAAATGAACACAGTTCCATTAGCTCTCTTTTGAAACTAAAAGCTTTAGAAAGAAGTGTTTCTTTTAAAAAAAATTATATTTCTTCTGTACTATTAAATTATATATTTTATGTTTTTAGAATACAACTTGAATTTTCCACATTTATTTATGCATTTTAACCAGTTTTCATATATAAAGCATGTTTTTTACATGTTTTTTCTTTAAGGGGTGTGTCATTTTAAATAACTTCTTAACTTATAATGATTGTTTTACCCAGTTTCCTCTGTACTGTACAAATGGTTTGTGTAAATTAATTCATTATCTGATCAAGTTCTGAAGTGGTCAGGACAAAAGCGCTTATCATTTGTTTTATGTTCTTCAATAAAGTCCGGAATTGGTTTTATTGAATTTGGCCTGAATAGGTATATAGGGATTGATGCCATGCTTAGTGAGTTTTTCTATGATTCCTGAGTGGGGAATGGTATCAAAAGCCTTGGCCAGATCAAGGTAGGCTGTATGAACCAACCTGCCTGCATCCACAGGTCTGGTGATTGACTCAAAGAAGTCAACCAAGTTGAGCAGGCATGAACTACACTTCACAAAACCAAACTGTGTGGGATCCAGAGTTTGGAGATTCCCTATATCCTTGTTTATTAGGTCCATGATGATGTGTTCCATAGCTTTGGGTGTCAGACTCTTCAGGCTAATGGGGGGATAGTTCCCAGGATCTGTAGTCGCTCCTCCTTTGTGGAGAGGGATGACTGTAGCAGTGTGGCATTTGGCAGGGACAAAGCCTGAGGTGAGGGTGTGATTGAACAGGGCACACAGGTGAGGTACCAGTTCACTCTCTAGTTCATGTAGAAAACAACCAGGGATATTGTCAGGTCCTATAGAAGCTGTATTCTTGGCCTTGGACAGTGCTGTTTTAACCTGTGCAGCAGTAATACTGGGTGCCTGGCAATCTACTGGTCGTGTGATTGGTTTTTGGGGGGGGGAGGGGGGTAAAGTTGGCACTGAATCTGTTGGCCAGTATACTGGCAATATCTGTTGGCTCGGTGTAGGAGGTACGGTTGTGCAGTAGCTCAGTGAAAATGTGGGTATTGCCATAAAGATTCTTTACATAACTGTAGAAGGCCTTGTGGTTGTCTTTACTATCTGCTGCAATTCTGTTTTCTTACCTAGCTTTAGAGGATTTGATGAGGGACCTCAACTTTTTGTTTAGGCAGATAAGGGAGTTTTACCAGATTGGTTTCTTTTTTGGAGGAGAGTGTCTTGGTTCTATTGGGTATGGCGAGATCCATGCATTTATGTACGTGTTTGTACAGTGCATTGGTGTATGATTCTGCAGTCACGCAACTATTCTTCATTTGCATGGGTGCCATGAAGTTAGCCACCTTCATTTTTAGGATCCCAAAGTTAGCTTTGGAGAAGTTTTTCATGATGGTTACCTTTGCTGGGGGGTAGGGGGGGATGTGGATTTCCAAGGTGATTAGTTTTTGGTCAGATCTAACCAGAAAGGAGCTGACTCTTGGTGTAGAGCAAAGGTCATCCATGTTAGTAATGGCCAGATCAAGGATGTTGCTACCTCTAGTGGGGGTAAGAACGAGCTGGTCCAGGGCATTAGAATTAATGAACTCAAAGAAACGTTGGGCAAGTGTATTGGTACATGATTAGATTAATTTACCCAGTTAATGGAGAGGTAGTTGAAGTCACCTAGTAAGAGAGTGTTAGTCGCCTAGTAAGAGAGTGTTCTAGGATGGATAAGCCTTTTGCAACCACATTTGTCAGGGTAAACCCATTTTCATAAAAAATTATTTACTTTGACAGAAGTCATCCTACAAAAATGAAGTTAAATACAGTTTATACCCAGTTTCTCAGGACATCTGGTTCACGGCAGAAAGCACATTCTTTGAAGAAATCATTCTCTTGATCATGTTTTTTATAAGATACAGGTTTGATTTTTGTTAATTAACGACTTTGAAAGATGTGATTTAGGTTGGGAAGAGTAGTTTTCCAGAGATGTTCTACAATAATGTAGGCATTAGAATACTGCTTTCCAAATATGCCAGAGCTTTTTTATTAACTGTTTCAACTAAGTTCAGTAATATTGAAACATCATTGAGCAGAAGTCGGATATTTACATTGGATGATAGAGCGAGCCTGAACAGTGATGTGGGGCATGTAGGCTCTATTACAAGTGCCCGGTTGCTACTTGCTCACTACCTCTTTGCTTGAAAAGGCAAGTGCTCAATCTCCAGTAACTAGTTAGCCCTCCCAACACACTGTCCCATAAAACTGTGTAGCCCTGCTGGAATCCTAACTGTAACCCTAAAACTTCCTTCCCGCCTCAAACCCTAAAATCCCCCACAAGCTTCCTAACACTGACTCACTTCTCACTTCCTAACAGTAGGATTCACTTCCCACTCCGTAACCCTAAGACTCACTTCCTGCTCCCAGACTTTAAAACTTTGTTCCTGACCAGTCCCCTAATCCCTACTCCCACCTCCTCCCAATCCCTCTGATTTGCTGTTGCACTTACCTCACTTGAACTTGAATAATACGTTTGGGTAATTTGCAACAGCTGCCTGCCTGAATTCATATTTGAGTTCACATGCAAGTGGTAGCCTGTCTGAGCTACAAGATGAGAGTCCCCTGCCTTCGCGAGACAGTAGTCTTCGAGCACTTGGGATTTGAGTGTTTGAAGTACATCTGGACATAAACATACGTTTGTTAATAAGAGGGAGTGAATTTGAAAGCCGGACTGGAAAAGGTTAGTTTTCACACCAGCCTTTGTGTCTGATAAACCTAATGGAACCTATAAGTATAGCACTTGTAATGTTTGCCACTATGCTGTTGCTTGCCTATTTTTGAATTTGCCATATATAGAGATTTTTTGCAGGGTCTTTTATGTGGGTAGGAGCACAAACATTCAGGGCTTCTAGGTGAGTAAGACCAAAAGCAAGTTCTTGCAGAGTATATATACAAGTAGTGTTACACTGTTAAGACAAATGAGAGCAATTATTCTTTATATAAACATAGCATGATGTGCCCTACCATCCCTAAATTTTGTTTTCTTTGTGGTTGATTGTATGGACCCCAGTTTCTTGGCAGTTATTAGCAGCTGCACATTTCCCCTGCTCTTAATAAACACCGTTATAAAATGCAGCTTGAAAGCAAGATATTTGAGCAAACTTGTTTCACACTGTAGCTTTTAGTTCTAGTGTACTGCTATTCATCATCATCATCATCTTCTTCTTTCGGCTGTTCCCGTTAGGGGTCGCCACAGCGGATCATCTGTTTCCATTTCTTCCTGTCCTCTGCATCATGCTGTTTACCACCAACCACCTGCATGTCCTCTCTCACCACATCCATAAACCTCATCTTAGGCCTTCCTCTTTTCCTCTTACCTGGCAGCTCCATCCTTAGCATCCTTTTCCCAATATACCCAGCATCCCTCCTCAGCACATGTCCAAACCAATGCAATCTCGCCTCTCTTGCTTTGTCTCCAAACTGTCCAACCTGAGCTGACCCTCTAATATACTGATTCCTAATCCTGTCCATCCTAGTCACACCCAGTGCAAATCTTAACGTCTTTAACTCTGCCACATCCAGCTCTGACTCCTTTTCGACAATGCTACCGTCTCCAACCCATAACTATAGCTGGTCTCACTACCCTCTTGTAGACCTTCCCTTTCACTCTTATTGGTACCCGTCTGTCACAAACCACTCCTGACACTCTTCTCCACCCTGCCTGTACTCTGTTTTTCACCTCTCCTCCACACTCACCATTACTCTGAACTGTTGATCTCAAGTACTTAAACTCATCCACCTTTACCAACTCTACTCCCTGCATCCTCACCATTCCTCTACCCTCCCTCTCATTTACACACATATATTCTGTTTTAGCCCTGCTGACCTTCATTCCTCTCCTTTCTAAAGCATATCTTCACCTCTCCAGGGTCTCCTCATCCTGGTCCCTACTCTCACTACTTATCACAGTGTCATCTGCAAACATCATAGTTCACGGGGCCTCCTGTCTAATCTCGTCTGTCAACCTGTCCATCACCACTGCAAATAAGAAAGGGCTCAGAGCTGATCCTTCATGTAATCCCACCTCCGCCTTAAACGTATCTATCACTCCTACCGCAGTCCTCACCAACGTCACACTACCCTTGTACATATCCTGTACCACTCTTACATACTTCTCTGCCACTCCCGACTTCCTCATACAATACCACAACTCCTCTCTAGGCACCCTGTCATGTGCTTTCTCCAAGTCCACAAAGACACAATGCAACTCCTTCTGACCTTCTCTGTATTTCTCCAACAACACTCTCAGAGCAAATATTGCATCTGTAGTGCTCTTTCCTGGCATGAAACCATACTGCTGATCACTAATCATCACCTCCCTTCTTAACCTAGCTTCCACTACTCTTTCCCATCACTTCAAGCTGTGACTGATCAATTTTATCCCTCTGTAGTTACTGCAGCTCTGCACATCACCCTTATTCTTAAAGATGGGTACCAAAACACTTTTTCTGCACTCCTCAGGCATCCTCTGACTTTCCAAAATTTAATTAAACAATTTGGTTAAAAATTCCACTGCCATTTCTCCTAAGCAGCTCCATGCTTCCACTGGTATGTCATCTGGGCCAACAGCCTTTCCATTCTTCATCCTCTTCATAGCTGTCCGTACTTCCTCCTTGCTAATCTGCTTCACTTCCAGATTCACTATCCCCATATCATCCATCCTTCTCTCTCTCTCATTCTCTTCATTCATCAGCCCTTCAAAGTACTCTTTCCATCTACTCATCACACTCTCCTCACTTGTGAGTACGTTTCCCCTCACTGTCCTTTATCACCCTTACCTGCTGCACATCTTTCCCAGTGCTGTCCCTCTGTCTAGCCAATCGGTACAGGTCCTTTTCTCCCTCTTTAGTGTCCAATCTCTCATACAACTCTCTATATGCCTTATCCTTAGCCTTCGCCACCTCTCTCTTTGCCATGTGCCTCATCTCCTTATACTCATGTCTACTTTCTTCATCTCTTTGACAATCCCACTTCTTCTTCGCCAGCCTCTTCCTCTGTATACTCTCCTGTACTTCCTCATTCCACCACCATGTCTCCTTGTCCTCCTTCCTCTGTCCGGATGTCCTACCAAGCACGTTCCTTGCAGTCTCCCTTACTAGCTCTGCTGTAGTTACCCAGCTATTTGGTCACTCTTCATTGCCACCCAGTGCCTGTCTTAACTCTTCCCTGAACTCCACCTCACAATCACCCTTTTTTAACTTCCACCATTTAATCCTTGGCACTGCTTTCACACTCCTCCTCCGCTTCTTGATCACCAACATCAGCCTGCAGACCACCATTCTATGCTGCTTAACTACATTTTCCCCAGTCACCACTTTTCAGTCTCCAGTCTCCTTCAGACTGGCCCTCCTACATAGGATATAATCCACCTGTGTGCATCTTCTTCCACTCTTGTACGTCACCCTATGCTCCTCCCTCTTCTTAAAATACGTATTCACCACAGCCATGTCCATCCTTTTCGCAAAATCCAAAAACGTCTGACCTTCTGCATTCCTCTCCTTAACACTATACCTACCCATCACTTCCTCATCCCCTCTGTTCCCAACATGCCCATTGAAGTCCGCTGCAATCACTAGTCTCTCACCCTTGGGTACACTCACCACCACTTCATCCAACTCGCTCCAAAATTTTTCTTTCTCATCCATCGCACACCCAACTTGTGGAGCATATGCACTAACAACATTCATCATTACACCATCAATTTCAAGCTTCATAAACATCACTCTATCAGGCACTCTCTTCACCTCCAAAACACTATTGGCATACTGTTCTGTTAGGATAACCCCTACCCCATTTCTTCTGCCATCCACACCATGATAGAACAATTTGAACCCGCCTCCTATACACTTGGCTTTATTTCCCTTCCATCTGGTCTGTTGCACGCACAGTTTAACAACCTTCCTTCTCTCCATCATATCAGCTAGCTCTCTCCCTATACCAGTCATACTGTCAAAATTCAAATTTCCTACCCTCAGTACTACTCTCCTAACCTTCCTCCTCTCTTCCTGCTTTCCGACATGCCTTCTCCCTCCTCCTCTTCTTCAGGCATGCCTTCCCCCTCCTCTTCTTCTTTGGCTAACAGTAGCCCAATTTCCGCCAGCACCCTGTTGGCTAACAGTACTGGTGGCGGTCGTTGTTAACCTGGGCCACGACCGATCCGGTATGTAATTATGAAAAGTTCTCCATATCAGTAATTTTTGGCAGAGATGCCCTTCCTGACGCAACTCTCCCCATTTATCCGGGCTTGGGACCGGCACAAAGAAATGCACTGGCTTCAACAGTTCTGATGGGATCCTTCCCCATCAGATCTTAAGTCATCTACCATGATGCCTCAGCACTCAGAGCTTCACCATCTCTTTCCATAGGAGCAGCCAGTACCAAAACCTCAGGCTGCCTCCCAGGGAATTGTAATCTCCTCTTCTGAAACCTCCCCAGAACACCCCACTGAGGAGGTCCCTAAGAAGAGGATGTGTGAAAGGAAACACAGACTCCCTGGAGGAGTCCATCACTGAAGACACAGATTTTACTGAAGGCAAAGGGTCCCCACGATCACTTCATGTAGATGTCTAATTTTGGAGGCATCCTAGAAATCCATAAGCAGAGAGTTGGTTGGATGCCCAGCAACCCTATGTCTGAGGAATTTGTTCTCCCGGAAGCTTTTGGTACTGTACCCTGTAACTCCTGGGTGACTCCGCCTACCAATGAGCTCATCGATTTGATCTCATGGTGTGCGTGGAAGTACCCTGACACCATAGAGCCTATTCCTCACAGACCAGATAGGATAATTACACCATCTGTGGATAGACAGTTTTGGGGGAAAGAAGTTCCTGTTGATGCCATGGTCGTTGTGGTGGCCACCAAGAAGGAACTAGCTGAGGAAAGTTCCACAGTCCTGCTCCTTTTAGAACTTGTGGTTATTTTACTTGTAATACTGAAGGTGTTATATATGCCTTGAGATGTCCTTGCAACAAATTCTATATTGGAGAAACAAAGTGTTTTAAAACTAGAATTTTAGAACATGTGAGTGATATTGTTAATAAAAAAAGCAGAGAGCTCTATAGCTGAACATTTTAGTTTTTAATGATGGAGATAGTAAAAGGCTGCAAGGTACGGTTTTGGAAAAAATGCAAATATCTAGATTTGATGTTTCTTTCATTAAGAAACAGTTGCTTTTAAAAGAATCCACTTACATTTTAAAATTTGACACCCTGTCTCCAAGGGGACTAAATGAAGAATGTTATTGCAGAGTATTTCTCTAATTGTTTAATTGATGCATTTGTATGTTTATATATGGGGCAAGTTTTTTACCTTGTGTTATACTCCTTGAAGGCTTTGGCCGAGACGTCAGAATTTTATTAAATCTGTTGGATATACTGGTGGTTGTTTCTTTTTTGCTAGAAGGCAACTTTTCACTTTGTGCAGCAGATAGGATAATGACACCACTGGTGGATAGACAGTTTTGGGGGAAAGAAGTTCCTGTTGATGCCATGGTCATTGTGGTGGCCACCAAGAAGGAACTAGCTGAGGAAAGTTCCACTGTCTGACCCCCAACAGGGAGTCGCAGGCGATGGACAGATTTGGGAAACGTGTCTGTTCTTCAGCAACCTTCGTTCTGAGGTCTCTGAATTATTTGGCACACTTTACTAGGCTACAGAGAGATTTGATCAAGGAGCTATCAAATACTCTCTTGGGTGTTTCTAATGAAGTTCAGGCATCTGTTACTTTTCAGGTGATGACTGTACAGTTCATATCCAATTCATCCATGAGGTTGATCTTGCACGTAGCTGAAGGAACCTCAAGGGCAGTGGGTTCAGGCGTTTCCATAAGGAGATGCACCTGGATGCACCTTTGTGAGTTTGAGGAGCCTTTCAAGTCTTCTTTTGTTAGTGCTTCTTTTGATGGAACATCTTTATTTGGCCCCAAAGTAAAAGACGCAATGTCCAGATGTGAAAAGGATGGAAAGACCCTGTCTGCCGTAGGTGTGCATTTTTCGACTCCTCAAAGAACCTTTTGTAGGAATTAATGAGGCTGTCGAAAAATGTGATTCAGTGAGTCTCAGGGTCCTTTTCAAGATGCACATGGTGGAGTTTCCTCCAGAAGGAGAGGAGAGAACTCTAATGAACGAAGATGCCCCCATGGCAGAGGTAGCCCACAAAACCAGGGTTCAGAGAATCGTTCTTTGATTAACCCGACCAGTGCTCCTGAAACGAAGCCTGATTGTTCACCTCTGGAGAGAGTTGGGGGACAACTATCCCTGCACCAGAGAGCTTGGCTAGATATAACAAAAGATACTTAGGTGCAGGGGATTATTTCCAGAGACTATATTATACTCTTTTCACTTTCTTTCCCAACCCTAAGGATGATCCCCGATGTTCCACCTAGTCAGAAGAACAAGTAGCAGTTCAAATACAAAAGCTGCTAGAAAAGAGCCATCCAAGAGATTCCGTCAGACTAGATAGAATCTGGAACGTACTCAAGGATGTTCATCATGTTACCCTGCTGCAGTCATTACACTTGGGTTATCCTGTCGTCAGGCAGTCCCGCAGTCGGCCGGATTTCCAAAGTCTTGGTCCGACATCAGTTGCAGTCACCTCATCCCTGATGTCAGTGCGCCAGGGGTACATATATTGCAACCAACGCCATTTTCTCCAGTCTTTCTTGCCGCGCGGTGCCCGAAGCAGAAGCAGTTTGCAAGTGCCGGTCGGTCGACTCCTGAGATTTTCGAATTCGAATTTCAGACCGAAGTCTTCTATAAAGCTAAGTACCCCGTTGGGGAAACTTTTCTTGCCTCAGACCGATGTCAGAAAAAGTTAACAATTGCATTTCTTGTGGGAAGCAAATACTTCACAAGGATTTTCATTCTTATTGCATACCTTGCCTAGGCCCTGATCACGACATCACTTCTTATCATTTTTGTGCTAGATTTAATAAACGTACTATTAAAAGATGATTTGATTTCCCACGACACTATTTTGGCAGAAAATTTAATTATAACATGCCGTCGGAGCTTATGACTACCGGCGTGCACAAAAAACGCAGGGATAAGGACCGACAGCCCAGGCCTAAGCCCGATTCTGAGGCCTCGGTTGGTCCGGTCTCCGGTTCTCCAGTTAGCAGTGAGGCTCCTATGCAGCCCCTGACTACCGCAGTTCAAGAAACCGAGACCGCTACAGATATTTTGACAGAATGTACTAGGCCGACGCAGCCTTTCTCTTCAGGCCCTACCGACGATTCTCCTTTCAAGGACGTCGGTGCTTCTGAAACGCCATCGGTTTCAGAAGGCGTTTTCAGACCGACGACTCTAACAGTCAAAACGTTTTCCAAGTCGAAGACTCCTTCCAAACCGAAAAAGGCTTCACTTCAGTCTCCTGTTCAAGGCCCTATGCCTAAGAAACAGATGCTCAAGATGGCTGAAGATTTGATTTCTCAGATCAGGGGTTCTCAACCTCCTCATGACATAAGGCCTAGACTAGAGGAAGAATCTGCTTCCTCTGAACAACTGTCTATTTCTTCGGATTCCTCAGAGGGCCAAGACTATTCCTTCTCTCCTTATGAAGATTCTGATGCTGAGGACTCTATTCCCTCAGCTTCCCCTCCAGAAGATTACTCTTTTGGGGAAACGTTACACACTATGAGGGAACATTTTCACTGGGAAGGTCAGGATTACTCTGATTCCAAGAAAAGGCCCAGAGAGTTTCTTTTACTCCCCCAACACAGACCTCTAGCCATCCCGCCTGTTTTGGACATTGTGGATGATGTCTATTTAGAATCCAGTTTCAACCCTGACTCTCTGCCTCCTGCTCCGGCCAAGCCTGACAGATACTACAGAGTACCTGATTCCCACAAATTTCTTTACAAAAGCCCAGTAGCTGACCCAGAGACCATCTCCCAGGGTCCCAAGGGGGCTAAGGCTTCCATGGCAAAAAATCCAGTACCTTCTGAAAGGGATTCAAGAGCACTAGACAGATGGGGGAAAAAGGTTTATACCTCAGCCACTTTAGCTATGAGAGCTCTAAACTGTCAATTTCATAAGCTTAAGTATCAACAATTTCTGATCTCTCAGTTAAAACAAAAGATAACCACCCTCCCTCAACAATCTGAATTGAAAGAAGTACAGGATTTGTTGCACGCCACCGAGCAGGTAGGCAAACATACCTTGCAATGTGGGTTTGATTCTTTAGAGGCCTCCTGCAGAGCAGCTGTCACTGGATCAGTTATACGTAGGCATGCCTGGTTAAAGGAACAAAGTCTGCCTGATCATATTAAAGCAAAACTACTAGATGCTCCCTTACAGCAGAATGTTCTTTTTGGTGTTAAAGCAGAAGAAGTTATAAAGAAAATGGAAGATAAGGCAAAATCAATACAGACAGTAAAAGATTTCCTACAAGTACAACCCCCTTGCTTCAGCAGTAACTGGCCAACAAAAAATTGGTCCTTCCCAGCCCCACTGACAGGCCTCAGAGGGGTAAATACAGGCGCCCAAGGGGCAGAGGACAACCACAAGCTCAGTATAAACCTCGCCAATGGGGCACCCCAACCCAGAAGGGAGGAGAAGACAGGTCTCAACACACCAGAAGGCAAACTCAATGACTTGCACCTCAACTGGCCAAACAAAGCTCTTTTGTCAGCCCCCCTGGGGGGAAAGCTAGCACTGTTTGCAGACAACTGGCACAAGGTCACAAAGGACAAATGGGTACTAGACATAATTTTACGAGGCTACAGATTCCACTTTCACACCTTGCCAATAAAAAGAGGAATGCCAAACCTACCACAAAATCAAAGGGCAGAGGCTCAAAAACAAATTACAGCTCTCATCGCCATAAGAGCCATTCAAAGGGTACCAACTCAAGAGCAAGGCCAAGGATTTTACATAAGACTCTTCCTAGTACCCTGAAAAGAAAATGCTTGGAGACCAATTCTGGACCTTTCAATTCTAAACACTTACAAGTTCCCAAATTCAAGATGCTAACACTACAGTAGCTACTTCCCATGTTGGGCAAGGAAGCATGGCTGGTAACGTTGGACCTCAAGGAGGCATACCTACATGTCCCTGTCAGACAAATTTGCAGAAGATACCTCCGTTTCATGGCAGGTTCAACCCATTATCAATTCTCTGCACTGCCCTTTGGCTTATGTACTGCGCCCAGAGTATTTACAAAATGCCTGGCACCAGTAATTGCATACTGCAGACAAAGAGGAATTTAAATATATCCATACCTGGACGACTGCATCATTCAAGCAGAAAGAAAAGACATTCTCTTACAACATCTGGCTTTTGTGAAGCACCTACTGAATTGTCTGGGGTACACAGTAAACGAAAAGAAGTCAAAACTAGTACCGTCACAAAAAATGACATTCCTGGGTGCCAGCTTGGACACAACGGCCCAGAAGGCTTACCTTACACCAGACAAGCAATTACAACTGACTCAATATTTCAAAACAATGGCAACAAAGACCCAATTAACTGCAAGAAAAATTCTGCAGGCTTTGGGCTTCATGGCATCTTGCATTCTGATAATACCATTTGCAAAACTGCATATGAGGAAATTACAGTGGTACCTAAAAAGCGTATGGTCTCAGCACAACCACAGCTTGGACACAGTGATATCTCTCATTCCCTGCCTTCAACAGGAATTTCTGTGGTGGGCACAGGCATGTCACCTCAACAAGGGTCAGCCTTTCACCTTGCCCCCACCAAGGCAAATAATCACAACGGATGCTTCAGACTATGCCTGGGGGGCACACATGGCAGGACAATGCATTCAAGGCCTATGGACTGCAGAACAAAGAAAACTGCACTTAAACCAAAAAGAGATGCTAGCTGTACAGAAAGCTCTGACAGCCTTCAAGGATCTACTACAGCCTGGACAACTTGCAATAAAGACGGACAACACCACAGAAATGTGGGACATAAACAAACAAGGGGGCACACATTCCTACCCTCTTTGCAGGCAAGCAATAATCTTATGGAACACAGCTCTGGCCTACCAAGTCCAGTTACAAGCTCAATTCCTGCCAGGACAGAAAAACACATTGGCAGACGACCTAAGCAGAAACATCAAAGATCCCCACGAGTGGAAGCTAGACCCACAAATATTTACAATGATAACTCAAAGATGGGGCCTACCAAATATAGACCTGTTTGCCAGTCCTCAAAACTACCAGCTGACAAAATTTTATACAAGGACATTCCACCATCAAGCTTGGAAAATGGACGCCCTCTCCTTCATTTGGAAACACCTGACAGTATATGCCTTTCCCCCATTACCTCTTCTCACAAAGGTTCTTTTGAAGGTCAGAAAGGAGAAACTTCGAATGATTCTCATAGCCCCAGACTGGCCACGCCAGCACTGGTACCCGCTATTGAAAAATATGACTCACAGCCCACCATGGATATTGCCTCAAATACCTCATTTGCTCACGCAGCAAGACAAACAGATTCTACACAGCCAGATCAAAACCTTAAACCTGGCTGCATGGCAAATCAATTAAGCATTCAACCAGCCCCTCTTTCACAAGCAGTGCTGGATGTTATTCTAGAAGTCAGGAGGCCAAGCACTACGAAGGCTTACTCGGACAAATGGAAAAGATTTTCTGCTTGGAACCAAGCTAAAGGCCAAGACACAACTCAGCCTCATATGCCTCACATTCTGCAGTATTTAGCTGAGATGTTGCATAAAGGACTTTCCTTTTCCTCAATTAAAATCCATGCTTCAGCTATTTCAGCTCACTACGACACGAATCCACCTTTATTTTCAAATCCTCTCCTAAGGCAGTTCCTCAGAGGGGCGAAAAACATTAGACCACCTAGAAGAGCTCCTAACATGGGACCTCAACTTTGTTCTGGAAAAACTAACGCTACCTCCCTTTGAACCAGCTTTTTCTGCAGACCTTCAGTTCCTATTTTGGAAGACTGCCCTGCTCCTGGCAATAACTTCTGCTAGGAGAGTTTCAGAATTGCAGGCACTTATGGCAGTGGAACCTTTCCTCATTTTTCATCAAGACAGAGTTTCTCTACAAACTAATCTTTCCTTCATGCCTAAGGTGGTTTCCAGTGTAGCTCTAAATCAATCCATTCACCTACCCACTTTCTACCCCAATCCCCAGAACAAAGGTGAGAGACTCCTGCATTCCTTGGACATTCACAGGCAGCTTCGTTACTACTTGGATAAAACTAAGGCTTTCAGAAAAACTGACCAGCTCTTTGTTTCCTATGCTGCAGCCTTTCAAGGGAAGGCCGTATCCAAGCAAACCATTTCTAAATGGATAGGCCATTGCATCCGATTCTGCTATACCCATCATGGTAAACCAGTTCCTCCTACCATTAGATCCCACTCTACCAGGGCAACAGCTACCTCTACAGCCTTTCTCAGGGGGGTTTCTACCAAGGAAATCTTAGAAGCTGCAACTTGGAGTTCAGTGCACACCTTCACCAAACACTATCACTTACCTCTTTATTCTAAGTCCAGGGCAGGCTTCGCCACTGCAGTTCTGCAGGGCCTCATTGCCTCCACTAACCCTCTATGATGCCTCCACCCTACCTTAGCTTTGGGACTCAACCCAAGTGTAATGACTGCAGCAGGGTAACACGATGAACATAGTAAAGTTTTGTACCTACCATAAATGTAGATGTTTGAGTGTTCACCCTGCTGCAGTCCAGGTTGATGCAGAAGCTGTACCATAGTGCAGGTTGGCGTTTGAGATTTCTCAAACCGGGGTTTTCAGACCCGACAGAGTATTAAGTAAATTTCTGTGAACATTTTTGTTTTTTTCTTGCCTCAGTAACCGGATGTCAGAAAAAATGAATAACTGTATTTTGGCCTAGGTGGAACAGAGTTTGATAGTTTTGAACAGTGTTCTTCAGAGTCTTCTGTGAAAGACTTGCAACTTTTGAAGTTTCACTGATTCTGATGTGATGATTCCACTCCTTCCTTCAGCCTCCTCCTCCTTTTTTTTTTTTCAGAGACTTCACACTCCATGAGGGAGCACTTTAAATGGGAAGGCCAAGATTACCTGACTCCAGTGCTCTCTATTAAGCCTAGGTATTATAGGGTGCCCCCAAGCTCATAATTATTTGTTTAAGAGTCTACCCTCCCTCCAACCCCTCTGATCTACTGGCTAAACCTCTGCTATACCTTACTGATGTATTTGCTTATAGCTGAAGGGATTTTGTGTTTGTACAGTGTTCACACCATTTTGGTACTGATTTGGATCACCTTTTTGGGGGCACCTGACATCTGGGGCAAGAAAAACTGAAGAAAATGGCGTTGGTTGCTGTATATGTACCCCTGGCGCACTGATGTCAGGGATGAGGTGACTGCAACTGACGTCGGACCAAGACTTTGGAAATCCGGCCGACTGCGGGACCACCTGACGACAGGATAACCCAAGTGTAATGACTGCAGCAGGGTGAACACTTGAACATCTACATTTATGGTAGGTACAAAACTGTACTTTCTTTTTGGTGCCAAAGAAAATGGGACTGGAGACCAGTCCTAGATCTCTCCAAACTAAGCACTACAGTTCATAGAACCAGTTTACAGTTCAAACAACCAGTTTTCTGAAGGTCATGGTTCAGTCCATTCTCCCCTTTCTGGGCAAGGATGACTGGATGTGCTCTCTAGACCTTCAGAACACATACTATCATATTAAGATGAACAGATGGTCCAAATGATACTTTACTCTTCTGTCTGGGAGCTATTCGTTATCATTTCTGAGTACTGCCCTTTGGACTCACCACAGCCCCTAGGATATTTACCAAGTGCATGGCAGTAGCAGCAGCACATCTGAGACTGCAAGGATTCAGTGTGTTTCCATATTTAAACAACTGGTTCATTACTCCTCCAACCAGGCATCAACTCATATGTGCAAGAGACCAGGTTCTCCAGACTTGCTCTTTTCTGGGGATAACCATAAAGTACGATAAATCTCATCTGCAACCAGCTCAGAGTTTATAGTTTATAGGAACAATTCTCAATACAAAAACAACCATTTCCCTTATTGAGAGTTTTAGACCATAATATTCCAAGTCCAAAAAAATAATCTGCAACACCTTTTCAGCCCGGCTGGTCCTTCAGGCTCTAGGATCGAAGACAGCAGCAGTAACACTAGTACCTCTGACCAGGTTTTATATGAGAATTCTTCAATGGATGTTAGCTGCTAAGTGGTCTATACTTTATCAGCCTGTGTCTTAAAAGATAAGAATCGCTCACATCTGCAAGAGAGATCTCAGATGGTGGATTCATTCAGACCGGGTTCTATGAGGTCTTCTGTTCATTCCCCCTCAGCACAAAGCCATAGTGAACATGGACACTTCCCAGCTGGGGGGGGGGGGGGGTATTATCTGAGAAAGACAGTCCAAGCCACCTGGTCCTTAGAGAAGGCCAATTTGCATGTAAATGTTCTAGATATGAGAGGAGTGCTGTTGGCATTGCATGCATTTCAAAATGCTATCCCTTTGGGGACAGTTGCAGTATAGTCAGACAGCAAGTCAGTCTAGTACTTTAACAAACAGGGAGGAACCAAGTCCTACCTATTGTGTTGAGAAGCACTCAGTGTGTGGCAGTGGGTGATCTCTTCCAACAGCTTTCTTTTAGGAATGCACATTTCAGGGAAGTAGACAAACTGAACTGGTGCATTCTTCTGCTTCACAAATGGTTTCTCAACAACAAGATTGTGAACACAGTCTTCTCACAATGGGGCCAGCCTTGCTGCAATCTGTTCGCATCCCTCCTGAACAACAAATGCAGCAGCTACTTTGCCCTACTCC